>NC_135536.1:186237341-186844835 GCF_045843805.1 Urocitellus parryii
AAATGCTCTTAAGCCATCTATTCAGAATAATTTTACACTGAAACATCCTTTAAATATATTCAGAGCACAGAATTTATTGAACATAATACGGCAGACAGCTCATACAAAAGTGTATGCCTCGGCAAGAACAGGTTTCATCGGACAGACCCAGAACATGTGAGAACATGCTGTGAACAGCTCTTTCAATCTGGACACTGCACAAATACATCTCCTTCCCTCTGGGAAACGTAAAGTCAGCCATAAAACTGCAAATTTATTACATATCAGATAACCAAAATGTATTATGCTAAAGAACCCTTTCCTGCACTGACTTTTTAAATGAGTTCCATGTCAAAACAGGAAATACAAAAAGGAAAAATTATGAAAACTACAGCATTCTGAGACTTCTCTTAAAATACTCAATTCCTAAAATGTTAACAGCGTACACGGAAGTCACGATCACACATCACAAACTGCAGAGATCTTTTTTCAAGATAGGGAAAAAGATGTAAAGCAGGTCAGGGACAATATGCATTACCGAAGCTACTTCTTTTATTTGAAAGGCGAGAAGAGATGAAGGGAACATTTAAATAGATCATTTTGAGTTTCTTATAGGAAGTTCCGAATGACAGCAGCTTATAAATGAATAGAAGGCAGGAAGGCAGGCAGGCGCTCCTAACAGGAATGAGGACCAAATGTACTTTGCATTTCTCTATGTATGAACTTGAATCTCCATACTTAGGCTGCTTACGAATGAAAAATATAAAATTGAAAGCATATTAACTAATTTCTCAGCACCTCTGCAGTATCTAACATACAGAAGGTACACACAGTCTCAGTATCAGACAATAAATTCTGACCTTTGAATCTAAGTTAAAAGATTCAATGGGGAAAAAAATTAAATGAATGCCACCCTAAAGGGTTCACAGCTGAATTTAGTTTACTTCTAAAAAAACAACATAAAGAGGGGCACGCAGGATGCCTGTTCACGAAAGGAACCAGGCCCTTCTGTGCTGCAAGACAAGGGGCAAGATGACGCTCGTTTTCAGAACAGCTCTGCATTCTTGTCAGCACTCAGGCTTAATGAGACTGTGTTAAGAGATCTGATCAGTCTCCCTGAGCTGGTGTCTCCTGAAGGGAAATAGAAAACAGGTAAGCAGATGTGGCTTTGCACGCCCGCTGCTGCTTCACCTGCAGAAGCTGGGCCACGCTCCTGAGGCTCATCAGAATGCAAGAGGGAGTGAGCGTCCATCCTGCACCCACCTCCATTAGCAAAATGATGGAACCCACATCAGCCCGCTGCTGCAATAAAGCAACTGTAACGGGCATTGTTACAGGATCAATGTTTCCTGGTTTGAAAATAAACATCAGCATTTATCTAGCAGCAGCGGGCGATGCTCCCACAGCACTGTTTTATTCAACTGACATCTTTTAATCAGAGCAACCATATTGTGGCAACATTCCAAGGTATCATAATTGCAAATATTTATGGCAAGTTGGATAATAGCTATAATTTTTTTTGCTAGCTTTTTCCTTTTCTACGGATTTGATGCAGACATTTTCTAATGAGTTAATTCCATTAAGAAAAAAAAATCTAAAGTAATTATATTCGAGACAACCTCTCATCCGCTTCCCCTGGCTTCGCTTTTAATGATAACACATAGCTGTTTATGTGTGCTTGTGTCTTTTTTAATTTTTCAAAATACCTCCATAATACAAATAAACTAAAACAAAACCTCTGTTTTTAAGTGCGTAGATATGGCAACAAGCACCCCCACCACCATCAGGGAGGTCTAGGTCCCCTCGGCAAAGGATGGGCGACCTCATGAGCCCCAACTCACAGTGTTCCTGGCAGCTGAGCCTCGAGCACCAAGCACGCAGCTAATGGGATTCGAAGGCCAGAGGAAGGGCACCGCACCTCACCATGGACCCGCTCCAGGGCCCCCAGCCTGCCCCTCTCCACTCATCTCCTTATCACTGTCTTCTACCTCTGCTCCCTTTGCTGATTTCCTGGAAACCACAGTGCTAATTCAGGCAGGGGCTGGAAATACGAGTAGCCCACATGCCTATGTTCACACCCAGCACTTCCAGAGTGCCTATTTTAATGAACCGCTCTTGCTCACATGTAATTTGTGAGTTGTGTAAAGCCTCTACATAGAGCATCCCCATCACTGCTCGCAGAAACAGACTAGCAGTTTCCTTTCGAAAGCCCCCAAATTCATCCCCTGGGTGAGCTGGGCAGAGATCTCTAAGCAGTAAGAAAATGGAAAAGGCACACCCCTTCACTGCCCAGAGCATGTTCAGGTTCCAAAAGAGGAGGAAGGGGGTCTGAACTAGAGTGGCTTCTCCTTGCCTCTGCTGGGACAACTAGACTAGACCCAAACACGTGGGTGTGCAGAGCTCCTTCCCCAGTTCCCACCAGCAGGTACATGCAGGGTTGAAGCTATCCATGGGCAGGCCTGAGCAGGGGCTGGTTCAGTTCTAAACCAGAAGTTCTGAAAGATGCCCAGCTTAACCTTCCGAAGCCTTCACCTCCTCATGTACAAGACAGAGCCTTCCTCCCTGGGATCAGCTGTGGGTGAGGACTGTCCATGGGTGAACTGGTGTGGTGCTGGACACAGCAACTGTCTCTGAAAGGATCCCACCAAAGCAGCTGAGGGAAAAAGCCTTCTCTAAGTCCATTCAGGCCAGGGACCCTGAGGGAGCCAAACTCCATGGGGACATATGATCCCAGAGCTGCCCTTCGGTTCCCAGAGCAAAGGCTGGCCTCATCAGACTTGGCACCCATTCACCTACACTACACAAATGCAATTCCCAGTCTGTTCATCTCTGAAGGCACTCATTCTCAACAGAGCAGACTGGGCCCAGGTCCACACTTAAGTCTCCTCTAACAGGGTACATTGCTAAGTTCCACTTGATTCCCCTCTTTCAGCAAGCGAGATGGGCTCTGCAGGAGAGGTGGGGGCACCACCACCAGTAAGGGAACACCAGAGAAGGTCTGGTGGGTGATGTTACCCAGGTATACAGGTGACTGAAAAACCCAACACTCATGGCTCTTGGTTTTTTATTTTAAACCAAGGATTTCACAAACCATAACCAGAAATTTGTACATGGGCCAGTTCTTTTGAGAAGGAGCTGAAAATGACAAATGGCACTTTATTTTGGCATGGATTCCGAGTTTGCAAATACAAAGATCTGTGTGCAAAAAAATATAGGCACCATTTGAAAACTATCAAGCTACTTACATATGGCACACACGCCACACACACACATGCACTCACACACACGCACATGCACATACAGAGCTTGTTTTCAAATTAATTTGAAGGGCTATTTAGCTCTGAGCTTTCACCGCATTCAGTTATATCTGACTCAATACAGCTGCAAGCTGGGCACTGATATCTTTCGATAGCAATTCTGTTCCTAGGATTTGTTTGAAAGCGTTTAGGTTTTCATGGATCACTGGAGGTTCTTCATTTTCCCCCTTCTGTGTTATGTAGGTCTAAGCCATCTCTCTAGGCATAAACTGTCCACTGGTAAAAATCAATTTTGATTTTATCACTATTTATTACTGCTAGTGCCAGCAGTTTAAAAGACTAGAGAGGGAAAACATGCAAACTAGGAGGAGAAAAAAAATTATAGCCAGGTTCTCACACCTACCAGTACACAGCCTGCTCTCTTTAAGAGGTATTTCGTATCACGCTGAGAGCTTAAAATTATCAATTTGAAAATTCAATCCGTAAACATTTACAGGGCTCTGCTGTTGCTTCCATCTCCTCTGTGCGCACGTGGCTGGCGTTCCTAAAGCCAGGGCACCCAACAGAGGAGTTGTGAGTACAGCACCCAAGGGAGGCTGGCATCCCTATTGGGTCTCAGCCTTGCCCTTGCCCAGTTATCAGTCTTTTCCTCTCTGGGCAGAACAGAGGGCTGTCAGAATTCCACATTCACCTCTTCTTGGCTTTACTGTTTTCTTTCTTCACTTCTCCAGAATGATACCCCGAATGTGCACATGTCACCACACTCTCCGGAGGGCTTGTGGTTCTTAGGCAGTCCTTGAAGAAGCAGGCCACACTCCACCAGTTCACCTCCTGGCACATTTCTTACTGCCAGGATGACTCTGCGTGACCTGCCTTCCCACAGCTCCCCTGCTTCTCTCCTGGTGGAGATTCCTTCTCCACTAAGTCAAGAAGCCCACAAGTTAATGTGTGTTCCGCAAGTCCCACTCTCAACGGGGGAAGGAGAATGCAGAGGAGGATCTGCTGAAAGAGACAACTCTGCATTTTAAGGTATTTGTTTGTTCGTTTTGCTGCAAACCAATCTGCATCCTCTGAGAAACTGAGGAACTTCTCTTAGACACACCCCAAATACAAACTCACTTTCTAAAATCCAAACCTCACCAGCCTCTCAGGCACTCTTCAAACCCCACCACTGGTTGTTCTCATGAGCTGTTTTATCAGGAGACACAGCCCTAGCCTTTAGGACCTCGGGAGACCCCGCTGCAGCATCATGGGGCTGCATTGCTCCCCTGGTACTTCTGGAGCCTTCAATCACTCTCCTCTCAAGACTACACAGAGACACTAGTCTGCTGTAACATCTCCAATTAGCAAATTTTAGCCCACTTTCAGAAAATTAAGTGGCAGAAGGCACGTGCCTCAAAGTTCAGTCTTCTCACTTCCTTTAAGCACTGAGGCTACACGGAAAAAATCATGATCTAACCTACAGTGGTGCAGCCTTCCCCACAGGCACGCTCCCTGCAACCCTAGCTCGGCAGAACAAAACCTGCTTAATGTCTTCTGAGAGCACCACGGTTTTGTAGTAAATTTCTTTTCAAAAATACAGAAAGCTACTTACTCAGATGGATCACAGATTCCCACTTTGCTGGCCTTGAGGTTCCAGTTGACCAGAGCTAGTGTTGGGAGCAATGTGGCTCAAGATGCATGAACTTCCCAAACTGTCATCTTTTTGATGAACTAGTCGGCTCAAACTCACACACACACACACAGGGCCATGCCCAGCACTTGCATGAGCCTGTGGCACAGCTTCCTGGCCAGAGCAGGGCTGCTTCTCACTGAAGGGCAAGGGCAACAGGCACCAAATGTCAACAGTTCAATTTTCATACTGTCAGTTGAAGCCAGCCAAACACGCACGCACGCGTGTGCGTGCGCGCGCGCGCACACACACACACACACACACACACACACACACACAGCTAAACCTCCGAACCCAGATTTCTCATGTATAGGGCTCATTTTAAAACCTTCTAATGGCAAAATAATGATGATGATAAAATAATAATTCCCCTCACACAGCGAATGTGACAAAATGACAAAAGAACTCTTAATTTGGGGGCTTTATTTTAGTTTTTTTTTTTTCCTTTAAGATGCTACATAGTCAAACAGAATTGGATTGGTCTTTTACGGCACAAAATTAATTCACAGTCAAACCTGCATTTCCACTCAGATTGGCGGAGGAACCCGCCTAGACCACCTCCCAGAGCTCTCTCCCTCTGCAGGCGCAGTCCACCTCTTCATCCTGACTCCCTGGGGGGGCCCACAGGAGGTCAGGCCCATATGTGGGCCTGTGTGCTGGAAGTCTGAGGGTAACTGAGGGGGCAGAAGAGCACTTTTCTCCATTGATACCACTCTTCTCCATTGATACAGGTGACCCGGGGTTGACTGTCCCTATAAATTTCCTCCTATGACATTTTTTACTGACTGACACAGAAAAGACCTCCTGGCAGCTGTTCTCCAACATTCCATCACCCCTCCCCACACCCAGAACCTCCAGAGACAGAGGAGCCATGGCCCCAGCAGCAGTGCCAGCCCCACCCACTGGCATTATATAAGCACAGGTGATTTTTAGGCCACAGCATTAACTGCTCTCTTGTGACAATAACACATGAGATGAAATACATTAAATAAGTTAAATATGCATTAAACATCTCTGAATAACAGTCCAGTTTCACTACGTGAACCAACAGTAACTTAGCTTGGTCCCACTAAGAGAACAAAGCCATGACATCCCCAAGGGACGGGCGGCCATGCGTGCCTACCGCCCGTGGTGGGCACACCTCAGGCTGCCACGGCACCGTGCTTCCAGCTTTTGCCATGTTGGACAGTCCCAAGGAACCGGTGGCTTGGACAGAACTGAGGACATGGAAAAACAGCCTGGGGCAGGAATGGGCAGCGTGGGGGCTGCCCTGCAGGGGACTGTACAGCCCACCGCACTGGGCTCCAGCTCCTGCTAGCCAGCACCAACAGGTGAGGAAGAGTGTCAAGGCCAACCAGGGTTCAAAAGGACAGTCACACCCCGCCATGGAGGTGCCAACTGCGGCTTCCCTCATCACCAACAGAGATCATTCTCCCCCAATCATTTGCTTTATGTTTTAACTCTCTAAAAGATTGTTATATTATGTTATATCATGTGCATCTGTGTGTGTATGTGCGCGCGGGGAGGGGTAATTGAAAGGCAAGACCTGTGAGATGTCATCAGACGTTAATTCTTTTTACACATAGTTATGATAAATTTAAATTCCATGGTATGGTGGATGCCTCGATCTGACTCCCATCCTTCACATGCTGCCCTACAAGGCAATCTTGCCTACAATGACACCGACGATGAAGAACAAGACCACCAGAGCCAGCAGCCGGGTGCTGAGGCCCTCCTCCTTCCCGGTGGCAGCCAGCGCTGCGATGGGGCTGTTGCTCGGCACCGTCTTCCTCATCCGGAGCCCATCTTCTTCCTGTGGAAGCAAATGCACATTTCAAAGATAGTCCAAGCCCTGATGACTCTGTCCCACCACAGCCTGTACACACAGCAGCTGACGCTTGCAGAGAGGGAAGGACTAGCTTGAGGCCATTGAGGAGACACTGCCAGAAGCCCTCTATGTCATCCACCCTGTTGGTGCCACTAGCTATCTTTTTACAACACAAATCTGAGCTGCACACTCTCGGTTCCCCATGATTTATGGAAAAAGCTCTTCAGAAGGCCATCCAGGCCCTTCTCATCCTCAGTCGCATCCATCTCAGTGACGACTCTGCACATTCCTCCTCCCGTGTCCAGTCCCAAATCCTCTATCCTTCTTGCCTCACAGGTACAGGCATCCTTAATCAAGTCACTACTGGCTTTTGAAATCACAGGCACTTCTTAGGGCACAAACGTACAATACAAGAAACTACAAAGTGGGGGACCCGGAAGCTTTCACGTGAAGAGCTGTACAGAGTTGGCTCCTGATGAGTTACATGCAGATTGCTGAAATCAAATGGCATCTGGAATAGTAACTGTGACTCACTTTCATACACTCATCTCAAGTATTTTCTACTCAATGTGTGGATTTCTCACTAAAGAAGCCACAACTCCTTCCATCCATATACGAAGATACCTGCCACACTTTCCCTGTAACATCAGACAGGTGAGGAGCAGGACGTCTTCCTCTCCTCTGCATCCAGGGCCACTGCCTCTGTTGCCACGCACTGCCTGAAGGTTGCAGGCACTCTGCGATCTCTGGGTCACTTGTTATATGCCCTCCAGGTCACACCCACCTTCCTGAGCAGGGCCCAGCACCAAGGCCTTTCTGTTCTGCCCAGGCTTATCTCTGCAGCTAGACCTCATGCTGACTGCTCCTTCTACTCTGCCTAAACCCACCCAGCAGCACACTTTCTTTTCTCTCTTTTTTTTTTTTTTTCCACTTCTTTCACATTCACCAGGTGCCTAAGTGTCCCTGTGGTCAACAGCCCATGGGGCAGGCTCCCTCCAGGAACATAATCACTGGTTGGAATCCAGTGCCAGCACATAGCAGACTCTCATTGAATTTGTTGGCCAAATGAAAGAATGAACCGACACAAAACAAGAAATCAGAGTTTGGCAGGATAAAGAATCTCCCAATGTCAAGATCAGTCTGATAATATTTTAAAGATATTCTGCTCATGGGGCATGGCCAACATCACTGCACAGTGATAAATGACTCAATTGTTTGATTAACTTTTAAAAAATCAGCACAGCAAAATACAGTATATATTTTATTGGGTTTATATGGAAGCTATTTCTACCTATTTATCATTTTAAACAACACAGAACTCTAGTTCTGAAGAGAAAGATGCTCAAAGAGAAGCTGTAGGCCTATCTCAGAGTGTTAGCCAAGAAGGGAGGTGCCAGTTTCACAACCAACTTTGAAGGAAGGTGCAGAGGAGGCAGGTCCAGGTCACTGCCCAGTGGGATGGGCTGCTGCTTCCAGACACCAGGCATCCTCCCTCCTCCATAAATGGAGAGTGTGTCCCTGAAGCCACTACAGTGAGAGTGGACACCACAGCATGCCTCGAGACAGGAGTGAGGTTAGCAGAAGAGGCAGCCTCGGTGCTCAAGTTGCAGAAAAGGTCCCCATGATCTCATGGCCAGAGATACTCCCTTTGGTACCATGTTTGAAATAGACTCATACTTTCATGGCTGGGAGGGCTAGAGATGCGTGCAGTGGATGCAGGCAGGGAAATGCTGTGCTATACACACTGGCTTACTTCCCAAACCCGACACCTGCCTCACCACCCAGTGCAGCCCAACCGGCCCACACCCAAGCTGGACACCCAAGTGCCCCCTCTGTACTCCACTCTCCCTCCACTAGGACAGCACCATATCCCCAATCTCCCTACCACATCAGCAGTTTGATGAGCCAGTACTGCCTAGACCTATTTAGAGTCTTTAAAAATATGGGTCAGTTATTTTGCCCCTTAAAGAGACTTAGACCCAAATGAATGGCAGGAAGTAGGGTTTGAAAACACATGTTCAAAATAACCACTGCTGATTTCTAATTCACACAGTGAACACAGGTTGTCTTGTTTTTTTCTTTTCTTTTTGTGAGGATAAGAGTTTAAATACCTGAGGATTTTCTGCCCAAGGAACAGTGGTCCTTACTTGGGGGCTTTTGGGATCCTTTTGAGAACGAGATGAAAACTATGAAAATTTCTCCCCCAGTGGGCTGGGGCTGAGGCTGGGGCTCAGTGGTAAAGTGCCCGCCCAGCATGTGTGAGGCACTGGGTCTGATTCTCAGAACCACATAAAAGTAAATAAATAAAGGTATTGTGTCCATCTGCAACTAAAAATATATTTTAAAATATTTTCTCCCCAAGTAAGAAAAATTGAGCAAAAACAACAGAACTCAACCAAGGCAGAGACCTGTCAGCTTTCCCGTCCAGGGAGGCTGGCCCTGCTCTCTGCAGAGGAGGTAGCCGCTGTTACCTTGAACTGCTTGTTCTCCTCCCGCAGCCTCTGGACCTCCCCTTGCAGCCTCTTGCACTCTTCCAGCACCTTCTTAACTTCAGAGTCGTCCAAAGAAGTAGTCAGAGATTTAGACACCGACGGTGCTTCTGTCTTGGATGCAGTTGTGGATATAATCTTATTTATTTCTACATCATGCTGTTCAGAAATAAACGAAAGTCCAAGCATCACCAACAATGTAAAAAAGGATGTTTTTAAGCAAAATGAGGTAGTTCTCATTTCTCACACACCATAAATGTACTGTTTTGTCCACACTGTAATAAGTCACATTTATTTTTTAAATGGATCAATTTATCTAGTATCTTAATAACCTAAAGCAACTGGGCCCTAGAAATTATGGATAAGGGCAAAGAATGCAGTTGGGCTGAGACTAATACTTCAAAGAAAGAGAAAAAGGGCTGTGCAAATGGCACTATCAAATTCCTGCCATGCAAAAAATTAGCATACTGTAATTGTGCAAGCTCAGGAATTATCAGCCACAAATTACTCTCACCGTGAAGATCTGAGCATCCCCAAGACTGGATGGGCGAGGATGGGAGGATGGGGAGAAGACTGCACAGGGCAGTCTGTCCCACCAACCTGGAACTGGATGCTGGATGAAGGTGAAAACAAACACCCAGAGCCTCCCTCTGGGCAGGTCGCACACATTCTGGTCCCAGTCTGTTCTGCTGTGACAGCCTCTCCAGGTGCGTTGCAGAGTGGGGGCAGGGCACATAAGCAGGCTGGGGAGGTGACTGGGGATTGCGGCCTGGGGCTCTGGGCAACATCTGGATACTAGATCTCTAGCTCTGCCCTCCCCTTCCCACCAGGGAGGGAATCCTGGGAAGCAAGGCCCAAAGTTACTAGCCCAGAGCCCAGAGCTAGGACCAGAATCCAGGTCTCCCAGTCCCTAAACCAACTTCTACATTGTACAGAATATACAATGAGAAAAGGGGAAAATGTGACAATTATTCATTCAAAGAAATAGGATGATGATAGTGGCCAGTTACTGAACAGATAAAAACTGTACAGTGTGACACAAATCAACAGCATTCCCCAAGATCATTCTAGATGATGTTTACAGAATGCTTCAGAGTATTTCCATTTCCCAGCCCTGGCTACTAATGGCCAGGGTAGTTTCATATTCTGCATGAGTTTTAAATTCTTTGCTTTTAATATAAGTTAATTTTTTTTTACTAGCTTTGAAGGAAGTCCAAATTAGCATTTTAGATACAGTCTCCTCTCTTCAACTGGTCACAGTGAGGGCCAGGACAAGTTTGCCCCTGGTTTCACACCAAGGAAAAATGAGCTGATGGGTCAGTGGAAGGTGCTCCTCCCCCCAGCCAACACCAGAGTTACATGGAGTCAGGCGATTTTCAGTGAGGGGTGGTTTTGCTCCCGCTGCAAACAATCATCCAGCCCAAATGTCACTAGCGTTGAGGTTGAGAAAGCCCCATCTAAAAGCAGACTTTGATTGAAGAGGTAGGTGGGGGAAGGGAGAGGGGGAGGTGGTGTTGAGGGAAAGGGCTGACAGGGACACTTTGTAAAACAGAGCCTAACAGCTTACCACCTGTCCATCAAGCACCATGATAAAGGGCAAATTATTCCCTGCTTTGGTCTTGCTCACTGTTTAATAGCAGCCCATCACTTTGCCAAGCCTAAGAAGTTCTTCAGGATTTATGACACCTCAACAGCCACCAAGCTGCATTTTCAAGGGAACAAACTGTTTCAATTAGTTGTCTTTCTGCAAGACTTTTGAAGGCTGATTTTATAAAGGCCCACTTATTTGTTGACTTCAGCTTATTTTTTTTCTTCATACATTATGGGTAGGAAAATAATTTGCCAACTTAGATCTTGGTTTTGCAGGAGATGGTATGCAAATAAGTATCAGCTTGCAACATTCAATTACTGTTAACTATAAACATACTTACTGGTTTATCATTTTCTGCTGGCAATTCAAACACACATCTAAGTTTTGAATCCATAAGGTCTTCTGGTTTTGCCTCCTTCCACTAAAACAATTTAAATTTAATAATCAGGATATTATAAAGCTGCTGGAAGAATAATTTTCCTCCTATAACTGACAATTTCAGAAAAATACTCCTAATGAGAAAGTCCTGATATACATCAGATAAGGAACTTGTGAGTCTCCTGAGATTTTGGTACTTTTAGCATGACAAGATTAAATGCCCCACTGTCTTCCTGCCTGACTCCTTCAAGTCCACCCATTCCTCCCATGACTGGTCTGTGGGGATGCACAGGAACCCAGAGAACCAGGGGACAGAGAGGGGTTTCTGCATTACATCTGAACAACAAAAGGGAACTTTGTCTCCTTAAGAAAATAAAATCCACAGGGT
Source organism: Urocitellus parryii (assembly GCF_045843805.1). Classification (NCBI taxonomy): domain Eukaryota; kingdom Metazoa; phylum Chordata; class Mammalia; order Rodentia; family Sciuridae; genus Urocitellus; species Urocitellus parryii. The sequence goes on from NC_135536.1 coordinate 186,248,924, forward strand.
ATCCTCCCTGAACAACCTGGGCACATGCCATCTGGGAGTAGCTTCAAACCCACCCTGCCAATTACCAATGGAACACAGCACTTGTAAGTCACTCTTTACTACTGTGGTTGTATCCACCAAGCCCTGCCTGAGGGCCACACCCACTCCTCCCTCCACTCTGCTGACAAGAGCACCTTCTTGATCAGCCCCAGGTTCTGGGATAATACACTTCTGATTTACTCCCCTCTCAGCAGTGGAGGATGGGCATCCAGGGTGCTCTGAGAATTACAGACCAGCACAGCAGCAAAGTTACAATCCAGAAAAGGAAGGCATCCCCTCCTCCCCTCTCCCAGACCATGCAGATAGCAGCCAGAGCAACAAGGCCAAGAACCCAAATCAGGAGACAATCTGTGTGTCTGACATAAGGGGACTGCCATGGAAATTATGGCAGATCCATCTAATGGAATAGCATGCTGTCACTCAAATAATACTGAAGAGTGTTAAATTACATGGGGGAAAGCCTCAGGATATTAAGTGAAGAAACTACAAAGGATATTGAAGTCCATTCCTCTGTGCACATGCCCCAGTGGATGTGTGCCTATGCGGGTGTGTGGGTACATCTTAAAAGAGTACCAGGCAAGTCTGGTTATGACTGGATGCCAAAGCTACCCAGTGACAAGTGCCAGTGGGAAGGATATTTATGTGGTCTCAAAGTATCAGACGACTTAGGACACAGCAATCATCTATTAACCAAGGGGCAGATATGCTTTGAACTCAGAGGTCCAGCAATTGCATCTGAGCCATGTCACCAAACAGTATCACCAAGAGAGCAACAACCCACCATAAAATGTCTCCATGTGACACCACCTATGGAATGTTCTTGCCAAAACGATACATAAACTGCCTTTAATCATGAGGAAATAATCAAACAGGATATTACGCTTTCTACAAGTCATTCAGCCTGGACTCTAAAAAATTGTTTTAAAAAGTTATTTTAAAAAAATCCAAAAAGGGTAGGAGAGTCCTCTACTATAATAACGAAAGGCCATTTTTAGAATAATTGGAAATGCTAAACCTAGATTTATCTATTGGATTTAATTCCGGATTAAGGTTCATTTTGTTGGCTGTGCTCACGTCCTGTGGGCCTGTGAGAGACTGCCCTTGTTTTGAAGCACTTGGGGATGAAAGTCACAACACCCGCACTTGCATGCAAATGGCTCAGCAGAAAGGAAAGTAAGGACAGGAGGGAAGCAGATGGGCAAGAGGCTAATAAAGGGCAAGCCCAGGTAACAGTCAGTGGCCAATGCACTGTCTTTACTTTCTATGTATCAAAATAAAGAGAAAAATGTCTTAAAATAAAGAAAAAGGCGCGGCTCTCGTGAACAGGTTGGGTTAGTATGAAGGAACCCGACTCCATTCTACTTCTGGCTTTTGCTTCTTTGTGTATTTCCAAATTTTCCTACAAAGAATTTTTGTAAGAGAACTTTTAAATGTTATAAAATAATCACACTAGGAAACTAATTGACCCTTTATCGTGTATGCAGAGCCTGGCCTATTATACGCCAAGGTAGTCAGGGCCAGATGCTTCTAGGCCCTCAGACGGGGCTTGCCAGCCCACACAATGCTGTGAGCTGACTGCTTCCCCATGATGCAGGTGACCAAAACTTCAAGAGGGACTGAACTGCAGAAGGCAGAACTCAGCTTCAAACCCGAGTGACCATGCACCTACTCTTTTCACTACATTGTTCAGCAAAAGCCAGACAGAATACACGTGGATACTGTGTATTTGTATCTGCCATAGGAGGTGACACAACACGTTCCAGGGAATAAAAGAGGAAGAGCAAATGCTTTCATGATGGTTCTTATGAAAAGACAGTCTGCTGCTGCTGCTCTCTCTCAAACTCAAAAGTACCTGACTTACCCTTCATTTTCTGCCCTCATGTTAAAAATCAATGAAGATGATCAGTTACGCTTTTTCAAGGCTAAAAGAAAGGCTGAGTGGTGACACTGGGTCATGAATCCAGCTTCTGCGTGAATCCTCCAGCAGGAGAAAACTTGGAGAGGGGAGAAGGACAGCAGGGAGCCCAACACACTCCCTCTGGGGCTGGCGGGCTACAGGCAGTGATGGGCGGGTGCTCCTGCCCTCCTTTAAACACTGGGCACCAGGGAGTCAGTGCTGGTGCTCAGAGGGCACAAGGTCTGACACAGCACCAGCATGCGCATGGACTCATTCACATGTGTAAAAAGCTTGCTTTGAGGAGAATTTCTATCATAACTTCTCCTTTTCCAGAAATAACCGATAATATAATATTGTTTATTTAATTTATAAAAATGAAGTCATCCTAATTTTACCAAAATTCAACACATAGTGAAACATATTTATTTAGGGAAAAAAATGAAGGGACCTGTTGTTAAAAAAGAAACACTCAAGCTGGGGACGCAGCTCGTGGTAGCACCCTTGCCTAGCATGCATGAGGCTCGAGTCTGAGGCCCAGCACCACAAGGAAACAGACAGACAGACAAACCAAAAGAACTGAAAGAAGAATCATGCTTATGAGAACCAAGACAAAAAAAAAGGAAAGAAAGTGTAAGTGGGAAAGGACATTAGTATCCACCACTCGTGTCCTTCTGGATTGGGAAGGAGGGCAAGGGAAAGCATGTTCCCCACAGCGACATTACCCTTTCCCGGGGAGAAGAAAGGGGGCAGTCCCAAACTATTTACTACATGAGCCATCAGAGTAAGGAACTGCCAAAACAAACTTGAGTTTTTAAAAATCAGAAAAAGAATAGTATTCTAGAGAGCTTCATAAAACGTTAAAATTATTCATTGGTTTTAGAAAAACCAGAAAGGTAGTCAAAATACAAACCTCCTTGAAAATATAACTCCCATGTAAATAATTTTGACACATTTTGAAATGCATGCACCCACAGTTCTGTACCTAATTGGTTTTTGTTATTATTACTGAAAAAAGTAAGAAGCATTCAGTACTTACTACTGCTTCCATATCAGAAGTGTCAGTTGGAGCAAACATAGACTGAACCATAAACTTGTGTTTACTTTTCTCATTGGGATCATAATCGAAAGGCTGTAACATCACTGAGAAAGAAAATATTTCATTAGGAGGGTCAGAACTCAGTTACCAGTGCCATTTGTCATGCTAATACTTGTGCTGTGGTGTAAAGCAGTTTCCCAGGCATTTTCCAAGGAAGCAAAAAGAGATGACCCACACCTCCATTTTGCAGGTCCCCCTAAGGCTCAGAAAGGTTAGGGGACTTGCCAAGGTCAGAGAGCTGGGAACAGGGCTTAGGACTCAGGTCTTGGTCCACTGGTCTTTCATTCCTGCAAACCCACACAGACATCTGTAACGAGCCTTAGAGAATAGGAAAGCAGGGCAGTAACACCGTGTGCCTTTGTGCTCAAGAAAACATATCCAAATGATCTTTTCAGGAACTAAAAGAGAATAATCCAAGATGTTTAAGGCCATTTAAAGAACTGTTATAGCTTCTCTCCACCCCATTCCCTGCACAGTTAATCAAGGTAATGCTTGAAACATGATTTGGCAACAGAATGCTAGAGAATTCTCATAAGCAAGATGTTCAAATAGGAGGGAAAAAACAATACCAGCTCAGCACCCCACTTGGTCCCTAAGAAGCTAGGGTACCCTCCCTTAGGAACCTGTGAATGAGCTCCTGCTACTTGGAGAGAGGCACCTGCCCACTCTGACTGGCTTCCTCCAGCCCATTTCCCAGGGTAGACTGGGCCTTACCCCTGTGAAACCACCACTGCTTTCAACTCTGTGACCTGCTGCAAGGCTTTGGCTAAATCTCGAACCTACTTAAGTTCGCCAAAACAAAACTTCACAGGCAGCAGAGGCCTTCTGTAGCCCACAGGAGCTACCATGAAATGAGGGTTTCCACGTGCCAGAAACTGGGCTTTGTCTCCAAGGTCTATTATCATCTCATTTAATCCTTAAATGGTGGGTACTATTGTGAGGATGAGAAATGTTATCTTGATGCCTATTTTTCAGATGAAAAAAAAAATGAAACACAGAAAGTTAACCAGCTTGCCCAAGGTCACACAACGAAAGAGCACAAATTCAAGCCCAGGCAGGTGTTCTGAGGGCTTATGCTCTACCACCACCAGGACCAATGCCTTGTCCTGACAGGGCCAGTCCTGTCCTCCCTGGCAGGGCTTCTGCCACCTTTTCTGCTAGACACCCTCAGGGGTCTCTCCATGGCCTCGCCACCCCTGCTGCAGATAAAGACAGGTGTCTCTAACCTCAGTATACACATAAAGAATCTGGGGCTCCACAGAGAGAAGCGGCCTGCCCAAGGTCTCACACTAGCATAGAGCCAAGGCCTCTGTCTCCAAGTGCAGCCTGGCACCCCTTCCACCCACCAGGCACTCCGACAGGATCTGGGTGTAGGCTGCACCTCCAGCCCCATGGCAGTGCTCATGGGACCATGGCTGGCAGGAAAGAGAAATGGCAATTTCCCCCACCCATCTTAGGGATGCAGGAGCATGTTCCATCTTTGTAATAGAGAAAGACCATGAAAACTTGATCACACGAAGGCCTGAAATATACAGGTGTACCTAGTCACCTGGGCGGCTCTGTTGTCACAACACCCATCTGAGCACTTTGAGTTACAAGGGCACTTGCTGGGAGACTTCTTCTGGACAAAGTTCAACAAATGTGAGACAGCAAACCTTTATTAACATAAGACTGTGTACATGTGACACCCAGTCTACCTACCTTACAGATTACCAAGATTAGAATGCTTCGTCTGGGTACCCGATCCAAACAGTGTAATACCAGCAGAGGGAAAAAAGATCACTAAAAAAAACACAAGGCCACTTTTCTTGGGATCTTGCTCTTGCAGATTCAGTGGACGCCAGGTCTGCCCTGCTATCGGCTCTGGACCTGGACTGCGACGAGGTCCAGCACTGCAGAGCTGGTATGAGCTTCCAGCAGATGGACCCGAACACTGCTGGACACCAGAGCCTGACTTAACCGCAGGGATGAACGCCAGAGTGGAGGTCGAAGCCCTAGACTCTTCTGAGAGCTAAACGCCCTGCTTCCGCCACCAAAATGGCCACATGGAAGGTGAACCCTGCCCACTCAGCAGCTCTACCCACTGCACATGTGCCAGGAGCTTTCTTGGGTAGCAACCATCAACATTGTCCAGAGATGGAACAGAACTTCGAACTACTGCAAAGATATGCTCTCACTTTTAGTACTCAGGTAAATTGAGATTTAAGACTATCCAGGCTCACTGGGCAGTGACAGAACCATTTGCTGGTATTTTTCAGTGTGAAAAAGAAGAGAATGTTGACCCAAACTACCACACCTGGGTTTTCAGAAAAACAGAAGCACTGTGGCCCCTGTCCACTCTCCCCCTTCCCTAAGGCACTGGAGTGAGGGCAGCGAGTGTTCACCCAAGACTCACCACAGCCAAGGGCCACTCCCTTTCACCTCTCCACCACCTCTGTGGTCTTCAGCCCAATGCCTTCACCTCACCCCAGGAGGGAAGGGAATGAAGATGACCTTGACCAGCACCTGCCAGTGTCAAGCCACCAAAGAAGGCACATGCTCCTTAGTCCTCCCACTCAACCCTCACAGCAACCACCAAAGAGGCCCATGTCTGCATTTTCTAGATGAAAAGACACAGGCTTAGAAAGCCTGAGTGAACAGCCTCACCTGGGCTCCATGAGCAGAGCACTGGACAGCAGGACCGGCTCCAACTGGCCCCATTCCAGAGTCCAACTCCTCCAGCAGTTCTCAAAGTACAGCCCACAGACCCCAAGGGTTCTCCACACCCCCAGTCAAATGACCCATGAAGTCCAAACGATGGTCACACTAATACCAGGACATCCATACCTTCTCCCGTGTCGCCACTTAGACCCATGGTGCACAAGCATGGTGGCGATGCAGGCAAGTGGGCGGTTGCCATGGGCTCTGGTTGTGCACTCTAGTTGTAAAGGAAGCCAGTTCACTTAACAATATTTTTGATGAAGTAAGGAAAGTACTAACTTTAATAAATTTCAACCTTGAAAACAAATCTTTTTAGCCCTTTCCCCATTTTTCTGTGATGCTGGGAATCAAACCTAGGGCCTCAAACATGCTAGATCAGTGCTTTACCACTGAGGTACATCCCTAACCCTCTCGTTTAAATTTTATTTTGAGACAGGCTCTTGCTAAGTTGCCCAAGCTGGCCTTGAATTTTGTGATACTCCTGCCTTAGCCTCCCAAGTAGCTGGGATTATAATTGTGTACCACTGTGCCTGACCTTTTTAGCCACTTTATGATGAAATGATATTTCTGCTGTCCCCTAAGTCCAAAGGCTGCTGTGAGCAATGTACCCAGGCAGCTCTTGGGGCTGGAACTGGACCTGGCGTTTCCCCATGGAACATTCTTACATAAAGGAGCAACCAATAGACAAACTGGTCATTCCAACCCTGGTGTATGGCATGTACACTCTTGAAAATGAACTAAGTAAGCCTGCCACTTCAAGAAAGACTTACAGTTGTTGTTCCCAATAACAAAACTCAGGCTTTCAAGCAAAAATTATAATCATGGAAAATTTAAATCTGCCACCAAGAGCACCCAGTTCACCCAACACTTAAAAGACTCTTATTGGCCAGCTCAGTATCACAGCACTTGACCAGCAAGTGCCCTGGGTTCCATCCAGAGTTGCGGAAAATAATAAGACTCTTCTGATGAGATTGGTGGTAATAATGATGAATGTGATTTTTTTTTTGATACAGCATAACAAATGATGTCAACATTTGGAAGATCTGTATAACCTCACATTCAATATTTTTCAAACAATCCACAAGTGATATTACAAAATCCAAAGTGTAAGACAGACCAACACATTTCAGTGAAGCAAAATTCAAAAAGCCCACAAACATGGCTTCAGAGTCCACATCATAATATTTTCTTACATGTAAGAAAATGCCACTTTCCCAGCAGCTCGTCGTGAGGATGAAGCAGGAGGATTCCAAGTTCAAAGCCATCATCAGCAACTTAGCAAGATCTTGTCTCAACACAAAACACAAATAAAAACAAAGGGTTGGGTTGGGGACATGGCTCAGAGGTTAAGTGCCTCTAGGTTCAATTCCTAATACCAAAATAAAAAATAAAGAAAGTGCTACTTGGCTCTTCCAAGTCCCTGTTTCCAAGATAAAAAAAAAAAAAAAAAAAAAGGGCTGGGGTGGCGGGCAGGGTGGCGGGGTGGAGAGAAAAGGACTAGTCACACAATCTGTTTGCTGTGAACTGCCCAGTCAAGACAGTTGACAAGGTCAAGGACTAGGCCATATATACTTTTTTAAATATTTACTTTTTAGTTGTAGTTGGACACAACTCCTTCCTTCCTTCCTTCCTTCCTTCCTTCCTTCCTTCCTTCCTTCCTTCCTTCCTTCCTTCCTTCCTTCCTTCCTTCCTTCCTTCCTTCCTTCCTTCCTTCCTTCCTTCCTTCCTTCCTTCCTTCCTTCCTTCCTTCCTTCCTTCCTTCCTTCCTTCCTTCCTTCCTTCCTTCCTTCCTTCCTTCCTTCCTTCCTTCCTTCCTTCCTTCCTTCCTTCCTTCCTTCCTTCCTTCCTTCCTTCCTTTCTTTCTTTATGTATTTATTTATTTGTGGTGCTGATGATCGAACCCAGGGCCCCGCACATGCTAGGCAAGCGCTCTACTGCTGAGCCACAACCCTAGCCCCTAGGCCATATTTTAAAAAATATTTTTATTTCATTAAAAATGTTATTGTCAGCCAGGTGCAGTGGAGCACACCTGAAACAATCTCAGTGACTCAGGAGGCTGACTCAAGAGGATGGCAAGTTGGAGGCCAGCCTCAGCAACTTAGAAAGCCTGTCTCAAAATAAAAAATAAAAAGGGCTGGGATGTGGCCCTGGGTTTAATTCCCAGCACCAAAAAAAAAAAAGAAAAAAAAGTTACTGTTGTCAAAATTAATTATTGTTAAATTTCTGAATTTAATTTCTAAAGACAGATATTGACACAAACCCAAACAAAAAAACTCTGGGTCTTCAATATTCACGAGTGGAAGGGGATTCTGAGACCAGAACATTTGAGCACCATTACTCTACACCAAGCTACCTCACGGGCCCCCTTTAGGAAGAAAGCAATGCTGAGCAACTCGCATGAAGTCACTGATGGCTCTGTGGCCCCCTCCTGGGAGAATTTGTGACTTAGAAGAGATAGCAGCTTGAACCAAACCAAATCTGAACACAGCCTCTCACGCAGGGCCTGGGGACCCCTGTGCTCCTTCAGCCAAGCATGCACTACCTTTAGACATAGCACACTCCAGGCTTCCTGACCCCCTGCCAGGTCACCACAGCATAGAGATGGAAGAAACTCTCGATGGGTCAAAGAGGAGTGCCAAGGCACAGAGCAGGGGACTGGAGATGGCCACCACCCCAGAGAGCACTGCAGGGGCCTCAGGAAGCATGTCCAACTGCCCTTCTCAAGCACAGGCAGACACTTTGAGAACAAACCTAACGCCTGAATGCCCTGGAAAAACGGGTGAGTGGATATGTTTCAGCAGGGAACAAGAGCCTAGGAGGGCCTCAGCATGAACTTCCTGGAAGATCTTGGTAAAGGTGGGCACTCAGCCCCTGCTCCACAGCGCTGCAAGTGGAGGAGCTGTCTGCCACCAACTGGTTCTCCTTCGCTTGAGGGCTCTCAAGCTGACAAGCCAGAGTGGTTACCCAGACAGTGGACAGTCTGCAGATCCTTGGCACCTCATCCTCCACACACTGCTTAAACACAGTCCTAACTCATCAGAAAGTGTCTTTCTCACCACTATCATGTCGTGTCAAGTTCAATTTGCTCTACCCTGTTAGCTGAAACTCCATGAGACCATGACAGATAAATGTTGTTAATCGTTTGTTCTTTCAGCTCCATACATGCAAATTGTGACAGAAATTATATACTTTTTTCTATGACAGGCTATAAAAGAGCTTCCCATTAACTTAATTTATTTCACTTGAATACCAGAGACACTGATGATAAAACCCTCTTAAATGAACCATCTATCCTACTTTTAAAATGTATCTGCTGATACTACTTGCCTACATTAACGCTCTGGGATACCACATCTGTGACATTATAGACTGCGAAGTGAGCTCCTGCTAAGAAAGGAACTCTGGGGTCATGAAACATTAGATCAGCAAGATCAGACTTTCTACAAAAGAGAAGAAATGAGAATATATGCTACTTAAACACATACTCCCTCAGAGGAATGATGACTTGATTAAATGCAGCACAAAAGCAGCTTCCAGAACCCAAGAAAGTCAGGGCATCTCCACCTGCTTCATAAGGTAACAGAACAAGTGAACAAAGCCCAACAAGTAAGATGGCATACATTTCATCGCAGAATCCTGCCACGGACATGTCTTCTCCATGTCCTACCTACATGCCCAGTCAGCCCAGGCCCCAGTGACCCACCTCCAGATTCCCCCCGCCCCAGTGTCTCCTCCAACCATCCATTTCTTTCCCATCCAAGCACTCTGTGCGACCCTATTAGTCCCACAAATGTAACTCCCCCAGCACCCTGCTCATATCAGTAATTCCTCAGATTGAACCCTCCTCTAACAAAACCTATCTCCCGAATGGAAGACAATCAGTTCAGTTCTTCATATCCTGTTCCTCAGATCTCTGGTATTTCCAAACAACAGGCCATCCTTCAGGTCCAAATAGTGCACACCAACTCCCTTATTCCTAAACCTGGTGAAATTCTCCTGACATCCCCAAAGTCATCTTCATCATGTGACCCTACCTGGCACATCCCTGTTCATGCTACTTAACCCTACTTAATCCTAATACATCACATCTTTTGGGACTTATTCTGCTAACACAGCCCTGTGAGGAGAGATTCCCCAATTTTGGCATGTATCAGAACCACCTGCAGACCTTGCTGAAACACAAACTGCCACCCCATCTGCAGAGTTTCTGGGTCGGCAGGGCTGGCCTAGGACCAGGAGTGTGCACTTCTCGGGAGCTGCCCAAGGCCAGTCCCTGGAAAACCCAACTTGCTCTGTTTCCTAAAGCTGCAGCCCCTGCTGAAAGCCCCACATGTGGGTCCTTGCTGTGAGCTCTGAAGTCACTAGGAGAGTCCTGGCTCACTCTGACATGTTTGCTTTTTCTCCCCAGTGGGTATGGATGTTCCGAGAACTCACATTCAGGTCCATCTGCCCGTTTTCTCAGGGGCCATGAGATGAACCTTCTCCCTTTCCCACATTCAAAGCACTCCTGAATCATACTCCCTCCAGAAATCTTCTGGGGCAGCTCAGAGAGGAACCCTGCCTCAGCTGTCTGATCTATCCAGAGCCACTCTCCTCCGTGTGGCCACACGTGGCTGTGGTCTTCTTGTCCCTGTGTCCTCTCACTGGCTCCCTCACTCACACGCACATTAAAAGCCCACCTGTACCAAGCTGCCTTTGTGGTGTCATAATGCAGTCACCACTCCTTTTTTTTAAACTAATGAAAGACAAACACCCAAGCAGAGCTCCCAACCAGCTGAAGACCAGGTTTGCACAGTGAGGTGACACCACTCCTGCCCAAGCAAAGAAGCTTGACATTTTTGTTAGACCACGAACCCTTACATAAGCCAGTTCATTATTCTTCTCGGGTTCTCCAAACAGTGAAATCCTAGCCCCATTCCAATTCCCTGCCTAATCAGGGACCCATGCATGGAACTATAGGTCTTTCAACCAATAATTAATTTTACCTCCTTAGAAATAAGTTAACATTGAATTGTCTTGTGATTTTTATAGGATTTTCCAATTTATGAAGACTGTCTTAATAAGCTCCTCAAAGTCTGATTAATTTTTTTTGCAGAAATCAGAACAGATGCCCTCATCTTTTGCCCAGGATCAACAGAAGATGAGGCAAATTCGATATAGACGCCAACAACATGGCTCACTTGCTTATTTTTATAACTACCATAAATCTTTTCCAACACACTTTCCCATCTCCCAAGGCTTAACAATGGAATATTAGTCTCTTCCTGGTCACTCTTCTGTTGTTACTATGAACCCTCACTGCACACTAGTAGACACATTAGTAGACTTAGAAGCCATGTCTCTTGGGACTGACCGCTAAGCTGGGAGGAAGTGTGCTGTGGAGGCTTAGGCACCTCCGGACACTTTCTGAGCTCACCCTCCCCAGGCTCTCTGGCAGTCCTTCCTCCTCTGCTCTGAACTATCACAGCTGTCTGTCAATGCAGCCCTTTCCCTTCCTTCTGTAATGAACTGGGAGCTGCACAGGAGAAGCAGTGGGTCCAAGTAAGAGCCCACAGGACAATGCTTGAGGCTGGGGCTCAAAGGTGCCAGCCTGGGAGACCTGATAGAAGTGTCACTCCTGACTGCTCAGCGAATCCACAGATTCCGTGCTTCTCAGCCACCTTGGGAGATGAAGGTCCCTTCAGCTAAAGGAGAGCCCTCATGCCCTTGCAGTCTTCCTGATCATCATCTTTCAAAGTATAAAAAATAAACTGTGCCATACCCATTAAAGAAGCCTAAATATTACAGTAAACTTTGAAAATCTCAATCTCTCTCTCTCTTTCTCTCTCTCTCTCTCTCTCCCCCTCTTTGGTAACAGGGGTTGAATCTAGGGGCGCTTTACCAATGAGCTACACCCCCAGCCCTTTTTATTTTATTTTTTAATTTTGAGACAGGGTCTCATTAAATTGCTTAGGGCCTCGCTAAGTTGTTGAGGCTAGCTTTGAGCTTGCAATCCTCCTGCTGTAGCCTCCCAAGTTGCTGGGATTACAGGCGTGCACCACTGCACCCAGCTAAACGGAGAATCTTTAAAAGTATCAATTAAACTGAATTTTTGTTGGCAATTTTCTTTGTTTCTTTCTTTCTTTTTTTAAAGCCAGAATCTAATCTGGAGAAAAAGATTAAAGACATCTTTTAAGTATGAATGTGAGTCGTTCCTATCTGAGAATAATAAGCCTGGTTCATGAAAACCATTTATAAAAAGGTTGTGCTTATAAGACGTCCAGAGCATTCGAAGAGGAACGCTGCCTTGAGGAAGCCGCAGCCCAGCAGCTCTGCGGTCCACACCAGGTAGCTGAGTGTGCCTGGCTCTTTGTCTGCAGACTCGCACACTTTTACTCTGGTACTGATCACTTGAAAGCTTCGACCCTGAGCTGGCTGGTCCAGGGCCACCAAACAGCTCCATTAAACTGAGTCAGCAGAATCTTGACAGGACTAATTATTAATTGTTGTAGTACCCAATTACATTAATTGACCAATGTTTCCACCCAAGAAGAGTTGCTGATATACATTCTCTTTGCAGGATTTTATTGGAAGAATTTTATGCTTTAAATGTGATTGAGAAGAGTACTGAAAAGGCTGTATGGCTGTATGTCAAGAATGAACACTGCTCTTAATTCTCTGGATTCTCACTGAAAATACAGATCCTGACACTGGGAGATTCGTGTTTGTCTGTCTTTAATACACTTTCAATTCCCAGGGTACACTTAGTAAAGTGTATCTGCACCTAAATATTGGTATCTCTAATGACTCTTTTCAGTGCCCCCCCCCACATACAGATATTTTGCATTTCTAATTTGCTTGGTACACAGGCAAGCAATGTGCATAATTGAACTGCAAATGGAAGCGTGCTTGCTACTTTAGTGAAATTAGAATTCAGTGAAGGTTATAAAAATATTAAACTTACTATCATATTACAGGAAGCATAAGCATTTGTGATGGGCCCATGATTTTACCACTTCACCTGCTGTACCCGCTGGCAAACATGGTTTGGAATATTAATGGAAACCCCCCTCATTATTAAACTGCAGTATTAAAAAAGAAAATCCACTAACAGCTTACCACAAAGTCATCTTCAGAAATTATCTACCTTAAAAACATTTTCCCACCATACAGTTCAGAAACAGACTTAATTTTGAAAAGCTAGAACAAACAGGGAGGCCCCCCACTGCCTCACACAATTCATTAATTCAAAAAGTTCTATTTTCCTTGCAGCTGAAGTCTAGGGGAGCGGGGATACAATCTCCTCTCCTGCAATCTCCATTTCAGTGTGCCTATTTTGCTGAAGTCCAGATTTGAATAATTCAAAGCCAGCTCCAGTGGATGATGCAAGTCCAGGAGCAAGGGCCCAAACCAGGGCGTTTTGGACCAGTAGTGCAATAGAGAGGGCCTGCATCATACCATGCCTCATACCACAGGCACAAATCCCAGAAGGGGATACAGGAGAAATGAGACACGAGCAAAGAAAAGAATGCAATCCAGAGAGGCGGCTTTTACCCAAGTCCACAAAAGAAGGGCAGGTCCCACTCTGTCCAACTGTCACTCTACCACCTGTGTTTATTAAAAGGAGATTTTTTTCAAGGACCCAGTAAGTAAGTGACTTGCCATGAACTGAAGAAAACAATAGGTCAGAGCCTGAACTTTTAAAACATAGTGGAAGGTCCCTTGGGTATCTGAAAGGTAAGAAGAGCTTCCAAGAGCACAGCTAAAGGATACCTGGCTCCACCTGTCACAGCACATCTGTGTGCCTTCCAGAAGCTGCAGCCTCTCTAGCCAGGTCCCTCCCTGGGCAGGTATCATCGCCACCATCCTCCCCCACTCTTCACCTTCCTTCTTTCCTTTCTTCCCTTCCTTCTTCTTTCTTTAAAAGAATGATTTACAGCCCTTTCTAAGAGCTAGCACATCCCCTGGGCTTTCAGAAATGGGAGCAATGCACTAGTGGCGTCCTCTTCGGGCATGCGGTGACATTCTGTGTGGTAAGCCAGGCAATGCTGCTAGTATTTTAAGTTGATTTGATGAGCACCTTTTATAAATTATATTTGAAAATTTACTAGTGGCTTTTCATTACAAAACAAATGCATATTACAGAAAGAAGAAAACATATTAATTTATTCTGAACATTAAGAAAGGCACATAAATTGAGAAATTAATAAAATGGGATTCAAAAAGGTAATTCAAATATTATCCAATCCATCTTTAACAAAATAGCCAGTTTCTGTTGAAGCCGGTAGAAAAACTATGCAATTACACTCGGGCACCATGCTTCCAGTGAGTGCAGTGTCTGCAATTCTCTGGGAAGTGGACTCTACTCTCCATGTGATGATAAGAAAACCAGAGCCCATAGGGTCTAACAAGCTGGGCACAGGTCAACTGACTGCTGAGGAGCAAAGCAGAGCCTCCTGCTCAGTACCAAGAGCTCTGAGCACAACATGTTAAGCCACACATGGCCATGTGTGCCCAGGGAAGGAGGGAAGGCTGACCTTTGTGTAATTATACTGCCTGTCCACTGATGCTTCCTTCTCCTGCGTATATTCCCTCTCCCAAAGGAACCTGGTAACTCTGACACACCAATGTCCTGAGGTAGCTGCACTTCAAGCAGACCCCTGGACAAGGACAGGGCTTTTTATCCCAAGATATGCATGTACAATAAGTGACTGGTGGCCCTCAGCACCTGAAGCTGAAGCCTATGGGGCCAACCTTCCCAAGTGGCAAGGCAGCCCTGGAAATGCAATAACTCTGGCTCAACTCAGGTTCCCTTCAACACTGAAGTAAATATTGAATAAAAACAAAGGAGCCTTTTCTCACCTGCAAATATACCTTGGTCTCAGCTGGGGAAGGCTTGCACGTACACAGGCACTTCATCATACAACTGTTTTTTTTCCCCAGAAATACAATCCACTTTAGACTCATTTGTAAGCATGGCCACCTGAACTCCAGTGAGGCAGCACAGTACCACCAGGAGCCAAGACCCTCATTTCAAACAACAGCTCTACGCCTTACCAGCTGAGGACCCCAGATGACCTATACCCAACTTTCTCATCCACAAAGAAAAGGCCACAACCACAGATCTTGGCCATCCTGAAGTAGTGAATGATAAATTAAAATAAATGCTCAGAGGGAGTTATTACTTTTTTAAAAAATTCCTCTTATGGTGAAAGATGAATATTTCTGATACACACACATTTATATTGATACCAAAAAGCACATCTACACTGTACATTATCCACTGAGATAAGTTTATTCAGAAAACTATACTGCTTCCCCCATATTTACTTTGGAAATTTACAATTTTTGTCTACAGACAACCTTGCTCAAATTCATTATACACAAGAAAATTGGGGGGGGGAGGCTAAAAGAAGAAAAAGATTTCTATCATCATTGATTTCAACAGAAAAAAAATGAGCCACACAGAGCCAGGGGACCCAGAGATGCCAGCCCCCAAGCTGCTCCCCTTCTCTAGCACGCTGCAGTGCAGAGTGGGCCACACCTTGGTTCTATCACTTTCCAGCATCATGAACCCCCAACCAAGAGTCCTCTTCTTGGTAAAACAGTGGTAACAGAGCCCCCCTCTCAGGGCAGGTAAGAGACAATATGAGATAGAATACAAGCAGGTCCAGCACAGAGGGCCTCAACCAACACTGCCTTCCACCATCCTGACCACCCCTGCACAAGACTCTGCTTCCAGAGTGCAGAGCAGGTCCGCAGGCTCCAAGAGAAGTCCACAGGGAAGCTGGTGTTGGACGTCATCATGGCAGATGCAGGGAATAAGAGTTTGCAGAAACGATCAGATAATGAAACACCTTATATCTTTCCAAAGAGGTGAATCATTTTCTTTTAGGTGTCAAATGAATAGCCAAATGTATCACAATCAAATCTATCATGGAAAAAGCCAGACAGGTACTTGCGTCAAATAAATGGTAGCTTCTAATGATGCAGAAATCTCTGTGACACTGAGTCACCTGGTATTTAGAAGATAAACACACACTCCCCCTCTTGGCTCCAGAAGTTCTAATGAGCTAAAAGTTTATTCCATTTCTAAAAGAGATCTGAACCATCACTTATACCTCCTTAATTCTGAAATTCAATTCTCAATTTGGGAACTTTACCAGCATCTTTTCAAAAGCTGGACTTTGCAAAATATATGTACCCTCAGATAGAAGCAAGGATCAGACATGCTCAAAACTTACACCCTTGAACATATTCCATTTTCTTCAGCCCTCATCTCCCTTAGCTTTTCACAATCAGTAAAGTGCAGTTACCAATCATTGGAAATGACATGGGCTTAATGTCAGAAATCATTTAGCTTAAATAAGAAAATAACTCCATTTAGCTTTCTCCCACGAAGTAAAATTAAGTTTGTTTAGCCCTTTTTTATTTATTGCCAAAGGGCAGATTTAATTTCAAGGCAGTGAAAGCCAAACTCATTCTGAAGTCAAGTCTAAAGTTACCACTTTAATTTTGCTCTAACTATTGAGGCGCAAAGGCTGCAAGCATTAAAACAAAGAGGAATTAATTATGGAAAAACAAAAGGTGATAGGGATCACCAAGCTCTTTAATCAGGGCAGAGGGCTGGGGAAGGTGGAGAGCAGCCTATCCTCCTACAGTGCTCCCCTGCGAACCCACACTTTCGGAAAGCCCACTGGCTCCAGGGTCTTCCAGGCCTTCAGTCTTGGGACTTACCAGATACATTGACTGAGGCCCCTGCATCAATGATCCCGCTGTTGGGCCTCACGCAGTACCTACGAGGTGCAGTGGTCTTCACTTTAAAACACACATTTCGGTCTGTTGGGTTGCCAAGCTTTAAGTTGGTGGTGACGACATCGGTGAAGGGACCTGTTGGAGTAAGACAGACACTGATTGGGAAGCTTGTGAGCAAAGTTTATCAAACAGACTAGTTTACGGTAGGGTGAGTATGGAATATGTTAAAAGAGGACCCAAGGTGCAAAACTCTCGCTAACACATCAGTGGCTGGACAGCTGAGCAAGGGTCAGGTGGAGCCCGATAGCTGGTCCACCGCATTCTCATGACTTCACCAGGATTCTGATGTCCAGCATCTCACTGAAACTCACAACATCATGACTACTGCTGCTTGAGATGAAAAAATAGGCTCAGGAAGGCAAGTTGCTGTCCAAATTTCCACATTAGTTAGGGGTACTTAGGATGGGAAATTTGATGGCCGAATACAAGGCCCGTTCTTAACTGAGCTAAATACTCATTTCCTCAATAACAAGGGAGCATGTCAAGACTACCCGTGGCTCTCAGATGTCCTCAAGAGCAGACTTCCAAGAGCAGCAGACACAAGACAGATTTGTGGGTTAATGTGGGTGAACACAGAAGCCCTTATCAATCTAGTGTTGCTGCTAGAAAAGTTCCAGCCTCACAGGGCTCACTGAGAAGTTAGAGCCCTTCAGGGCAGCCCACACCTGAAACAGCACACTTGATGTTGACTGCCCTGGCGAATGGAAGAATGAAACAGAGCTCCATGCCCTGAGGATATTTTTTATTACTATTATTTATTCATTTCCTACTTTATTAGCTTTTTTAATTAAAAAACTAAAATATGCTTCTTAAAACAAACCAAACAATAAGATGTATAAAGAGAAATTAATAAGCACTCTTTTGTCCCCTGAGGTAATGGATACAACCATCTGGGAGACCTCGCCACATCATCTGTGCTCAGACAGCACATATACCACATGTGTATGCGGTGGGGAGGAGCAAGTATGAGATCAAACGATTCATATTACTCTGAAGCCTGCTGGTTTTCACCCCCCAATCCACAGCAGACATCTGATCACAGGGCTTACTTAGGAGTCAGGTGGCAGAGCTGAATGCCAGGTGCCCATCAAGTTCACAACCTTTGAACACAGTCCTACCTTTCCCTAGGCAGGCCCTGCACCCTGCCTTTACAGTGACAAAAACACAAGGCACGGGGAAGAGGGGCATGTACTCCTGTGATTACACAGAAATACACAAAGGCTCATCTGTCCCTACCTGAGGAGATCTGACAAAGACACTCACATTTGTACTGGGTAAATTTTTCTAAGCTCTTGAGGGACAAAGGTTATAACTTGATCTATTTCTGTGTCTCCAACACTGTGCCCACCATCAAGGAGAAGTCTTGAGAAAAGAAGGATGAACATATAGAGAGATGGACAGATGGAGAGAGGGGAGGGATGGATGGATGCATGAAGAGATGGATGGACAGATGGCAAGATGGATACATGACAGAGAGAGGGATGAGAAAGGGATGGAGAGAGAGAGATTGATTTTTTTTCCACTAAGAAGGAAACTACCCATGGATTAACTCTAGCAAAATTAAAATCTCGGCCTGGTTTCCTCTACAGGTGTCCATAGTATAAAAAAATCTATATTATATGGACTTAACTTAAAAACAAATTAAGAAATCAGTAATGGTGGACAGGAAGAAAGGAAAAGGAACTCAAATCCAACACCAAATAAACTACAGCCAGTTCTGCAACAAGAAAACACAAATTTGTCCAAATGTGATTGATGAGCATATTAGGAAGACAATCTGAGCATAAAATGATTTTCACATTTGCTTATGCATAATTTTTTCTTCAAGAAACCCTAAGTGAACACAGAAAACTGCACCCTGAACCTGGCTGCACAGAAATCTGCTAAGCACACATCCACACACACCTCAGCCACCTTTATTCAAACGACCTCTATCCACCCCATGGGGCACTCGCTCCTCAGGTCTGCATGGATGATACAACTTTCCCTCTTGGCTTCAGGTGACCATCCTTCTTCCACGTCACAGTAACAGCCAGGCTGCAACTCTCTGACACACGTGTACTGGTGAACTCCAGGTGTCTCCTAGGGAAGGAGCCATATCTGATATAGCACGTGTACCGTTCCCATCAGTCCCTCTGTGCGTGCACCATCAACACAGTCCTGGGGTCGTGTGTCTGGCCTACTTCCCTTGTTTTTTGCAAAGTGTGGTGATTGTACAAATGTGTATGGAGAATCACAATGGATTGGCCATACTATTGGCTCATCTATTGTTGGTGATTACTTACACTAAAAGTTATTCTCATTCTGTGGGCAACATCGCCTTCAAGGACTAAATACCCCAGAAGAATTTCTCACCTTATTTACCTCTTCATCTGCTTAATTTGTCTCTGGCCCTCCGGACTCAGCTGGAAGTCATGGGAAAAGGCTTCCTAAAGGGTCAGGAGGCCTAGCTGTATCCAGATGTGGGGAAAAGCAGTCTTCAATATTTCATCTTAGCTACCAATTCCATCACAAATAACCCTCCCTCTACACTCAGAATACAGGAGGCAGGTACCCTGTGGCCTAAGGGCTTTTCAGCTACAGTGAGAGACAGCCAGATGCTGACGATGCTACACCCTAGTAGCAAGCTCTTGGCAACCATGGAGAAACAAGACACCTGGTGCTGAGACAGTGTCCAGGGGATTATGGAGGCAGCAGCTCTCCTGGGCCTCTACCCTATTCTACCCTCCAGTGCTGAGGTCTGACCTACAAGGAAGATGGAGAAAGTCTGATCCCCCACCAAGTCTCTGTTTGCTTAAGGTGGTGATCACTTCAGCAAGCATAGGCTAAAAAAAGAATAGTTAAACACAGCTCTGACTCTCCAGGGTCAAAGAAAGCTATAAGGTCTGCAAACCTACACGAGGTCAAACAAACCACCTTGCAAACATATTCACTGCCCCACACATGAAAAAAAAAAAAAAAAAAAAACAACTCTAGTCACAACTCTACACAACACAGCTCTAGCTGAAACAGACCCACAGTGCTGGAGAGAAAACAGTGTATCTACATCAAGTGACACCCGCAAAGGACGGACATTCAGATGTGATGCTGGGGGAAGGAATTCATGGCAGTCTGTGACCCAAACACCTATGAGGCCTCAAAGCTTAGATAAGTCTTCCTCCAGGACATGGAGGCACCTTCAGCTTGGAAGGCCAAGAACCCAAGCAGATGTGCACTGTAGTGAGTGTGTGGAGGTGTACGGGCTTCCAGCTGTTTCCAGCGTCTCTCCCACTCCTGCATGAGGCCAGGCGGGAAGCCTGGGTTTAGGTGTTTGATCACCCCACACACCAGCCTCCTCCTGGTCCTCTACAGCAAAAAAAACAAATTAAACTGCAAACTCTAAGCTGTTTGCAGGAATTTCCCCAGATTACTCTATTACATAGCAATCTAAATGGTGTTTCACCTTATATAAATCACATAAAAGGTAGTGTAAATTATTAAAAGAGAAACAATATTTGTAATAATAAGCAGGATGAAATAAACACCCCATTCCCCCCTTAATACTCAATCCTGGGAGTTCTTGGGCTTTCACAAACATTTATTTGTAAAAATCCAAAGGGAGCTATGTTGAAAATATGCACAACAAAACAACATCACTGGTAAAACAGCAAAGTCCCACGGGTAAAAATTAAGAAATGTTTACCCATCCAGTCCTCCACTACCCACTCTGGGCAATTTACTCTAAGAATTTTATTGAAAATAAATTCTGTTCAATTTGAGTAATTACAGGAGATAAACCATGTTAGTGTGCTCCTCTTCCCCTGTATTAATGAATTAGAACACAAAAAAACCTCAATAAAAATGATGTAAAGGGTTATGAACATCATTCAGATTTTTACTAGTCACTTTCATTTCATAAAACTGCCATTTCCATTAAGGCATTATGTAAAAAATGGGATTTTACTATACAAACATGCATATTTATCACCAATGAATTTAAACATTGCTTATAAAGTACAAAGTCAATTTTACAAATGAAATCTCCTTCAAAAGTTAGAATTTGTTCTTTTAAGAGATGAAAAAAATGATTTGTCTCCAGTACCTCAGTACACTTTTAATCATTCTTCCTTCTAATATTCTATTCCTTATTTCAGATGTCTATACAAAGCTAGAACCTAAGTATCTAAAATATGAAACTGAAGGAAAATAAATATAGCAACATAAATTGGGAGACATTAGGAACACTCTCTCTTTTTTTGAGACACAGGATCTCATTGAGTTAGTATCTCACTAAGTAGCTGAGGCTGGCTTTGAACTTGCAACACTCCTGCCTCAGCCTCCAAAGCTGCTGGGATTAAACGCGTGTGCCACCAAGTCCAGCAGGAACACTCTTTAACACTTTATTTTTCTAACAACTTTAAGTGGGTTTTGTTTTGTTTTGTTTGCGGGGTGGGGGGGAGGTTATATACTGGAGATTGAATTTGGGCACTCCAACACTGAGCCACATTTTGCATCTATTTAGAGACAGGGTCTCACTGAGTTGGTTGGCACCTCACAGTTGCTGAGGCTGGCTTTGAATTTGCGATCCTCCTGCCTCGGCCTCCCGAGCCACTGGGATTACAGTTGTGTGCAGCAGGTTTATGTCCCATATTTTTTGTTTGCCTATAAAAATTTACATAAGGTTGCAAAAGATGCTCCTGAAACAGCATTAACTGGTGGAATCTGAGCTCCTGGACATGCTCTTGTGTCAGATAAACCAAAGCACAGCATGAACTGCTCCCTCGTCTGGTCCCCCAGGCCCTTCTGAAAGGAAGAAATGAGAAGCTGGTCTTCCCTAAGAATTTTTTTTTCCCTAAGAATTTTAATAAACATGCCAGTCTGCTGTGGGATGCTAACAGTGTAGCAGGCTGCTGATGTGTGGGGCGGGGGGCTTATGGAACTTGCATTTGCTATGAACTGAGAACCACTCTAGAAAATAGCAATATTTTTCAAAAAGAAGAGGGGGGAAAAGTATTTAGACTTTTATATCAAATTCACTTTTGGTAATGCCCTCCAACATTTCTGATATTTAATATCATTGAGATTTTGAAATATACATATGTATACAAGTGTGTGGGTGTGTGTGGATGCATAGACCAACAAGACAGAAAAAAAAAAAAAACTCTGTCTGCACAGAGATGGCTTCTCTTCCTTTTCTGAAATTCTGGTGTTACCAATACATACCCTTCCTTTGCAAGTGATCTCCTGATATAGCTAAAATATTTGAAACTTGCACTGTGTGTTACCAAATAAGTGATATGTCAAATTGACATATAATCTATCAGCTCTCAGCTTTTCAGATATAAAACTTAAAGTTATTAGCTTCAAAGCAGATTTTTTCCATTCTGCATAAAAAGAGCTGGATTACTTTACATTCATGCAAACACAAAATCTCTCTCCTTTTCACAACCCCTCCAAAAAATAAGCTACCATATTTCACTCTAAATAAATAAAGGTATTGTGTCCAACTACAACTAAAAAAAAGATATTTAAAAAAACAAAAAGACCACCTTCTGGAAAGATCATAATCTGTCTCCGAAGCCTGTGATTTTTGGTGGATTTTGCTATGACAGGAGAAAGGCACTGTTGGCTTCAGAGTGATGGCCTCACCCAGTGCTTGGGTGTCTAATATAGGAGACGAGGACCCCCTCAAGTGAATCTTGCTTAACTTTTAGAGATCTTTACACTTCACCCTTTGAGAGTCTATTTTCTTTATAAGTATCCTGATATTTTCTGCTTTCCTCATTCACCTGCAGCGCCCCAATGCCCACCTTCCTCCTTCTCTTCCTCTTTCTGGAATAGCAACTTTGAATACAAACCTTTCCATCTCTCTTGTTCACGAGGATCATCAGCACCTGGAACATTTCAGGACACATAACTATGGAAGGAAGGGACGACCAGGATGTGTTTGTCTACCACCCCAGGCTATATTCTTCTCGCAGGCCCCCTGCACATGCAACCAGGCTCCAGATGAACACACACTGGCCTCCTGACGCTCATGCTCCAGTATCACTGCCCATGTCCTTCTGCAGAGGACAGACTCTGTGTGCTCCTTTCCTGACAGCAAGCCCAGGGCAGGCAACACATGCAGCAGGGACTCCATGGTACAGGCTGCATTAATGCCAGGCTTCCTTGCGGGTTCCCCTCTCCTGATGCTGCCGCTTGCCCTGTAAGTATGCCTGCCTCCCTACACTCGAGTCTCAAGTCATGTTAAGACTGGGCTGCTCATACACAGGCTAAAAGTATTAAAAATATTCTCTTGTATCTATGATGCTTTCATCATAAGTATTCAGTGATATCTTTTAAACTTGATCTCTTTCTAAAAAATTAAATAAAGGTATCATACAAACAGATAATCAAAGAGAGTAAACTCTTAAATAACCATGAGTTTAAGAGTAAGGCTACCAGCTGGGCATGGTAGCACATGCCTGTAATCCCAGACTCTTGGGAAGCTGAGGCAGAAATTCAAGTTCAAAGCCAGTCTGGCCAGCTCAGTGAGACTCCATTTCCAAAAAAAGAGAATAAGTACACTGGAGAAATTGAAGTTTTAAGAAAATCTATTTTCCTGATTAAATGGTTAGCTCACACAATGCTTTGGAGATAAAAATAATGCTTTGCAACCAATGTATTCCCAATGACACACACTGTATTCCAGTACTTCAGCAGAAAGTCAAATTGCACAGCTCTTATTTTGAAACAACCCCACATAAAGAACCCTAAGAGAGGGCTGGAGTTGTGGCTCAGTAGTAGTGCGCTCGCCTAGTGCGTACAAAGCCCTGGGTTTGATCCTCAAGTCCACATAAAAATAAATAGGTAAAACAAAGGTATGAAGCACCCTCCTTATGTCCTCATGAGACATCCAGATGCTGGGAAACCCAGCATCCCAGCAAGAGAAACCAGCACCAACAACTCCCAGTGATGATGCTGTCGCCATCTAAGGTCCTGAAAGAGACCAGCCCTGTCTGTTCTGTTCGCTAGTGTCCTAGTTCCTTCTGAGCAGAAATAAAATTCAGCCTGCCACCCACCTCCCACACAGGGGGGAACCAGACTGCAAGGCACTAGTGTGATGAGAGAATTCAGCAGAGAAAAGAACCCGCAAAAGGCCAAAGAGCAAACTCAGGAAAGTTCCCTGAAAGAGAGGGGGCTAGCCAGGAGGAACAGCCTGAGGAACACAGGCATCTGCAGTTCATATGACAGATCAGTAATCAGGATTCCATATAAACAAAGAACTCTTACCTAAAACACGTGTGCTAAATTCTTCTGAAGGAACACTACATGACAGGGCAGAAGAATGCACAAGATCCATATTTCAACAACCAATGGGTCTCGAAGGCATGTTAAGTGATACACACACCACGACACTTCATTAGGGAAATGGTTCCCACCACACTCCTCTGGGAGTAAGGACAAGCGGGAGTGTGAATGGGCAAATATGAGGCACAGGCTGTCTTTAAATTATTCATAAAGCTTTACTTGTTTCATTAAAGAGAGATTTTAAATAAGGCGAGCACCTTATTAACTTTCAGTTACTCTGTATGTGGGCATTTATCACACTATCTGCACACTTCTGTAGTAAAATTGTCCCTCATAAAGAAAGCTACCTGTAGTTCATGGGAGGCCCAGACAACACTCTTCTGAAGAGTCATTTTCTCACCCAGACTACCCTGTATATACAGAAACACTGACATTCTGACCTCGGACTGCTAAAAAACCAATGAGCCTACAATGATGGTCATTTTCACGTGATTGCAAAAATGAATTACGATTTAAAACATGTTTAGCAAAGCAGTGGTCTCATTTATTCAAGACAAACCACACCCACAATTTTGGCAAAGCTAGTTTATGAACTTAGAAGTCTAGAAGCCTTCACTCATCTAAAGTTGAACATGCTGTTCTTTAATGTACTAAGATTTTCCTAAACAGAAAGATGGCTGAGAGCATTATGTGAGAGCAGGCGCTAAGGACACCCTGTGTCTGGCACCTCGAGGACAGTGCACAGCTGAAGACTACTCACAGGTGAGTTTCAGAGAGCAGCTCCAAATGGATCTTAATTTAATAAATAGAATTTTTTCAATGCACAATCTTTATTCCATTAACTACCTATAATTTTCTCTAGTTAAAAGATAAAGATTTGTGATTATGGGGATCACAAAAATAAACAAAAAACAAACTATATTCTCCTTCAAATAAAATTCTACCAAAATACAAAAGTAGCAAATATGGTTCATTTCTGACACAAAGAAGGAAGCCTGGAGACAGACCAACAAAGGACCCCATTAGCTGTGACTGAGTTACAAATTAACAGTGCAGGGCAAGGGCAGCTGTCAGCCTCAGCAGTACAAGCTTCTCCAAAGCATGCCCTCTTCAGTGGAAGTGGGAGCAGGAGACGAGACCCCCCACACCCAAATCAGTACAGCCCAGGACACAGGCGTGGAGAGCACATTAGCATTCTGCACCTCTCAGGTCCAGCTGGAATTTTCAATCTGTGAACAATGAGAAACAGCAGCATGTGGTTTATCGTTACTGTGTAATCTGGTCTGGTTTCCTTTTCAACAGAGAATTTAAGTGGCTATACCAGCAAAAAGAGATTATCAACCAGGTCAGCAGCTTCATAAACAAATTCAACAAGAGGCCAGGGGGTAAAGCTACAAACCTGGATGAGAAATATTTCCCTTTCTCTGCCTTTGGAAATGATGCTCATTCTTCAAAGTTTTGCTCAAATGTCTTCCATTTTGGAAAGGGTTACCTAATCTCTCCAGTTGGAAGAAATTATTTCTTCCTCTTCTATGTTCCAACAATAAGATGATTTCCACCCTGGCCTCTCTGAGTTCCACACCCAACTGCCCACGGCCGACCTCTCCCTGCACTCGTCCTCTGCACCTCACTGTCTAGTGCCACACAGCAGGTTGAGTCCCACACTCACGGTCTCTCAGCTCAGCACAGGACGCTGCCATTCACCAGCAATGTGGCCCAAAGCAGTTACCCAGCTTTCCACTCTCCCTCCCTTAACCATCGGCAGTTCTGTGGGTGCCACCTTCAAGACACGAAGAACGGGAGCAAGCTTGACATGGTCCTGCCCACAACATGGTCTCTCCTGCACTCTCAGCCTACATCCCTGCCATGGCCACAAGGCCTCCACACACCCACCAGCACAGAGCTCTTGGAGCCTGTCCTCCTCACCTGCCATGGCTTTTTAAAGACTCCTGCTCAGAACCCTCCACATCTCCCCATGAAGAAACATATTTTGAAGCCCCTCTGGTGGTCTGCTACTAGCAAGGTGCCTACCCTCTTGTGAAGCCCATCTCCTAGTGTGCCCATCCCTGGCTCCAGGGCAGGCACAATGACCACGCTGCTCCCTGAGCACACTAGCCTGATCGCTACTCAAGGCCCTGGACTTGCACTGCCCTTCCCAAGTCTGCAAAGCTCTCTCCCAAACATCTGCATGGC
Source organism: Urocitellus parryii (assembly GCF_045843805.1). Classification (NCBI taxonomy): domain Eukaryota; kingdom Metazoa; phylum Chordata; class Mammalia; order Rodentia; family Sciuridae; genus Urocitellus; species Urocitellus parryii. The sequence goes on from NC_135536.1 coordinate 186,274,915, forward strand.
TTGATGTTTTATTTTTTATACCTTTATTTTATTTGTTTTTATGTGGTGCTGTTAGAACCCAATGTCTCACATGTGCTAGGCAAGAACTCTACCACTGGCCACAACTCCAGTCCCTTGTGTAAGTGTTTTATACAGGTCTTTGTCTCAGTTCCAACTGCACCTTCTCAGGGAAGTGGCATCCTCAGTTACCAATTTAAAACACAGCCCAAAAATTAGGGATGTAGCTCTAATAGAGTACTTGCCAGGCATGCACAAGGCCCTGCATTCCATCCCTGTGCTGCAAAAGATAAAAACAAAAAATAAACAGAACTTACTCCCAAATCCCTTTATCCTGCTCTTTTCGTTTAGCACCTACCACACTACCTAATACAACATTATATATTATTTCTATTTTCATATGGCATATCTTCTCTGCTAGAAGATGAGCTTCATTAACACAAAGGTTTTTCTCAGTTTTTTTTCACCCCAACCCCTCAAGTATCCGTAACAACGGCTCTCAGCAAGTTATGAGGATGCTCCTCCAGGAGCTGTGCAAGGCTTTCAGGTGAGAGATGACAGGGCAGGACACTCCTGCTACACACTGGGAAGCTAGTAATACACTCCCAGGGTCTCCAAGCTGATCAAAGCAGAGGCTATGGAACTGCATGCTGAATGATGCATCTTCACAAATCACAGTGACATTAGCTAACATTGAATGGTGCCAGGCCCTCTCCAAGTGCTTTACACGTGCTAATTTATTTTATACTCCTCACACACCTCAAAGTAAAGGCACAGAGAGGTTAGACACCTTATCAAAGGTCACATGACTTTCAACAGGCAGATCTAGGATCACACCCAAGCATTCTGGCCCCAGAGGTAACTCTGAGCCGTTAACTGCCGGGCTCAATACCATCCCTCACTGAACTGAACACCATCAGAAAGGAAATTAAGTCCCAAACACAGACAAGGTACCCAGGACTGAGCACTGAGGAAGGCCCTGGGGTTTGAAGAGCTGCCACAGACAGGAAGCACACTCAAGCTGCAAGGCAGTAGGGAAAGGCACAGCATGACGCACCTGTGAGAGGTCATCAGGGGACCATGAGCCCAAAGTAGTGGGGGCCCAAAAAGAGGAACAGGACTGAGTTCAAAGATGCAGAGTAGCCCCATTTTGAAAGGCTCTAACACTGGTCTAAGAATTTTGAACATGAACTTGTAAGTTCTAGGGAGTCAATAAATGGAGAGCTTTGGAAAAGGGGGAGTGAAAAATGAGCTTAGGATTTCTGGCTTGCCCAAGTGGACACAGGGACACTTCCAAGGTGCAGGAGAAGACTTGGTGAGTGGAGATGAGTAAACCGTCAATGCAACATGGACCATGCTGACTTCAAGGAGTTTCTGTGACTGGTAGAGAGGCCAGGTGTCTAACTGGCAAACAGCCGCAAGATGCAAAGATCTGCCTGGAGATGAAAACTGGAAGTCTGCTGGGCTGAAGGGGGAGCTGAAGGTATTATTAATGAGATACCATACAGGGAACAGGAAAGCAAACCCCAGTGGTCAACTCTAATACACAGTGACAAGTATGGAAATCCAGGGGGACAGGCATAATGTGGACTGTGTTAGAGGTAAAGCACATATTTAATTTCAGAAGTAAGCAGGAAGGAGCAGTGAACAGGAAGAAGAAGAAACTAACATTTAGTGATGGAAATAGCATATGTAAGAGTCCTGTGGTCAGGGAGAACTAAAAGGCTGGCATAAAATATAAGGAAAGATGAAACTGGACAACGGCAGGGTGACAGTACAAGGGATCATGTTAAAGAATTCAGACTTTTATTCTGTTGGCAATGGAAGACATTCAATGACTTTAAGCAATCAAGAGATACGTTCACATCTGCATCTTTGAAAGCTTCAGGCTTTCTGAACAGCGAGGACAGATAGGCTATTTGTCTTCCGGTGGGAATTAGGGAACAGAGTAGAAGGGGCCGATTTCATAGGCTCTCCAGGTTGGTAAACTGCATTAACGTGGATGCCATTCAATGAGTTGGCAGCAGGAATGGAAGATGGAAGAAAAGGAAAATAGAGTGGAATGGAATTCAGATTGGGGCACGCTGCATTTTAAGAACCTGTGACTCTGATATACAGGCTTGGGTCAGGCGTGGGCTGACATATAAGAGATGTCAGAAGTCAAAGGCACTGGTAGAAGAGTGCCCCAAGGGGAGAAGGGAGACAGAAAGGGAGGAAATGAGAGAAGAAGAGGGAAGAGGAGAGTGGGAGAAGGAGAGTCTGAACCCTTGAGCATCACCCATAGGACCCATGAGTAAGGGCAGAAGTGACCATACAAGCCCAAGAAAACCAGAGAGTGACTAGGATGGGAAAGGTAGCAGTGTCAACAGGCAGGATGGCAAACACTGAGTACACCCAGGCTGACAAATGAAAACACAGCCAACCCGGGCACAGTAGGCCGCGCCTATAACCCCAGCAGCTTGGGAGGTTGAGGCAGGAGGATTGAGAGTTCAAATCCAGCCTCAGCAACTTCGCAAGGCCCTAAGCTCAGCACAAACCTGTCTCTAAATAAAATAAAAAAGGGCTGGGGGTGTGGCTCAGGAGTTAAGTGCCACTGGGTTCAATCCCCGGTACCAAAAAAAAAAAAATCATAGCAGGATGGAGTGGAAGCAATCACCAAACTCTTCGGGAGTGACTCTGGGAGCACATGAATGAGACACAGACAAGGACTTCTCACCCAGAGTCTGGTGCACAAGAAGGCACAAAGGGACAAGTTAGGGCAAAGGCACCTCAGGAAGCATCTCGCCTTTTCAAAAGTAGAGTAAAAGCATCTGACTACACCTCAGATGTCCACCGATGTGCTGACTGCCAAGCACTGTGCTCAGCGCCAGGTCTGTAAAGAAACAAAAGACAATCTCGTTTTGAAGGAGAAAGGCAACAAAAGCAACATTTAGAAATAATAATAAAATGGAAGAAAAAAGACCCAAATTAGCCCACCATGTTCCTGCAGACTTTCCCAGAGACCTCAGTCTCTTCCAGATCTGCCTCAGCATGTGGCTGGAGGGAGAGCAGGAGGACCGCAAAGCAGATTGAGCCCACAGACCCTCTCAAGAGTGGGCCGTGGCTTTCCTTCACCTATTAGTGCAGCAGTGCCAGACTTTACAGAGGTCAAAGGCACACACTGAGATTTTCAATGTAACCCATCAGGACACACCGACATACCAACAATCGATGTCTGCCTTCAAAGCACTTTCCATCATTCTTCTTCAGGTAAAACAAACCTGGATCTCAAGTTCTCAAGCCTGGAACTGGATGGACTCTATATGATTAGGAGTGTAAGCCTCCTTATGCCACAGAGAAGGAAATCACAGCTGAGGTGCTTAGATGAGAGCCTCCAGTGACAGCAAGACAGGAACCAAGGCTGGAGACCAAGAGGCCTGGATGCCAGTTCACACCTGGCCAAGAGCTGGGCCTCCATATTCTCACCACCAACATGGAGGGGACAGTGACACTGATGTTCCCAGGTAGGCCACATTCCATTCCTTTTCTTTCTCTACTAAGCTAAAAATGTTAAATGGTGTAAGCAAAGGGCAAAAATAGTCCCCATTTAACCCAGAAACACACGTTTTGTAAAGGAGTAAAAGACCTGGGCTGGGAGTAGAAAGGCAAAGGGAAGGGACAGTTGCGGTAACAAATAGCACACTACCTTTAGCAATGACAGAGAAGATTCACAATGAGAAGTAGTGAAGCTTGACATCAGTTCCTAGGGAAAACAGAATTGGGTTAGGGCAGTCTCCCCAGCACAGAGAGCACCACGCACCTAAGAGGCATCCACAAGACACTCCGGCTCAGCACCCTGACTTGCTTTTCTATGCCATTTCTCTTTCATTCACTCCTTTCTCTGTTCCCACTGTCCTATTTCCAGTCCTTCTATCATCTTCCTGACAACATAATAGATAAGAAAGCTAAGGGCAATGACACTCTTTGAAAGGAGGAAACCCAGTGGGCACAAGAATGAAGAAGACCACTGCTTTGCAGTCAGGCAGATCATGCATCTCAACTCCACTTTGTGACTTGGGTCAATAACCTAGGGACCACAGTTACTGTGATCCTAGCCTTACTGCAAGAATTAAATAAACAGGCACTTAGAAAAATGTCCAGCAAAGAACAAGCTCACCACGTCACACATTTCAAATGTGTGATCTAAAGCCCAACGCAGAATTAACACAACTGTTCTAAGCTCCCAATGGAGGGCATACCATGAGTCCAGTCCCCATTTTTCCTCATCATTCCCCAACACCGAGATGATAGAAACTCATATAAGGGCCAGGTCTTCCTCCCCAGAACCAAACCAAACCAAAGCCTAGCCCATAGGAAACTTTCAGTGCATGGTGATTGAATCAAAGCCTAACCCAGCATCCTCTCATATCCCCAAGGGAGTCAGTTCTGTGTGAATAAAACCACAAAGGATAGGTTGTGCAAAAGAAGAGCAGTAGCTGGTCTCTATAGACAACCATGTGCCACGCAGACGATCGCTGCAGCTGGTCTTTAGGCACATTCTGACTCTGCTTGTATCCTGATGAAGCCATCATTTGGGTGAATGACGACATCCCAAAGTACATCTCATACAGATGAAAACAGCACTTTTTTTTTTTACATCGTCTTAAGCTGACCTCTTGCCACATTCAAAGGAATCTCTAGTTGTAGATTAACTCACCTTATTTGCTTCTCTGCCCAAAGCAGTGGCCCATCAGAAGCACACAGAAATAAAGGTGTAGTAGTTCCGCTTGTAAAGTTTAAAGTGGCACCTATAAATGCCATTTATTTTAGACAATCCTACCTTAACAAGCACCCTTTACATCTTCTCTAATTCCCACTTTACAAGTCTGCAAACTTATGAAATTCCTACCAAACACAAGCTTTACCACACCTTCCAAGAAATGGGGAGCAGGATCACAAATTATTCACAAAGTCAAGGCTTCTAAACATACAGAATTGTGAAATATCATTGAAATCTGATATAAAAGCAAACTAATATCCACAATATAAATCAAAGCATGCTTTGGAATAACCAGGCTAAACGTTCTTTTTATAATAAGGTAAAAAGTTCTTCTTAAAAATTTCCAAGAATAATTCTTAATGAATTGATATTCTTCAGAAATCATTCTGACAGCCATTAATTCCTTAATGGTTACAAATTCTCTGCCTCCCTCTCAAGAATAAATCCTTTATAAGTTAATCTAGCAAGCTGACAGCAGTATAAATTATGGTGCCTAAACCACACCTGGCTCAGAGTCCTGTTAGGGCTCTGGCATTAAACAACCTGGGTCAGAACCCAGCATCACCATTATTACTGTGGCCTCCTTCAGGGCGAGTTACCCAGTCGCTGAATGAGTCATCTGAGATTGCTATATAGACTAAATATAAGGCAGAAAATAAAAGCACCTCCTACCTGTGGTCCCTACACTTTGTAGATAGCTATTGACAATGAAGCATTCGTTCTCCCTCACCTTTTCTTTACCCTGGTTTTGCAAAATTCACATCTACCACTGCTTTCAGCTGCAGACCCTGACTGGGACGAGGAAGCCTCCACCTGACCCTTACACAGCCATTGCACTCAGCTGTCTGCTCTCCCTGCATTCTCAGAGCACTCATAAGCCTTCAGAGACAACTCAAAGACCTGGAGTCTTCAGGGTTCTAAGGCATAGCCTCAGCAATTCCAATGGGGTACATGGTCCTGGGAGATTGTCTTCAAGCACAATCTAAAACTCGGGAAACCACAGCAGTCTCAACGCACTCCTCTCCCAAAATATTTATTTCCCTAACTTCTTTCCCTGATAGGCAAAGACTATAGGAGCCTTCTGAAAGGCCAAGAGTGCACAAACTCACAAACCCTTAAGTTATCAGCAGAATGTGCCCCACCAGCAATGTCACAGGTGCCCATTGGGGAGGGGAGACAGACAGACAGACAGACAGACACACACACACACACACACACACACACTCTTCAAGGAAGACATTACTTGACATGGGGGAGAAAAATACTAAACTACTTATCAAAAATAATAATAATAACCCTCCAAAAGGATGGAGGAAAACTCTACCAAACTACTTGAATAGATTTACAATTAATATAAAATATTAACAGTAAGCTTTTCAATGTTTTCCCAGAGGACTATTTCACAATAGCCATTTCTCAACAGTTCCTACCCCAGCCTCATCCCTCGAAAGGGGGAAAACTCTGAGGCCCCCCAGGGTATTATCTAGGCATCAACAGCTTCTTTTAAAACAATGCCTTTAACCTTCTGAAAAAAATGGATATTCTAGAGATACTATTCTGCCACAGTTATTTTTTATAATAACTTAAAATGACTGTCAAATTCAGTAACTCTGTTCCCATAACAAAGTTCTTAAAACAAGAACTCGTTTTTGTAGACCCAGCTGTCCAGGTCTGCCAGGTAAAAACTTCAAAGAACACACCTACCCACTGAGCAAGGGCCAGAGCCATTCTGAGTATGAGAGGCGGACGCTTGAAAGGGGCCTATGAGGACAGAAAACATGGAAGTCAGCCTGAAAACTATAATGCAACTTTGTTTTCAATGCAATCCCCAGTGCAAAATAACTGTAGAAGGCTTTTATTTTATGTAAAAGACACTCTGAGGCCCTTTGTCTTGACTGATGGAAAGCAGCGCTTTGTCCATCCTGCCCATCATCTTGCTGAGAGCTACACTCACTGCTTCCAAAGCATGGCCGTCCTTTAGATGGTAAGTTTTTCACCAAATGGAGGCTGTAAGAGGCAATCTTTGAGATAATCCTTTCTGTAAATTTGAAATTTCAGTTTCTCAAATTCCAGCCTGGGGGAGTATGTGAGTGAGAACCAACATAATTTCTCCTTGGACTCCTCCCCTGATTTCAACTACTTAGTGGCAATATTGCAAGGTCAAAGTGCTCCATATTTTGCCTTCAGCATTTGAAAAAAGATGCTATATACTTCTAATAAATAAAAGATAGTGTTAATAATGTTCAAGAGTCCAGCTCTTTAATAAGTATCAATTCAAACTAATTATTTTAATAAATCCACACTTGGATGAAAAGCTGCTAGGTAATTATGAAAACAGCAGTGAGGCCTGTTACACCACACACACACTAAGGAGACATCACCACCACCTTCCAAATCCAAGCGCATGGCCAGCAACTACACATTCCCCCGAGGAACTTAACTGTGAAGAAAAGAAAGCAAATAAGTGGAATGAAAAAAAATAAATAAAAAAGTTAACTTCTAGTTCAACAGTATTACTCAAGCTTAGTAGATTTAATGCCACTTGGTTTTGATGAGCAAGCTGGTTAATAATTAAATAAATGAAGATAATCTATTCAGGATGGATTTAAACCATACCATAAAGAATCTTAAGCACACTGCTGACATTTTGTTGTGCTGTAAAACACAGTCTGCCTATGTGATCATGAAATGTGAAGGGAATCAGTGCTACACTAAAGCTAAAGAATTAATGTTGTACTTAGCATCTGAAAGATAATTATTGCAATGAATGGACTATATCCACAGGGTTTCAGCTTTTTTTTTTTTTAACTTTCTAAACAATCCTAAATTACACATCAACTTGAGGGGCTCAATTAATGATTCTAAGCTTGCTTTCCTTATGCAAAAAAAGAGAGTGTCCCTAAGTTATCACTTACAGTTCCCAAGTTCCTATTTCCCCCCAAAGTAGTGATCAACTACACCAACCCACTGGCCCTATCCCTAGAGACCAATGGCACGACTCAGACTTCTTAAAGGCTACTGGCTGAGTCTCAGAACAAAGCAAAAGTAAATGGCCCACAATGGATTTAAGCTTCAACCTTGTGAGGATGGTTATTTTTTTTTTTAATATTTTTAGTTGTAGATGGACAAGAAATCTTTACTTATTTATTTATTTGGGGTACCCGGGATTGAATTCAGGGGCACTTGAACAGTGAGCCACATCCCTAGTCCTATTTTGTATTTTATTTAGAGAGAGGGTCTCACTGAGTTGCTTAGCGCCCCACCGTTGCTGAGGCCGGCTTTGAACTCATGATCCTCCTGTCTCAGCCTCCAGAGCCACTGGGATTACAGGCGTGCCCCACCGCGCCCGGCTATTTATCTATTTTTATGTGGTGCTGAGGAGCAAACCCAGTGCCTCACAGTACTGGGCAAGTGCTCTATCATTGAGCCACAGCCCCAGCTCGAAGATGGTTACTGATCATTCCTAGGTGACACTACCATTGGCAAGAGGGTGTGTCAGGATGTGACAAAGGATTAAGTCTTGGACAATGACCAAAGAAATAGAAAACACACTACTTACCACAGATAAAATCTGATGGAAGGGGAAGGAGTGGAAAAAGAAGAGATAAAATGCCTTAGAAGTGACTCATTCTGAAAGTGTTCTCTGAGCTGGACACAGTGGGATCAAAGGGAGGAGACAGAGAGGAAAGGATTAGGCCTTGGGAGGACCAGACATCAATAGGAAGAGTGACAAGGAAAACCTGAACACAATCTCACTCCACAGGTTTCAAAACCTTTCCTCTCTCCAAAAGTTCCTGGTTTGAAGGAGCTTCTACCTTTGTTGCTTCTTAAAATGATCTGATGAAGTCCAACTTTAAATCTAGGCAAATCCACTGGGGCATGCTTTTCTATCAGGAACCCAGTCTCTCTCCCTTGTCACTCAACACATGCAACATGATATGTTCTATAAAATTGAACAAGGTCATATAAATTTGTGTTCTTCTTCCACTGTAACATCTTTAAATTTAACATACTACACAAAAATCCCAAGGTTATGAAGACTCTGATAACATACAATCCCACACCATCATCTTAGGCTGTACTTAAAAGATGGCTAATTTTCTTCTGAATGATGGGTATTTTAATTATTAACTTCTTAAGCAAACTTAGCTTAGAGATTTGATTCATTTAGATGAACCACTAGAAATCAGAGTTGTTATCCTGAATAACCTAGAAGAAACCAATTATATGTGTCAATTCTCATCCTGAAATGAATTATCGCCATACAACAAGCCAGACCACTGAGTCTCTATTCTAATTTGATTATCTTCACATTCAGCTTCAAACAAATGAGCAAAACACCTCAAAAATGGTTTACACATGCCTACAGATGCCTCTTCCAAAGTTAGGAGCAATGCCCTTCAACAATTTGACACCACAAATTCTCCTGGACCACTTCCCTAGCAAAAATACCCAATGACTTTGGCCATCCTTACTTTAGCCAACCCAGGGTCAGAGAGATCACTTTGCCATACCCTTTAAGTAAACAAGCTGAAGAGATGAAACCAGCTTCATGTATTCAACCAGCAATCTCTGTACAGACCTCTGCTTCTACACAGTACCTTCCTAAACAGCAGCAAAACTTTCTATGCGACTGAGACACAAGGTAGGAGTGTCACCCCAATAACTCCAGATCCAGGAACCAGGGAATGAAGTGGCAGCACAAGGTCACACATCCTTTAAGTCAAAGAACTGGAACAAAAACATGAATTCTCTCTGTAAAACACACTAGAGGAGAGTGCTTGTACTGGGGCTTGGGTTTCAGGGAGTCAATCTAAGGAAGAACTATTTAGAAAGCAACACAATTTGAAGCTGGGGATGTGGCTCAGTGGAAAAGCCCTTGCCTAGCATGCACAAGAACCTGGGTTTGAGCTCCAGTATGGGGGGGGGGGTGCGGGACAGCCACACAATTTTAACTTGACACTAGGCACCAAGGGACTGAGAAGATCTGACCCTGTCTATAGGAAGCCTTGGCTCCTACTTTGCCCTGAACTTCTTTGCTGCTATAGTGGCATCCCAAAGGAACAGTCACCTCAGCTTTTCTGCCTCTATACAGGCAACTTGCTTTGCCTGAAATGCTCCCCACCCATTCTCCTTCTAGCTGGCTTTGTGGACCTCTACAACCAGCTCAGATGATACCTGTCTCAGGAGTAGACCTCTGCAATGCTCCCAGAACATGCTCCATTGCCTTGCATGGCTGTGTACTGTCCTGGCTGATGATCTCACCTGCCAGTCCCCACACATAAAGTACTAGGGAAGACGCTGAGGGAGGATGAGGGGACAACTGATAGGACCTGGCTTCTTCCAGTGTCTGACAACGGAGCAGGTAAGTATTTGTGGACTAACTGAATCTATGTGTCAATTCACAGAAGAACCAAGTCAGGTTTCCGGATAGAGAATTTCAGACAACTCAAGGGAAAACCATCACTCACCACCTTCACATGACTACTTGGACTCCTTTCCCAGTCTAGCTCCTCCAGAAGTCCCTGAGACCACACAAGTTCAGGTACAGATGTTCCTCGATTTACAATGGAATTACATTCTAAAAACCCATTATGAATTGAAAATACTTTAAGTCAAAAATGCATTTAATAACCTAAACTACCAAACATTGTCCCTTAGCCTAGCCTGGCCTACCCTAAACATGCTCAGAATGCTTAAATTAGCCTACAGTTATGCAAAATCATCCAACACAAAACCTATTTAATAATAATGTTATTTAAATATATGCTGAATACCTCATGTTTTGTACAATGAAATACAAAAGCAAAAAACAATATCCAAAAAAATGCCAGCAACACAGTACACTGTGGAATATCAGTTGTCTCCTCCTGTGACTGTGACTGCTGGGAGCTGCAGCTCTCTGTCACTATTCAGCATCAGATAGAGAAGAATAAACCACATATAGTTAACCTGGGCAAAGATCAAATTTCCCAATTCAAAACAGATTCTACTGAATGCATATCAATTTCACACCACTGTAGGGTAGAAAAATCATAAACCAAACTACTATGAGTAGAGATCCTCTGTACTGTCATGGAATGAGGATCTCATGCTAGGTTTCTATGGGGTTGTTTTGTTTTGTTTCCATTTCAACTGAACCTTGGGTTTCTTACACATTCAGAGTCATTCCACATTATTAACCTCAATGGTAAAGTGAGAGCCACAATTCTGGGGTCTGACACATAATAGTCAAGTGTGAGCTCTGAAGTCTGGGTTCAAAAGTATCATCTGCCAACTGGGTAACTTTCATCAAGTTACCCTACACTACTTCCTTACAACACACAAAAACCAAGGTGCCTCTGGCCGGCATTCATTTCACAAAAATTAAGTGAGCACCTACGGCGGGCCACATGCAGGCCATACAGTGGTGACTGGCCATTGGATCTAAACTACACCTTCATCAAGTCAGTCTGTTCAGAACTTACCACTACCTGCAAAGACCTTGTTCATGGTAATCTCCTCTGATTAGAATATGGTGAGCTCTACCTCTCCCCAGTGTTCGCTACAATTACTCAATGAATGCAAAAAGAATGAATGAGCAACCTGGACAAGATCTCTGATGTCTTTTCCCTCATGACCCTTACATTTTGGTAAAGAAGGAAAGAAAAAGATAAAAAAAATACTTATACATATGATAAAAAATAGTTATATGTGTTATATGTATTATATATATATGAAATTATATATGTGTGTACATATATATATAGATATATAGAGATATATGTAGATATAGATATAAAACGTGGTTAAGTGCAGAGGAGAAACCAGAGCCCTGACTTCCCAGAGAGGCATTTGTTGCTCCAGCCTCCTGCTGGCTACAACTCCAAGCATCTCTGAGAATAAAAAGGATCCCAGCACCCTGGCGGCCTCCCTCAGCACGAGGAAGACCCTCGAGAGAATGGTGGTCCACTCCCATCAGAACTCTGGAGGAGGTTCCCTTTATGTATTGCTTCAACAGACATTTATTAGGCACCTAGTATGTACTGAACACAGAGCAGCGAACAGACAAGGTACTGTCCTCATTGGGTTTCCCATCTAGTGTCGAAACTCAGTGACTGGGTGGTGAAACGTGCTGTGCTGATCACAAGTCAGAGATGTGACAGGCATGACAATGGTGTCCACGGTGGTCTGGTGGTCAGTGCAGGCCACTCAGCAGGTGACACTAAGCTGAGACCTTGTGAAGCGCAGGGGAAGGGCCTTCCAGTCAGAGGGGCCACCAGTGCTTGCACTCCTCGAAGTTGTCAGAAGTTATGGTGGCCTTCTTGACAAGTGTGCCTCGAAGGCGAGGCCAAGGGAGGCTGGGGGAGGAGGAGCAGGCCCCGGCCCCGCACCCGGCCCTGTGGCCCTCGGGGTCCAGAAGGCGCTCCGCAGCGCCCGGGCGGCGCCGAGGCAGCAGGCCCCACTGCCCCGCGGCCGCGCCGTCGGCGGGGACCGGCGCGACGTCACCGGCGCCGGGCTCCGTCCTCCGGCGCGGGCGGGGGCCGCGGCGGGCAGCCGCGGGCCTCCGGGGCTTACCTCGGAACTTGAGCTCGTGCTGCGGCTCGAGACTCAGGACCTGCTCCACCTTCGCCATGTTCCTTGGCGGCGGGGCACCTCTGGCAGGGAGACCCCCGAGAGGTCACCTGGGCCGGGCGGGAATGCTGCGCCCCCTTTAAATTCTACCCGAGGGGCCAGCGGCGCGGGCGGGGGTCGGCAGCGGGGGCGCGCGCGGGGGGCGGGGGGGGTGGCCTACGCGGTGCAGGCGCAGGGGCGGAGGGCGAGGCCGCGGTGCCGGACGAGCTCACGGCACGCACGCACGCACGCAGCGACGCATGCACGCACGCACGCAGCAGCTGGCCGGCTTGAGCAGCGGGAAGCGGTGCCCAGGCAGTGCGCAGACGCAGCCCAGGCCACGGGGCGGGGCTGCGGGCAGCAGGGGGCGGGGCCTCGCTTTGCTTGGGAGGAGGGGCGGCCTGGGTGTCAGTTCCTGCTAGCCTGTTTATTAGAGGCCTGGCGGGCCAGCGGTTGAGTTAAGTGCTTTGCTTAATAATAATAATTAACAAGTATCGGCTTCCACATCTCTGTTGCTCATGTGGTGCCGGGCACTGTTAGAGACTTGAATAATAATGAAAGCACTTATTATTATAAACGTGTTGTTTATGGGTGAGTGATATGTGCTATATGCACTGTGATGGATCATAAATAATAATTATAAACATAATAAACTACCAATTATTGTTTGCTTATTTTGTGCCACTCTGCTGAATGCTTTCAACAACAACAAGCAGCTATCATAAATAAAAGCTGCTCTACATTTAATGTTTATTGTGCAACAAACACTATGCTGGAGCCTTTACTAATAGACGCCATTTTTTTATGCAACAAACCTTTTTAGAAATATAATGACTAGAAAAGTTGCTTGATTCCCACCCTCTTGCTAGCACCTAAGGGCATTCTTTAAATAAATAATGAACAAATTAATTACATGATTAAAAAATCTCTGGGAACCCAGATATGTTTGACCTCAAAAATAGATGCTCTACATCATTATTACCATTTAAAATAGTGTTTCACTGTGTAATATTAGCTGAATAAAATAGGTGTCCTTAATATCTCCTATACATACATACATACATATATAGATGAAACAAGCATGGCAAATTGTTGACAATAGTTGGCTTTCTGGTCAGAATACAGATGTTCTTCATTCTATTCTTCCCACTTCTCTGTATACTTGAAGGTTTTCAAGTATAATCTTTGTCTTTTAACTGGGGCATTTAGTCCATTTATACTTATTATATCTACTAATATAACTGGATTCATTTCTACCATCTTATATTGTTATTTGTTTTTTGAAGGAGATACTGAGAATTGAACCCAAGGATGATTTACCACTGAGCCACATCCCCAACCCTTTTCTTGAGACAGGGTCTCACTAAGTTGCTGAGACTGGCCTTAAACTTTCTATTCTCCTGCCTCAGCCTCCTGAGTTGCTGGGATGACAGGCGTGTGCCACCATACCCAGCTTATACTGTTGTTTCTATTGTTCTCCTTGCTTTTTACTTTTTCCACTTTCTTGCTTCCTTGGAGTTGATTTTTTTTTCAATCTGTTTTTCTTCTCTTATGTGCTCTATTTCTTTTTTTATATATTTTTTTTTTAGCTGTCGATGGACACACTATATTTTATTTATTTATTTTTATGTGGTGCTGAGGCTGGAACTCAGTGCCTCACACTGAGCTACAGCCCAGCCCATGTACTCTATTTCTATTGTTTTAGCGGTTATCTTAAAATTTTTGACAAGTTATTTATGAAAGTCTAATTTTTAAAATATCTGTACCCTGATCCCTTGAACTGTAAGGACTTTGGAATACTTTAATCACCCATCAGCTAAATTGCATGTGTTAATTGTAGTGTAGGTTTAGTCTTTTCTACCTCAACCCTGTGAAACGTTATTAACTTGTTTTATATAGTCAATTCAACCACATGGTTACAACTTGTTTGCTTATCTTTTCTTCTTGCATCTCAACTTACACAACTAGGATCATTCTACTTGTGTCTGAAGTACATTCTTTAATTTTTACTTTTTTAAGGGTTGGTTGGTGCAAGCTCTCTTGGTTTTTGTCTGCCAATGAATTTATTTTCCCTGGTTCTTAAAACATCCGGCCACTTGCTTGCTGGAGTAGCAGTCTCTCTCTGTCTCAAGACAGTACAGGCACCATCCTCTACCCCCTGCTCCCATGTTTTTCAGGAGGAGTCAGATGACAATCTTATCATTATCCCTTCAAAGGAAATCTACATTTTCCCCTCTGTTCTTGTGTTCTGCAGTTTCACCAAGATGTATCTTTTAAAATTTATGTTCCTTGAATTCTTTGGGCTTCCTGAATTTGTTGATTAGTGTCTTTCATCATTCTGAAAAATTCCCAGATAATAGTAGTAGTAATAATACGTTTCTCAATTTCATTTTACTTTATTATCATGCTAAAATACACATAACAGAATTGACCAGGTGCCATTTTTAAGTGCACAGCTCAGTGGCATTTAAGTATATTCATGTTGCTGTACAACCATCACCATCGCCTGTCTTCAAATTCCTTTCATCTTGCAAAACTGGAAATGGACCCCTTAAACAGTCATTCCTCATTTCCACTTCCTCCCAGGTCCTGTATGAACGTGACTACGTACCTGCAGTCAATATTTTCCTTTTGTGACTGGCTTATCTCCTTGAACATGATGTCTTAGGGTTCAGCTGTGTTGTAGCATGGGAGATGCTATCTCTTTTAAATTTTACATCAACCCTATTCTCTCATTCTTTACATCTGGGATTGTGATTTGTGTTTTATTCAACTAGTGTTTTTCAAACTGTAGTTTCGTTTCCCAAAAGTGGACCAATTGAGTTGGTTGTTATCAGCATTGAGGAAAAAAAAATGGGGGGGGGGTTAGATAATTTGCAGTGAAATTGTATTGTTTCATGAAACTTTCGTTTCAGTTATATTCATTAACATCCACTCGAATCTAATAGAGTGGAAGAGGAAGATTGGAAAGCAGGAGAGAAAGAATAAAATGCATTATTTACTGTGGATCAAGAAAGAAAGAAAGAGAAGGCAGGAAGGGATGGAGGGAGGGGAAAGAATTAAATGAATCTTTAAAAGTTTTTCATGCCACTCCTCCTATTTCTTAAGCTGTCTGTCGCACCTTAACCTTACATCTTCATGTCCTACATTCTGGATATTTCTTCAGATCTCTCTTTCGGTCACTAATTCAGTCCCAAGAGCTTTTGATTTCATTTTCTTTTCTTTCTTTATTGGCGCTGTGGATAGAGCTCAAGGCCTCTTGCCTCCACCACGGAGCTGCCTCTCCAGAGTCATTGCTGGAGTGTGTGCCCTGGAGTGGGGGGACATTTACCAATGTCTTCTCACAACTCACCCAGTTACATTTGGGGTATGATACTTAGCAAGTTTGAAAATCTATCACTACAAGACATAAAGGGTTTTTGTTGTTGTTGTTGTTTTGTTTTGTTTTGTTTTGTTTTTGTTTTAAGGAATCCATACAATCTCTTTGGTTCTCTGTAATTTAAGCAGAGAGTTCAGAGATGGGTGCTGGCTGTTTGCTTTCTGTTCTAGCCCCATGGAATCAGAGGCAGCAGTCCCACCCCAGAGTTCTGTAGTCAGGGCAGCTGCTGCTTGGTGGGTAATGGGCACTTTTTGCACTTCTTGTTGCAATGAGCACTTCACAAGCAGGTCACGATGTAACCCACAGTGAGGTCAGTGCACGTGCGGTCAGTGGTGTGCGGTGAACGGGCTTTCTAGTGGCCCGGGTTGGGGGGTAACTGAATGGGAGTTTCTGCCAGTTTCCATGGTATTCCACAGAAGTGGAGCGCAAACTGGCCATGGCTGGTGCTGTGAAAGGGATACCATGGGGCCACTTCTAGGGTTGCCAGAAACATCTGGACACTGGCACAGCTGCCACTGCTGAGTGAAGGGGTACACTAAAGGGACGCTGAGGGGACATGAAGCAGGCAGGAAGGAGCAGGCCCCCTGCCCTGTTCTGCTTTCCAGTCTTCCTATGTTCCTCTGCCAGCATCTGAGGAGATGGCACGGCTCAGCCTCAGCAGCTTCTCAAACCAGGGTTAGGGTGTGTCCATGGCTGAGAGAGATCGGCTTCCTGACCACCCTCCTTTTTCTATAAATGTGAGAGACACACTTTCCATTAGAGTCCTGCTCTGCCATTCTGCGGGCTCACACTCAGAGCCTCTATTTTCTTGTGGCTTTATAACCTTAGCTGAGCATTCTCAGAGGCCTGGCATTTCAGTTACTAATCACCCCCAAACCCAGTGCCTTCAGATAGCAACAGCCCCATCATTGTGACTTACACTTCAAGGGATGACCAGGCTCAGCCAGGCGGCTCTCAGGCCTCGGAGACACAGGGAACCAGTGGCTGAGGTGTGCAGGGAATTCAGGGACAGCCACCCTGTTCAAGGACAATCCCTAAGGTCTCTGTGTCTCTGACAGCACCTGCAGCTTCAGTAGCTTCCTAAAGCCACCCTTCTGCTTGATAATTCTCCAGAAGGACGCACAGAATGTGGGGAATGCTGTAATACTCGCAGATACCGTCTCTGACGAAAGGATGCAGATTAAAATCAGAGGATTCCAGATGTGGAGTGTGCACAGTCCTTCCCTGCAGAGCCAGGATGTGTTGATCTTTGGTGTCAGCGTGTGACCACATGCCCAGAATGTCAACCTCCTACAGAAGCTTTCCAGTTTCAGTGTCCAGGGTTTTTTACTGGGGCTCTATTATATTACATGGTTGATTGATTGATTGATTGATTGCCCACACAACTGATTTCATTCTCCAGGTCGACAGATATCACACAACCCAAAGCCTCTACCCTATGTCACACTGTCGGTCTTGGTAGCCAGCCCCCATCCTCAATGGCAAAGTTAGTGCTACCCAGTATGACGCCAGGCCCTCAGGCAAAGAAAGATACTGGGAGCATTTTGAGAGAAGCCAGGATAAAGACAAGAGGCTGGAATGCACACAGGTCGGCATGGATGAGCCCAGCCAGGTGGCTGGCGGCCACTCCCCTGAGACATTTCATGATTGATCCATGTACCAGGCTTCAGACAGACAGCAAGACTTCCTTCAGAGAGATAAGAGACAAAGCGAGCACCTGAGAGACACTATGTCACCTTTTCTAACCTAGCCTCAGAAGCCACAGAGGGTCCCTTCTTTGTGGCCTCTAGATAGAACCAAAGGGTGGGGACAGAGATTCTACCTCCCAATGGGGTGCAGCCAGATTCTAGGAGAGAACATGGGGTAGCAAACATCATCGTAGCTGTTAGTGGAGTATTCAATCTGCCAGGCCTGGAAGGGTGGTGGCTCCTTCAGAAATGATTTGCCTTGGCTTCTGCCAGGGATGGGTGGTGGGTGAGCACCAGCCAGTGCAAATTTCACTGCTCAGCTGAGGCTTTTCAGACCACCTGGGTCCTGTGCATTTAGGCTGCAAACCATTTGGGAAGCTACCCTGCATTCATGGTTCCTAGAAGACATGACCTTCTCTCTCTCTGCAAGTTCCTCCATCTGCTGTTCCTCCTTTGGGCTGTGCACGGTATTTTTGGTTCACTGGGTCCTGGATGAACCTACTAGACTCTCCAACTTGGGCAGGGACATAACCTGATCTTTGTGCTCTGTCCTGTGAAACCCAAAAGACTGAGAAAATCAAAGTATTTGCCCACTGACTTCCACAGTTCCCCAGGACAAAACCCAGCTTCAGGACACAACTCATCTCTGAGAGTTTCATCTTTCCTTCACTGTTTGGCTTCAGAGTACTCCTTGTGCCAGCTTATTGATGCATTTAAAACACTTTATCCAAGGTGTGAGCTGTTTTGATTGGGAAGGTCACTCAGCATATCTAATCCTCCATAGTGCCAGAAACAGAAGTCTCCTAAGAAGCTGTCATGTTAGAAATACTTTATTGCATTCGGGCCTCATCTTTCAGTTCTTATTCCATTCCCCCATAAATGGAATCAGACTCCTTGGGGAAAAAAAAAAAAAGGATGAATCTTGGCCTGGAGCAGAGAATATACAAGATGAACCTATAACCACTTACAGTGCCAGAAAATAAAGAAGTGCTCAAAAGGTGAAGCAAGGGGAGAACATCACAGGGCAGAGGTGCCAAATGAAAGGGCTCCCAGAGTCCAAGCTGAGATGACAACCTTGCACGACACGGTGTTGAAGTGCATCCCAGAGTAGAAAACGAATACCCTGGAGTCCACGATGACATAAATAATCGAACAGTTGACAAGACAAATCCCCCATACAGAAGAATTTCAAATAGTTTACATGAGGCACTCCTCCCTCAAGGAGCGGGATCAGGCCTCCCTGTAAGCAAGGGCTGCACTTAGTGACTTTGCTTCAGAGTATGGCATGGAAAGTGGGGAAACTGAGGAAGCACCCAGTAGCTAGGTGATCAAGATCGACCTCATCGCTGACAAGCCTTGGTGGTGGGAGGCAACCTTGATGTAAGCATCTTGCACTCTTGGGTCTCCACACCAGTGCAACCATAAGATGAGGTGCACACCTGTAATTCCAGCTACTCGGGAATGGGAAGATCACTCGAACGAAAGAGCTTGAGGCTGGGCAACACGAGGGGACCCCGTCACAGGAAAAATAAAATTAAAAAAAAATATATATATATATATATATAAACAAAAAACCTAAGCTGAAGGACATCCAGTAAAACACCTGCCTAGAACATCTTAAACTTCCAAGGTCATCAAAATTGGGTGAGTCACAGGAAGAGGTCACAGCCCAGAGGAGCCTAAGGAGACGTGACAATGTTGTGTGGCATTCTGGATGGGGCCCTGGAACAGAAAAAGCTCATTGGGGGCAGCTGAGGAAGTATGTCTAGGACACAGAATTTAGTTAACAGTAACATACTACTCATCTCAGTAATGGGTCCTTGGATCTGACAGTGTACCACACAGATGTAGGATGCTCAACAATGGGAGAATTAGGTGTTGGACACACAGACACTGTTCAGCATCTCTGCCATTTTTTGTGACTCCATGGCTACTCCATGGCTATTCTAAAATAAGAAAGGTTTAGACTTCTCCATTGAATCTTTGACCTCTTGTGTTCTTTGTGGGGTCGGTCACCCTGCCACGCTCTCTGATCAGCTGGGATGCGCAGGAAGGGTGACTGCTAAATCCCATCATGGTTTCTGCCCCCTGGATCTCATGTCAGCTCTGCCCTCTCTGGTCTCAATCCCTTCCTCACCACTCATTCACTCACCTGTTTTTAATCTGATTTTAATAGAGTGTGATTGACTTTCTTATGCGTTTTGCCTATTTGATATTTGTTGGGAGTCGCCCCAGCTTCAAAAACTAACCTCCCCATGCCCGGAGAAGAGCTGTCCAATGATGAGTCCTGCTGATGCACATGATCCTTACCCACCAATCAGAACTTCCCATCCTCCCCCAGAAAAGCCGTCCAATGGTGAGTCCTGCTGACTCATATGATCCTTACCCACCAATCAGAAAGCACCCCATGCCAGCTGCCCAAACCGTTAAACTGTTAAACTGTTTCAACCATCAGACCATGCCTGGCTCTATAAATATGCACAGCTGCCTCAATAAATGGGCATTTTCTCCGACCGCAAGCCTTGATCGTTCTTTCAATATTTAGCTTGTTCTCTATTTGTCTGCCTCTCCTCAGGATCCATCATGTGAGCAAATAGAGTAGCAGGCCCATTTAGGGTTGGCTACCAGGACCTCAATATCTCCGCGGGGTACCTTGAAGACTTCTACAAAGAGAAAATGAACTTCACCCTGGGGCCTGGGGTGGAGGATACTTGAAAGCTCATGGTATTAGCAAGCCATCTTAAATATATATGTATGTCTGTGTATTTTATATATTTTTTAAAAAAAATTTTTTGGGGGACTGGGAATTGAACCCAGGGGCACTTAACCATTGAGCCACATCCCCAGCCCTTTAAAAAAATATTTATTTTTTAGTTGTAGTTGGACCAATATCTTTATTTTTATGTGGTGTTGAAGCTTGAACCCAGGGCCTCGCAAGTGCTAAGAGAGCGCTGTACCACTGAGCCACAATCACAGCCACCCCCAGCCCTTTTTTAAAATTTTATTTAGAGACGGGGTCTCACTGAGTTGCTTAGGGCCTCCCTAAGTTGCTGAGGCTGGCTTTGAACTTGCAATCCTCCTGCCTTAGCCTCCAGAGACACTGGGATTACAGGTGTGCACCACCACACCCAGCTGTGTTTTATTATATATGTTTATATATATGAATGTAGTATCTACTTGTATAATATTCTATGTATCTGAAAGATCTTGACAGAAAAGAGAAGGAAGAGGAGAACAGCAAAAGTCCTGAGCCCCAGGCTACGAAGGACCTGCTTGGGGACCCCAAGGAGCGAGGACTCCTGCTCTCTGCAGGTACTGGATTGGCCCATGTGCTGGTTCCCTGTGGCTGCTGTAATAAATCACCCCAGTGTCTTACATCTCTGGAATTCAGATATCCAAAACTGAAGTCGTGGACCGGCTATGGCAGTGCAGAGGCTATAGGGTCACCTGTCCTTGTGTGGCCCAGCTTCCAGAGGTCTCCCCCCTTACATGGCACTTGGCCCCTTCCTCCACGTTCAAAGGCAGCCTTGTAGCGTTGTCCTCTCTCACTCCCTGACAGAGCTCTGCCTCCTCATCTTCCTGCTTCTGCCTGTGAGGCCCGCCACCTCCTGGAAGGACATACCTGGGTGATCCAGAACCACCTTCCCACCAGGAGTCCTGGGCTCGGCCAGCAGCGAGGTGACTTCTGCCAGCAAGGGCCACACGCAAAGCCTCCAAGTGTCCAGGGATGTGTTTGTCCCCACTTGACAGATGAGGAGGCCAAGGACCGAAAAGGGTGGCCAGTCAGGGAGGAGGGACAAGGGAACTTCTGTGTCACACTACAGAGGCTAGGTCTTATCCATTGAGATCTGTCCAAGTTTGTTTTTTGGTTTTGTTTGTTGGGATTGAATGAGGGCCTCACACATGCTAAGCAGGGACTCTGTCATCGGGCTGCATCCCCAGCCCTGCCCTGCCCAATATTTTTATACAGAGGAGTTATATAATTACTCATCTGTCCTAGATCCCTATAAATAATTTTATAAGCAACCAGCATTCCTAAGCAGTCTCCCATTTAAGTACTAACCAAGTCTGACTCTGCTTAGCTTCCAAGATCTGATGAGGCCAGGCATTCTCACAATGGTATTGTCATAGACCTATTTTTTTTTTAAGGAAACTTATTTTGGAATAGTTTTAAATATGCAGAAAAGTTAAAAATACAGAACAGGGCGTTCTTGTACATCCCTAAGAGTTTCCCCTAATGTTATTTTACACAAATCCTAGTACACTAGTCCACATTAAGGAACTAGCATTGGTACATTATTATTAATGGAACTCCAGGCTCCGGATGTCATCAGTTTTCACACTAACGCCCCTTTTCTATTCCAGGATCTGATCCAGGATACCATGCTGCATTTACAAATGTCTTCCTTACACTGGTACTCTGGAAGCTGACTGGGAGAGGAGCTAGAATCAGCTTCAGCCACCACTGAGCAAAGGTGTGCGGCAGCCCCTGTCAAGAGCTGCATGTGCATTGTTCACACGTTCTCACCACAACGAGCCAGTAACACTCTTCTTTTTTTGGGTGTCCGGATGAAGAAACTGAGGCACAGGGAAAGTTAGTACCTGGCCGGAGAGAAATGAGAACCTGGAGGCAGAGGGTGGTGATCGGATGCAGCACAGTGCAGGGCAGGGGCAAATTTCACAGATGTGGGATATGGACTTATTTATCTATGGTCTCTGGCCCCACTAGGAAGCAGGCTCCAGGAGGGCCCATCTTGGCTTGGTGTGACACCCGCCTCCGGCACAAAGCAGGGCTTGAGGCACAACAGGCGGAGGAGAGAGTGGAGGAGCAAAGGGATGAACAGGTGGGTGAGGACTTGGGGCCACAGGGGCTGGCATTTCAGGAAAATTCTGTGCACAGGTTTGTTAAAATCCTTGAAGATCCAGCGTCTCAGAACCAGCCTGGCCGGGGTGGGGTAGTCACAGAGACAGACGCATGCCCATGCCTTTGCAAAAAGGAGCACGATGATATGAATGACCTGTTCTCTGGGAAGGTCTTTCTTCCTCAGCCCTGAGTCTCTGTGACCTAGGTAACTGGGGACGCTGGGGGACTAGGGAAAATATAGAAAGCTTTTCCCATGGCCACAAACTCCCTGGGCTCTTTATTGCTGACTGAGTCACCAGGGAATGATTCCTGGTCCCCATCTCTGTGCCTCGCACGTAAAAGGTGCTCAATAAATGTTTGATGAATGAAGGAAATAATGTAATTAAGAATTGAAGAGGGTGGGGTGAGGGAAAGAGTCTTTTCAATCCTTAGGACTTGTCCCCAAGCACCCAGAAGGCCACATTTGCATACAAATAATTGATATTCTAATTACAAATCATTCGTATTGATTTATTAAGCAGATCCCCAAAGGATCTCTAGAAGATAATTAGATTCTACGCTCCTTAGGGGTAAGGATGGCATATTTACCTCCTTGTTCCCCCACGGCAGTGTGAGGCAGAACTACATGATAAATGTTTGATGAGGCACTGGGTGAGCGTGGTTTAATTGTGGGGAGAGTTTATAGGGTCCCTGCAGATCATTTCCAGTGTGTTGGGGAGCGGGGGCGGGGGACCTTCATCTGTGCATTTGTATGAATGCGACATTGGCAGACCTCTCTCCTTCATCCACGGAGGAGGGACACTAGACTGAAAGACAAAAGACACAAGACCCCTGTCTCCCTGTTCCAGCTGGGAGACAAAGTAGAGCAGGATGACCTCGGGTGGCCCTGCTAGGGAATAGTTGGGAGGGGGACCTGAGACCTCTTTCCATTGTCTCTGTGTGCCTGTCCCCAAGCCACTCCAAAGAAATGACAATAATACATACAATTAAAAAAAAAGATTATGCAACCAGTGAGTGAAAAGCATGATTAGAAAACATTGCTGTTTTTCCTGATCTGATTAAAAACTGCCTGCTCTACAAGTGCAGCTTTGAGTCCCTGCTACCCTGGGCTGACCGTGGCCAGGCCAAGCCCTCCAAGAGCCGCAGCCTGTAGCGGCCTCTGGGCCTCGGCACATGCAAGGATGTCCGAATCCCCTGAATGCCAGGCAGATGGACAGACAGGCACGTGGGCAGAGGCACAGAGGGAGGGAGAGACAGAGACTGGGCAGAGGTCTCCTGAGGTGGGGCAATGGCATTGTCAAGATCATATTCTTCATTCCCATCTTCTGCTCCTGCTCCCTGGAACTTTTAGAGCTACAGACTATCAAGTGACTGTCAAGACTTTGCTTTTCCATCTGGTGGGAAAACAAAACAAGCAATGACGATAGGTAAAGTTAATGCAGGGTTCTTATGAAACCAAAATGACTGTAGCAGTCTCTGTCCCTGACACTGGGAAAGAGTTTGTGTCTTTGCTGTGCTCCTAACCTGGGGTGGCAGGAGTGGGGCACTGGCTGCCTGGGTCACTACCTGCCCTCAGTGGCTGTGTGAGTGATACAATTGCTCACTAGTTGAGTGACCTGTGTTGCTGGCGATGCCTTCCAGATAGTGACCCCAGGATGCACGACAGGTGACCTGGCTGGCTTGGGGACCTGGGCCCTACCGTGGCAGGTGTTGGAACTGACCTGGAGGTGGAGTGGGACTGTGGTAGGTGATTTGGAAGAGCTTCGCTCTGGCTTAAGTGTCTAGAGGACATGGGGCAGAGCCATTTTGGATCCACAGAGAGGGTATTCAGGAGGAGCCTGCAGCCGTCACTGGTGAAGTGGCTGCCATCAGGCTGATCAGTGGTCTAGTCAATATGAGGCTTTACACATTTTGCCTGGACTTGGGGGTAATTACTAAGGGGCCTTGCTTTCGTTTTGACCATCCTGGTCAGGTGGCCTGTGAGATGAGTGCCTGAGGTGCCTAGCATGCTCCACACCAAGCCAGCAGGGCTGCTGCGAAGTGCTGGCTGCAGGAGCTGCTTTTCTCTCTTGCTGTCTGAGCCTTAGTTTCCTCGTCTTTGCAGAGGGGGAGGACAAAGCTTCCTAGCTCTGGGGTCTGGGGAGGGATTCAGTGGATGATGGTACATCAGCTGCATCACGAAGGCTGCACACAGGTGGAGTCCCCAAACCCCTCACGCCAGCATCTGGGAGACTGGCATGTGTGTGAGAGGGAGCTGCTGCAGCGTGGGTATGTTGTGTGGTGCTTTATGAAGCAGAGGGTCCCCACATGTAGCTCGACTTGGTACATCTTCCAAGTCCCAGACAGATCAACAACACCCAGGAACCGAGGCTCTGAGAACAGGCTCTCCAGCCTCGTTGTGTGACTCTGTGAAGACAACCCTCGCCCCCGATCTTCAAATGTTATTAAATAAAAGCAGATGATTCTTAATTTGTAGCAACTGGGAACAGGAACACATAGTAAATACCTTCTGTTATCTCCTCTCGTGGGAAAAGGGGTCACAAAAGAACTGTCTCCCCTTTGTTTATTTTTCAGTAGTTAAATCCCCTCCGGAAGCCCTGATCTCTCTGTGCTATGATGATGCACAGTGTGTTTGCAGGCACAAAACCCTGTCCTGCTTTTCCCTTTATTTATCCCTCTGAGTCTTGGACTTTGCAGTGGCAGGAATGCTTTAATGTTTGACAATACAGATAATAACTGATGATCAGCTCAGGAAAGCTGGTACTGGGAGAGGTGGCAGCTAGCTATGGTGCATCTGCAGGGTCCTTCACTGGTACTCCGCCTCTCCAGCTGTCCTTGTCCTTTTTCCAGCTTCTCTGCTCCGAGCCTGGAGTCCAAGGTCTCCTGACAAAACTCCTCTCTTTAATCCTGTTGTTCTGCAGTGGGCATTAAATGGAATCTTTTTGTCTTTTTCACATTTTAGTTTGCAATTTAAATCATTGGTCTTTCCTTCATTTGTGTTTGAATGTGTACACACATGCATATGTGCATGTGTTTGCTTTTAAACTACAGCATTGTGAAAACTTGAAGAGAAGCTTCTATATTGTTTAGGCTTTTATATGAAAGTAATAAAGAAGTTCCTAATGGGCCCATGGTGAAAAAAGTAGGTTTTGAATGCACCTAGTTTTGTTATATGTGGTTCTATGCCAGGGCTAGTAATGGGATTTAGTATTATTGGTGCAATGAATGATATTTGCATAGTTAGACTGCTTGCCATTATTCACAGTAGCCCAATAAAGTCTCTTTTATCATTAATCAAAGAAAACCACAGATTGACTCAGGAGGAGGAAGACAAAGGTCAGGTACATTTACTGACCCAAGGACATTCAGGAATGTCTTCTAGCTGGCTTGGGAACCCTTCTAAAAAATGACCTTGAGTCATCATTTCAGAGGCCACCCTGAGCACACATGGGTTTATTCTACTTCTTGAAATGTTCTCTTCAAGATTTGGGGATCACTAAACTTGCATATTAATAGCTAATGCTGAAAGAGTCCTTCTTGTTGGTATAATTGGTTGTTCTTCTTCTCAAGGTGGCTGTTTCAGGGGAGAATTTGATATATTCAATAATGGCTTCAGATATGTACCATAAATGGCTTCAAAATTTGCCATCCTTTCAGCCAGCCCCAAGGTCATTGCCACCTAAAAAAAATTGCCTCTTGGCCACCAACTCTTCTATCTCCTATTCCATTCAGAAGGAATGTTAGAGCAGGAAAGAAAATCCACACACAGGGATCCTAATTTTCTAACAGGGTTATCATACTGGATATAGGACATATAGAAATAATTATAAGCAGAACATTCTGGGTGGGTTATTTTATGATTTGATAGTCTGGATGCTGAAGGCTGATGCAGGCAGCAGCCCACCCTATTGGCAAAGCACAGCCACAGCATCCACATCACTCTGCTGTGGTGTCTGCTGCTTTTATTTCTACACTATGATGTGTCCTCATTTATATGCAAACAAGACATGACCTGACCCCATCATTTGCGCAGCTGATGCAATTTTAATGTTGATGATAGTATACCACTGGTGCAGACTCGGTGCCCTAACATTGTGCATTAACCTCAAATTACCATTCACAACTCCACAATTTTCTTCTTAAAAATGCCCTTTTCTAATGGAATGGAACCCTGGTAGTTTTCCCACCTTATTTTACATATATTTTATTAACAGAGGCCTGAATCTCCATTCTACACTGAATACTAATAAAGGGAAATGTGAACCCCCTTGTTATTTTCCACCCCACTAACAGTGGTGCCTGAGCCCATAGCAGCTTCCCACACAGCTCTTGAAAGATGATGTCTGGTGCTTTTGCTGTTTTCTGGGAGAAGCTGAAAAGTTGTAATGAAAATAAAAAACCTGAGTGACTAGAGGTCTGATTAAAATTGTGATTGATAAAGTGATTCATTTTGATCAGGTGCTACCTATAAAGCTTTTTTATTTTTCCCTTCTTCCTGTTTTATAGGCTTCCCCAGTGCTACAAGGAAAAGTGACAACTTGACATGCTGGTGACTAAATTCCAGATGCTGATGACACTTGCCTTCCCAACCAACACCACTGTTTTCAGTGGAGAATCATGTTTTGGCTGGTATTACTAGAAGACAAATAAATGAAAAACTTAAAAGGCTCTGCAATGCTCAAGTTACTGTCTCAATGGAAATCTGTTTCTTAAACTCTAGTGAAAAAAGACCCGCAATAAACCTTGAGGTTCTTTAGGAATCTGGGTCCATTATTTATAGTCCCCCCTTAACATATACTTCCCCCACTTTCTTCCAAGAGGATTTAGGACAGCTTGAAAAGATCTCAAGAACCAGAAGGAAATAAATGTGTGCTGTAAAGTTTTATACACTGACTCCAAGTCTGGCTGTAAGCTTTTTATTGATCAAGATGAAGTGTGCGTGCGTGTGTGTGTTTAAAAAGGACAAACATAAGACAAATACCATTTCAAAGTATCCACTGAGGTAATTTTCACTAAAGCTCTGAAGATAGGATTAGGGTTCAGGAGTTTCTGATTTCCTTTGAAATAAGAAGAAACACACACATATACTCATAGTAAGAAGAAATTTAAAGTATTTATGTATAAATAAAAGCAAAAGGTGAAACAAAGGGGACAGTTCAGTCACCCAAGTCTCTTCCCTTAGAGGTAACTTCTGTTAGCAGGAAGTGTAGATGTCCAGCCTTTTGAGCAGGGAACACATCAAGTGCTGCCTAGGATTCTTAGCCATGGGAATCTTGTACCCTTCTGTTGGGAGGAATGTTGATAAACCCCTTCAGAAAACTCTCTACTAAGGCAAAAAAGAGCAGGTGACAATATATGTGTTGTCAGGTACGCGTGCAAGAGATGTGTACACATGCACCAGAGGCATGTGCGGTGCTCACTGCAGTAGGTCCCTGTCAGCAGAGATCTGGAGTCAAGCCAGTGCCTGTGCACACAGAGGGATGTGTAAATGGTGGCTTGTTCAAGCCACAGGACACCCATCTGAGAGAGTGAAGGCAACCACTATCCAGCACGTGGGATGAAAGAAGCCAAACCAGGAGCACATTCCACGTGTACATATGGCCCGAAGCACGACAGCAAGCCAGTGGGTGACGTTAAGAGCAGGACGGCAACCAAAGTGGGCCTGGGCCAGGGCTTCATCATATGGATGATGTCTTGCTCCTTTTGAGTGTCCTTCGTGACACCAAACTGTATATAAGATTTATGGCACTTTTGTACCTATCTTAAAATGTGAAAAACAAACCTGCAAATTACCTCACCAACATCAAAGTTATTTGATCAGAAGGGATTATCAGGGAGATGGCTTGTAAAAATGTATGCGAGTGCTTACTCTTTGGTAGTGCTGGGTTAAATGCCAGTCAGAGGGGTATCCCACCCAAATAGCCTGTGTGGTAAGTTCTGATTATCCTCCCTTCGTGAAGATGAAAGAAACACCACTCAGGTTCAGGGCCTTGTTCAGAGCCACATAGCCTGGAGAGGGGTCAAGCTGAGCCTCAAACCCTCTCTGCTCTCTGTGGTTCCCTCTGAGCACAACTGCAGCACAGAGGGACAGCAGAGAGAAAATGGGAATGGAATGTGTGAAGCTGTGCTTCCATGGGAGCACTGAGTGAGTCCAGAGTTAATGCTGACTCTGGAAATGCTGGCATCTCTAAATGAAATCCACCAAACAATGGAGATGCCCGAAGGCCTTTCCTTCAGGAATCCAGAGCCCTCCTGTGGGCCTTCCTGTGGGCACAGGTGTTCCTGTGAAATGCCCAGGGGGCTCTGTAGGCCGGCAGAGATGCTCTCCACCTTAGCTACTGATGAACTGGGGAGGTGGGGACGCAGGAGGCCGGGGAGCCTAGGCCCCCGATCTAGATGCACCACTGCTCACCAGATGCCATCGAGGCTTCATTGTTCTGAGGCAGCAGTTCCCAAGTCCTCTGAAACAACGTCACAACACTTAGTTAAGAATGGGGATGTGGCTCAAGCGGTAGCGCGCTCACCTGGCATGCGTGCGGCCCGGGTTCCATCCTCAGCACCACATACAAACAAAGATGTTGTGTCCGCCGAAAACTAAAAATATAAATAAAAATTCTCTCTCTCTCAAAAAAAAAAAAAAAGAATGCATGTTATATGTAGGACTGTGAAGAGAAACCATCGGAAGGCAGATATGTACATCTGTAAACACAGCATTTTATTAACAAAATGTTCACACCCTTCTTACAACAGACTCCGTAGTGATTAGCATGTCATACTCTATACAAGCGCATTATAGAGTACTCAGGCCAAAACAGCACAGTTAAAAGTAGGCCAAATTGACCTGCATTTTCAAACTGTCCACTACCAGCATAAGTATAAAAAGAAAGACCTTACAACAAAAGGCAAAAATTCTAGTTTTCTTTCATCAGCTTCTACAAACAGTACAGACATCATATGGTCACAGAGACTCAGGTCCAGCCCAAGGTTAAGATTGTAAAAATAACATCTTCAAACATCCGCATGAGCTTGGCAAATTATCCTCCTTACATTCCAGTACAGGTACCCAGGCAGTGCAAGATGCAGTGTGAAGCCACGGCTCCCAACCTGACTTCTACAGTGCTACAAAAAGGCCCAGACTATAGGCATTTGATTTTTTCCCCATAGCAGATGCTATTGTAAAAGGCACAAATATTTTATTCCTTGCATCAGGTCTTAAGAAAGTATGACATTTTTAGGAGAAATGAGTTGCTGGTATAATGGCTTAGTTTTTTTTTTTTTTTTTTTTAACGTCTAGGCTCATCTCTCTAGCTGTTTCTCTTCTAGACCTTTGACTTGCACTTTTATACACTTTAACAAATGCTCTATTACAAGCTCTGTGAAATTCTGACACTTAGGCGATCACCAGTGACAAAAAACCATTCTGCCAATCAGCTGAGTTCCCACTGTAAGCTAGGGCTGCCCACTCCCCTTCTGGAAATCCTGGAGGTCCTTACTTAAAGTCAGCTCTGGCATCTGACTGCATAGACGTGACTTGCCCAGCTGGATGGAGTGGGTGCAGCCTGGTGCTGCAACTGTGACCGGCTGCAGGAGAAGGCACGTCATGTGCTGGGAAGGTGAGCAATGCAGGGTCTCCAAGGGACAGGTCACCAAAAAGTGAGAAGGAAACTAAGGCAAGAAGTCTGCTTTGATCACAGAGGAAGGAAAGACAAAACTCTTAAGGTCAGAGTGGCAAATGGTGATTATGTGAGCGACTAATAAAGCAAAACGATGGATGAGACAGATGAGAGTAGGGAATTTTATTTTTTTCCCTTTCCCAGGGCAATAAAGCTCTGTCTATACAGAACAACACATGGTTTAAAAATGGAGCCACCAACACTAGCCGGCTGCGCAAGACTCTCCCTCACTGAGTTGACTTATCTCTCTGACACATGCATGGTCCACGTTAAGAATAAGCTTCATGAACTACCTAATAACTTCATATACAAAGGAAGTAAATAAATTCAAAAGCTGCTTCAAAAATTTTTAGGAGCTACTAGGTGCAGTGGTGCATGCCTGTAAATTCCAGTGACTCAGAAGGCTCAGGAAGGAGAACCCCAAGTTCAAGACCAGCCTAGGCAACTTAGTGAGACTCTGTCTCAAAATAAAAAAAGGGCTAGGGATGCAGCTCAGTGGGAGAACATCCTGGGTTCAATCCCCAGTCCCATCAAGAAAAAACAAACACCTCCCCCCCCCCCAAAAAAAAAAAGACAAAAACAGAGACTCCTTCAAAAAATCATTACAATTGGCAGTCAGAATTGGTACTTGAACACCTGAAAGCTACCACAATTTTGTTTGTTGGGATAATGAAGCATTTTGATGAGGCACCAGACAGATATAAAAATGAACTTGCAAAAATGAATTAAACAATTTTTAAAAAATCTGTTAGACATCATGGTTGACTTCACCACCTACTGTAGATATAGCCTAATCTTACTATCTCAAATGTTCAGCATAACAAAAGGAATTGATGGAAGGCATGAGACTTTTTAAAATTAAACTTCTGAATCCTTTTGTTTTGAAGCCAAAAATATTCTAGCATAGCTATAATTGATTATGCTCTGAAAGGAAAGAACACAGATATTAGTTATTTCTGATGGTACAGACCATCAAATTAAACTTGATCTATGCTACTGAAAGTCCTTCTAGATTTGGAAAGTAAATCATTTTCCTATAAGCTAAGAGAATCTTGAAGGATGAGCTGAGAAATGTGCTGCTTCTTGGTTCCATTTATTCACCTTCCTAGTGATGTCAAAGGAGACTTCATCACAACAGGTCTATCACTTATCATTCTCTTAGGTGGAGGAAATGGAGGCTCCTGAAAAATGGACTCTTCTAATACATTTTTAGACTTTCATTTGCACATGAAACAGGACAAATGCCCCAGAATTCCATTAACATTTCTTGCAAATCAGATAATCAAATTGCCTGGTTTTCTATTACTGGAAGTCAAGACAAGCAACTCTGCTGTCAAAAGAAATTTGCGGAGGTCATTTCTTAAAGCCCCAGGCTAAATTTCACCCCCACCACCCTTTTCTAAAACTACAGGGTATACTGCTTATCTCCTAGATCATTTGTTGCTTGGACTTTTTTTTTTCCTTTCTGTAAATCACAGTACCACAGGATATTCTAAAGATAACCTTAAAATGTTTTAAAATTTTCTGATGAACCAAGCTAACGTCAAGTATATTTAACAGTGTGATCCCCAAAGGTACATTCCATTTCTTCCTTTAAAAACTATTAAGAGGTGCAGTTCCTTTGAAATCAAACAATAAACAAAAATTGTGTTGTTCATCTCTTTAAAACAAATTTAAATACTGAAGATTTTCCCATCTAGCTTGTCACTGCCATGCAACTTTCTGGGTTTAGCAAGGAGGGCCAGCCTGAGTTAGTGGGCTGTGTCTGTCACTCTCCTCCAAACATTCTAAAGCAGGCACCTGGCATGAGGAGCACTAATGGGTTCCCAACAACTTTTTTCTGGAAGGAAGGAAGGACTCTCTCATCACTTCCACAGGCTCCTGCAAAGACATCTGTATGTTTAGTGGGCTCATCTGTTACATGCAACACATTGTGTGCATGAGACTCTAAGAGCCCATGCATCACATTTTCAGTGTGTTCTGAAAGAATGAATGAAAAAGTGCCAAATAGAATTTATACGACCTCTTTTGCAATTCACTCTTAGCACAAATTTGAACACACGTACAAATTTGGAGACCCACGTACCAAAGAGTATGGCATAATCTGAATCTAACCTGCCTACTGAAACACAAGGCCATGAAAAATAGACACTCCAGTTTGACAGTGCCAGGAGAGCCATGTGATCACTGTCCAAAGGCCATTTTCATTGCTCTATCTCCCAGGGTTTTAGAAATTCTCCTCAGCCTATTTCCTTCTTGAGACAAGAAATAGAATACTTGAAGAGAAGTTCCGAATTAAATGCAGTTTTCTTTCGCTTTGTATATTTAAAAGTAAAGAGAACTGACAACCCCAAGAAGGATCCTGGCCCGGGAGATCAAGCCTCTGATATGCCTTCATCCTTTCAGACATGGGTGGGCACCCAGGAAAGAGGAACATGAGAGCAGGCACTTCAAACATCAGAAATAGGGAACAAGGACATGTGTTAATCTAAAAGAAACAAATCTCTCAGCTGCTCTGAGCAGGGCCTGTCCTGACTGTGGCTGACAAGCAGGTGATAGAGGTTTCATTTGGAACCAACAGGGCTTGTAGTAGATACTTCTCCCCAATCACTTCTTATAGAGAGTTGGAAATGAAGGACACTTACTTAATCATACTCTTACTTTATGTTCTTTTAATCACCACATGATAATTAGTTATCACAGAATCAGAAAAACACTTATGTAAAAGGAGAGATCTGGAGACCAGTGGTTTCTAGGATTGGACACCTGCAAAGATCTTATTTCAACTTCTCTGAAAGGAATCGATACACACTTGCAGCTAATTAATGATTTCTCTCTTCTATTCAGTCCCAAAGTTTTTAAAAATGGCCCTGCGTCATAAGGGAACCAAATAGTTTTTTACAGATGGGCTATGTCTTAATTCCTTTGAAATCTTATGAGATTTTTCTCATAAGAAATAAAGAAATATGGAATGTGGTGGATCACTGCTTAGTCTGGTTAATCTGAAATGTGTTCAAAGTAAAGCACTGCTCCTGACTCTAATATTTACCTTTGCATTTTAGAAGCAAACAATATAAAATGAAGACCTTTTCCCCATTTTCACTGAGCATGGGTCATGGATCTGTGATAGAAACCTGTTGTTGCTGTTAGGCATTACAAAGGTACTACAAGTGAAAGAGCACTCTGTCAATTTTTTGGAGAGACTGATGAAAATGAGGGAGAAGAGGCCCCAGAAATGCCTGAGCATACGCCCCACACTGCTTGTCCGTTAGTGAGATGTGGCTGTGACCAGGCAGAATCATTCCCTAGAAACTCACAGAAACAGAGAGCTGCAAAGGGCAGGAGAGATGGCCTCGAGTTGGGCTAGATGGAGAACATCACAGCGAGATCAGAGGCACTCAGAAGAGGTTCAAAGGACCTCACCCGTGCACCAAGACACCGTGTGCTCACCAGCATCTACTGGCAGGTTTGGTGGAAAAAATGTGAAGGTGGTGGATTTGCATCATCTTTCTGTGAAATAAGACAAAAAAAGGCCTCACACGCATTGCCTTTTCTGCAATCAGCCAGGCAACCTTTGTTTTTATTTGTTGTCGTAGAGATAGAGGCCTGGTAGTGGGAAGGCTGGGGACAGGCCAAGGCAGTGGCTGGACATCCTGGATATATATGAAGTAACATCAAGCCACCTTCAGTCGCAAGGGCCCAGCCCTAGGAGTCATGTGGCTTCTCGTATCAAGTTTGCTAATTTAATGCTGAGTTGGAGGCAATGCTAGAGAGATAAGAGTCCATGTGTATTTCACACAAAACAGTGTTGGAATTTTTACCAACTGCATTCTTTCTATATGATTTCAAGAAGAATAAAGCAATTTCAAATGCTTAAGACATACAAGAGGGAAAAGGGAGTCATTTTTTACTTAATCCGAGTTATAATTTTCCCATTAAAACCTATCCATATCAAGTGGGGGGCACAAAGAAATAACAATTATTTTCAAAAGTTTTGACTGTTCAGTTTAAGGCTAGCTCTGAAAACACAATTTAGTTTGAAATTCAAGCTGTTTCATTTCCTATTTAATCCTGTAAATTTCCTTCTCGCACAATACTCAGGTTGGAGGGTGCCCAATTAGACCAGGAGCACATTTCCACCAACTGCACTTCAGTGCTTTATTTTTAGATCATATTAAAAACCTCATTAGGCTCCCTGAGGGAAAAGAGTGTTAACCACTAACAGAGGCAGGGGAAAATAAAGGAAACGAAAAGATAAGCTAGATTGTTAACAAGAAAAGTGCTCTTAAACCAGTTGGTCTGAGGTCACTGTGAAAGCCGAGAGAAACTTATTACCAAGACCAGGTAAATGACTTGAGCTCAGAGCACACTCTTTTACCACAGGCCAGCAAGAACTAGTCAGGCTCATCGAAGTGGCATATGTCTTTATTATCATTTCCAGATGGGATGTAGAGGGAAGAGGGGTGGGCGGAAGGGAAAGCACAGAAACCTGGAAAGACTGTAAGCTAAACATCTATGCCTCTGCACAACATAAATGTGCCTCAGTCTCCAGTGGACAGGCTGAAAAGTGGTGGGGGCATCACAAGACTGGGTGCGAGATTAAATGGAGTGCTGCATGAAACTTAGAATTTATTAATGTATTTACATAATTTATAGTCTTTAAGCAATGGTCTCATAAATACAGACTACAACTTTACATATGCTAAGCAACAGATACTTGTTTTCCCCACCAAAATACTTGGATTAAATAAAAAAATTGACAGCATTTACATTACTTTCTCCTCTTCCTTGTTTTTTAAACTGCTGCTAACCTATTTAGGACATACGCAGTTCATTTATTCCAGGTGCTTCTCTACCACCACCACAGTGGCGCCAGTGATGTGTTTAGTGATACATGTGCGACAGGGTCAAAAGCAAACCCAGGGTGGGCCAGCAACCACTGCCATGGTGTTGGCTTTCTGTATGTATCTGGGGCTAACATGCTTCACAGAAAGTGCTTCAGAGACAGCAGAGATGGAGTATCTCCATCTGTCCTAGACAGAACCATTTCAGCTTCCAACAGTAACTGCCGTCCCTTTACCTGCAATATCCTACCACATTTAAATGATACAACTCCCTCCAACAGTGGTAACGGGAAACCAAGGAAATGATAATCTTGCCCCCCCCCCCAAGAACCACGAAAGTGCTAATTTTCCCTTTTTACAAATGTTACATAAAATCCTGATTACAAAACTACTCAGCAATTTAATTCCACCATCCATACAATGATGTGCTCCCTTCAGCAAGGTCAAAGTCAATGATGCGGTCCCTTTGGACACCACAGATCCTTGACATACTGGACGTCCACAGACTGAAATACCATTGCTGCAGTCTTCAAGGGGAGAACAGAACCGGCCAATTTCTGTGAGTCCTTTTTGCATGAAGAAGACTCGAGCGGCTAAGTGGACACTGGTAGCAGGCCCCCAGCCCTCCTGCTAACTGTCAGGACCACCTGCTTCACCATCGAGTCTGAGGCTGAGGCTCATCAGCAGCAGCTTCGCTTTGGCTCTGACGGCTGTCTGCGGAGCTTGAAGCCCTTACCGCCAGATGGCGGGTTGGCGTCAGTGGATGGAATTCTTCGACCTACACCAAAATGGGAGGAGAGGGAATCAGCTACAACTTTCCAAATCGGTTCCTTCTCAGACACAATTTTGCAGATGCAATTTGAGTTTAAAAAAAAAGCAAAAAAATATTAATAAACATTTTCCTTGGGAACAATTTACAGAAAAGTTGCAAAGATGACTGATGTACAGAGTTGCTGTACATCTCATCTTGTTCCCTTCAATATAGACTGGGGTCTTATATTGTCTTGGGACATTTGTTGAAGTGAATAAATCAACATTAGACTTTTTTCAGGTATCACCAGTTTTTCCACTAATGTCCAGTTTCAGTCCCAGGATCCAAACAAGGATATTACACAATACTTAGTAAAGAAACAAGAAATTTTTTTTTGTACTTCTGGGGATTGAACCCAGGGCCTTATGCATACTTGGCAAACACTCTATACTGAGCTATATCCTGAGACCATTAGTAAAATTTTTAATTAAAAAATTACACATTAAAAAAAAAACCATTGAGTAGATAATAAACTGCATGTTAAAAAAAAATTCGATCAGAACATGCCTGTCCCTTTGTGTCATGGCAGAGCCACCACTGTGACCTACTGCTGGTGCAGCCTTCTGGGGAGGGAGTATCTGGTTCCTGCCCCGCTCTGCTTTCTGAAGCATGAAGGAGAGCAAGTAGTAGGAACTGACCTCCTCCTTGATGCTTTCACTCAATACATCCTGGGGACTGCTCTTCCTTAGCACAATGGAGAGGGCTGCTTCTTTTATTAGCTTTACATCACCTGTATGTATCATATATTTAACTGTTCTTCCACTGATAGATATTTAGTTTATTCCCATATTTTGATATTATAATAGTGGTGTGTGTGTGTGTGTGTGTGTTGTGTTGTGTGTGTTGGATAAACAAACAGGATTGGAGGAGCTAGGTCATGCTATTCTATACTTGGCATTTGTCTGACACACAATGTCTTCCCAGTGTCTGTTTAGCACAAATGCAAGAAGGATTCGTGATTTAAATTTTCACAGATGCTGCCAGATTGCTCTCTAAAGAGGCTGTGCCATTTTATTCTCCTACCAACAATGTGTAAGAATGAACAGGTTTCACTTTACTGCTCTGTGAAGCATGATGTCAAATTTGAGACAAATCTTAAATCACCCATCCATCTACCTGGCTGATAATCAAGGGCTACTTTCTCTAAGATGGCTTTCCTGATGCCCACCACTTCCTACCTCTCTCCATCTCAGACACCGAATTCCATCAGGTCACTAGAAGCACACCAGGATATATTTGTTTACATGACTGACTCCCTCTAACTATACCCTATGCTCTTCTAGAGAAGAGAGATCCTGTTTCTCCATATGGGTGGTATTCCTGGAATCTTTGTGGCACACTACCTGGTGTGGAGGTATTCGTAAACATGGAATGAATGGACAGGCACAGCTTCTGATGTTAGCAAGGCTAAGAGAGAATTGGCAGCAACTCTCAGGTCCTTGACAATCAAGCCTCAAGACTTCACCATTCTGGGAAGTGTATAACATGTGTGGGCAGCACACGGCATGGTCCCCACATCAACTAAAAAGTCTCCTGCAACTTCTCAAATATCTACAGATACTGCTGTAATATTTATAAGTTACCAATTTATTTAAAAGTTTACTGAAGCTTCTTGTTATTATGTTTTTCTCAATAAATGGAAACTCAAATGCAGGTATCACAGAAGCAGCTATTAAATGTGACAAAAAGTCTTTTTAGAATGAGTATTCCTAGAAGAAAACATCTTTATCATCTGGGAATAGGCAATGGTTTCTTAAACAGGAACTAAAAATCATATGCTGACCATGAAAAAAAAAAAAAGGACAAATTGGAATAGACTCAGATGAAAAACTTCAGTTGATTGAAGATTGATTCAAAAATTAAAGTCAGGCCACAGAGGAGGAGATATTTCTAATACACATAATCAACAAGGGACGAACATACAAAATAAAGCAGCATAGACATTAAGAAGGCAGTTGCCTGGCAGGCACTTCACAAGACAGACCACTCAGAGAGCACAGAAACGTACATAAGTGTCTGGACAGCGCTCGGTTTCATCAACCCAGGGGAAATGTAGTCTACTACCTGCCCAGCAGAGATACAGGAGTAGAACCTCACACATACACTGATGAGTATCCACTGGCATAACCACCATTGTGAATATTGGCAGTGAAATCATATGAATACAGGTAAATCCAACGACCCAGCTATTCTTCTTTTGGGGATAAAGATATCTAACGAAATGTGTACAGATGTTCACCAAAGGACATGACCAGAATGTTCAGAACAGTACTGTAGTAGCTTTAAATTGGAAACAACTGTCCAAATGTCCATCTACAGCAGAATAGATTAGACTATGGATATCCCCCTTCCCCATCTCCTACAGCTCCATGAGATAATAGGGATGATCTAAAAATGTAATATATAATAAGAGAAACCAGACACAAAGAGTAAACAGAGTATGCTTTAAAAAATATAAATAGCACAAAACATATGTAAAACCAAACCATGTAAAAGAGTTAACAGGATGGTTGTCATCCTGGAAGCAGGAGAGCCACGGCTTACCCTGAGTGCACCCACAGGCTCTACTCCACTGGGGATAACACATTGGCCTTTGTGCTTCTGTAGGTGAACTTCTCCATATGAATCTTCAACACTCAGTTATGCCAGGCACTGTGCTCACACAATGTAACAGCAGCACCCAGTGAAAAATAAACCTGATTTCTACCTATGACAATTTTTCTAATCTTTGTGAATCGTTTTTTTGGGGACGCTGATAATAGAACCCAAGACCTCAGTCATGGCAAGCAATTGCTCTGCCTGAACCACACTCCCAATCACACTGTTGATACAGTTCACAACCCTCGTCTTCTTTTTTTTTGGCTATACTGGGGGTTGATCCCAGGGGCATTTTCCCACTGAACTACATTCCAGCCCTTTTAAAATTTTGAGACAGGATCTTGCCAGGTTATTCAGGCTGGCCTTGAACTTGCCATCCTTCTGCTTCAGCCTCCCAAATTGCTGGGATTATAGGCGCATGACACTGTGCTTAGTGTAAACGGCCAGATCTAAACAATGGGACACATTACATAAAAATCCAGATCTCTGAGCAAATTATAGATAGCAACATAAAAGCAAAACAAAAGTAAACCATAAAAAACCTTGAAAACCACCTCCGCAACTGGGCACCAAGAGGCTCATACTCCAGCTTAACTCCAGTTGCTGGAGCTGGGCCCAAACCCCAGGGCTTCCCGGGACACTGCTCCACGTGGCCTTGGTGGGCACTGGAGTTCACAATCCTTCTTCACAGAAGCTAAGAACCTTTCCAGTTCTAGCTGTCTCAGATCTTAACCAGAGGGTGGGCCTTAATGCATTGACCTTGCAGGGCTGACTCCTGCACCTCCCTGGCGCCTGCCATGTCAATGTGAACTCCCGCATCTCGAGAGGGTCTGCTCTGCTTGACCTCAGCTGGTATCACCTCCTCAGAGAGGCCTTCCCTGATCACCTGCAGGTACTTTTTCACTTCATCCTAAATCATTTTTTCTTTTTTCAAAAATTAGTTCTAATCAGTTATACATGACAGTAGAAAGCTCTTCGATGCATTGTACATAAATGGAGCAGAATTTTTCAATTCTCTGGTTGTACATGAAATAGAGTCACATCATTTGTGCAATCACATATGTACCTAGGGTAATGATGCCCGTCTCATTCCACCGTCTTTCCCACCCCCTTGCCACCTCCCCCCGTAAATTATTTTCTTCATGTCTCTTATTATGATCTGAAATGATCCTATTTATCTGGTGTTCACTTTCTGTCTCCCTCGGCAGAATGTGCGCTCTGAGAGAGCAAGGGCTGTGTCTATCTTCTTCAGGCTCTCTCCCCAGAGCCTGGAACAGTTTCCAATAAATATTTTGATGAATTTGAATGAAATGAATAAACATAGATACAATCTGTAGGGGATCCCAAAGGCATGCAGCAGCCTCTCTCCCATCTAGTGTCATCATGCAACACTCTGGAAGGGAAAGGGGAGGGTAGGAAAAAGATCTCCATACCTCTCCCCTGCTTACTACTAATTTTTGAGGATTTTCTTACAGGGTAATTATATCTGCATTTTATTTCCTTTTATTTATTTTGCTCATTTTTGATGACCTTGGATGACTAATTGAAATACATTTAAATAAAGAAAGAGGGAGACTATAGCTTCTGTGACCTCATGCCCTGTGCATTACTTATTCAGTAGCAACATTATTTCCAGAAGAGCCACAGTCATCAGGCAGCAGCTCTCCAGCAATCACACCTTGAGAGGAAAGCTGGCCGTTCCTCTTGTACTCTCAAATCTCATTTCACTGACGACAGCACCAGAGACTAGACTACTCAAAATACGATGGGAATTCTAACCAGGAAGATAATTCTTTCTGAAGTTGTTCTGCACAGAGGAAACCCATAAGCACAGAGATACTCACTAATTTCTATAAAGAGCTCATTTATGTTTATCGCATTTTTTGCGCTGGTCTCTACAAAAATCGCATGAATGGAGTCAGCGTAGTCCTTAGCATCTCTCTCCATGACTTCTCTGTAAGGCAACAATTGCAAATCAGAACTTCTACCCATTAAGAGCTTATGTTACCCCCACCTACCCAGTAATTAACCAGATTACTGATGACAGAGAGTGTTCTGAATGGCTCTGTGAACCCCAACACTCGGTCTTCCCAATTATACCACTTCTGTGTTTAAACAAACAAAACCCAGCACCACTAACAACATAGCTAATGGAATGATTAGGGCAAGGTTTTCTACTCCCACCCCCAAAATAAAAATAAAAAAACCCTGCCTTGGGAATTATGGAAACGGTAGAGAGAAAATTCTAATAAATGTGCTTTCCTTATTCAGTTCTGTAACACAAGAGCTTGGGGGCTGCACTGATCTCAGATAATGCCAACTGCGATGTGACCAATGTTCAAGTAAATTACACACCTGTCTATAGACATAATATGATTTGCTCCAAATGCCTGAAATTATAATTTTAGTTTGAAATTTCAGGACTCAGACCATATAACAAAAAGGAATTTTTCAATGTCAAAGATTTAAAAAAAACAAAAACACACACACACCAAGATTTTTACACTGGATATTGCTCATTAAGAACAGGAACACATAATCAGCAGTGCAATCTCTTTGTCTAATAACTTACCTGACATCGATAAGATCACACTTATTTCCTGCAATGGCAACTACAATATTAGGTGGGCCATGCTGTCGAAGCTCTTTTACCCAGTTCTTCAATGTTGAAAATGTCTCCTGTAATACAAAGGAAGAAACTGGAGATCTAAGCAACTAAGAATCTCCAAAATATTCTAAGGAAAACTGAATATGGTCTTACTTCTTTTGTGATATCGTAAACGATTATAGCTGCAGCTGAGCCTCGATAGTACATTGGTGCTAAGGCACGAAACTGCAGAGGGAAATAAACAACAACATTGGAAAAACTGGTTAAATATTTTTTTTTAAAATTAGACTTCAAAGTCCATTATCCCTGTACAAAAGGTAATCTTTCTCTGAAGCCAAAGATGACATCATGTTTTAAAGCAAATGAACCAGTAATTACCAAAGGCGAAAACTTTTAATGTTATCACTGAAATGTCTCTTAGAAGAAAGTTTAGAATACAGTTTTATAGGAATTAAATATGGTGCTATAAACAATTGATTCAGCTAAAAAGGCTTTTTAATTGAACTCAATGTTGTAATTCCCAAATTCATTTGTTCAATAGTCCTTTAAACTTTGGCTTTCCAAACTATCAGGGAGATAAAAATAATGCTGTGAACAGTTCTCCAGAGAAGTGCTGCATTGGAGTGTCTCAGAGATCACCCTGTAATCCAGATGCTGATTGTCCTAGACAAGGTTACACATTTAAATTCACTACTCGAATGAGTCTGCAACATGCTTTCTTGATATCTTAATCCATGTGGCGATTCCCAAATGCAGGGTACATGTCTCATTTCATTTCCACCTCCCCTCCACTGAGCACAATAAGGATGAGAAGAAATGAGGAGGAGTAACCACTTCCACAGCTACGGTGGTTTAGTGAGCCCTTTTTTTGATGAATGCCAAACAGGAAACATGAAGTACTTTCCCCAGTCAAAATCTGGTTCCTGAGCAAATGTCCTCGTGAAAGCATCATCCACAGAATGTGAGGCCAAAGTTAACAGACTAGACTTTTACCTTCACACTTCAACTTTGAAGGCTGAACTGTATGATGTCATGTTATGTACTGTATCCTGCTGTTTCTGGCAGCTTATACCAAATATGGCAGGAATAGCTTCATGGGGGAGCACTGGTGCATACGCAGCATACACACAGAACTGTGCACATTGCAACTTCTTTTCTTGTGACCCTGGGTTTTGAACCAAGGGTGCTCAACCACTGAGCTATATCCTTACCCCTTTTTTATTTTTTGAGACAGAGCCTTGCTAAGTTGCTGAGGCTGGCCTCCAATGTGCGATCCTCCTGCCTCAGTTACTTGGGCCACAGTGATAGTCTGGACTCTAACTTCCTATCAGTTAGTTTAATTTTTTGGCTTTTTTAAAAAAAAAAAAGTCCCCTTAGTTGTAGTTGGACACAACACCTTTATTTTATTTATTTTCATGTGGTGCTGAGGATGGAACCCAGCGCCTTGCACGTGCTAGGCGAGCCCTCTGCCGATGAGCCACAAACCCAGCCCATAATCTTTTGGCTTTTAAACTTTCATGTTACTTTGAGTTTTACAAAAGAAAGAGAAAAATATGACTATAAGCTCCACAAGGGAAGATAGCATCAGTGTTTTGAACTCCATTTCATCTCAGGGCCTAGCACCTGAGGTAATCAAGAACTGGTGAGCAAATGAAGAACTGTAATGTGGGGATGTCAAACTAAATGCCAGATCTGTATGTCCACAGACAGAAATGTTCACTAATCTCTGTGAGTAAAAGGTCTGCCTGGGTGAAAGCCTACTTCCAACAAAATGGTAAGTTTTAGAAGAAAACAAAAATAAAAGTTGTAAGTTAAGAAAACAATGCAGAAAAAGGAACTATATCTGTGTGCAATGGCCACACCTGTCATTCCAGCTACTTGGGAGGCTGAGGCAGGAGGATCACAGAGTTCAAAGCCAGTCTTGGCAACTGAGTGAGATCCTGACTCAAAATGAAAAATAAAAAGGGCTGTGGTGTAGCTCATGGTAGAGTGTTCCTGGGTTCAATTCCTAGGACCACACATGAGGGGGAGGGGAAGAAACTACATTAGGTAAAAAAGATTTTAAATGTCGGACTGACTTCCACAGCATACACAGCACACAGGTGGAAGAAAGGGTTATGGTATTAGTTTTCATTTCTGATATGCTTATGTTGGCAACATCCTTTACAGGGTTCTTTCTTTTTCTTTGTTCAAAACTGTAAGGTAAAATTCACATGAGTAAAGCAAAGTCCTTAGCTGTGCAACTGATAAGTGATGGACGTACACATCCATAGAAACCATCCACCACGGGGCTGGGGATGTGGCTCAAGAGGCAGCGCGCTCGCCTGGCATGCGCGGGGTGCTGGGTTCGATCCTTAGCACCACATAAAAATAAAAAATAAAGATGTTGTGTCCGCCGAGAACTAAAAAAATAAATATATATAAAAAAAGAAGCCATCCACCAGGATAGCAAATGTGAAATTTAATGTCCCTGTTTAACCTTGACATAATCTTTGTCTCTGAGCCTACTTCCTACTATGAACTTGAGCACAGTAGCTGTCTTCTATGATTTGCATAGAATATCATTTCCATTCTCTTGTTTTCAACCTTTCTTTGTATTCATGAACAATCTTTAACCAGCACACAGTCCGGTCCCGCCTTTCGGCACATCTGCCCACCTCTGCCTTCCAAGTGCAATGGTCCTTTACGTTCAATGCACCTACTGATGTGCTTGGGTCTTGGTCCACTACTTTTTTTTTATGTGTGTTCCATTTCTTTCTAAATTCCTTTGTCCTTCCTTTACTCTTCTCTTTGGATTGGATGCAGTGATATTATCTTACATCACTTTTTAAGTGGCTGTTCTTGTAACCACAATATACATTTTTTTCTAGTGTACTTAAGAGTTTAAAATGTTATCACTTCATATAAAATGTAAGAACCATCCAAGCATCGAATGCTTTTTATCCCACATTCTTTGCGCTGTTGTCAAATATTTAAAATCTATTAAATTCCACAATCCAATATCATAATTTTTAAATTAAATGGCCAGTTTTCTTTTAAAGTTGAGAAGAAACAATGAGAGATTCTCATATTTACTATATCCCAAGGCTGCTTATTTCTTCCTGTGGATCTTATTTACCATTTATTTACCAAAGTCATTTCACTTTAGCCTGAAAAACTTTCTGTGAACTGCTGCTGAAT
Source organism: Urocitellus parryii (assembly GCF_045843805.1). NCBI lineage: Eukaryota > Metazoa > Chordata > Mammalia > Rodentia > Sciuridae > Urocitellus > Urocitellus parryii. The sequence goes on from NC_135536.1 coordinate 186,318,909, forward strand.
TGTTTTTGCTTTTCTAATAGCATCCTATTTTGACTTCATATTTGACAGGTATTTTTGGCATGGTAGAGATACTGTCCCACTGACTTCTGGTCATCACTGTTTCTGTAAGAAGACAGCCATCATTCAAACTGTTCCCTCATATATAATGTATCTTTCATCTGTGGCTGCTTTTGAGATTCTATTTCTGGTTTCAGCAGTTTGATTCATGATGTATGTATCTAAATGTGTTTTTTTGTTGTACTTACATGTTTGCTGAACTTCTTGGTTTTGTGAGATGGGGTTTCACTGGATCTGGGAATATTTTAGGCATTCTTTTTTGAGTCTCTTTTCCCCCCCGAACCTCTCTCTTTCTTTGCTTCTTCTGGGTCTCAATTATACCTATGTTAGGCTATTTGAATTTGTCTCAATAAGTATTGTTCACCTTTTTCTACTCTGTTCCTCTGATTAATTTGTTCTATCACTTATCCAGTGAATTCTTCACCTTAAATAAAAATGAAATGTACCTTTCAGTTTTAGCATTCCCATTTGATTCTTTTTCATTAAGAGTGAGATTTCTCTTCTGCAGTTAAGTAGTTAAGACTACTTTTCTTTAAATCTTTGAACATACTTAAAATGTGTGCTTTAAATTCTGTATCTGCAAATTCTAATAATGGGTGGGGAGTTGTTTTCCTCCCTGTGTCCTCTTCTCCTTCTCTGTATGTATAATCATTCTGACTGTATACTGGACTGCATGGATGATACACTTAAGAAAACTAGTTTTTGTTTTCTTCTTTGCAGAGTGTTAAATTACTGGCTAGCCACTGTGAGACAGGCCACCTTAACTTTGTGTAAGGCCATCAAGGACCCCCTGAGTTGCAGGACCTGTTCTCCACTGCTGAGGCACTGCCCTTTGGAAGTTTCAATGGGATGCCCGAGGTGTTTACCCCTCCCCTCTAACAAGGCAGGACTGGGTTCAAACTCCAGACTCCAGTTCTGCTGTAATGGCAGTCTCTGCTCTGTTCTAGTCACTCTTCTAGCTGTTGGTCTCTTCTGGGTTTGGTAATGTCTCCTCTGTATATTCACAACTTGGATGGTCAACTAAAGACTTGAGGAAAACTTACAAACAGACTTTGGGGCTTCCCTCCTTGCTGGGACCATTTTTGTGGGATTTGTATCCTCTTTTCCCAGCTGTTCTTGCAGTCCTCAACACTACTCACAGGTGTCATAAGCTAAAAAGACAGGCTTTCTGCTTGAGTCCTAGTTGCCATATGGTCTGAGGAGTGTTAACTAGGAAAAGCTGTGACAATGTGGACCATGTCCATCATAGCTCTTTTGTTCAGTCCCTGGCTGCATCTGGTTGCTCTGCAATACATTTTAAAAGTTTTATCCAGAGTTTGTATATAAATTGTTGTATCTGGGAAGGTTAGTCTATTATAGGGTACTCTTCTGTCATGTTGAAACTCTTTCCATATCATTTTGATGTAAAGAAAAAAGATGGAAGCACATAAAGAAATTCAAAAGACATTAGCACATCTGTGCTCCAAATGTGGCTCTAAATCAGGAGATAGCAAACTTTTTAAGGCAAGGGCCAAGAATATTACAGCTTTGTGGACCATTTGAGTTTTGTCACAACCACTCATCTCTATTACCATATAATGAAAACAGCCATGGAAACCAGCATGGTTATATTCCAATAAAAAGTTTACTTACAAAAACAGGCAACAGGTTGGATTTGGCCCATAGGCCATAGTCTTTTACTCCAGTTCTAGATGACCTTAAGTCATTAAGTTCCTGACTTTTAACATAAGAACAATTCCTTACAAGACTATGGTGATAATAACTGTGTGCTTTCCTGGTGTTCTGACCCGTGGAAAAAGCCATCAGGAGAACCACAACAAGTAGGGATGTAAATGTTTAGGATCTGGATGTAGGGTCTGCTAGATTCTGCTAAACAGCTTTCTTCTACATCATCACATGCAGATGGAAAGCATTTGAAGTGTTTTTCTACACTGATGGTGTAATAATGGGATGCACTCATGGTGCTCATGTGCTGTGTTTGTCTCCACACTACTACAGGAGTTTTTGTTAGTGAAGGATAATTGGTGGGAAAATGTGACAAAATGAATTCACTCAGATTGCAAATAACAGGGACAAAAAGGACTCACAGAGGTCATCTTGAGGAAATAAGTTTAAATTTAGGAAAATAAGTCTCATTTTACCTGGTAGTTGAAAAATATTTGCCTTATTTTTAAAAATATTTTTATTAGTTATTGATGGACCTTTACTTATTTGCTTAAATGTGGTGCTGACAAATGAGCCCAGAGCCTCACACATGCTAGGCAAGTGCTCTGCCACTGAGCTGTAGCCATATTTTAACAGTCAGGAGCTGAGTTTTTTGGATGAACACTGAATCACAGTTAACTGATAATTTGGTTATGACTGTTCTGATTAAACTATATGCTAGCACAATATGATATCCTTCATTTCATATTTGATCACACAGTCTTATAAAAATAGTAAGTTTTACAAGATATTTGTGGCCTCCAAGAATTGTCTGTAAGTCCCTCTGAACTCACTGTCATCTGAAGTGCTATACCAGCAACCTGACAGGTATTTTTCTCTTCATTTAACAAGATCCCAATCGTCAATGATTCACATAAGATTTTAAAAATTCTCCAAAATAACTTTCACCAGTTTAATCACTTTGTAATCATCCATAACCTGATCAACAGAAAGACAACACACTGTCAAAATGTGTGGCAACAGGATAGATGCTAGACTCAAATGGGGAGGCTATACAATTAGTTAGTTGATCAGAAAGTTTTCATTTTATAACCATTTTTGTTTCCATTGAGAATCTTTAAACTATAGTGAACCAAACAATACACATGCAAACACCAGAAAAAGCATCATTCCAGGCATGCACTACTCACATGGTGAAAGTAGTAGAAGGTCTGTCCTTATCTGTGTATGCCTAAGGAGGGTTAGCAAGCAGCTGACGTTTATTGTCACCAACACCATGTGCTAGGAGCTGAGAGCAGAGACATGAGGACTGTCCTGCTCCCAAGGAGCTCACTGTCCAATGGAAGACATGACAGTAAGGAACAGGTACTGATGGCATGGATGAGGGCAACTGAAGCCTGCTCAGGATGTAAGAGTTCATCTGCTGCTCCGTCCAACCAGGCTCTGCACATGAGCTCTACATCAGGCCATGGATGGAGGCTGGGAATACAGGACAAGCAAGACACTGTGCTCTCAGCTCTCAGTGTTTACTGTTTGCAAGGAGAGACTGTCAATAAAAGCTAGACAGACAGACAGACATTGAACTATAACTTTTAACAAATGTCTTGAGGAAAATGAATACTGGCAATAATGGGAAATAAATGGGAGCTGTGCTTAGATGCAAGGGGTGAAGGGGTGGATTCAGGGAAAATTCTAAGGGTATGACATTTAACCTGAGATCAAGAGCTCGTAAAGGGAGCCTATTGGCAGAGGAGAGAGAGAATTCCAGTAAGAAGGACCAATGTACATGAAGGCCTGATGACATCGGGTGCTCAAGGACCTAACGAAGGGCAGTGGGCTGGAATTCAGTGGGAGAGGAGGAGGATGGGCTGGAAGGACACTAAGCAGATTGGAGGAGCAGAGCATGTGGGCAGAGGAGAGGAGCAATAATCGGCTGCTGAAGGGTATTAGCAGGAAAATACGAGAGTCCGATTTCATTTCTAAAGGACTCTAGGTCCTGTGAGAAGTGGCATGGGTCAGGTCTGGGCTGGAGGAAAGCAGGGAGACCAGTTAGAAGACTATGGAATACTCAAGTCAGAGTAAAAGGTGTCTAAGAGCAGGGTGATGAGAGTAGAAATGAAGAAAGTTATTTAGACAAGGGAGCTGTCAGCACATGCTCCTAGAGCAGTGTGGGGAGCTGGCGAGGAGTCCAAGACAACATCCAGATTTGGGTTTGAGCAACAATGGGATATGGCAAAGTGGTTACTCATTCGAGACCACCAGGAGTGCTTAGGAAAGCCTCCTTTAGTCAAATGACATCAGAGGTGGGTTCTGAAGGCTGAAGAAAGTTTTCCAGAGAAAACCTAAGAAGAAGGGTAAGAGGATATAAACAGGATGGCATGTTGGAAAACTATAAGCAGTTCAGTGCTAGAGGCCAGGTTGGTGGAAGAGATAGAGAGTCTGGCAGTGGCTGGTATATTCAGAGACCAGAAGGCCTTCCCAGGACAGTCAGTCAGTCCTTGACCCTGACCAGGCTCACGGCTACGTCCTGCCTGATCTTCCCTATACTTTGATGATATGTCCCATGTTTAGCTTTTTCTTAAGCTCTGCAATCTGGCAACCATGGACATGTGCTTTTGCCAGTGCTCCCTGGGGGTTCTCCTCTCTTGGCCCCTTCCTCATGAACACCTCCTCTCCAGCTCTGGGCTGCATGAGGTACTCTGCGTAGTGGAGGCAGGTTCACATCTGAGAGCAGCTATTCCTGTTGAAGAACTAATGAGAAGGAGGCACACAAAAGGCAGGCAAGCTGGCTAATTACAAAACTTCAAAGACCCCTGCAATCATGCCAGCAGAAAGGGAGAGCCATGTGCCCTTGGGTTATTTCTTTTTTCATGTTCCAGAAAAAAAGAGATGCTATACATCATTGTGTATACCAGGACAGGCTCTGAAGAGAGCATAATGGGATCTGTACTATAGCAGGGTTCTTTATGATGATGGCTTTGCTGTACCATCTGTATTTGTGAGGGGTAGCTGAACCTGGGGATCCAGGGGAAGGGAGTGTGTTTTATTGGTAGGAAGAGCCCCACCAGTTTGGGGCTGATAGGACAAATCCCATGGCTGTGTGTATAGATAAATGCGGGCAGACTCTGTGGTAAGAACCACTTCTGAAGGACAGAAGAGTGATGGTTAGCAAAGGTCTAGCTATTTTAAATGTCTCATTCTAGATGCACAACACCAGCATAACAGGAGAGGGGAAAAGAAAACCATAAGCAGACACATCTCAGATGAGTAATTGGATGGTAGCAAGACATCCAGCATTAAAAACAGAAGAAACCAAACAAAGTGAACTTAAAACATTAAATCTGTACAAATGTATAGTGTCTACATCTAGGACAACGGTAATGGCTTGTTTTGTTTTCCTCCATTTGTCTGCGATGATTCTTGTCAGATTTTATGCCATACACAGTATCTACGTTGTCTTAGATAAGACGGTGATGACACACTATTTTTCCTGATTACTTCTGGTGTACTTCTAAGAGCTTAAGATAGCACCGTGCATCCATCTGATGCAGGTTTGATAGTACTGTTTGAAAACAAAATTAAACGTCTGCTGAATAATGGGGCAGACACAGGCACCATGACAACAAACTGAAGTCAGTGCCCGGAGGGGAGGGGAGATAGATAGTACCTGTGCCTGCCCCATTCCCACCCTCTTCTGACTTGGTGGGCTTCCCCAAATCCCACCTGGCCCTGTGCTGCTGTGGCTGGCCCCAGTTTGGTTTAGGCTCTTCCTTAGGCAGATAACTACTGTGGCCAATTTTATTACCAGGCATTTATTAAGTACCTACTGCAAGGCACTGTGTTAGCTCATCCATTTCACTTAAATCTCAAACTTTATATGCTGTAAAGTTCCCTCTTTAGCTTTTTAAAAGGCAGCTATAAATGAGTTGTGCTTAACTCTCCCTTTCTACCACTAATTCTTTTACATCTCTACTAGAGGATGGAGCCCCAAATTACACACAATGCTCAAGTGAGATTTTATCAGCCTGTTAGTCAGCATTTACTTTAAGACACTAAAAAATATAAAAATGCCCTCAGTGCCCATTATCACTTTCTCCATCAGCGGACTTTGTGACTCTAATTGAAAAGAAAAAGGCTGGCCTCCACAAATGGAAATAAATGTGTCTCTGGCGCATAGAAGAGAAGTGAGTAACGTGAAATGACAGGAACGGTGACAGTTTAGTTGGTGCTCTAATTTGGTTTGGGCCTCAGAAAAACACATAGTAAATTAAAGAGTGACTTACTCGTTCTTGTCCAGCTGTATCCCAGATTAGGAATTTATGTAGCTCATTTTGGTACTGGACAGTCTTGGTCATAAAAGATGCCCTATAAAGAGAGACCTAAATGATCAGAATACAATTATTTAAAGCACGTTTCCAGCCCCAGTTGGAAACATCACTTAGACTTAAAGCTCCAACTCCCAGCTCTACACTATATCCTAACTGTGTTCCTCTCCCAAGTATTTACGGGATGTTCAGATGCTGGCTGCATATTCTCTGCTCAAATAAAATAAAGTATTAGGCACTTCTGCCCAACACAAAGAAGGAAGAGTTCTTAAGACTTTTGATTGCTTAAGCTCCAGATCATTAGCCTCCCTTGCAAAACAGAGAAAATGTTATCAAGATGTTACCATAAGAAAACTTTCTAAAAACCAGTATGTCCAGGAAATGAGTTAAAAAAAAAAAAAAAGAAAAAACAAAAAGTTTGGGTTTATCCTCCCCCAAATCCCAAACTACACGCTCACATAAACTACTGAGAACTACTATAATGTTGAAGTTAATAAAATTAAGAAGCCAAACAAGGAGTTGAAAGAGGATTGAAGAAACAACAGTTGTTGCCAAGGCGATCTGATTCACCCTCAGCATCCCTTATGACACCTGGGTGTCAATAGCACAACAGGCTTCTCAGCTGAGATGCCACAGTAGCCCACAAGTTTCAACCAGCTCTTGGTGCAGGAAGGAATCAGTTTGTAGATCATACTGTTTGTGCTGAGGAAGGCACTCTGTCCAAGGGGTTCTGAAGGCAGGGACCCTATTATTTTGGGGATCCTGCACTTTTGGAGTATCTGGAGTAAGATAAGATGCAAAGCCTTTCTTTTCTGAAGAGCCATGGTAGCCCAAAGCAAGTTCTTGGACACTCCGGAGGCCTGGGGTCACAGGTTCAGGAGTCCTGCCCTGTGAGTGGGCCTGACTAATACTATCTTTTGCCCTCCACTTCACCTAGAGGGCAGCCTCCCAGTCTGATTTATAGAACCTAGAGATGACTGTTTTAAGTATGATGTATCCCTGAAAAGTTCCTGCACTAAAGCAGGAGTTGAAATGATAGCCATAACCTACTCAACAGACTGACCCATTTGATGTACTGAAAATCTGAAGGGATTACTGGGTAGCAATTTGTAGGTAGGTGGAGTGTGGCTGGAGGAAGTGGGTCACTGGGAGCATGCTTTGGGAGATTTTGTATTTTGTTCCTGGCTCCTCCCATTCACTCTCTGCTTCCTGGCTGCCACACAGGGAACAGCTTTCCCCTGCTACACTCTTTGCCATGATCTTCTATCTCACCTTGGGCCCAGAGTAATGGAGATAAATGACCATGAACTGAACCTCTGAAACTGTGAGCCAAAATAAACTCTTCCTCTTCTAAGTTGTTCCTGTAGGGTATTTTGGCCACAGTGAGGAAAACCTAACACAATGACCATGTCTTTCTTCTTTTCTAGTGGATAATAAACTTGCTGGGGGCAAGAGCGAAGTTGTACTCTTGAATCAAACCTAATCACTCCAAGCAAGACAATGAACTCAATGGTCAAGCATCTTCAAACATGCTGGGAGCTTCAAATGTTTTTGTAGAGATTTAAGTAATGGATAATCTTCAAGAAACCGAAAGTTGAAATAGAATGACTTTTGGAAGAATCACTGAGCTTAGGTGAGTACCAGAATCCTTAGTTTTAAAGCTTTCAAATATGATATAAGGAGTTTCTGGCAATATTTTCATGCATTTATGGCAAAGGAGTGACTATAAGGAGTGAGTGAATCAGGAGGCAAAATCACATATATTGGACAGGTACTTTTTATTAGATATTTATTTGCTGAAAATTTACCCCTTGGTATCCTTAGTGAAGTACTTTGTACATAGAAGATACTTAAGAGATGGTTATTGTACCAACAACTTCTGGTGACTCACTCTAATTAAATCAGGATGTGCAAAGTGATTTCTCACTTAGGAAAGATCTAAGCATTCAAAAAGCATTGTTTATTGTGAAGATTAAATAAGCTGATGTATGTGAAAGTGTTTTGTAAATTGTAAAGCACTGTATCTATACAAGGTATTATCATTATTATTTAAACGTGGTTCCAGAAAATGTTTTAGTTTGGTTTGCAATTAGTCCTAAAAGCTTGCAACTCAACTGTCCATCAATTATGGCTGTGGTGTAACACTGAAGAGTGACCACAGGCACCCAACAGAAAGAAGCCTGTTCACAGAACTACGGCAACTAATACATCCATTCTGACTGCTCAAAGGACAAGAGAAGTGTGCTTCACGTAGATCAAAAGCTGGCAATGGCAGAGGCAGTAAAAGTAAAAGGCAATGTCTCACCACAGGTTTAGAACTTGCTGGAGCTCATCCTGCCTGCCAACCATTTCCTTTTATTTTTTATTTTTTTCAAATGTTTCACATATTTATTAGCAAACCAACCCAAACCAGTACTACAGCTTCTGTGACACTATCCAGATAGGGCAGACATTTTCAGGTGGATGTGACAAAATGATCCTAGCTTTGATAAATATGTGTGCCATTTCACGTCATTCCTTATAGACCCAGCTTGGTTCTCCTCCAGTGTCTCCTCTTGGAATTGTACCTGATTTTATTACCAGTTTTCATTCGAATCCACTGGGGAATGGGACGATTTTGCTTTTGTTTCTTGGCCAAAAATCGCTTGATCCTGAAAGTCTTGTGAGAAGACATGGTGAGGGACCTGATTCGGGGCTCGCACCACAATGGCCGAAAAAAGGCGAAGAGAGAAACCATTTCCTTTTAATGAAAGCAGACTTATCACTGATCCAGGATCCAGACAAAACAGCATTTCTGAGGTAATCAAAGTATCTGAAGAGTTAAACCCTCTCTGACTCTGGACCCTTCAGCACTCCTGCCTCGCACCTGCCACGCCTGCTTCCAGGCTTCTCTTAGGCCTTCTTGTGTTCACAGCTGTCTTCTTAAGTCTTTGCCCACTTCTCTGTCTGTCGGCTTCCCATCTTCTTCTCACTGGCACCACTCACCCACACTCCCAGTTCTTTAGCAATCCTGTGCATCTTGATTCAACTATGCAGAAAAGTCCCACCAACCTCTCTGTCTACGACTTCTGTTAGGTGGCAGGGTGCCTCCCTTGCTGGAGGAGAATCACAGTCCTTGTGGGTCAGCATGGAGATTTCACCCTGTGTCACATGGTGCCTTTTAGGCCTTCTCCCGCTGCATACAGCAATTATAACATACTCTTTTTTTTCTTTTTTTTTTTTTTTTTGGTGGTGTTGGCGATTGAACCCAAGAGGGCCTTGTGCATGTGTATATCACATTCTTAGGTCTGCTAACAGCTTTGCCATTTCCCACCATCCTCCTCTTCAGGTACAAGCACATTCCAGCTTTTTCTAGAAATAAAGATTAAGGAATATGGCTTCCTAAAGCTCCCACGTCAATATTCCTAGGTCAAGAACAGGTGAAACTCTGCTGGCTGAGTGCTCCCCTCTTCTGACCCTGGCCGAGTCAGAGGTGCTTCTCCCTTGGTTTGTTCATCACTGCTGCCCTAGTTCCCCATCCTGGCATAGTGGACTTGGGCCCCCGCAGTTATCAGGTGGGCCTCCCCTCCCCAGTCTCAAACCTGGCTTTACCCTCCACAACAGCCCCTCTTCTTTGGATGTTCTCCCATGGGTTCTCCCCTGGCCAGATGCTCCTTATTCCCTAGGTCTCTGCTCAAATGTCAATGACCTCAGAAACCTGGGCCACCCACCCAAACCGGGCAGCCTTCTAGCTGCCTGTTTCCCAACACATCATCATTATATGAATATAGTCATTTCATCTTCAGAGTACTGACTATAATGTCTCATCAGCTTGTTCGTTTTCTTTTTAAAAAAATTAACCTGTTCAATGTCTAACTCACTCTTAAGAACCAAAGGCTACTGAAGGCAGGGACCTTGCTGTGGCTCCTCTTATGGAATAGGGGCATCTCCCTCACTGCTCTCCCCCTTGCTATCCTAGAACTCTAACTTGCACTGCCCACAAGCTACTATAATCCCAATACTTCCTGAAGCACAACGAGACAAGTACCACTCAGGTGTAGGTAAAGAGTCAAGATTAGAGGAGACTTGGGTCTTCACCTGTACCAAGGTTGTGGCATATAGGGCCTGAGGAAAGTGGCTCAACTAGGGCGGGCTGGCTATGCTACATCCAGCATCCCGCTGCCTTCTCCTGCTCAGCCACCAGCTTCAACCTCTCCCTACTCGAGCTAACAAGCAGTAAGTAGACTCCATTGTGTCCCTCCATCACTCTGACCTCTGGAATTCCACTGAGGAAGGAGCCAGGGCACATCACAGGAGTCTCTGCTGCTCACTCACATGTTCCATCAGGAGCTGCTTCCTGGTGCCAGCCCCATCTCAGGTGGCCAGGACTAGAGGGCTACACCTCTCTTACCTTCCTCTCGGGCTGCACTTGTTTCCTCATAGCAACAGGCATGACTATAGACTTTTAAGAGACTGAAATCTTCAAAAACTAAATAGAAGTACCATGTGACATACCACGACTCAGTATTTGTTCAGAATTAAAATTAGCATACTTCAGACATCTGTGCATACTCAGGTTTACTGCAGCACAATTCATAACTGCCAAGTTAAGGAATCAGTCCGGTACCCATTAACAGGTAACCGGGTAGAGAAAAGATGGTACATATAGACAATGGAGTTTTATTCGGCTGTAAAGAATGAAATTATGGCATTTTTAGGAAAATGGATGGAACCGGAGAATATCACATTAAGGTGAAATAAGCCAGACTCAGAGAGACAAAAATTCAATGTTTTCTCTCATATGTGAAAGCCAGAGGGGAAAAAAGGAAAAAAGAAAAAAAAAAAGACAGATGTCATAAAAGTAGAAGGAAGACTACTTGGTAGAGGAAGGGTAGCAGGGAGAGGGAGGAGGAGACAGTAAGGAGGAACTGGGAGTGCAATGGATCCAATTATGTCACATGCACATAGAAATATGACACAAAGCCACTATTCTATAAGATTTTTATGCACCAATTAACAAAAAAAACTAAAATCTTGACCTATCACATCTGTAAGAATCATTTCCTCCTTTTCAGCTTTTGTTTTTTTTTTTTTTTTTAATTGAACTCAGGGGCACTTGACCACTAAGCCACATCCCCAGTCCTCATTTTTGTATTTTTTTTTTTAGAGACAGGGTCTCAGAGTTGCTTAGCACCTTGCCATTACTGAGGCTGGCTTTGAACTCGAGATCCTCCTGCCTCAGCCTCCCAAGCCCCTGGGAGATATCTTCTGTGTTTCCTGGAGAGGGTGTTGCCTGTCTCTGAGTGGAGGCCACTGAGCTCTGGGGTAGCCGCAGGGCAGAACTCCTGCCTGGTTCAGCCATGAAATCTCTTGTTATAGCTTCAGTCTCATCTGTGGAGGATGGTACTCTCCCCATCTGATTGACTTTAGTTTAACTACACAGCGCAGGTACTTCACCATACTCAATGTGGCCAAGCTGGGTTTATCTCCATCCAGCCCCCAAACTGTCTAAATCTCAAGTTCTCAATGGTTGAAGTATGTCTGCCTTCCACAGATCAGAAACTAGTCTGTAACTATTCTTTGTTACTTGCATTCAATTTTTTAGTAGAGCTGCCTGGTTCTTCATTTTATATTTCATTTACATTTGAACCTCAACCTCTGAAATAAATTAAAAAGCTGGTCCCTAATCTTTGTTCAGGACTATGACAATTTTTTCCTCCCATTGTTGGTCAAACTTCAGATCACTCCTTTAACGTTCAAGTTAAATGATGCAAAGGGCATGATAACTTTAATACCTTGCTTTCTGAAAATCAGGCAATGGCTCCCTGCCATTCAAATGATACATTTTTATTTTCCAGCCTGCCATTTACTTGTCTGATAACCTTATTTTTCACCACTAAACTGTCTCTCTTCAGTCTGCCTAGGCAGATCTTATTAGCTCTTTAATCTAAAATCCCTACTAGCATTATTTCCTAAAGCTAGACTGCCTTTCATAGACTTCTCCATTTTTCATGACATTCTAAAAATATGATTCTCATGTACACCAAGTAGTCATGATCTTTGGTCAGAGTACGTGTTCCCAATGAAAATACTTGCTACAAGGCATTTCAAAAATTTCTACATCAGCACCAACTTGTTTGGTTCTCCTTAAACATAGATAGGCGACAATATCACACTCCAGAACTTTTCTCAACCATGAGCTGCTTTCTTTGAATGGCATATGGGATTCTGTTGTCCCTATAATGTTAGGTATTGTTTTGAGGACGAGCAATTAACAAAAGACAAAAATTTCTGAACATTTTATATCTCACACAATCCGTGAATCTCTCTCATACACACACACACACACACACACACACACACACACACACACACACACACACCAAACAGTGCTGGGTGTGGTGGTGCATGGCTCAGGAGGCTGAGGCAGGAGGATCACAAACTTGAGGCCAGCTTCAGCAACTTAGCAAGGCCATAAGCAACTTAGAGAGACTCTGTCTCAAAATAAAAAAGTAAAAAGGGCTGAGGATGTGGCTCAGTGGTAGAGGCTGAGGATGTGGCTCAGTGATAGATTGAACCCAAGGGTTTGGGTTCAATCCCCAGAACCCTTTCCACCCTGTGGTGGGGCGGGGCGGGGCGGGGCAGGGCAATAGCAACATTGAGATATGAAAAAACCAGACATATGTGAAATCTAGTAGTTCTTCTAACAGGGATACCATGGTACCTTCAAGGAGGTTTAGAATGGTGCAAAGAACTTGGCAGATGCTCACAAGTTTCAGCAGGATACAAGGGTACAACCAAGAGAAGTCGTCTTCTGAGTACCCATCAATTCAATTACTCAGATGCATTCCATAGTCACAAACATCGTAACCCTTTCTTGGAACTCCAGCATCTCTGAGACTAGAACTAAGGGTTAACTCATCACTCTGCACAGGGCTTTCTTCAAAGTGGTTGCTACCCACTTAAACAGAGGAGTGCACAGACTTGTATAGGATCATGGTTACCCCAAGGAAATTCTTTATTACTTTCAACCCTTTGGTATAACACATTCAAAAACTTTTGGAAAACAACACTGAGGAAAATATATATTTAAACATGAAGATAATTAAACAACAAAGAGTTTAGCTTCCCCCTTCTTAATTTTGTCAAGAATAACTCACAAACACAACCCTTTCACAGATGAATAATAAAACCAACAATGATAAAGTCAGCTGCTTCCCTTGAAGTTCACTGCTGCAGGCACTCTTCTCAAACTTTCATGTGTGTGACCCCATTTAATCTAAAGCCCATTTCTGGGTTGGGCTCAAGCCATCACCACTGTGTGCACAGGACACTTCAGAATCAGAGCCAGTGCATGGAGCAGCTAGGGTCCAAGGCCAGGCAGCTGGGCCCCCAGCCTGCATTCTGAACAGCAGTACTGTAGGTCCATCTCACAAGTCCCTGAACACACGGTAGAACACTGGGCATTCAGGAAGAGTAAGACCCATTACTCTCCTTGAGGGACTGATAACCCCTTGAGAGGGGCTGGTCAAGTGAAGAGATATAAAGGCAAATATTCTGGGAGTTGACAGAAGAATGGACACAAAGACTGAGAGCAGAAAGGCAAAGCCAAGTCTAAGTGTACAGGAGAGTGGCATGCCAGGTGTGGGAGGCTGAATAATTCCCCACTCCCACTCGAGGTCCACACCCTAACCCCAGAACCTGTGATAGGTGACCTCAGATGACAAAAGGGACTTGTCAGATGTGACTAAGGTACAAGCCTTGTTATGGGGAAAGGATATTGGATTACTAGGCAGGCCTGATGACATCACAAGGTTTTTGAAATTTTAAAAACTTTAACAAAAGGGACCAGGAAAAGAAGTCAGAGGACAAGATAATTTGGAGATGGAGATGGGAATGATGGGCTGTGAATGATGGGCAGAAGGGGCCACTGCAGGCACTAGAAGCTGAGAAAGGTAATAGAGTTGATTTTATATGGTACACAGATAAGCACTTTTTATATATGGATTGTTAAGTATTGTCTGGAAAAAATAAAATAGATTCCTATCAGAGCCTCTGGAAGGAATCAGCTTGGCCAACACCTTCATTTTAAATCAGTGAAACATTCTGGACCTTTGACCTCCAGAACTGTAAAAGAATAAATCTGTGTTCTTTTAAGCCATAGTGTTTGTTGTGATTTGTTACAGCAGCAAGAAGAAATGCCAGAAAAGCTTCAGAGAAGAGAGGGACTTTGAACTGAACCTGGAAGTTCAGAAGGGTGTTGGCTGTGCAGATGGTAGGGCAGAGTGACATCAGGAACCAAAGCAGAGAACTTAACGATCAATATATATATAATAAGTACTTATCTGTGTACCACATAAAATCAACTCACATGCAATATTTTGGAAAAGATAGCTAAAAGTGAAGTGGGTCATGGAGAGGTGAGGGAAGGGATGCTTCTCTTTGACTAATTTTAGAAAGTGACTCTCCCAGAGCTCATGGCCATAATAACTGGTGGGTGAGCAAGGGGAATTTGTCTTTAAGGACCTTTTAGGACAGAAGCAGAGACACAGATGTAGGTAAGGACTGGAGAATATCAAGCATTGTAAGAGCAGGGCAAGATGGAGGGAGTTGGACTGGGAAGGCAGCATGGGAGGGAAGCAACATAAGTGGAAATAATCCTGGACAAAGAAGGGGGTAGGCTTCAATGGCAGGAAGGAACAAAAGGGACAGTTTGAGACTGATACATGGAAGTCACAGGATTTTGACTGGGGTGAGGGAAAGAATTCTGAGCCAACTGAAGCAGGCTTCTGAGAGTAAGCTCAGGCAATGTGCAGTGAACTATTTTAATCGTTTCCAAATTATAACTGTACCACTTAATTTTTTGAAGAGGTAATACACTCATCTGCTTCAATATCCCAAATACACAAAATAGGTATATACTAAAAATGTCTCCCTCCTATTCCTTCAGTCAGTCTCTTCCTCTTCTTGGAAACTTGAATTTTATCAGGGTCTTTCCGAAATATTTCAGGTTTATAAAGCACATGTACACATAATTTCTCCTGTGCCCTCCTTTATCTTTTCTAAACACAGATAGTAATATACACTCCATGCTTTGATTTTTTTTCACTCAACACTATACCTCAGAGATCATCTGATGTGAATACAGAGTTTCTCCAGATGGATTTTTTCCTTTGTTATATTACCTTGAGGGCTTGCACTATAATTTATATCATCAGATCCCTACTGATCAGCGATACTGCAAGTATTAACCTTGTACAATTTGTACCCCGTGTTTGGAATGTACAGGCGCTTATCAGTACAGTCCTGGAAGTGGAATTACTGGGCCAAACAGTATGAGATAATAACACACTGGCTAAGAACACAGAGTTAGAAAACCCAGCTTATTAGTTTCACTACCAGCTGTATACTACCAGTCAAGCCCATTAACCTCTCTGTAATTACCTCAGTTCTCTCACCAAAACACTTCACAACTGTCCCCCAAAGACCATGTGTTAAAGGTTGGGTCCCCAGAGTGGTACTACTGGGAGGTGCTGTGGACTTTCAGGATGTGAAGCCCAAAGGTAGGGTTAATGGGGATGCACTCAGAGGGGACTGTGGGACCCTTTCCCTCCCTTTTAGCTTACCAACCATGAAGTGAGTGATTTGCTCCACCACTCACTCCCCCCATGATGTGCTACTTTGCCACAAGCCTGACGCAACAGAGCCCATTTATCATGGATGGGAATCTCCAAGACTGTGAGCCCAAACAATCCTTTTCTAAGTATTTCTGAGTATTTTGTTAAAGTGATGGGAAGCTGACCAACACCATCATGGGTCCTTATTTGTACCGTAAATGCAGAGTGTAGATAGATTTTTGGGCCAATGAGTTGAAATTTCAGATCCTCATGTTATTATGACCAAAAACATTTCTATAACCCCTGGAAGTTCCCTCCTGCCCATTTCCAGTTAATTCTTGACCCCTGAGCAAACCATGGAATCTATAAAAAATATAAGCGCTAGAAATTAGAGGACAGTAGATGCAATTATTTATATGGCAGTCCTTCCGTCTTTTCTCATGGTGCTGGGGATTGAACATGGGGCCCCGTGTGTGCTAGGCAAGGGCTACACCACCACACCCCGCGTGCCTGGCCCTGTGGTGGGTTTTAAGTTTCCCATCTGTTGTTCTGCTCCTCTTAAATGCACGGGGCCCCATGTTCAATCTTTTGAATAAATTACTTTTTTTTTTTTGTAGCCTACCTCTCTCATATTGAATTTTTAGCTATATTTCTTTGTGTTTATTTTTTCAATGGTTTCTCTGGAGATTATAATATGCGATTTTAAATTTCAGTCTACTTCCAAATAATATACTATTTCATGAAAAACCTAAGAAACTGACAGTCTAATTCCATGTATTCCCTTCCCACCCACTGTGCTCTTGTTGCTTTACATTTAACTTTTTCACATGTAACAAATACAACAATACAATTGTTACTTTGCTTTACAAGCCAATAATTTTTTTAAGAATTTCTTTTTAGTATTGGATACAGGTCTATTATAGACAAATTCTCAGCTTTTGTCTTTTTGAGAATATCTTCATTTTTGAAGGAAATTTTTACTGGATAGAGAATTTTTGGCTGGCAGCTTTTTTTTGTTTTTTGTTTTAAATACTATGCTAAAGATGCCATGTAATTATCCCTGGCCTCCACTTTTTCTGCTGAAAAGTCAGTGATGATTCTCATCACTGTTCTGTAGATCACCTGCTTTTCACACCTCTTTTGATTGTTTTTAAGATCTGCTATTTATTTTTAGTTCCCAGTAGTTAGACTGTAATATACTGACACTGTGGTTTGTTGTGTATTTAT
This sequence comes from Urocitellus parryii, assembly GCF_045843805.1. NCBI lineage: Eukaryota > Metazoa > Chordata > Mammalia > Rodentia > Sciuridae > Urocitellus > Urocitellus parryii. Next base: position 186,335,779 of record NC_135536.1, read on the forward strand.
CCTGATTAGGGGTTGCAGATATTCTTGGATTTGTACATGGTCACTTTACCTTTTGATTTGTTTTTTCTACTCCCTTTCTCCTTCTAGAAGCCTGGTGTGTATATGTGAGCTTGACAACATACAAGGCTCTTGGGATTTTATTTTATATTTTAAATCTTTTTCTTCTCTTTGTGTTTCCATTTGGATACTTTCTACTGACTTGACTCTGGACATGTTACCAGATGAGCTTGACAACAGATGGATGCAGCAGTAGAAAGAATGAGAACCTTGCCAAGGAGCTGAGGGATCTTGGCTCTATGGTTTTACCCCTGTGTTCCTGGGCCTGGGCTGTGGTGGCCCCATGGTCAGGAGAGGCAGGGAGCCCTGTGGAGAGGTTGTTTGGAGAATTACCTGCCTCTGAAGGCACAGCCTGAGTGTTCCCATCCAGGGAGGATTCTTTCTTGTGTCAGTAGAGGCTGAGAGAAGCCATGAAATTCTTCTGAATGGCTGTCACTTTGTAAAATCTAGTTCATTTAGGTTGTTTGTATATTTGGCTAATGGGCCTTAAAAAAAAAAAAAAAATCTTGCCTGTTTTGGTTATATGGATTTGTGCCAGTCTCTGTGATATGGGTGAATTGAGGAGGATGTGAAGTTACTTCAAGGACTGTTTTTTTTTTTTTTGGGGGGGGGGGAATTGGGGATTGAACCCAGGGGTGCCTAACCACTGAATGACATCTCCAGTCCTTTTTCATGTTTTATTTAGAGACAGGGTCTTGCTGAGTTGCTTAGGTCCTGGTTAAGTTGCTGAGGCTAGCTTTGAACTCACAATCCTTCTGCCTCAGCCTCCTGAGGCATTGGGATCAAGAATGTGTACCATCATGTCTGGCAAGGACTGTTATTATATTTAAAGAATATAATAAGGTCATTATTATGACTATTATTATATTTTGAAGGGTTTTACCCATTGTCCTTCATAGTGACTATACCTACACTAAAGGATGCTTTCCTTTATTGAGAAGGCAGGGCCAAGGCTTTAAGGAAGTGAAATTAGTAGCAATTAGGAATAGTCACAGGGATGACTGAGTTGAAACAACACTCACTTGGAGTCACTTGGAGAAAGATGACCCTCAGATCTGTGGGAGGGCATTAAGTCCCTTAGGAAAGCTCACAGCTCTGCAAGAAAACATCTTAGGTGTGCACACTGAGGCTGAGAACCAGGAGGAAGACCCTGAGAGGCAGAAAGGAAACTCAGAGGCATGTCCCAGGTAACGATTAAAAAATATTATCAAGATAATGTCAGAAGCTTGTAGAGAAAATAACAGATATTATTACAAAAATCTTACAGAACATTGTTTTGAAATTGAGCAACTATTTTGGGCTGTGGATATAGCTGTGATCATTTCAGTTAAGGTTCCTCTTCTCATAGAACTTACAATAGGGTGGTGGGATAAAACAATAAGTATAATAGATAAATGATTATAGACCATAACATTTACTATGAAGATAACAAAACACTGTGTGGTGACTGTGAATGAGTGGCAATCTGAGAAAGAATGGTGGGAAAATCTCTTGGATGAACACTAAAAGGTAAGAAAATCCAAACATGTAAATATTTGGAAGGAAGAAAACATTTCAAGAGAGAAAAAAGTAAAAGCATAAGTCAAGTTGAGAGAGAGAGAGTATCAGGTGTTTGGAAAGAAGGTCCATGTGGCCAAAATGTAGTGAGAAAGGAAGATTAAAAAATCCTGGAGAAGACAAATCACCAGCAATGGCTAGAGGTGCTGGAAAACGGGGTTCAGAACTACCAGTGGTTGGAAACTAGAAGGCTACTTTGGAAGGAAGGAGCTACAGAGCTGCAAAGCCATTCACAAACCTTCCCAAATCCACAGCTGGTTCCCAAATTACATACAACTAGGAGACTACAAGGAATCCAGGATACAGAAACAGCTGGAAGGCTGGAAAAATGCTAAGCAGAGATTTTTGGCTGCTGCCAACAGCAGGGAAGAAGGGTTGGGAGTCTGAATTTTGCCAAGTTGAAGAGGCTCACTCAACATCATTAAAACCCAGATATGCCACACCTTAGAAGTAAAGATGATGACTCAGGAAGAAGGATTTACCATACAGGGAAGGGCAACACTCCAACACAACCATCTTAGCAAAGTGTACAATCACACTTCCACAAGTTCAAGACAATTAGCTCACAGTTTAACTTTTGGCTAAAACAAAATAGCACTCTTCAGCAGAAGAGAACCTAAAATCTCATATTTCCTGCAGTATTCAGTATACAATTAAAAACAAACAAACAGATGTGCAAAGAAAATGTGACCCAAGATTAAGAGAAAAACAGTAGATAGTAGTAGAACCTGAGATGATCCATATGTTGGAATTAGTGAGATATGGATGTTAAAAACTAGGATCTAAAAGAGGAGTCACATTTAATGAGTAAATAAGAAATCTAAACATAGGAAACATAAAAATTTAGAATTCAGGGAAAAAAATCTGGGGGGAAAAAGCCCACAAAAAACAAATACAGGAAAACAAAACCCCAAACAAACAAAAACTCCCACTGGATAAACTGAACAGAATACTGGAGACAGGTGAAGAAAGGATCAACTGAACTTAAAGACAAATCAATAGAAATTATGATTTCTATAGAGAGAAAAAATATGGAGGTGGGAAAATCCAGAACCTGAGCATCTCATCTAGCAGTTTAACATATATATGATTAGTTCCCATAAGTGGAGCAAGATAATGCAGTGGAAAAAAATATTTAGAGAATTACTGTCTGCAGATGTCCCAAATTTTGTGAAAATCAAATTTCAGACCAAGCAATTCAGTTAACCCAGGGTATATTACACACTTAGCATATTATGGTAAATTGCAGATAAAGAGCAGACTTTCAAAGCAGCCAGAGGAAAAAAGGACACATTACATATACCAGAAGTATTAGGGATGACAGGCCATTCAGAGAAACAACGGAGGCCATGATAGAATAAAATAACATATTTAAAGTGCTGAAAGAAAAAAAAAAAACACCCAGAAATCTATATTTAGCAAGCTGTCTTTCAACAGCGAAGATGGAGCTCTCCACAGGAGTTTAAGTCCTTTATAATTTTTATGTGTTGGAAGAAATTGAAGGACAAAAAAAAAAAAAAAAGATAGCAATTTGAGGGCTAGTTAGAAGAGGATGAGCATGAAACACCTAAAAGGTGGACAGGCGTGATGACTGGGACACCAAGGACAGACTATGAAGACAAAAGGTATAAGCTGTTAAAGCAGGATGTGAATACTGAGCACTCAGAGGCTCCTTCCTCAGATCTGTAATTTGGATTAATAAACCACTTAATAATTCCAGTGGGACAGTGGGTGCATGGAGTACCCCAGAGTTAGTAAAATGGCAGTAAAGTTGTACTTCAAGATATTCAAAGAAAAGATGAAGCTTTACAGCCACCAGAACAACAAACATCCAACAATTTTAGTGGGTCTCAAATTTGTCTTAAATCAACAATCTTCTGCTTGGATTAATGTCTTGATTAAATATCACAATGCAAAACAGCAGCACATTAAGTAAAAGATTTGCAGCTGGTAAACATGACTAGGAAATTTATAAGTATACTGCATATTCTTATGCAGTACAATTTTTCTTTCAGGCACTGTTATTTAAATAAACCTGGAGTACCTAAAATAGAATTCAGGTTTACAAGATGAAAGCTGGCAGTAGAAATGTGTGTTTTGGAGAAGTACAAAAATCTCAAGAAAGAAAAATATAGATAACATGTTTTATGCATCTTGTTTAGTGAAAGAGCTGTGGTTAGAATGGTCTAAAGCAGCAGGTGCAATGAATATTGCCATACACAGTATGAATTTTGAAAGCAGGATGCTTACCACTAGTAGTAACAAAAACATTCAGCATTGTTTTGATACTCATTTATAATAAAATATTGGGAAGGGCTGATGAATTTCTGTTAAAAGCTGCTTCTTTATGTTACACATAACAGATGGTAAGTATTTTACAGTTTTGTTTAATAAATCATGCATTTAAATGAAGTCAACAAAAAGGAAATATAAGAATATGCAATTTTGACATTAAAGTTAGTCTTAAAATGTAAGTAAAATAAGGAATGTGTCCTAGAGAATGTGAGGTAGACACCATCAGAAAAACAAATTCTAAGGAAATCTGCCACCAATAATCCTAAATATATGAAATGCTAAAAGTTCTTTCAGCTAAAGGTAAATGACATGGGACAAAAGCTCAATTTTATAGGAAGGAAGGAAGAGCAACGGAAATAGTAATAAGTGTGTAAAATAGTTATTTTTTATTCTTCCCTTTTCTTTCTTGCTCCTAATAATTATTTACTTCAAAGTTGCTATTAGGTAGGCTAAACAGGTAGTCATTCATGGTGGGGGGTAGGCAGTGTCACAGTGTCACTGTGACACTTTGGGGTATCAAAGACTGACAATAGTCAGGAACACCCATTCAGGCAGAATAAAGCAAAAAGTCTGGGTTGGTAGAACCCTGTGCCCCTGAAGATGGGATCAAGAACACAACAGTATAATTTTTCACATCAAACAACTAGTTCTTTCAATGACACTAGGGGTGGGTTGGGAAAGAATACTTTACAGTGAAACAAACAACAATTTTTAAAAATCTGAAACAATCTCCAATTTATAGAAGTTTCAAAGTACAAATTTGAGTTGTTTTTCCTCAGCTAGTTGAGAAATGTTTTAAGTACAGGATTTACTTATGAACCATTTTGATAGCAAACTGCCTATTACCTTTGAATGTCAGTGAACATTTTCTACATGCAAGATTGTTTTTCTGATATAAGCAGAATCCAAATTGTGACATTAACAGATGTGGAGATACCTTCTATTCCTCAAAATCCATTTGAGTTTTGCCAAGTGTCCTAATACATTCTTCTAGCAAAACATACAGTCCAAAACCACATGTTGCATTTAGGTGTTATGACTGTTCAGCCTCTCCAATCTGGATCAGCTTTATTTATTTACTTATTTATTTATTTTTTTAAGGAGGCCTTGGAAAAGAAGGAAGAAAAGAAGGCCTGTCCTTGACTTTTTAGACCTTGAAACTTTGGAAGATCATGAGTTGTCTCATCAAATGTTTTCCCATTTGTTTGTCTGATGTATTAGATAGAGGTAATTTAAACTTTAGAAATTAAATTTATGTTGGTTCTAAATTATGCTCGTGTGTGTATGTATGTGTGTGCAAGGGGGGAAGGGTTTTTCCTTCAAGGGAAAGCTTACTCCTTGTCCCAGAGTCTGGAATGGGTTTAGCCATGGGCAGGTGAGCGGAGGGCAGGTCCATAAAGACCCAGCACATCCCCCTTGCTTTCTCCCTATCACATGCTCTGGAGAAGTAGATGTCTGCTGTGGGCGCACACAGGCAGCCTAGGGAGAAGCTCACAAGGTGGAGGACTGAGGAACTGAGGAACAAGGCCTCCAGTAAACAGACCTACGAGTCAGCTGATATGTTAGCTCTAGCCAACCCTTCAGGTAACTGGAGCTCTGGATGACATGTGGATCACAGCACCATGACAGACTCTGAACCAGAGTCACATCAGCCAGGCCCCTTGAATTCCTGATCCACAAAGAACTTGAGATAACAAATGATTGCTGTTTTAAGCTGCTAAGTATTGGGATAATTTGTTACCAAAAAATACAATAGAGTAATCCACTGCACTAACAGAATGAAGCAGAAAAATATTAGCATCTAAAACAGATGCAAAGAAGTATTAAGACAGAATTCTTAATAAATTCTTAATAAAACTTCCAGGAAACCAGAAACAGAATCTTCTTGAATGTAATAATGGGCAACCTACAATAAACACTGCACTATATACTACTGAAAATATTCAATGGTATAATATTGAATGTTTTCCCCAGAGGGATGAGAAAATTCAAAGATTTTTCTTCTTTTTCAATAGACACTAGAAGTTTTAGCCAGTGCTATAAGGCATGGGGGGAGAGGGGTGGAAGAAAGAAAGAAAAGAAAAACACAACAAAAACAAAAAAATGAAAGAGAAACAAAAAAGACCCCCCCAAATAAAACAAAGACTACAAGGAAATGGAAAAAGTAAAACTATATTTTTAGAAAACATAATTGCGTATGTAAAGACCCCTGAGGAATCATGTATAATACAAGATAGCTACTAGTACTAAAAAGTGAATTAAACATTAAAAAGTATCCCAAGTCTATAACAATGACCCAAAAAATGGCATTTTACATGTAAGCAACAAGCAATTATACATGAAAATGAAAAAAATACAATGCCATTTGCAAATTAAAAAAAAAACTGAATACCTGAGGAAAAATTGAACAAAAATACTTTTACACTTTCACTAAAAACCACAAGAAAGTGCAGAGAGAAAATAAAGAAGACCTAAGTAAACGGAGCATGAGATACCATGCTCAAAGATCAAAAGCTTTCATATAATTTTTGACTCAAAAGCTGTTCGGTGAGAGGAATGTCTTTCAGCAGGTGAGCCTAGGACAACTGAACAAGCGCATGGGAGAACAATGAACTTTTCACAGTGAATAAAAATCAATCCGAGATGAATCGAAGAACTAAATACAAAATTAAAAACAGGAAGACTATAGAAGAAAAATATCTTTGAGAACTTAAGGCAGGTAGATCATTAACGGGGAATAAAAAAGTTGTGAACCAAAGACAAAACTGATGACTTGGACTCCATTAACTTTAAAACTACACTATTAGAAATATTATCAAGAAAATGAAAAGGCAAGCTATAGAATGGGAGAAAATATTCACAATGAATATATCTCATGAAAAAAGTTATCTGAACATACAAGGAATTTCTATAAATTAGTAAGAAATAAGACAAAAATAATTTTAAAAATAGGTAAAAGACTTGAACAAGCAACTTCATAAGAATATAAGTGACAAATTAGCATTTGCAAAGATGCTTAAACATTATTAGTCACTTGGGAAATGCAAATTAAACACAATGAGATACCATTCTATACCCACTAGGAGGACTGAAGTTAAAAAGATGGTATCAAATACTGATGAGGATTAGAGCACACAAAAGCTCTGCGATGGAGACAGGGTATTGTGGTTAGTTATGAGGTGTCCCTCAAAAGCTTGTGTGTGAGACAATGTAAGAAGGTTTAGAGGTGAACCACCGAGTTATGAGAACCTTACCCCAATCAATGAATTAATCCCGATAGGGATTAACTGAGTGGTAAATGAAGGCAGGTAGAGGAGGTGGGTCCCTGGGGGTATGCCTTTGGGGTACACATTTTGTCTTTGGCCAGTGGAGGCTCTCTCTGTATCCTAGTGCCACATCCTAAGCCTCTTTTCTTCACCACACTCTTTTTCTGTGATGTTCTGCCTCACCTTGAGCCCAAAACTACAGAGCTGACCACTTATGGACTGAGACCTCTGAAACCCTGAGCACCAAAATAAACTTTTCCTCCTCCTAAAATTATTCTTGTCAGGTCATTTGGTCACAGCAACAAAAAAGCTGACTAAAACATATGGTATAGTGATACAACCACCTTGGATAGCCATTTAGCAACTTCTTAGAACATTATCTATGCATCTACTCTAAGAACTGACAATTCTTCTACTACTTACCCAAAGGAAGTGAGAACCTATGTATACAAAAAGAATTTTAGAAGAGCCAGGTTTAGTGGTGCACTCCTGTAGTCTTAGTGGCTTGGAAAGCTGAGGTAGGAGGATTGAAAGTTCAAAGCCAGCCTCAGGGAACTTTGTGAGGCCCTAAATAACTTAACAAGATGTTGTCTTAAAATAAAAATAAGTAAATAAAAGGGACTGGGAATGTGACTAAGTGCCCCTGGGTTCAAACCCTGGTACAAAAAACAACACAAAACAAAACAAAACAAAAATCCAATCTGTAAAAGAATGTTCATAGCATCCAGATTCATAATAGTTAAAAATTGGAAACAAGCAGGGCTTTGGTGGTGCACGCCTGTAATTCCAGCGGCTCGGGAGGCTGGATCACAAGTTCAAAGCCAGCTCCAGTAAAAGTGAGGCACTAAGCAACTCAGTGAGACCCTGTCTCTAAATAGGGCTGAGGATGTGGCTCAGTGGTCGAGTACCCCCGAGTTCAATCCCTGGTACCCCTCACCTTCCAAAAAAAACAAAAAACAAAAAAACTGGAAACGACTTACATTAGTCCACAATCAGGAAAGGGAAAAGCAACTTAGGGTCTATTCATATAAGAGAATATAATATCCCAATTTTAAAAAAAACAGACTATGAGACATTTGCAAAACAATATTTCATGTGGAATAATCAACCATACTATATTCTGCATTATTTTGCTTATGTGAAACTCAAGAATAGGTAAATTATGACTGAAATCACAATGGATGTTTATGGAAAATGGGACCCACAGAAGGGACTTTCTGAGGTTACTGGTATTTCTGCATTTTGACTAGGATGGTGGTTACGTGGAGTATGCTTTATGAAAGTCAAATCATACTGATTTTAGAAGTGAGCCACCTTAAATATAAACATGCAGAAAGGCTGAACACAAAAAGGATGGGGAAAAGATGCACCATGCAAATACCAACCAAAGAAATAATAATTTAGATTTCAAAGCAAAATGTTTTCCTGGAGATAAAGGAGTACATTTCAAAATTTTATCAGGTTTGCTTTATCAGTGGGACATAAAATTCTAAATCCATAGGTACCTAATGTAGCTACAAAATAGATAAAGCAAAACTGACAGAATAAAGGAGAAAAATTGACAAATTCACAACCATGGCGGCAGATTTTAACCCATTTCTCTTAGTAACTGACAGAATCAGGTCTCAAAAAACCAGCAAGGATAACAGAAAATAAACCTGATTACTAATCTTAACTTAATTCCACTCACAGAACACAGCACCTAGCAGCTGAAGAGTACATAATCCAGTCAAGTAAATAGGGAACATTTATCAAAACTGACCGTTGCTGGGCTATGTAGCAAGCTGCATCATATTTTAAAGGATTTAAATTAGACAAAATGTGTCCTCTCACCTCAAACCATGGTGCTAGCAATCATTAACAAAACTAACTGGGATTATGCCTAGGTGTGCCCTGAGAGAGACATACAGATGACACTGGGGCGAAGATGAAATTGTGACGTAAACTGGAAAATTACCTGAACAAAGGGATTACGATATGATGAAGTATAAAAATTTGCTGGATCTAGCAAAAGCCATGGTTAATGTTTTAAAATATAAGGAATATAACTGAAAAAGAGACTGAAATTGAGTGCTGGCTACCTACTTCAAGTAGTTAGAAAAGGAGTAATGCAACTGAACAGGATGGAGATCATAAAGTTAGCAGCAGAAATTAATAAAATACAGAATAGATAATATCGAAATGAAAAGGGTTATCAACATACAATCTTAACATCATTACACAAATAAATTGGAAAAAGTCCATGAAAGTCAAAATTCTTAAACAAATCCCAATTTATCAAAACCAATGCAAGCAGAAATAAATGACCTGAGAATGAAAGAAACTGATTTCTTAATTAAACTCTATCATACAAGGAGGGTTTAAGCCCAGATGGCAACACTGATGAATTTCACAATTTAAGAAAAGAGCAATTTTACAGTCTTCCATAGACTTTTCCAGTTGTATAAGATAATCACAATCTTGATACAAATCTAAAATGTGTATTCAGAAAAGGGTATTACATAATATTCTCATGTATAAAACTAAAAAATCCTAAAACATAATAGTCAATTATAGTTGTGACTGGCTGTCACAACCTAAGTGGGCTAAATCCATGAAAATGACAGCAAAATTAACATTATCTGCATAAAAGAGAATATGTAATTAGTACAATACAGAAAAAATTCTGATAAATTCAATACTAAGTTAAAAAAAAATCCCAGAAACAATGAAAAGGAAGATGTTTGAATAATGTAATATGGCTATGTATAAAAAACCTGCATTGAAAATAGTTACTGGTACAACGAAGTGTCCCAATAACATTACACCAAGATCAGAAGACCCATTACCACCATTTCTTTTCAGTGTTGTTGTGGAGATCCTACAGGATCTGATAAAATAAGAAATAAAAAGCTTAAGGATTAGAAAAAAGCATCAAAACCATGTCATTCCTGATGATATCAAAGTGTGCACCAAAACACAATCAAAAGAATCCATAGATATGTGATATCTGAATTAATGAGTAAATTTAGGAAGGTTACTCAATGGATGTAAGCTCAATTAAAAATGTAAACTACATCTATATGCAATTAACAAATGAGAAAATAAAAAAATTTCAAAACAAAAATATCCCACTCCTTGGAAGAAATCTAATGAAAGATGTGCAAATCTATATCTATATAGAGAGAAATAGAAAAAAAATGATAGAAAATAAAGAATCCCAATAAAGGAAGGATAGTCTAAAGTTCATACATCTGAAGTCACAATAGTTTTATAAAGATATCATTTTTCTTCAAACTGATTTATAAATTCAATGCAGTGCCTATTGAAAACAGTGCAGGTGAGTGTCTTGGTGTGTATGAAAACAGACAAGATGATTTTTAATGTTTATATGGAAAGGTAATGAGCCAATATCATTCTTCTCTGCTTTCAACAAAAAAAAAAAATTAATCTTTTACAAACTATATATAGTCAACAATTAATTTTTCTCCATACTTACACTTATACAACATTGTTTTTCCATGTATTTTTTAAATCTTTATTTTAATGTATTCAGTATGTCACCAAAAAAAAAAAAAAAAAAAGAAAAAGAAAAGAAAAAAATAGACTGGTGGCTTAAACAACAGACATTTTGTTTCTCACAGATCTGAAGTCTGGAAGTGAAAGACCAAGGAGCTGGCAGTGCTGGATTCTGCTGTGACCTCTCCTACTGGCTCATCAGCAGGCCACCTTCTCTGTACAATCTACTCTTCTCATAGGGGCACAATTCTAGTGGAGTAGAGTTACCCTTACAATCTCCTCTAGCCTTAGTGATGATGCCCATAAAGGTCCTGCTTCCAATGCAGTCACATCAGGAGTTAGTGACTTATCCCATGGATGTGGGTCCTAACAAATCAGTCCATAACAGTCTTTCTCAAAAATGTCCATTGTCAGTGATGAGGTGCCTGTAGGAAATAGTCCTCGTCTTTTTTCACAAGAAATGACATTACACCAGCAGCTTTCTTGAAGAATGACAAAGAAGACTCATATCACTAGACATTATATGACCTATGACAAAGGTTTAGAAATTAAGCTACAGGCACAAGGATAGAGGGGGAAAAATAAAGAGCTTATGGTCTCTTTAACTAAGCATCCCCTCCCCCCAAAAAAGGGATATGGTGGATTTTGTACCATGCAGAAGTGAAATATGACAATAAAAGCACAAAGAACATAAGAGAAATGATAGTACATACTCAATAAATTCCTGCATTATAAGTAAAATCACATATTTAAACACAAAATTTGAATTAAAGAAGCATATTACAGGGGCTGGGGCTGTAGCTCAGTGGCAGAACGCTTGTCTAGCACATATGAGGCACTGGGTTCAATCCTCAGCACCACATTAAAAAAAAAATTAAGGCATGCTGTCCATCTATAACTACAAAAAATTAAAAAAAGAAGCATATTACAAATCCTAGAACACCATTAAAATAATAACAAAGATGTAAACCTAACAAGACAGTTATAGTAAATAAAAATGGTCTAAGCCATTGTTATACAACAACTTTCTGTGGTAAGGATTGAAATGTAGCTTTTATGACAAGATCTAAATTTTTGATCTTAACATGTGACTAACAGGAATGATATTAGGTAGTATGGATCTAAATACTCCAAATAAAAGACAGAGAAAATGTTAGATTGGTTAAAAAGTAAAACCCTTTAATTCTGTTTGCAAGAATCTCATCTGAAATACATGGCTATAAACAGGTTAAATATAAATGGATGGGAGAAGACAGACAAACAGATTGCATTAAAGTAGAATAAAAGGGAAATTTCTTAATGGCACAGAGTCAAATAATTCAGAAAATATAATGCTACATACACAACCACTGAATAACAAAGGCTTCAAAACCCATGAAGCATAGCAGATCACCAAAAAAAATAAACAGACCATTCCTCAATTAGGGTTATTTTGAACACCCCTTTCATTTTTTTCAGAGAAAAAAATTTGGCAAGGATATAGAAGGTATGAACAGAGTTATTAACTATGAAGACTTACTGACATTTGCGGTAGCAGAACACGTGTTCTTTTCTAGTGTATACAGAACTTCTAGGATACACCATGTTCTAGGCCATAAAGCAAACCTCAAGTCAAAGGTCTGATGAATACTCAAGTGTTCTCTAGGCACAACATTTTTAAGATAGCAATCCATAGCTGAAACTTCTGGAAAATCCCCTAAAGTTGTGGAGATTATAAAACATACTTCTAAGTAATGAATGGTCAAAGAAGTCACATGGGAAATTATAAATAGAACTAAATCAAAATTAAAATAAAGCATATCAGAATTGTGGTTCTAAATATCCACATAAGAAAAAAGGAAGGCCTTAAAAATCAATGGACTAAACTTCTACCTAAAACTAGAAAAAGAGGCAGTTTTTCAAGATGGTAGAATAGAGAAGGTCGCTTTCTTGGCTGTTCTGTGGCATGAAACTAAGAAAGCGGATAGGCAGCACCTCAGCAAGGTGGGTGGAATAAAAGGGGACTTTTCTGGGATTAATACTGGATGCTCAAGGCAAATCAGGGACTGAGGAGTTTGGATATAATTAGAAAGAAATCTCCAGCACCACTGCTGCTGCCCGAGCCAGAAGGGTCTCTCCACAAGCAAACTGGAGGAATAAGGAAATTAAAGCAACCCACATTTTTGAGAGGCCTGAGTTGTGATTTAGAAACCAAAGACACTGCTGGGCCACACTGAAAGGCAGGCTGCACGGTATCTTTGTGTGGGAAAGAAGCCGCAGTTCGCCCCGATATTTGAGGGGGACAGAGGAAGAGACCATTTTCTGGCAGTGGCATAGGGGCCAGCAACTGGGAGAGAAGATTCTTGGCAAAACCCGAGTCTGACCCAAAATACAGGCCTGCCAAACCCATAATGCGTGACATAGAGTGTGCCTAACTACCAGGAGAAAATCAAACGCGGAGAGCGCTTTACTCAGGGAAATACTGGTCATGGAATCTCACCTGGCTCCACTCCTCCATGCCCAATCCAGCTGCTTGCAAGACCAGCTGGGAGTGAGGTGTCTGAATGGGAATTCAAAAGGGCAGGGACGGGAGAAATTGAGCTTGGAGACAGAACCCAAGAGACATGGAAACGTGGGGTTCGCAGGTGATGGAGGGCAGTAAGCATTGGCTCCTCAACTGCATGACTGGAGATCCCAGAGGAGATCCCTGGAGACCTGTCCTTCAGTGTGGACCAGCAATTGCTGGGCACTGGAGGTGCTTTTGATTTAAAATCATCGGACCAATCGTCATTCACGAAGAACCTACAAACTACCCTGCCTCTAAGAGTTCTGCCTACGGTATTTCTGGTATTTATTCTTAACTCCAGCAACCATACCCTGAGGTGTGGTGTCCCCCTCCAGGCCACCCCACCTAACACTGTTGAGAACGGAAGCTGAGAATCACTTGAACTCTAATGGTAAAAATTCTTTAATTTTACATCAAGATTTCTTTTTAATTTTAATTTTTTACTTTTATTTTTTCCCTTTCCTATTCTCTGTTTAATTGTGAACTGAATGGTTCATGGATATTTACACATATTCATATTTGTTTTTTCTCATTTCTAGCATTTTTTGAAGCCAGTTATTTTTTCATGGATCAGTATTATGAGGAATAAGATGTTTGGTTAGTATATTTTGACTTTGTTTTGAATTCTTTTATTTTTATTTTTAAAATTTTTACTTTATATATATATATATTTTTTTTTTCTCTTACTTATTGGTTTCTCTTAATTCTCTCACTTTTCTTCTGCTAACAGCCAAACTCTGTTGTTCTCTTTCACTCTTTTAGCTTTTTACTTCTATTTTCTCTCCTCCTCCATCATAATCATCACATCCTATATCACTTTGTTCTCTCCCAGTCCACCATTCAAAATTGTAAACACTTTGCAAACTTACTGTTATTACTGTGAGAAATAACTCACATCACTGTGGGCATTTTGTGTTTACTGCAACAATTAACATTGTAGACATCACAACAGGAAGTACTTGGTTTATTGCTGTATATTGTTTGCATTGGTGGTTGTTATTATTTGTCTTCCCCTCAACTGCCATGTACTGGAAACCTTGCTGGACATCGTAAGTCCACAGGGTAGAAACCTCAATGCCTCAGACTCACAATGTTAGAAGTGTAGATACACAAACAACATGAAAAAGGAAAGGAACAGATCACCCCAAACAAACCAAGAAACTTCAATAGCAGAATCCACAGACACCACAGTAGAAGAAATGACAAGAGAAGGAGTTTAGAAAATACATATTTAAACTGATCTGATGTAAATGATGATGAAAGGAGTGAAATCAGAGAGAAAATGCAGGAAATGAAAGATCACTTCAATACAGAGATTATGAAAAGAAATCAAGCACAAATCCTCGGAATGAAGGAAGCAATAAACCAACTTAAAAATTCAATGGAATGCATTACCAACAGACTAGACCACTTGGAAGACAGAATCTCAGGCAATGAACACAAAATATACAATCTTGAAAACAGAGTTGACCACAGAGAGAAGATGTTAAGAAATCATGAACAGAAATTCTAAAAATTATAGGATAACATGAAAAACCAAATTTAAGATTTATTGGGATAGATGAAGGGGTGGAGATACAAACCAAAGGAATGCACAATCTTTTCAATGAAACAATATCAGAAATTTCCCCAAACCTAAAGAATGAAATGGAAAATCAAATGTAAGAGGTTTACAGGACCACAAATGTACAAAATTACAACACATCCACACCAAGGCACATTATTATGAAAATGCCTAACATACAGAATAAGGATAGAATTTTAAAGGCTGCCTGAGAAAAACAACATGTCAGGTTTAGAGGGAAACCAACACACATCTCAGCTGATTTCTCAATCCAGGCCTGCAAAGTTAAAAGGTGTTAGAATGCTATATACCAAGCTCTTAAAAAACATGGATGCCAGGCAGACATTGCTGCCCTGCCCTGAGGTCTCTTCTCTGAGAACAACCTTCGTTACTTCAGAAGTGAATTCTGACTCTACCTCTGTGTTGCTGCTGCTGAACCAGAAATCTCTTGTCAATCAACCACCACCAGCACCACTAGCACCATTGCTTCTGCCTCTGATTCTACTGCGGGAAGTCTTCTTTCTTGGTGCTACTTCCACAGAAGAAACCATTGCCCCAGATGCAACTGAAGCAGACACTGCTGCTGACTCCCGGAGAGAGCCTGGTGACGCTGCCCCCACAGCTGCAGACTTCTGCTACTGCTGACCAGCTGCCAACAACCACAGCCACTACTGCTGCTACCATAGCCTAGAGGACTGCTTTGGGGGAGACTCCAGGTTTGGTTGCATGTGGCTGCACCCATTTTGGGACATTAGCCAGGGCCTGGTGTCAGGAGGATTACCACCACAAGAGCCTGTCTGGGGACTTCAGCTGGGACCTGCAGATCCAGTGTGGGGGTGCCTGTGGGTTGGGGGAGCCTGGGGTATTCCTGCTGAGAGTGCTGGTGGCCTTTGTCCTGCTGCTGCTTTTTGGGGTTGTTCCTTTGCATAAGTGTATCCCTGGTGTTCTCTCTGCAAGTAGGAGCAGCATTGATCTTGGGACTGCAGTGTGACTAAGTCTGAGGGATCTGAAGCCCAGATCGGTGGGATAGAGACTGGGTTTGTGAGGGCTGATCTGGGTTTGGTGATCCCAAGAGATGTCAGAGACAGAGCTGAGAAACTGTTGAACACTGACAGAGAAAGTTTGACTTTCCAGCAAGATTTATTTTTTGATTCACTAATCTCTCTCTCTTTTTTTTTTTTTTGAGAGAGAGAGAGAGAGAGAGAGAGAATTTTTTAATATTTATTTTTTAGTTTTCGGTGGACACAACATCTTTATTTTATTTTTATGTGGTGCTGAGGATCGAACCTAGCGCCCCGCGCATGCCAGGCAAGCACGTTACCACTTGAGCCACATCTCCAGCCCCTTGGTTCACTAATCTCTCTACCATATTTGAAACAGGATGTTTTTTATGCATCAGTGTGTGGAGGACAATGACATATGAATGGTGTTTTGCATTTTGTTGTATTTTTATGTCTTTAAGTTTTTTTCTTTGTTTGTATTCTTCCTTGATCTTGTCTATTTTCTTGGATTTTCTATCCAACATTTCTCCAACCAACAGCCAATCTCTGTTGGCTCCTCTTCCACTCTTCCTGTGAATTTTTACTTCTAGCTTCTCTCTTCTTCCCTTGCGAATATGGCATACTACACTATCTCTGTTCTGTCATTCACCATTTAAAATTGTAAATCGTTTTAACAAATATTCTGTTTGTACTATAGACAGTTACTGAACTCATCATTTTGGTTTAATGCAAGAAAGCAATAGATGCCTTAGTGGGAGCTCTTAGGTTTAAGGCTATATATTGTTTTAAACTGTGTGCTGTTGATATTGGTCTCACCAGTAAAGGCGAAACACTGGAAACTTTCAGGAACACTATAGGTCTACATGATAGAATTTATCCTGTCTTATATCCATACTTTTCGATGGGAAAGCACACTAACAACAGGAAAAAACAGGGAATAAAGTGCCTCAAACAAACCAAGATGCTTCAACAATGGAAGGCATTGATAGCACAGTAGAAGAAATGTCCAAGAAGGAGTTCAGACTGTATGTAGTTATAATGTTTTGTTAAGTAAAGGATAGTATAAGGAGTGAAATAAAAAAAAAAATACAGGAAGAGAAAGACCATTTCAATAAAGAGACCATGAAAAAAACCTAAGCTGGAATCCTCAAAATGAAGGAATCAGTAAACCAAATTATAAATTCAATAGAAAGCATCACCAACAGACTAGACCACTTGAAAGACAGAACCTTAGACAATGAAGACAAAATATATAATCTGAAAAGTAGAGTTGAATATGCAGAGAATATGGTAAGAAACCATGAACAGTACAACCAAGAATTATGGGATAACATGAAAAGATGAAATTTAAGCGTTATTAGAACAGATGAAGAAGTAGAGAAATAAACCAAAGGAATGCACATCTTTTCTATGATACAATAGCAGAAAATTTCCCAAATCTAAAGAATGGAATAGAAAATCAAATACAAGAGGCTTACAGGACCCCGAATGTACAAAATTACAGCAGACCCACACCAAGACACATCATAATGAGAATGACTAACACAGAGAATAAAGACAAAATTTTAAAGGCTATGAGGAAAAAAAAATCAGATTACATATAGGAGGAAATCAATTCAGATCTCAACTGATTTCTAAACCCAGATCCTCAAAGCTAGGAGGTCCTGGAATAATATATTTCAAGCTCTGAAAGAAAATGGATGCCAACCAAGAATTTTATATCCAGCAAAATTAAGTTTCAGATTTGAAGATGAAATTAAAACATTCCATGATAAACAAAAATTAAAAGAATTCACAACTAGAAAGCCTATACTACAGAGCATTCTCAACAAAATATTCCATGAGGATGAAGTGAAAAAAAAGAAGTGAAAACCAGCAAAGGGAGGATTTACACTAAAGGGACATTCAACCAAATGAGAAACTAAGACAAATAAAAAACCAAAATAAATCAAAATGACAAGAATACAAATCATATGTGAATAATAACCTCGAATGTTAATGGCCTAAACTCATCAATCAAAAGACATAGACTGGAGGATTGGATTAAAAAGCAAAAACCAACAATATGCTGTCTTAATTTAAGAGACTCACCTCATGGGCAAAGACATCATAGGCTGAAGGTGAAAGGATTTATAAATCATTCATATGAATTGCATAAATAAGCAGGGGTTTCCAGTCTCATCTCCGAAAAAGTAGATTTCAAACCAAAGTTAATCAGAAGAGACAAAGAAGGACATTTCACACTTCTTAAAGGAAGTATATATAAGCAGGGCATAACAATTATAAATATTTATGCCCCAAGCAATGGAGCATCTATGTACATAAAACAAGCAAACAAACAAACAAAAAACAACCTTCTCAGTTTTAAGAGTCAAATAGACCACAATACAATAATACTGGGTGACTTTACACACCTCTCTCACTACTAGGCAGATCTTCCAAACAAAAACTAGATAAGGAAACTACAGAACTATATAATACAATCAATAATTCAGACTTAACAGACATGTATAGAATATTTCATCCAACAACAAGCAAATATATTTTCTTCTCAGCAGCACATGGTTCCTTCTCTATCATAGACCATATCTTATGTCATAAAGCAACTCAGGTAAATACAAAAAAAAACACGAGATAATACCCTGCATTCTATCAGACCACAATGGAATGAAATTGGAAATCAATGATAAAACAAAAAATAGACGCTATTATAACAAATGGAGACTAAATAATACACAACTGAATGATGAATGGATAGAAGATGAAATCAAGGATGACATAAAAAAATTCTTAGAGGTAAGTGAGAACACTGATACACCATATCAAAATCTCTGGGACACTATGAAGGCAGTACTAGAGAAAAGTTTATTGCATTGAGTGCATTCATTAAAAGAATAAAAACGTCAATGGATAAATGACCTAACACTACATCTCAAAGACCTAGAAAAAGAATAATAAGTCAACACTAAAAGCAATAGAAGACAAAAAATTATTAAAGCAGAGTTGAAACCAATGAAATCAAAACAAAAGAAACAGATGAAAAAATTGACAAAACAAAAAGTTAGTTCTTTGAAAAAATAAATAAAATAGATAGGCCCTTGGCCATGCTAATGAAGAGAAAAAGAGAGAAGAACCAAAATAAAAGATAAAGAAAGAAATATCACAATGGACATATCTGAAATACAGAGGATAATTAGAAACTATTTTGAAAATTTATACTCTAATAAAATAGAAAATATTGAAGACATCGACAAATTTATAGAGACATATGACCTACCCAAACTGAATGAGGAGGTCACAATGATTTAAACAGATCAATTTCAAGTAATGAAATAGAAAACGCCATCAAAAGCCTACCGACCAAGAAAAGCCCAGGATCAGATGGATTCTCAGCTGATTTCAAAGAAGAATTAACATCAAAACTACTCAAGGTATTCCATGAAATAGCAAAGGAGGGAAGCTTTCCAAACTCATTCTATGAAGCTAATATCACCCCAATATCAAAACCAGATAAAGAAACATCAAGGAAAGAAAACTTCAGACAAATATCCCTGATGAACATACATTCAAAAATTCTCAATAAAATTCTGGCAAATCACATAAAAATATTTAAAAGATAGTGCACCACAATCAAGTGGGGCTCATCCTAGGGTTGCAGGATTGGTTCAACATATGGAAATCAATAAACGCAATTCATCATATTAATAGACATAAAAACAAGAATCATATGATCATCTCAATAGATGCAGAAAAAGCATTTGACAAAATATAGCACACCTTCATGTTCAAAACACCAGAAAAACTAGGGATAGTAGGAACATACCTCAACATTGTAAAAGCTATATGTGCTAAACCTAAGGCCAGCATCATTCTAAATGGAGAAAAACTGAAAGCATTCCCTCTAAAAAACTGAAATAATATAAGGATGTCCTCTTTCACCACTTCAATTCAACATAGTCCTGGAAACTCTAGCCAGAGCAATTAGACAAAAGAAAGAAATTAAAGGGATACAAACAGGCAAAGAAGAGCTCAAACTATCACTATTTGCTGATGACATATATCTAGAAGATCCAAAAAATTCCACCAGAAAACTTCTAGAACTAATAAATGAATTCAGCAAAGGAGCAGGATATAAAATCAAAACCCATAAATCAAATGCATTCCTATACATCAGCCATGAATCCACTGAAAGAGAAATTAGGAAAACTACTTCATTCACAATACCCTCAAAAAACAGAACAAAACAAAACAAAACAAACAAACAAACCTGGGGATCAATCTAACAAAAGAGGTGAAAGACCTCTATAATGAAAACTACAGAACACCAAAGAAAGAAACTGAAGAAAACCTCAGAAGATGGAAAAATCTCCCTTGCTCCTGGGCAGGCAGTTTTTTAACATTGTCAAAATGGCCATACTACCAAAAGCATTACACAGATTTAATGCAATTCCTATTAGAATCCCAAAGACATTCTTCATAGAAATAGAAAAAAGCAGTCATGAAATTTATTTGGAAAAATAAGAAACCCAGAATAGCTAAAGCAATCTTTAGCAAGAAAAGTGAAGCAGGAGGCATCACAATACCAGACCTTAAATTATACTACAGAGCTGTAGTAACAAAAACAGCACGGAAGTGGCACCAAAATAGACTTGGAGACCAAAGGTACAAAATAGAGGACACAAAGACAAACCCACATAAATACAGTAATCTCATACTCTAGTAAGGATGCCAAAAACATTCACTGCAGAAAAGATAGCCTATTCAATAAATGGTGCTGGGAAAACTGGAAATCCAAATGTATCAAAATGAAATTAAACCTCTATCTCTCACCCTGCATAAAAATCACCCCAAAGTGGGTAAAGAACTTAGGCACTAGAACAGAGACCCTGTGCCTAATAGAAGGAAAAAAAGGCCCAAATCTTCACCATGTTGGCCTAGGATCTTCCTTAACAAGTCTCCTAAAGTGGAAAAAGTAAAATCAAGAATGGATAAATGGGATGAATTTAAATTAAAAAGCTTCTTCTCAGCAAAGGAAACAATAACGTGAGAGAGCCTAAAGATTGGGAGAAAATCTTTACCACAAGCATCTTGGATAAAGCATTAATCTCTAGATATATATAGAACTCATAATATACTTAACACCAAAAAAACCAAATAACCCAATCAATAAATGGGCTAAGGAACTGAACAGACACTTCACAGAAGAAGAAATACAATTGATCAACAAATATTTGAAAAAGTGTTCAACATCTGTAGCAAATAGAGAAATGCAAATCAAAACTACTCTAAGATTTCATCTCACTCTTGACAGAATGGCAATTATCAAGAATATAAGTAACAATAAATGTTGGCGAGGATGTGGGGGGAAAGGTATACTCAAATATTGCTGATGGGACTGAAAATTGGTGCAACCACTACGGAAAGCAGTATGGAGATTCCTCAGAAAACATGGAATGGAACCACCATTTGACCCAGCTACCCCACTCCTTGGTTTATACTCAAAGGACTTAAAATCAACATAGTACAGTGATGCAACCACATCAATTTATAGCAGTTCAATTCATAATAGCTAAGTTATGGAACCAACCTAGGTACCTTTCAATAGAAGAATAGATAAAGAAAAACATGGTAAATATACACAATGGAATATTATTCAGCCCTAAAGAAGAATGAAATTATGGCATTTGTTGGTAAATGGATGGAACTGGAGACTAGTAGACTAAGTGAAATAAGCCAAACCCCCCAAATCCAAAGGCCCAGTGTTCTCTCTGATAATGCAGATGCTAACACATAATAATGGTGGGTGGAGAATAGAAGTTCACCGGATTAGACAAAAGAGAATGAAGTGAAGGGAAGGGGAATAGGAATTGGAAAGACAAGAGAATGAACAAAACATAACTTTCCTATTATCATATATGAAAACATGATCAGTGTTATTCCACATCATGGTCAACCATAAGAATGGGATCCTAATTATAATAAGATAGTTATAATATAATAAATATAATATTATAATAAGTTCATATACGTATGTTAAATTACATACTACTGTCATGTATATTTAAAAAGAAACAATAAAAACAACAACAACAAACTAGGAAAAGACCAAATTAAGCCAAAGTAAGCAAAAGGAAGGAAAAAAAAGTAAAAACAAAAATCAATTAAGTAGAAAAACAGAAATAAGAAGGTAGCAAAAACTGATTTTTTTTTTTTTGAGAACAATAAGATTGATAAAGTTATACTAAACAGACCGGGAAAATGAGAGCAAACTCAAATTATTAATAGAGAATGGAAGAAGGTTGGTGCACATGCCTAGAACTCCAGGCTGATGCAGGAGAATGGCATGTTCGAGACCAGCCTGGGTGACTCAGGGATACCATGTCCAAATGAAAAATAAGAAAGGCTGGGGTCAATCTCTGGGGCATAGTACCTCTCTCGACAGGAAAAGAATGGAAGTGGGGCTTGTTGCTACAGACCTTAAAGATATTAGAAGGACAACAGGGGGATATTCTGAACAATTTTAATACCAACAAATTAATTCCTTGAGAGACACAAACTAGCCAAGCTTTCAGAAGAGGAAATAGATGCTTGAATAGGCCTATATTTAATAATAAAAGTGAATTCTATAGTTAAAAATTTTCTGCTCAGATGGCTTTTTGAATTCTACCAAATATTCAAGAAAGAAATAACACCAATTCTACACAAATTCTTCCAACAAAACAAAAAACACTTCCCAACTGATTTTATGAGGCCTTCATACCAAAATTAGAGAAAGACATCATAGGAAATTAAAGACCAATATTCTTCATAAACATGGAGGCATAAAATCCTTAACAAAATTTTAGTAAATCCAACAATGTATGAAGAAGATAATGCATAATGACCAAGAGAAATTTATCCTAGAAACATAACATTGTTTACTGTTTTAGTATCAATTTTTGTAAAGTCCAAATATATTTTAAAAACTACCTGATAAAGTAAAAAACAGTGTGCTTTTTGGTGCTGGGGATTGAACCCAGGAGTACTTAACCCTTGAGCTACATTCCCAGCAGATTTTGTACTAGAGACAGGGTCTTGCTAAGTTGCTTAAAGCCTCACTAATTTGCTGAGACTGGTTTTGAACTCATAATCTTCCTGCCTCAGCCTCCTGAGCCCACAGGCATGTGCCACTGCACCCAGCACAACACAATTTTCAATTAAAAAAATTTGTTTTCATTAATTCAGGGATGGAAAGAAATATCCTCAACCTGATAGCGGACATCTATAAAACACCTAGATCAACCATTAATTTAATGGTAAAAGACTGACTGATTTTCCCCTAAAATCAGAACTAAGAGAAGAATAATGGCTCACACTAATTCTCAACATGTTATTGGAGGTCTACTTGTTAATGAGGCAAGTGGAAGAAATAAAAGGCATATAGTTTGGTAGTGGAGAAGTATAACTGACAGGATTATGTGCTTAAAAAAATCCCAAGGAATCTACAAAAAAAATAAAAATAAACAAACAAACAAAAAGCTCTCCAAAGTTAGCTGAATTTACAAAGTCACAGGATACAAGGTTGTTATGTAAAAACCAATTTTGTGTCTATGTATTATTAGCAAAGAAAATTGAAACAAACAAAAAACCCCACTATGGTAACATCAAAAGTCATGAAATATTTTGGGGTAAGTTTAACAAAATAAATACAAGACTTGTGTAACAACTAAAAAACTTTGATAAAAAGTTAAAAGAACAGAGAAATACATCATATATCATGTTTATAGATCAAAAGATGCAATACTGTTAACATGTCAATTCTCCCCAAATGAGTCAATAGAGTCATTGTGTTCCTAATCAAAATCAGGAGACTCTCTTGAGGAAGTGGGCATCATGAGTCTACAATCTGTACAAAAATGCCAGGGACCTAGAGGAACCAAAACAAATTTGAGAAATCAGGACACAATTAGATAACTACCAGACTTCAAGACCACATTATGTTTTAAAAACTAAAACTATAGCAACAAACACAGTATTGCACTGGCATAAACTAGACCAATGGAATAAAACCAAAAGTCCAGAAATAAGCCCACACATATGCATCAATTTATTTTTGAGAATGGTGCCATGGTAATTTAATGCAATAAATGCAAAATTCAAAATTAACAAATATTGCTAGGATTAACTAAATTGACATACAGGAAATACTAAGAAGGATCCTTGGCATTTATCTCACTTGGTAAATAAAAATTGTTAGAAATAAGATCATTGACCAAATTTAAAAAGCATGAAGATGTAAAAATTCTAGAACACTGGAGAAAATCTTTGTGATCTTGGATGCATCAGACATATAATACATGAAGCATAAAAAGAACTGATAAGTTGAATTTGATCAAATTGAAACTCTTGTATTCTTCAAAAGATATTGCTAAGAAAAGGAAAAGCTATAGATTGAGAGGTACAAAACAAACAACCTGATGAGAAATAGACAAAGATATGAACAGATACTAGCAGATGAAAAGGTGAGCAATGTCATCTGCCATGGGAAAATACAAATTAAAGCTTGTGAAATATCACTATACATCAATAGAATCATTAAAATTAAAAAGACACAACTGAACTTTCACATATTGCCTGACAGAACATAAAATGGTACAACTATTCTGGAAAATAGCTTGACAGTTTCTTAGAAAACTGTCATATTTAGCATGCGACCCAGAAATTGCACTCCTAGATATATAAACAAAATATATTTCCTTACAAAGATATGCCCATAAATATTTGGAGCAGCTTTATTTGTAACAGCATTGTATACAACTGAAAACGCTTAATAAATTGTGCTACATAGCAAACAATGAAATACTACTCAGTAATAAAAAGGAACGAACCATTGATGCATGAATACAAGTAAATACAACCTCAAGTAACAAGGCTTCTCAGTGGTTGCCTGGAGCTGGGGGGAAAGGTGGAACTCAATAGAAAGAAGCAAGAGGGAATCTATTGGAATAATGATCCTGACTGCAGTAGTCATCTCACAGATGTAAGAAATGTGTAAAAATTCAAAGTGTTCACTTACAATGGGTTCATTTTTAATGTAGTTAAACTATATTTCAGTACAATCAATTGAAAACATAGACCAAAGAAATATAATAAAAGATCCATAAACAGAGCCTTATAAATATGTATGCTCAATTCAGGACAATGGTGGTTCAGCAAATAGCAGCAGGGTATGCTGCATGATCTTTAAAAAAAGAAAAGGGAATAGGACTATTGGATCTAAATCTTAAAAGTGAAACAAAGTTCCTACAACCGGAAACATTTTCATCATTTTGGTAAAGCAAGTTTCTTAAACAAGACCTAAAAAGCACTCACCAAAAACAGAAAGACTGATTAAATGGACATTAAAAATAAGAACATCTGTTCATTCAAAGACCCTTTCAAAGAGTGAAAAAGTCAGTGTGAGAAACATCTGCAAAACACAGAATAAATGACTAGTATATATTAGACAAACACGATGTTTGCAAACCACTAAGAAAACGACTAACAATCCAAGAGAAAAATGGACATGATTTGTGAACAAACACTTCAAAAAGGTTAATGTCCAAATGGCTGATAAACAGGAAGAAGTGTTCAGGAGCTTTAATCATTAGAGAAATAGAAACTAAAACCAGAATGAGATACTATCACATACCTCCAAAAGAAGTAAAAGGAAAGACACAGCAAATGCTGCAAAGGGTGTGAAGCACCTGGAACTCCTGTCCACTGCTGGTGAGAAGGGTAAACTGGTTTAATCCTTTGGAAGATACATTTCCCTGTGACCCAACAATATTCACTGCCAGATGTATATAGCCTCCAACAAAATTCATAAATACAGGCACAATATACGTACAATATTCTGCACATAGGAGGATGTGTGTACAAATAGCACAATTGTATGTAATAGCCCTATATGAGGAACAAAATGTACAAGAATAGAATCAATAAAATGTGGGACATTCATCCAAATGTGGGATATTATGATATGATGATAAAAATGAATTAACTATTAGCACATGAAATAACAGATGAATCTCACAATGCTTGAAAGAACATACACTGTCTAATTCCATCTATAGAATTAAAAATTATAGCTTTAGAAGTTTATTTAAAAATACCAATCGCTAGCCAGGCACAGTGGCATATGTCTATAATCCCAGCTACACCAGAGGATGAGGCAGAAAGATGGCAAGTGCAAGACCAGCCTCAACAACTTGAAGATAATGGTTTAAAAATAACCAAGAAAAAGAAAAGGACTAGAGTAGTAGCTCAGTGGTAGAGGGCTCCTGGGTTCAATTTTCAGTACTGAAAAAGCAAAAAACTGCTAAGAAGTACTGAATGTTTACTGTATGTTAAGTATCATTCCAAGTAAGTTTTGTATTTTAACTCAATATTCACAAAAACCTTTTAAGAAAGATGTCACAGAGTATTCCTAAATGAGCAAATTAAATAACAAAGTGGTTAAATAACTTGCTCAAGTCCACAGAGCAACTTGAGTGTTAAAGCTGGGAGGTGAAGACACTTTGGTTTGAGGGCCTGTCTCTTTTTTTTGGTGGTGGTGTTGGGGATCAGAACCCAAGGCCTTGTGCATGCAAGGTAAGTACTCTACTACTTGAACTATATCCCCAGCCCAGGGTCTTACTGTTAACACTAAGCTATCAGTGTAGTTCAATGACAGAACTTTAATGCAAAGATAGAGAAGGGCAAATGTTTAGGTGTTGGGAAGAGGAGAAAGGTCAAATTCTCACATTCCAAAGAAAAAAAATCAGTAGATATTGCCTAAAACTGATTGGGGGTGGGGGGAAGGGGAGAAGAAGAGACATACCAGTCATACATTACAAAAAATCTGGAGGAAAGACCAGAAAAAATAGTTGATTTTCATGGCAACAGTGGTTGTCTCTAGGAAATGGGTCAGAATGGAATGGGGACAGTCATATTTCCTTAAAAGCCCTGTGTCACCATCTCATATGTTTTAAAAACCACGTACACATTGCTTTGACAAAAATAAAGTAAAAAAGACTGAAATATTTGAAAAATAACAAGTTACCACTTATTGAGCCCCAATGTTACTGGTTTTTGCAAAAACCTTAGTGCATGGAATCTCCTAACAATAGTGAGGTCCTGGCATTACCTTTCTTTTGCTGATTAAGAGTCAACTATCCAGGGCTCATTGACTAGTAAGTGGCAGAGCTACAGTCCAGGGAGACCACAGGCGTGAGACCCACACTAATAAGAGGAGATGAGGCCTTTAATAATTGGGATATTTAGTTGGTGGCCTGGACAGGAGCTAGTGACAGTGAGTTAGGAGGGGACATGAGGATGCCCGTGCATGTGTGTAATGAGAGGGTCGAAAGGGATGAGTCCTAGCATTAACAATCACTGATATTTATTGCACACTTCCTGTGTCCATTGTGTCAAGAGACTGAATGAATGTTTGCTAACCACCCCACGGTGTAGGCAGGACTAGGACCTCCCTACACCCAACAGGGTGGCTCAAGTGAAGGGCCTAATTCAAGTTCAGCACAGCACAGTTCTTCAGGGCCCAGGCTCTTCCCCACTATTCAAAACACTTGGGCCATTAAGGAAGAACCCAAATTTAGGAGGAGTGAAAGATTTAGGAGTGGAAGTGGGACAGATACTGAGTTTTGTGTGAGAATAGGTCCAAATCATGGGTTGGCGATATGGGCCAAGGAAAAGGTTAGAGAAATTGACTTTGGGTCATACTATCCAGAGGAAGGCCAGCTGTGAAAGGGGAGAGGGGGATTTCAGGAAGATATGGGAGCCAGGATACAGCTCCTCATCAGCAGGAGAGGCCAGGAAACAACAGTGAGTAGTATGTTCACAGGCAGAAGAAGGGAACTAGGGAAGACAGAGGAGTTTCACTCCAAGAAATTGGGGATGTGTTTGCAATGCTGGATCTGCTCTCATCTCTGGGGCCCAGGGTGGCCTAGAGGCCTGGTCCTTGCTGTCTTAGCAGCCCCTCTGGCTACCTTTCCAGTTTTTGCTCTGTCCTGCCATTCTAGCCTTCCAACCCTTCCTCTCAACCTGCTCAGCCCTCCCAGTGTGTGGTTCCAGCTTTCTTCTACTTACTGTCCCTCACATCAACTGGTATACTTCTTTTCTTTAAATACTCGATTTTTTAAAAAAAAAATCTTTTTAAGGGAGGGACAGGAAGGCGAAAGACCTACTGGTTTGGTAATTAATGGTGATCAATACCCACAGAAGGCTGTTTTAATGGTGTGGTGGGTTAGAATTGATGAGATGACAGTGGCTATGGAGAGAATAGCAGCCGAGGAGTTACATGCTTTGAGCAGCAGGGCTGGGCAACTGTGTCCTTGTAGTGGAGGCGGGTGGATGGGAAGCTTGTTTGCAGGCTGTGACAAGAAGGTAGGAGAAGCAGAAGAAAGTGATGAAGAGGTGGGCTACCAGAGCTCCAGGGTGTGTGTGGGGTTGGTCATGAGGGAAGAAGCTACCTTTTGGGCTAAGAAAAAAGAAACAAGGAAGGAAGCAAGAAGGAAATGAGGAGAAAGAAAGCCTTGGCTTCTTCTTTCCTGGTGGAGAAGAGAGGAGACAGCTCAGGGCCACAAATATGTGGCACAGAGGAGCCGCTGATGACAGGGAGAGGGGAAGTCAGCACTAGCCATACTGAGGCCCACGAAACTGTACCTTCATTTCTTCTCTCCTCATTCAGGACTAACCAAGATGGTTCTGTGGGTTCTGTGTTTTGGGCTCTGACTCAGTGTGAAGTGTGTCACTCTCTGAATCATCAGCAATACTTGATATCACTTCCTATCACTTCACTTTCTTGTGCAGGTAGTGACAGGCAGGCCCCCAGGAGGGTGAGGTCATGCTTTAAACATGTGCACATACCCAGTTCTTGCTTGAAGGATACTGAAAGGCATTTTAACTGCAGAAAGGGTGGTGGATTTCATTCTCATGACCTCAAGTGTTTAACAAAGTTTAACAAAGCAGACATGAACTGACAATAGGAGTTTTTAGTTTCTCAGGGGATAATCAGATGACAATTCCCTTCATGGACTGGTAACATATTTTTCTTTGAAGCAGAAAATGATCTGTATAGAGCACAAAACCGTATTTTATCTTAATGATGAGCTCCACAGAACTTTTCTTTAAATGGAGGAAACCATTTGATTGGTGGGCGTTTGACAATAAAAATAGAGCACAGCAGCTGTTTTACAAGCCTAATGTAATATTAAAACCTATAAAACAGCCAGTCCGAGTGGTGCATGCCTGTAATCCCAGCTATTAGGGATGCTGAAGCAGGAGGATGGCAGCTTTGAGGCCAGTCTGGGCAATTCAGCAAAACCCTATCTCAAAATAAAATATAAAAAGAACCAGGGGTATAGCTCAGTAGTAGAGCACCCCTGAGTTCAAGCCCCAGTACCAAAAACAAAAACAAAAACAAAGCTACTACAAAATACTTCTCACATTAAATATTAGTACTGTGACACTTAATACTCTATCTCCAAAACACCAGAGGCCTCACATCTCAACATTAATTTATTAATGCATCATTACTAACAGCACAGGAATTTATGAGAAGGGTTTGGACCCCATCCTGCTGCTGTTCAAGGACTAAAACCATCTGAGTATTTTCTAATTGATAGGGCTAAAAGAATGGTACCAGGACCTGTTTTCATTTGCCTTCCTTCAAGATGCAATTCTTGATATTTATAGACCTGTGTGTGTGTGTTTGTGTGTGTGTATATATATATATATATATATATATATATATATATAAATAAATGGCTTCTATGTCTATTCTTACAATAAGCAAGATTCAAATTTCTATTTTTTTACTTTAAAGTTTTCTCTCCCAAGACTTAAGAAAATATTTTCCTAAAATACACCAGACCTCATGGTATTCTTTCAAGTCCTGGAGATGTTGAGGATCAGCAACTCCGAATTCCCTGAGGCAGCAGGGGCTACACCTGTAACACATTTTTTGTATGGAAGAATTTCCTAAGTGCCTTTAGATGTATATTAATTAAGCTTAATCTCTTACCCTATTGTTGGGTTGATGTTCGGATCAAAACTGTCTTCCACAAACCGCCACACGATACTGGATTTGCCTACACCTGTATCCTGAAAGAGAATGAGACGTGCGACTAAGAAAAAGTGAACCTGCTTGCAAGTGGAAAAATCAACTTTATGGTATAAGTTCAGGATTTCAGAAAAATAATATTAGATGTGTATCAAATTTTGTAAGTTGAGGGGCACAAAAGAGGTTTTCATAAACACTTAAATAGGAGAGTTCAAATGTGTCATAGGGGAAGTGTTTTGCAGTTTTTAAGACATCAGGACCTTTGAACCACTTGAAGTTTCTGCTTTATGTGAAAAGTGACATACTTGCTTTTTCCAACATGTATTTGTAAACTCTGAGCTCCTGAATTAGTTGAGTATCCCTGATGAATCCTGTCCCCACCCTATTCCGAGGGCAACAAAGCCTAGTTGTGGGAACTCTTTTTCATCTTCAAAGCAGAAACTCAGGAAGGAGAGCATCAACCTCAGAAGACTCTGAAAGGGCCAAAGTACCCTGACAAGACAGGAAACCCAAGCTGCACGCTCGCGTTTGGGGTTTCCTGGCCCTCTCCGCGGGAAGAGTTACTTCGCGAAGTAACTCTGCAAGAAGTGTCTGGGTGTCCCACCAGCTCAACAGACGGGAAGGAGGCCAGTGTTGCTGGTCGACCTCCAGACCTGCGGGCTTCCCTTGGGGGGGGGGGGGCTGGCCGCTCCCACCCTGCACCAGCCATCCCCGGCGGACAGCCTGCGCCCCGGGGAGGGGGTCCCCGTGGGTCCTCGCGCCCGGGCTTCGGCAGGGCGCGGCCAGGTGGCGAGTGGCCCGGGACAGGGCGGGGTGGAGGGGCCGCGGGCGCCGGGGACCCGCCCGCCCGGCCTCCCGCGGCCTCCCGGCGGGGCCTGCCACCACTCACCCCCAGCAGGCACACTTTGAGCTCCCTCAGAGCCATGGCCTGGGAGCCCCGGCCGCGGGCCCGCCGCCGCCCTAAGTTGAGGGAGAGGCCCGGCCCAGCACGAGCATCCCCTGGCGCTGCCGCCGCACGGCCTGGCCCCGGCCGCGGGGCACGCAGAGGCGGCGGCCGCTCGTAAGCCGGCCCTGGGCCTGGCCCGCCTGCCGCCAGCCGCGCTGAGCCGCCTCAGCAGCCGGGACGCCGCCACGGCCTCCGGGACGCCGCCGCCGCCGCCATCTTGGGACGCCGGCCGGGTCACCTGACCTCCCCGCCCACCTCGGCAGCCACCTTCGCCGCGAGGGCGGGGCGGCCGGGGCGGGGCCTGGGGCGGTGGCCCCGCCCCCGACCGGATCAAGATGGCGAGTGAGCGGGCTGTCGCGGGCTGCCGGCGGTCCCCGCCCCTACCGCCCCGCCCAGCTCCGGGGGTGTGTCCCACCCCGCCCGGGTCCCCGCGCTCAGCGGGCTGGCAGGACTACGGGACTCCGGTGAGTACCGCCGCGCCCCGCCCTCCGCGGGCCACCTGTGGCGCCCGCCCGCCAGGAGGAAGGGCTCCCTCCCGGCCTCGCCCGCCTCCCCGCGCTCCGGGCGCGCCAGCACCGGGTCCCGCCCCCGGCCCTGGGAGTCCCGGGCCCCCTCATTTCTTGGGTGGGACCCTCCACTGTCCCATCCTGCCAAGAACTCTCCTTTTCTTTGGAGAACTTTGAGGCTGCTGGGGGGGGGGGGTGGTTCGTGGTGTGTGAAGCCTTAACTTTCTGTCCGTTCTCTTGGTTCGCGCCGGTTGCGGTTCTGCACGGCCCAGGTGGACCAGAAAGAGCTGCCGCTCCGCGGGTCTAAGCCGGGCCACACGGGTATGCTACAAGTGGCCTCCACACCTGGGGTGCCAGGGGTGAGGAAGGCTAGTGTAAATCGCCAAAATAGCTCCCTGTGGTCTGGGCCTTCGGGGTCCTGGTCAGGGAGGAAACTACCCCTCTACCCTTACCATCTGCAGATTTCCTATCAAGAGCTGGTGTTGACTGAAAGGCTTCCACAGACCAGGCAGTGTTAAATCTTACACCCTTTCCCTCTTTAGAGAGGGCCACTTTAGGGCTGCGGTTGTGGCTCAGTGGTAGAGCGCTTGCCTAGCATGCAAGAGGCACTGGGTTCCATCCTCAGCACCACATGAAAATAAGATAAAGATACTGTGTCCACCTGAAACTAAAAAATAAATATTAAAAAATTTAAAAAAGAGAGCAACTTTATTGAAGTAGCAGCACACTTGAAGGGGCGATAGAAGTAAGTGGGGAGCTCACTCTCTGGGGTTATATGGACCAGGATGAAAACCTTACTCGCTATTTACTAGCAATGTGATCCTGGGCCAGTTAGTGTTCCACTGCAAGTGCTAGTGACCATATTTGAAATTGGGCATCATAGCAGCCCACCTCAGAAGACTTGTGAGAATTGAATGTATAAAGGGTTTAATATGAAGCCTGTATGTAATAAACACTCAGTAAATATTGGCTGCCATTATGGTTATTAATATGAGCATTACTAATATTTAACTTTCTTGAGCCAGGTACAGTTTAAACCTGGGTTCTAAGAGCTGAGTAGTTTTACCTGTGGGCATCCTCAAGTCAAAGGAATGTATCATTTCCCTGGTACATGATGGTGAGTTGCCATCAAGGTGCCTTTCATTCATAGATTTGATGTTTGGCCTAGCAGGAAAAACTTTTCTACCAGTTTCAGTTGTCTAGCCAACCCAAATCTCAGCAGCTTAACCCCACAGCATTTTATTATTTCTTTCATTTTCTGGTTTGACTGGGTGGTACTCCTGCAAGGACCTGAGTTCTCCAGGTGATGTTTCTGCTTGGCTTGGTTGGCCTTCTCATGGTGTGGTGGCCACAGGGAGTGGAACTTTCTTGCTGGTGGCTAGTTTCCTTCAGTCTTTTTTATGTATTTATATGTGTAAAAGGGAAGTAAAAGAGTACAAAGGAAAAATTATGATTTCTCTTTGGCCTTATTTGAATATAAGTGTTGGGTGTTTGAGACTTGTAGTAAAAAAGGCTCATATACTCTTTAGCAGATGGCTGAAGACTTGCCCCAGTAAGGAAGTAAACCATCATATGGCTCTGAACATAATCATTCCTCAGGTAGGACAACTTTGGGAGTCTCTTCCGGCTTCTTGTTTGGATAGGGGTGGGAGCTACAAGGTGCTGTGCCTTATGACTTCGGAGTATAGTGAATCTAATAGCCGGTAGTAGGAGGTCTTCCCCTACCCCTCAACTTATTTTTTTATTTTCATTTATTTGTATTTTTGGTTTAGTATTTTTGATCTTTTTAATTTTTTATTTGTTCCTTTTAGAT
Source organism: Urocitellus parryii (assembly GCF_045843805.1). NCBI lineage: Eukaryota > Metazoa > Chordata > Mammalia > Rodentia > Sciuridae > Urocitellus > Urocitellus parryii. Next base: position 186,368,907 of record NC_135536.1, read on the forward strand.
ATACATGACAGTAGAGTGTATTTTGACATTATACATAACTGGAATATAACTTATTTCTAATTAGAATCCCATTCTTGTGATTGTACATGATGTGGCATTTCACTGGTGGTGTAGTCCCTCAATTTGTGCTGCCTTGTGTCTCATACTTGATGATTGGAGTATTTGGGTGGCATTATCACATGGATTGACACCAAGAACTCTGAAGCCCTACTACCCTTTCCTGGCTTTCCATAACCTGTAGCTGGGTTTTGGGTGGATCACTCACCCAATCTGTTTATTTCTCCTCCTCCTCCTCCTCCTCCTCCTCTTCCTCCAGGAATCAGGTATTGAAATCAGGGGTGCTTAACCACTGAGCCACATTCCCAGCCCTTTTTCATATTTTATTTTGAGATAGACTTGTGAGTTGCTTAGGGCCTCACTAAGTTGCTGAAGCTGGCTTTGAGCTTGTGGTCATCATGCCTTAGCCTCCCAAGCGGTTGGGATTACAGGCATGTGCCACAGCACCTGGCCTTTTTAATTTCTTTGGAAAATGGCATGATAGGTGATGTATCCTAGTGTTGGCTTGAGGATTAGATGAGATAGTACACATAAAACATTGTAACCCAATGCCTGGCATAGTGGGTATTCTGTTCAGTAGTGGGTATTCTGTTCAGTAGTGGGTATTCTGTTCAGCTGCTACTATGTGAGGTATTTTGGATTACCTGCATTTTAAGTGAAAAAAACAACAACCCTGAGAATTAGACTAAATAACTTATCTAGTATGGCACAATTTGTAAATGGTAGAACTAACAATCAAATTCTGTTCCTTCTGACTCTTGTTCTTTTTATTCCATTGTGCAGATCAGTCTCACAAATATTCTTTTTAAAATTTTTTTTTTTTTTGGGAATAGGATCTTTTTCTGTTGCCCAGGCTTATCTTGAACTCATGGACTACAGTGATCCTCCTACCTGAGCCTCCAAGTAGCTGGAAATGTCAGCACACACCACCACAACTCGCTATAAAGACTTAACCCAGTGATTGGGGGATAGGTGTCAGTTTGGGTGGTACTGTGTCTGTTGTCCCCTTGGGCACTTTTGTTTAAATGATGCAATGCTTCTTGGTTTAGACTGTAAGTCCCTTCCAGCAGGGATGTAGGTCATCCTTTCTTATAACTCAATGTGCTGCATGATCTAGGTGCTCAATTAATGTTGTTATGTTAACAATAATGGGTCCCTAGGTGTGTTTGATTTACTTTGTGATTCTTGATTAAGTTTGGTTAATTCATAAAAGAGACCATAATGAATGGGTGCCTTGTTTTTTTAAATCATTCAGAGTCTTTGGGCCATCACAGCACTGAAAAGATTTAATTTTAGGGAATTGGCTTGCTGAAGCAATCTAAATTCCTTCTCTGGAGAGCAGAAAGTGTGGGGGGATGGCCTAGCATATTGGTTTTCACTAGCACTGCCTGTGGAAGGTGGAGCTCAAGAGTCAGCCTAAGGGGCTGAGGGTCTGTGAATGTTAGGGTTGCTTATAACATGTGAAGGCTGAAAAAGTATTATTGTTGGTAAGGTTTGCTTGTCCAACTTAGAATTTAATGGATCAACAAAAGTGGGTGGAAAAAAAAAAACCATGAAAGGAATCTATTGCAAATCTAGAGACCTGAGAGACTTGTCAACAAATTATAATATGTAGTTGCTATGGTTTGGATCTAGAATGTCCCCAAAGGCTCATATATCAAAGGCTTGGTCTCCAATTCAGCAATGTTCGAAAGTGGAGCTTTTAAGAAATGATTGGATCACAAGGCCTCTAACCTCCTCTGTGGGTTAATCTGTTGGTGGATTTATAATTTGAATGGACTACTTGGAGTTTGTAGAGACTGTAGGAGTTGTAATGGGCGGGGGCTTTGGGGACTTTATCTTGTCCCCAGCCCTTCCCTCCTTCCCTTCTCTCTCTCTCCCTTCCTCTCTCCCTCTCTGCTGCTGTAAGGTGAGCAGTTTTCCTCTGCCATGTCCTTCTGGCATGATGTTTTGACTTTGGAACCAGCCATTCAGAACTGAGACCTCTGAAAGTGTGCGTCAAATATATCTTTCCTTTTCTCAGGCACTTTGTGCTAGTGGAGGAAAGCTGACTGACTCAGTAGTCGTGTTTGGACCCTTGGTTGCACTCTCCAGGGAAGGACATCATAGAGAGAGCTGAAGAGCACTGAGCTTGAGACTGGGTATTGGTAGCAAGAATTCTTGTTAATTTTGTTGGGTGTGATAATGGGTGCTAGTTTTTTATTTGTTGGATGTGATAAAGGTGTTATCCAAAACAAACAATCCTTCATGAGTGAAATGATTTGATGTGTGACGTTTGCTTTTAAATGCTGCAACAAATATTAAATAAAAGGTTGGGAGAAGGGGTCATGGAAAAAAATGGCTGGGGCTAGCCTCTCTATTTTTACATGTTTAAAAATTTTCCAAGAGATGTTTTAAAAATGAGGAGCATCACATGATCAAGCACCAGCAAGGGAATTGGAAGTGGACTTTAATTCTGAAGTCATTATAGAGTTATAGATGCATCAGCTTCAAAAGAACGGCTCATAAAAACATTAGTATTTGGGGGAATGAGTGTTTCTTTTCAAATGCTTAGTTTTCAAAGGGTATCTGTGAAAGAGCTTGGAAGAGGGCATACTATGTATAACAAAAGCCAGGTGCCAACTGATATCTGGAGCCCTGGTGAAAACAGGCTCGGCCAGGCCAGTGGGATATGGACATATTCAGAGTCTTAGTGCTAGAAAGTACAAAGCATGTCCACCTTGAGTGAAAGATGTCTCCAGAGCCAGGGCATTCCGGTCCACCTGCTTTGTTCCATGATTGCGAAAAGGCCCTTGTCAAGGACTATAACTAAGCTGCTGGCCTCCAGGCCAGAGGTATTTCATTAATTTGAGCCCAAAACTATTGGACTTTTTATCTGACTAGTATAAACTTGGATCAAAGATTGTCAGTTATAACGTTTTTATAAAAGTTTGCCTGTCAAGTGAAATAATTTGAATAGGATTGGCAACTAATTTAGTACTCTAATACTTGAGAACTAGGGAAAAAACTCAGATATCAGATTATTTTTGTAATCAGAGATGGGCAAATTCTTTTCCATGAAGGGTCAGATTACAACTGAGTTTGGCTTTTCAGGTCTGAAGATCTCTGGCACAGCCTCAGCTCTGTGGTTATAGCCTGAAGCAGCTGTAAAGCTCACATAAATGACTGCATAGCTGTGTTCTCCAAGACTTTATCTACAAACATAGGCAGTAGGCAGATTGGCTTCCTGGGCCGTGGCTTGTGGACTCCTGCTCTAAGTCACACTTGGCTTTATTCCCTTAGTGCTGCCATGACTGTTGAGCTGAGCCAACCTGACCAGGGCCTCTCCCAGGATCAGGGAGAAAGCTGAGTGTTGAACCAGGACCACCCTGTTCTGTTGAAAGCCCCTTGGCAAGTTGCCCACCTGAGGTCTCATCTGTCCTGTGCTAGTTGAGAATGAATGTGTCTTCTTGTTGGGATGAGCATAGCAGGGGACCAGAGTCACAGTGGGGGAAGCAGGTCCAGCCTTGTTCCCCTCCTGCTCTGGACTGTTCACTTTGATTGCCCTTTATTTTACTTTTCTCCCACTTCTCCTTTGCCACTTCATTCCCTTCCTCCTTCTTCCTCTTCTTCCTTCTCTTTCTTCCTTCTGTGTATCTTTTTTTGTGTGTGTGTGTTTGGTACCAGGGATTGAACTCAGAGGTGCTTAACCTCTGAGACACATCCCCATCCACTTTTATTTTTTGAGACAGGGTCTCACTAAGTTTCTTAGAACTTTGCTGAGTCTAATCTTGAACTTGCAGTCCTCCTGCCTCCTGCCTCCTGAGTCGCTGGGATATTAGGCATGTGCAACCATGTCTGGCTCTGTCTGTATCTTTTAATTGATTTTTTTCCAATTTACATTCAAGGTTATTATTGCTAAGTACAAGTCTTAGCCTTGTTATTTTGTTAAATTTCTTATGTTTATTTTGAATATTCCTTGATCTTTTATTCCTCTCTTATTTTTCATCTTTGTAGTTTGAATCTTTATTATATTAATAAGATTTTCTTTCCCTTTTCTCTTGTGTATCTGTTCTTCTTCTGAGCTTTATACTTTTAATGTTTTCATCGTAGTAACTCTCTTTCTTTCACTTTTTGATGCAGGAGTCCAATTAGTATCCAATAATTGGGTCAGGTGGGCTTGAATCTTCAATTTTTGCTTGTCTTGGAAAGTCTGTTTCTTCCTTACTTCTGAAGGATAGCTTTGCTTGAAACACAACTCCTTACTTGGTATTTTGATTCTTCTCTGTGAAAGTGGAGCCCAACACTGGGCTCCTCTACTCGGCCATCTTCATAGAAACTTTTTATTAACTTTTTGGATAGAAAGGGGAATTTATTTGCCAGGAAAGATGATCAAATCATATTTCTTCTCAAAACAGTGCATGTCTTCCTCTTTGCTGATTGGTTTCAGGGGTGCAGTCCATGGTTGGCTGACTCCATTGCTCTGGGTTTGAGGTGAGGCAGAGCATCGTGGTGGGAGGGTGTGGTGGACCAAAGCTGCTCAGGGCAGGCTAGAATCAGAGAAGGTCCTGGATTTTTCATTTCCTGTGAAGCCAACAGATGAACATTAGCAATTCCTTGAAATTATCTCTGTTTGGAAAAGAGTTGTAAATAGCTATCTTCATCACAAATAAGAATAAAATCACATCATAAAATTTTTAAACATTTTTTATTAGACAGAAATTTTGTAACAAACCTAGGTAATGGAAGAGGAAATGTTTTTCATCTTCAAAAAGGCCATTAGTCTTAACCCTGAAGGGAAGAAGAAAAGAGGTGAGGGTACATGGTTGGCTACCACATTTGATAGTCAGTCACCCATGAAACCAGTGTCCCTCCAACTTTTCCAAGGTGCCAGGACTGCAGGAAGTGCTAGGCACAGAGGCATGAAGAAGCCTTGGGACCACCTCCTGAGATGCTCCCTGCCTAGAGGGGTGGCAGACAGTAAAGGTGGTACAGACAGAGATAGGAGAGTGAGGCGAGAGCTAGGGCACCAGGAAGAGAGGGGGACTGTGCGCTGAGAGGAGGTGGGGGTATGACATTGGAGTGGGGTGACGCTGAGGAAGGCAGCTCTCTGGGCAAAATATGCACAGAGGTGGAGTTTTGAGACAGCCTGCCCTGTTAGATGAGGCTTGATAAGCAGGTGGGAGACTTGGAAATAAGGGGTGTGTGGGAGATAAGGAATAGGAGGAGACTGGGTGATAGGACTGATGACTGTCAAGGGAAGAATCTGCTCCACCAGCTAGATGTTTTGCTGGAACTTAAGTCTTAGTAAGGCAACCCTGGCTGTGCTACAAAAGCTATTGTTTTTTTAGGACTAATGATATGGCAATCCATGTTCTGAGTGCTTCTAACATTTTAATTTGAGTACAAAACCCCTATAAGACAGGTATTTTTAACTTCATTTTATTGCTCAGCAGGCTCAAAAGGGGCTCAGAAAGGCTAAGTAACTTGTCCCAAGTAACCCAGGTAGTGAGTGGCAGGGGTGGAATGTAAGTCAGAGACTGACGGTAGAATTCATCTTAGCCATTCTTCTTTGGACGACTCATCATTCACTCATATTTATGCATGCATTCATTCATTCACAGTACTAATGTTTATTGAGGGCCTGTTAAGTCTCAGAACTACATAGGCATTGTGGACATAGTGGTGAGTAAAAAAAACCTGGGTTCTCCTCTCATGGAGCTTTGAGTCCAGCAGCAGAGAAGGACATTAAACTGGTGAACATAAACTAATGAGATAATTTCAGGTGCTGTGAAGGACACATAGCAAAGCCAGTGTGATGGAAAGTCCCAGTGCAGTGTGGCTGGAGGGATGCAGGCACTGCTTGCTGTGACTGCCTGAGGCTTCTCCAAGCTCTGAGAGAGGCTCTTGAGCTAAGACCCAAGTAAAGACAGAGATTGTCACATGAAGAGCTAGAGGAAGCGCCCAGGTGTAGTTCTTCCCTGTCAAGGAATAGCTGGAAGGCCTGTGTGTCTAGAGTGCTCTCAGTGACAGACCCTAGAGGTGGGAGGAGAAGGTGGGGCCGTACCACTCGTGGGCCTTAAGTCTGTCTCAAGGTGAAGTGTCTGCTTTTTAAATTTTTTAAACAGTGCTGGGGATCAAACCCAGCATCTTGCACATAATAGGGAAGTATACCCCTGAGCTACCCAAGTCCTGAAGGCCTTGCCTTGTATTCAGGAGTCATGGGAAGTCACTGGGGAATTTTAACCAGGGGAGTGACGAGAGCTGAGATTCAAGAAAGGGTGGGCTGGTGGAGAAGCAAGCCAAGAAAGCCCAGGGTGTTCCTGGGATCCAGTCAGGGGTGGGATACCATAAGGAAGACAGGCAGGAGGGCAGGGAATGGGGTTGGTAGCTGTCCCTGCTGGCAAGGGAAGACTCAGCAAAGACTGATCTTGTGGGAAACTGGTGCGACACCTCCACTCCCTCCAAATTGGGTTAGGTGCTCCTCCTCCTTGTTTCTGAAATGGCATTCTGTCTTGGGTCATCTTCTAGCAGCATTTTAAAGTACTATCATTCCATTCATTAATACTGTGTGGACTACTACACTCACCTTCTCTTTCTCTGTCTAACTGGGTGGGTTGGCAGGAATATTGGGGTGTGTAATGTCAAAGTGAAGCACATGAACTGCTTGAAGATGCGGAGTTCTCGCCTAGCAGGTAACCTGAGCAAATGCTTCCCGTTGACCGCCAGTGTAAAAGTCAGAGTCATAAATAACGACGGGTTTTGGAAGCCCTGATTAAAGCCACAAATCAAAGAGGAATTTCCATGTATGCATGGTGTAGAGAGGACGGCTGCTCATGAATTAAGTTGGTCTTTCAGCCAGCCCATTGCCTAGTGCTGGTAATAACCATCAGTAGCCCTCAAAGATTTGCAATATAAAACATTATGTGTTGGACGGATCTGCTCATATGAGAGCTAATAAATCAGCGTGGGTCTTGTTAGAGAATGACATTTATATAGAGGAAGTTTGCCTGTGCAACTTGCCGTTGAAATTTAGTTAAGTCAACAAGGATCTGCAGTCTTGGGGGTCAGTTCCCCTACAAAAGCCAGTAATGAGTCAAGAGCATTCTTTGTCTTTTAGATGGGTTAAGTTTATCTGGTTTAGCTCATAAAGGTAGTCCCAATTAAGGAATTTGCATTAATACTTGTAAGCCTCTTAGTGAGAAGAACAAAACCATGTTACAACCATTTTAAGTAACAAGGGAATGGTTTTACTCAAGTTTCCTTCAAATCATGTAAAACCTTTCAAAGAGTTGTTCTTCAAAGATGGCCATTAATACCCCCTAAAACTTATTTATATAAGTTCTAGTTAGTACATTCTTCTTTTTTTTTTTTAAATACTAGTTTTGTAAATAGGGCTTACCAGCTTCTTGGCTACCCATAACCAATCTTCTGACAGTTTGAGTTGGACAAGACATAGTGGACCACGTCTATTGTGTGTTCTCCATCCAGAGTTCCCCTAGCACTGTGTCAGAGACAGAATATTGGGTCATATGGATGATTGGTCTGGCCCAGGGTGTCATATCTCATCCAGAGTTATGGTGCCAGGATGACATGTTGAATGGAGAGTCGTAAATCCTGGGAGTGCCTGGAGAAGGGGTTCTTGATGAAAATGCTTTCTGGGATGGATGTGTCCTCGTGTGCTGCCTCCAGCTCTAGCCCTTTTCATGTCTTGAGACAGAAAAGAATATCATGGGGTATGTTTTATTGTGTTTAGTTTTTCTTACTTTTCACTTAAAACAGTTTTAGTGTGGCTGTTTAGTCAGGGCGTGGTGGTGTTCTGTGAAGTCTCCAGTGTCTCTGAGCCACTTGAAGGTAGCAGACTTGCCTCTGCTGTGCTCAGGCCATTGTCTGGAGTGTTGTTCTCCCTTTCCCAGATCCTTTCTTTTCCCATGAGGAAGATGCCCACTTGACCTTCTAGGTGCACTTGGTATCCTGCTTCTGTTGGAGAGATGTCTCCATCCCTCTGCCCTCCTCCCAGTGAACCTGTCTCCTCCTGGCAGTTTCCCATGGCTCTTGCCATTGTGGCATTATGGGTTGTTGTGCATGAGATGACTTTTATTCCTCGGGAGCTTTTGGAATCTGGGGCCCTGTCCATTTGCCTCTGGATCCCCAGTGCTCTGTTGGGTTGTGGTTTGCTGTCAGAGTTAACCACAATGGGATGGTTTGCTACTAACAGGCTTTCTGCTCTCAGACTAATCTTTTGATTCTTTTCTTGCTGTAAAATAATCTATAATATTTCTTTTCTTTCTCTTTTTGTTAGATTATGTCTACTGTGCTTTGAGCCTGTGAAACACATTCACCTAACATCAGACTTAGAATATTAATTTATACTTAGCCTTAGACAGATTGATGTCTCGTAAAAAGCAGGCAAAAACTCAGGGGTTCAAAGTGTTTTTCACTACAGCCTTCTTGTCTGATTTATTTTATGTTCCAGATTGTTTTAAATGATGAAGGTACTGACAGTATTCATTTATTGTGGTTGATAGCCCTTGAGTGACTGGTTACCATAGAGGAGGGTAAATCCAATTTCTTTATGGTAGGATTCCCAAGTATGTTTTTCTGGTGGACATTTTAATCAGAGAAGGGCTTTGGTTTGTTTGTTTGTTTTTTAAAAACATTCACCTGGCATCAGGTGTTATTTTTTGTAAACAGGACAGGCAGGACCTACTGATCCTGATTTTGGTTATATGAGCTCTGAATCACCTTGTTCGAGTTAGATGGTAGAGGTGAGCTATGTCTTAGCTATTGGAGTTTTAGACTTGTACTTCCTGTTGGAAACCCGTAGCACTGGACTATAGGGATGTTGGGCACAGTTCAGGGAATCTGGGCAGCCTGTATGTGTGCAGCACAGTGGACTAGGGATGCTGGCAAGGGCCACAGACCTGCATGTCACACTGATACTTCTTCTAGGTCCTTCTACAACTGTCCTTTGCTAATTTAAATTATTAATCCTTTTTTTGGTACAATCAGTGATGTCCCATGTAAACTTGCCAGTGAACCTAAATGTGGCAGTTTATTATATCATGAATGCAAATGAAAGAAAAACATGATCAATATTGGTTTACTTTATACTTTAAACTGGACCAAGAAAGCATGGAATTATTATTAGAAATGATTTTCTTCAGAAAACTTTACTTCTCTGCATTATTTTGGGCTTTCATGAATGGAGTTGGTAATTCCCCTCTCACCAAATGTAAAAAATACAATGCAAACAATTTGAACAAGGAATGATTTATATGCTATTTCATATTCCATTTCTGACATGAACCTTAAGATTCCTGAGGTTCACGTGTAGCCTAGAGTTGTTGGGTCCTAGAACAATGGACTGCTCGTGATTCTACCATGTGGCCCTAGACCCTTTATTCCTGTCAGTAGCTACCAGATAATATGTCATCTTAGCAGTGCCCAGAAATGTATTCTAGAAAACTCTTTAGAGAGCAGGACTCATTTTATGTGCTACTTTCATTGTCAGGGGACACAGCAAACTAGCTTGGCATTTCTTTCCATTCCTTCCTCCACTGCACAACTTTTATTGAGTGCCTGCCATGCCAGGCATAGCAATGAGTTGATCTAGATTCTTGATCTGGGGGTGAGGGAGTGAGGAGTGGGCACGGGTGATAAACAGTAAACATAGCAAGTAAAGTTTTTTATTTTATTTTATTTTTTTGTTTTGTTTTGCTTTAGGAGGTGAGGACTTCTATGGAAAAACTGAAAAGTAGATCTGGGGGTATAGATGGGGGACTTGCAGTTTCAGAATAAGGTGGAAGACCTCCCTGAGAGGAGGATGCACAAGTAAAGATTTTAAAGAGAGGACATGACATGAGAAGACATCTCGGAGAGGAGAGTGCCAGTCCATGGGAACAGCCAGTGCCCAGGCTCTTGTCTGGGAGGTGACTGAGTGTGTGGGCAGAGCCCTGAAGTCTGGTGTAAGTGGTGATGGAGAGGAGAGGAGGTGGGAATTCCCTGGTAAGCAGGGCAGGTAACCAGTGCAGGTAACCAGTGCAGGACACCTTTCTCCTCCAGGTGCTTCTCAATAGGGTGATTTTGTCATGCCTCCTACCCCAGTGACATCTATGTCTGGAGGTAGTTTTGATTGTCACAGCTCGGGGAGGGTGCTCCTGGCACATGGTAGATAGAAGCCAAGGCTGCTGCGGAACATCCTACAGTGCAAGGAACGCCTCACATCAAAGAAGGTCAGTAGTGCTAAGGCTGAGAAACCTGTTTGAATATTACATAGTTCATAGGCTGTTGATTGATTTAGTTTGTCTTTGAAGACTTGGCCAAAAAAATTAAAAAATAAAAATCATGGGAAGAGGTTATTAATCACCGTAGTTACAATTGACATTGAAGCTAATGTTGGATATTTTCATTCATTGTGAGGAAAGAAAGTCCACATCTTGCTTATACATTTTAGTAAATCCTGGTGTTTTTAAGAAGTAATTAAAAAAAAAAACAAAAAGAAACTCATATACCATTTATAAGTAAGTAGTGATAATCTAATTTGAACTCAAGTAGGATCTTAAGATTTTGAAAGGGTCCAGGATATTGATCCACACAAGGGAATATGTTTACTTATACAGAAAAAAAAAGGATTTTCAGTGCTTAGAATAAAAGCTATTTGCATATAAATATGAGATTATTATTAAAAGTAGTTTTCTTGATTTGCATCCAACCAGATTTTTTAGAAATCAGTTATTTGTGTGCCCCTTTTATAATTTTTACCTTGTCCATATATTACCTATATTTTTCTTTAAATAAAATAATTTCTTTAATTTAAAACCATTTGGGGAAACTTCTATTCATTGCTCTAAATGAAACTTAACACAATATACCATAAAACAGAAATAAAAACATTACTAAGTTCTAGGTAGATGCAGTTGCCTTCAGTGATTCTGAATAAGAGACTGAATTCAAAGGCAGATTGCTAGTCTTAGGGGAAATGTGTGGGACATGCTGGCATCAAAGGAAACTTGCTTTTACTTTATTTCATCATATAATTGTCACAGATTTTGTGCCAAATTTTTTTTTTTTTGCAAAAAAAGTAAGGTGTGGTCATTATGTGAAGCTTTTTTGAAAAAATGGTGCTGATATTACTTAGTTTATTATTAAATTACGTCAGAACTAGTTCTGATTCAAGGTCTCTCACTCCTACTAATTATACAGTTATTTCTCTGATACTTTTTCTTTAAATTGTCTTTGGTGCAAACTGAGGATGCATGGGAATACTGTGAATATATGTTAAAATCGAGTACTCCAAATTGATGCACATTATTTCTTCATAAGGGTTAACTATGCTTTTCTGGTCTGAAAAAAATTAACATATTAGTTGTTATTGATCTGTGTATAATAGTTGAAATACTAATGATTGAGAAAATTTACCAAAGTTCTTCCAAGTGGACTCGGAAAATTTAAACTTTTGTAATTTTTTTGCACTGTTCCCATTGGTTTTGTTATCCGACACCACCCTTTGTGCCACTCACTGTTAACACTGCAGCCTCTGTACAGACCACGCACTTGGCTTCCAGTTCACCAACAACTAGCTCTGAGAGTTGCAGGCTCATGGTTCTCACATTCATATGATAGTACTAACTCTAACTAGACTGTTTCTGTCTATAGCTAGACTTGGAGGCCCTTTAAACACTTGGACCATATTATATAATGTCTGGCACACAGCAGACACTTAATAAATGTCCATTTCCATGGAAAGCAGTCTCCTTGAGTCTTTGATTACCAGGATTCAATCCATGAGAGTCCAGCAGCCTCAGAGAAGGAAGAGAAAGTCTTAATTCATCTTCATTCCTGAAGAATAATTTCCCCAAATATCAAGTTCTGTGTTGACAGTTTTTTCTTTAAAATCCTCTAATGAAATGGTTTCACTGTATTCTGCTTCCATTCTTTCTGGTGAGGAGTAGAAATCATTCATATTATTATTCCATGTATGTAATTTTTTCCCTGTTGCTTTGAAAATTACCATATCTGGTTATTGGTAATTTGAGTATGATGTGGCTAAGTGAAGTTTTCTGAGTATTTGTCCTCTTTGGATTTATTAAATTTCCTTATTTTGGACACAGATATCTTTCACCAAATTTGGGAAATTTCTGTTTATTTTTTGTCATCTTCTTTCTTCTTTGAGTCACTTCAGTGAATTTTAATATTTCATATATTGTTTCTATTCTAGAATTTTTGTTTGGTGTCTTCGAATAACACTTCTTTATTGAGAATTCTCATCTTTTTATTCACACTGGCACATTTTCCTTTACATTTATAACCATTATTAAAATCCTTGTGTGTAATCCAGCATTTGGGAATCAGTCTGTTTTGATTTTTATCTTTTCAACTAGTTGATGTTTTCCTACTTTCTTTGTATACTAATTTTGGATTGTAACCTGGATATTGTGAATGTTATGTGTTGTAGAATGTTACATGTTGTAGAATCTCTGGATTCTGCATATGCATCCAAAGAGTATTGATTTTTTAAAAAAAACATTATTAGTTACTTAGATCAACTGAGGTGATAGATATGTTACCTTTTCTTTCACATAAAGGATAATACTCCCAAATCTCAGTTCAGTTCTTTTGTCTTAGCTGTGCTGCACTGAGTTTGCCACACAAATTGCATGGTTTAAGGATCAAATCATGGTTTGGGCAGGATTTAATGGAGAGGGTTGCCCTCTCTGAATTTCTCCTTTCTAGAATTCCTTCAGTTTCCCTTCCCTAAATTTTCTAGTGATTATGGTTGTTCTGAACACTAGAGATATAAACATAAACAATATTAGTAATATTATGTACTCAGTGACTTAATAATAAAGAACTTATTTGTGCCAGGTATTGCATGTCTCTGTCATCTGTCTCTTTATCTTATGTCATTGAGCCTGTCCTTCAACAATCTTCTGAGTTAGGCATTTTCATACACCCTTTAAACTGAGGAAACCAAGAATCAGGTAAGATATTTATCCAAGGTTGCAAACCTAATAAATACCTAGCTGTACATCAGAATTAGTTCTGATTCAAGATCTCTCACTCCTACTAATTATACAGTTATTTCTCTAATACTTTTCAATGAGAAATCTGGGAATTAAGCTTTTTAATTTTTCTGTTTTTGTTAATCTTTAGTGTTCTGCAGTTCATCTGGATATGGATTTGTTATTAAATATTCAGTTTAGCATTTGTATTTAAAATTGAGTATTCATTTCTTTTTTTAGTTCTGAAAAATTATTAGCCATCATATCTTTGTTGCCCCTTCCCGTGTTCCTTATCTCTGTGGGATTCCTGTTGGAGTTATCCTAGGCCCTAACATCCTGTTCTTCGTGGGTCCTTTTGCCATCCATAGTTTCCACTCTTTATTTCTCTGTGCAGCATTCTGGATGGTTTGGCAGATCAGCCTTCCAGCTCACTAACTTTCTCTTGAGCTGTGTCTATTCTTCTGCTTCTACTAGTTACTGAAATATTAATTACATTGTCTTTATTTTCCATTTCTACATGATCTTTTTTGAATGTGTCTTCTCCTCCCTCTTCTCCTTGTTGATTATGATGTAAATTTTAAAAATCTTAGATTCTAAGTACATTTTTTGATAATCACATATCAAACATGTGATTTCTTTTACACGTTTGATATTTCTAATCTTGAAGTGTGAACTCTGTTTTTTTTTCTGTGCTAACACTTTTTGGTAATGGTTTGCAGCCGCATGTGGTGTAGTGTGGAATGTTCATTGCCTTCGGGGTGGTGCTGTGAAGTTCCATGTGTCTGGGCTGTGCAAGGGTTTCTTTGGAACACTTTCTCGTTTTCTTCTGCTGGGATGCCTGGGACTTTCTCATGAGTCTGCACAATAGTCATCTTGGTAGGCTAGGGCTCCTGTACTTTGGGGCAGTGTTGATTTGGACTCCAAGTCTAGGCTGTGTAGGTTCTGGTTTCCATGCTCTCAGGAGTGTCTCCACCAAGACACTTTCCCCTGCCTCGATCCTAGATAGTGGGGCTCTGTTCAGTGCTGCATGGTTTCTTCTTCCCTGCAATTTCCTATTAGTAGCGCTGCATAGGATCCAGTCTCTTTCCCCTGGCGTAACTTTTCTGAGCTGTGTCTGGTTGTTGCATATTAGCAACTATTGAGAAGCATCCCGTTGTATGGATGCACAATTTGTTTTATTCATTTAGGAGTTGATAGATATTTTATTTCTAGGTTTGGGCTATTAAAAATAAAGCTGTTATGAACATACAAGTCTTTGTATGAACCCACTTTCATTTCTCTTGGGTAAACATATAGGAGTGGGGATTACTGGATCATGTGGTAAGTGTGTATTTTTTAGAAGCTGCCAACCATTTAGTAGCTGCACTGCTTTGCCTTTCCACTCACAGTGTGTGAGAGAGCCAGTTTCTCAGTGTCTTTATTCACGTATTTAACATGGTCAATTAAAAAAATTGCCTTCCTGGCCTTCACTGTAGTTTTAATTGATATTTCCTTCTCTGATAATGATATTGTATATCTTTCCCTAGGCTTAACTATCATTTATATATATTCGTTGTTATGATGTCTGTTCAAGTCTGTTCAAGTCTTGGAATCAAGCCCTTAAGAGATTTTTCTATAGCATAGATACATATCCTTTATATGTTTTGCAAATATTTTTTCCCAGTCTGTGGCTCAGTTTTCCATTTTCTTATTTTGAAGAAAAAAAGTTCTTGATTTCTATCAAGTTTAATTCACCAGTATTTAATTATAGCACATGATTTGCATGCCCTCTCTAAGAAATCTTTCCCTTACCCAAGAGCACAGTGTTTTCTTTTGAAAGTTTTATTGTTTTGTTTTGGGTTTTTGTCAGTGAAAGATTTGAGTTCTTTATGTTACCTAAGGATTAAGTTCATTCGGCCTCTCACGTGTATTCAGCTGTTCTGTTACTGTTGGCTGAAGAGATTGTCCTTTCTCCACTGAATTACCTTGGCACCTTTGTAAAAAACAAATTGACCTTAGGTTTGTGGATCTCTTTATGAATTTTCTCTTATCTTCCATTAATCTATATGTTTATCTTGAAATCATGAGTGTATATTTTCCCTGAATCATTCTACTTGTTTTTTTTTTTTTTCAAAATTGTTTTGGTTATTTCAGGTCCTTTGGGGTTTCATATACATTTAGAATTAGCTTATTGATTTCTACCAAACTAATTTCTTGACTTTTATTATTTAATTTTGGTACTGGGGATTGAACCCAGAAGCACTTTACCACTGACCTTTATCCCTGGCCCTTTTTATTTTTTATTTTGAGATAGGGTCTAGCTAAGTTGCTTAAGGCCTCACTAAGTTGCTGAGGCTGGCCTTGAATTTACAATCCTCATGCCTAAGCCTCCTTAGTCTCTGGGATTATAGATGTGTGCCATTGTTTGGCTATTCATTAGAATAAAATTGGATTTGTAGGTAAACTTGGGAGGAGTTGACTAAACAAAATTTTCTGATCAAGAAAGTGGCTTAATTTCATTTAAAAGTTTCTTTTAACATTTCTCTGATTATAGGAATTGCAAATATTTTGTTAAATTTATCCCTAAGAACTTTGTATTTTTGACACCCCCATAAATGGTATTCAAAAAGTTCTAATGCCCAGCCGTTTGGTGCTAGCATCCAGTTGCTTTCCACCTGTGTATTTACTTGTGTTCTGCATCTTGAAAACCTCACTGGAGTTCCACTGGGGTCATCAGCATGCTATTTGGGTATGAAGACAGTTTGACTTTTTCCTTGCCATCTTTTTTGTTTTCTTATCTCACTGCTATTTTACTTCTGCATGTGATGAACCCCACATTATTTTTGCCTTAATAGTTACCTTTTGAAGAGATTGTGAAGAATGAAGAAATGTTATTGCACTACTCATACACCTGCCATTCCCACTCCTCTTCTTCCGCTGAAGTAGCATCAGCTTTCCATCCGGAACTTCCTTAATGTTTCTCATAAGTGTGTCACAGTGAGTTCTTTAAGCTTTTGCCTATTATTATTATTATTATTATTATTTACCAGGGATTGAACCCAGGCCATTTAACCTACGTCTGAGTCACATTGCCAGCCCTTTTTAAATATTTAAGACAGGGCCTCACTAAGTTGCTTAGGGCCTCACTAAGTTCCTGAGGCTGGCTTTGAACTTGCAATCCTCCTGCTTCAGCCTCCGGAGCCACTGGGATAACAGGCGTGTGCCACCATGCCTGGCTAGCTTTTGCTTATTTTAAAATGTCTGTATTTCCCTTTACAACTTGAAAGGTTTTTCTCCAGGTAAAAATTCTGGTCAGTGCCATAAAGACTCCTTCTTCACTGCACGTTTCTTGATAAGTTTGCTGTTATTCTTTCTTTATTTCTCCATTTTTTATGTAATGTGTCTTCTTCTTGAACTGTACTCAAAATTTTAATTGACAAATTATCATTTGTCAATTAAATGTAAAATAGACATTTTAAAGGATACCTCTCTGTCCCTGGTTTGCAGCCACTGACCAGCAGCCTGGTGGGGGCCTGCGTTATGCATGTCTGCACGGGATCCTGGAGTGCTGGGCTCTTTGTGTGCTTACAGTTCCTGGCAGATTTTTGAAAGCTGGCCGTTCCTCTCTTTGTGCACATCTCTTCTCTTCTCCTTTCTCTTAAGGTCCTGTCTGCAGATGAAGGGTGCTTTATTCTTTTTCCCTCTATTTCATTTTCTTTTGTGCTTCACTTTGGAAAGCTTCTATTGCTGTGCCTTGAGTTCCCTCATTTTTGTCAGTTGTGTAATCGTCTGTTGATTTCTTTCAGTTTATCTTTTATATATTGTGTTTCTCATAACTCAAATGCATACTTAATTAAGTCTTATTTGCATTTCTGTCCTCAAAAGTTATCATTTTTTTCTGGAATATACAGGACATTCTTTTAATTTCTCTGTAGAGAGAATTTTCTGTTAACTTCACCAACTCTGACATTTATGGAAATTTTTTCTTCACTTTTCCTGTCTTTTGTCATATTGTCTGACTTCTTACATGCTTGGTAATATTTCATTGGATGCTAGACTTCAAGAATTTTATGTGGTTGGTTGCTAGGTTTTGCTGTATAAATGGTATAATCCAGTTATGTGGATTTTGTTAGAATGTGTAGTGAACTGGAGGTCAGTTGAGTCCACTGAGACTTGTTTACAAGTGCTCCAGTGCAGTGCTGGGGACAGTGCTGGTGGAGACTGGCCCAGCCTGCCACTTGGTCCATACCCTGTTTAGAGCTCCTCTGTCTGCAGTTAAGTCTCTTTGGGACCTCTCTGCTGATCACTACTGTTCTTGCTGTGTCTCTGCTGCACTGCTCCTTCCCAACCAAATTCTAACCTCCTGGGCCTCTGTAGTCTTCGGTTTCCCTTGGTAGAAAGTAGCCTTAGGTGTTCAGTGGCTCCCTGCATATTCATATTCGTGTCCTTTCTCTGAGGAATTATATCCTGCACTGCCCCAAACTGCTGCTCCATTCATTTTTTTCTGGTTTCCTACTTGTGCCAGCTGCGGTCAGTCTTGCCCCCTTTTCACCAGCTGGCTCCTCCTGGCCAGCCATCACCCTTCCCTGGGCACTGTTATTCTTTCAGTGTTCTTTTGACAAGCTCTTCCTGCGTAACTGTGGTGTGATGCTGGGCTGGATGCAGGCCTTTCCCAGGGGCTGTGGTCCAGTCCTCTGCCTGTCCATGCAGAGAGAGTTCATCCAGGCATGTTTGTAGGGTTCTTTGTGCTGCTTTATTTTATGGTCTATGTCATTCACTTTTTCAGTATTTTCATAAATTTATTTTAACGGTGTCAGCCCTCCATTTAACCTCACTCCCAGTCAGATGCTGCATGGGGGCTGGCGTGCTTCAGGGACTTCCAGAGCAGTGGGCACAAATGTGATGCCACCAAAGAACTCTGTGCCAAAAGTTCGATGGCCAGTGTTGGCAAGGAAGAGCCTACAGCCCCAGGAAATGCAGTAGCGGGAGATTGACCTCTTGGGGTGTGGGAAAGGCTCTTTGGGACAAGAATTCTCAAACTGGAGTGAAAGAAGTGAGTGTCTCTGGCCATTGGAAGAGCAGGTACAGGATCATTGAGATGGAGGATTTGGGTGCATTTTAAGAACTATAGGACCTGGGTGCAGTGGTAGACGCCTGTAATCCCAGTGGCTTGGGAGGCTGGGGCAGGAGAATCGCAGGTTCAAAGCCAGCCTCAGCAACAGTGAGGTTCTAAGCAACTCAGTGAGACCCTATCTCTAAATAAAATACAAAAAGGGCTGGGAATGTGGCTCAGTGGCCAAGTGCCCCTGAATTCAATCCCTGGTACCAAAAGCAAGCAAGCAAGCAAACAAACAAACAAAAAAACTATAGGAAGGGCACTGTGCTTACTCTGGCAGTGTAGCATGGTACAGTGTCCGTAGTCCGAATGTGAGTTCAAATTCTGACCCCAATTTTCTAGATGTGTAACCTTTTGCGGTTTTCTTAACCTCCCTGAGATTTTCTTAATAGAAACATGGGAATAATATGGTTGATGTCGAGATTTAACAAACCACTGCTACACAAAATGCCCTTAGCACAGTTCCTCACTTAGGAAATAACCAATACGGGTTAATTATTATCCAGTATTTTATTGCTTATAGATGTTATTTCCTTCTTTTATGTAGCTAGTGTAGTAGGATCGCTAATATTCTGCAATAATAGCTACTCTTTTGAGGGACTTAATTGCCAGGGTCTTTAGTTCCTGATTAAGCAGAGTTTCTTGCAGAGTTCCTGGTATTTTTCTGGTTATTTTCTGTTACCTTAAAGCAGCAAGGTAGTTCTTAAGGCAAGAGCACACAGTGGGCCTTGAGGCTGCTTCTGTGTGAGGAGTTTGGAGTGTACTGCGTAGGGGTCTCTCCTGGCCCAAAGTGGAGCTGAGCCTGGAGCGCTGCACTGCTGCTCTGTGCCTGTCCTGTTCTGAGTCCCCTCCGTGCAGGTCCTCAGGTGCTCTGCACTTGCCTGTGCTGGGGCTGCATGTTCCTGCTGGGCCCTTGGAAGGACGCCCTGTGAATGTTCATGCCCAGCATTGTGATCCCTGGGCTAGGCCATGACCCAGAGTGGCCGTGTTCATTTGAGGCAGTGATCCTGCACAAAAACTACATATTTTGATTATGTCACACACATTTTTTTCGTATGTATAATTCTTTATTAAAATTCTCCAAGTAACTATTTTACAGTGTGCATTTTTAATAAGTTCTTATTACTAGCTTAACAGAATTAGTTGAGGAAAAATGTGGTTATTATTCCAGAGAAAAGTAAGCACCTAGGCACCAGCTTGTCATTTCTATTTTAAAATCTTATCAATTACTGCCTAAATTGACCCTGGTTTTCCTGTCTGCTGGGTAGGACCCCCCTGTGTTGGGCTCCAGCAGCGCTCCTGGGCAGCTCTCTGATTTTCAGGGCAGGGAATAGTAGGAGGCATTTACACCTCCAGAGCAGGTGCGATTGGTCTTACCAGAATTAACTATGGGGGCAGTTCTCTTGCCAAAACTAGCCTCAGGGAGGTGTTTGGCAGTCTGTTTCTCTATCTTTATTCTTTTAGGTCAGAAATGGAAAGGCTGGGTGGTGGGAGGAGCAGGAGGGCAAGCTCTGTGGTGTGTGTTTCTATTGCGCCTAACTCCAGCCAGGCTCTCTTTCAAACAGCCAGAGTCCTCTCGATAATTGGCTGTCAAATCCAGGCAGTTCCCCACCTGCCTTGTCCTTTCAGTTGATGCCCTCTTCTCCAGCAGGAATAGAATGAGGGGTGTCTGCTTAATAGAAAGAAATGGTCATATGGGGGAATTCTTTAAAAGAGTTGCCCATATTTTCTAATATGAATAAGATGCATATCCATAAGCCAGTGTGATCTGAGCCAAGGCTTTGTCTAGGCCCGAGGACCTTCTCCTTTCTCCACAGCCTCTCCTCTGCCTGTAGTTCCATGTCTTACATGGAGTGAGAAGATTTGTGCTAGAAACATACATGTAAACTCTTTTGAGTTTATGAAATTTTCCTTGTTTTACCCATGCCAAATTCAACAGCTGTATTTTAGTGATTCATCTTTGTTGAATCTTTCTGAAGAATTCCAACTAATGTTCAGGAATTCAACTTTCTTTTGACAGTTGTGTCACTGGTTTACACAGTATCCCACTGAGTTGTTTAACCAGAGTAGGAGGGGTAACTGGTATAAGCAGGCTTGGGAGCACAGGTAAGTCCCTTGTTGTGGGCAGGTCATTCAACTGGGTTATATGGGCTATGCACCAGCCTACTTTGCTGGGGACAAACTAGATGAGCAACCAAGGGAAAGCTGCTTAGCCTTTCTGGGTACTAGTTTGCTCAGCTGGAAAGTGAGGATGATGGTAGTTTGGGCTTGGTTGAGTTGATGTGGGAATTGAGCCCTACTTGTAAGGTGCTTCCCTGCCCCAGCTCATCACACCCACTCAGAAATGCAGTTCCTCTGATTTCATCATTCCTGGAGAGCAGCCTCTCAGCTCTGAGTTCCTTATGCCCTGGATTCACAAAATGGCTGGAAAGATTAGGTGATTGGCTTTGGGCTTTCTTGGTGAAATGCATGGCTTTGAAGTTAATTTATTATGTGTTTGTGTTAGTCAGCTTTGCATTTCTGTGACCAGAATACCTGAGAAATCAATTTAGAGAAAGGAAGATGTATTTTGGCTCATGGTTTAGAGGTCTTGGTCCATGGTTGTCTTGGCTCCATTACTTTGGGCCTGACATGAGGCTGACCATCAGAGCAGAAGGATAGGGTGGAGGAAAGCTGCTCAACCATGGTAGCCAGGAAGCAGGGAGTGATGGTGGGAGGGGCCCTGGGACAAGATATATCTTCCTGGGTGTGCCTCCAGTGACCTGCTTCCTCCAGCTAGGTCTCAGTTCCTAAAGTTCCCACTACCTCCACTGATCTCATCAATCAGTTAACTAATTCCTCAGTGGATTAATCCATTGATAAGGTCAGAGTCCTTATGATTTAATCACTTCTTCAAATCCTCTTGTCTGAAATTGCTTCTTTGGGGATCAAGCCTAAAATACATGAGCCTTTGGGGGACAATCCAGATCCAAACCATGGCAGTGTTTTGTGAGTATCAACTATGTGTCAGGCATTGTGCTGACACACACTGAGGAACCAGCAGTAACTGGATGCAGTCCTGCCCACAGGGAGCTTCTGTCATAGAAGAATTTGTTGCACACAGCTGTGAACTGTAATACAGCAGCAGGTCAGTCCAGGTTGCCACCACCTGGAGCATTTGAGGTGAGCACAGTGAGCAGGAAAGCCTTTCTAGAGAGGCTGCACCCCAGCCAACACCTCATAGCCAAGAGGAGAAGAACCTCCACTTCTGATGGACCTAAACATGGGGTACATAAAGGGTGGTGGGCAGTGGTTAGGGTTGGCCAGAACCACAGGTCTTCAT
The DNA here is from genome assembly GCF_045843805.1 of Urocitellus parryii. NCBI lineage: Eukaryota > Metazoa > Chordata > Mammalia > Rodentia > Sciuridae > Urocitellus > Urocitellus parryii. Next base: position 186,390,364 of record NC_135536.1, read on the forward strand.
GTGTGTGAAGTTATGTGTTTTACATCCTGAAGAGGTGTGATGAGAACATGGTAGCATAGGTGAGATGACTCGACTTCTGGCCACACACTTAGTAGGTACTATTTGTGGGATTCATTCCATGCCAAGTGTGCTTGGCTCCAGAACTGTGAGCTCAGCCACCATATTGTCTTGGGGAGGGGAATGCTGCCCTTGGTCAGGTATACAGAAAAGAGAAGGCTTTGAGAGGAAGGGAAAGGATGATAACTGGCTCATTTCTAGCCAGAGTGAGCTGGGAGACCTGGACGTGGGGGTGGGGGGGTGGTTGGGCATCGCCAGGTCAGAGTGTGGGTGGATGGGAGTTGATGCCATTCAGGAAGCCTTTCCAGTACCTTAGGGTAGACGAGATGTGGGGTGAACTTTTTATTAGATTCTTGCTAACCAGACAAAACCTATTTGTTTCTTTTGCTGTTTTCAATGTGTTTGAGTAATACCGCATAATCATTTTTCATAGGGGTAAGCCCCTTTGTCTCCTTGCTTCTGAGAGCCACAGTAGAGGAGTAGATTGTGTTTGTTTTGAGAGGAAGTGACTCTGCATCAGATAGAGGGCACTGAGGAAAGATCTGGTCCTCACCACCCTTCCTTTGGGGTAGTACAACTCTCATTTCCTCTGAGATGGATTCTCAAAGTCCGGATCCTTAGAGGCATCAGTGGAAAGGGCTGTAAAGGTAGGGAGCAGGCCACGCACGAAACCTTGTGTTTGCACAGGGTGACTTGTCTTGGTTGATGCACACTCAGGAGTATGGGTTTTTTGTTTGTTTGTACTAGGGTTTGAACCCAGGGATGCCGTACCACTGAGCCCCATCCCCGGCCCTTTTTATTGTTTTCTTCTGAGACAGGGTGTCTCACTAAGGTGCCGAGGCTGGCCTCAAGCTTTCGAACCTCCCAAGCAGCTGGGATTATAGGCGTGTACCACTGTGACTATCATGAGAGTGGTTTTAAAGTTTTTCCTTTCCCCTGTAGATGGATTCGAAGATTATTGTAAGATTGGGCCAGCATGAGGATAACAACCTTCTTGGACCTTTCAGGCCAGGACCACTTGTCCCCTCTGGTGCACCTGGAATCTTTAATGGTAAGCACAGCCACAGCCACACCCCTCTGCTCTGTGTGGTTTACAATGGCGCTGGGGCCACCTTGCTGCTAAAGTTCAGAGGGCTCATGGCTGAGGTGGGATATAAGCTGTGTCCCTGAGGCCTGGACTCTCTGAACGATGGCTGCCTTATCAACTGTTATGGTGCTATGGCCCAGAACTTTCTGCTGTGGAGACCCATGTCTTGTGTCTTATGAGTTTTGGTTCCAGTTAGTTGATTTTTTATGCTAATGTAATTGTGCCATTTCTTAAACATTCTAATTGTTGCTGATATGTGAAGATGAAATTGATTTTTATATTTTTATTTTCTCACATTGATACTAAATTCATTTATCAATTTACTGTACATCTTGTGGATTATTGGGTGTTTTCTACATATATCCATGATATTGTTTATGAAAAATGGCAGTTTTATTTTTTCCTTTCTTATTTTGTATTTTTAGTAACTTTAATTTATTGCCTTAAAAAATTTATTTAAAATTTTTAAAAATAATTTCACACAGAAAAAGCTTCAAGAGTATAGAAAAAATTCTTGTATAGCTTTCCTTTGCTCAGATTCATCAGTTAGATTTTGCCCATTAGCACCATCATTCTCTTTGTTCTATGTTTAGTGATCTCGATCTGAGTGCTTGGGCCTAAGCCTGTCCCTCATGTTGTCTCCCCTCCTTGTGCTTTTCTGTAAATAGGGACATTGACCATTCACTCATATAATCATAGCACAGTTAAACTTAACTGATGCAGTACTGTTGTCATCTGATGTGTAACTTTTCATGAAAGCTTGCCAGTTGTCCAACAGTGTCTTTAATGTGGTTTTTCTGTGTCTCTCTGTCTAGAACCCAGTCCAGCATCTTGTATTGCCTTTAATTTCTGTGTATCTTCAGTCTCCCTTAATTTCTAAATTTCTTAGCCTTGCATTAGCTCTTGTGATACTGACATTTTGGAAGAATGCAACTCATTTGTCTTGGAAAAATAAACTTGATTAACTTTAAAATCATCATTGAGGTCTGATTTTTAAGTCATGCTCCTCCTATATCTGTTGAGATACCAGGTGATTTTTCTCCACTGAAGTTCTCTTTTTAAAAATGCTCTTTAAAACTTCTTTTATTGTTAAGTGTAATGCATATAGAAATTTGGAAACAACATACATACAGAGTTTTAAGACATTTTTATGAAGCAAATATCCGTGTAGTCACGTGCCCAGGTCAAACAATTGTACATTGCCAGCATCTGGAGCCCCTTGCCCCATTCTTAATCACTACTTTCTATCTACCAAATATAAGCATCATCTTGATTTTTATGTCAATCATATCTTAAATTTTATGTCTAGTATCTACCTCCAAATATCTAATTTAATTTTAGTTTTTTTTGAATTTGACATATGTGAAATCATACAGGAAATATTGATTTGTGAATTCTGTTTATAGTTTGAGTTTGTTCCCTTTGTAACAATGTTCTTGGAATATGTTGACATTGTCCATCTACAATTGGTGGAGAGGTTCATTTTTGACTATAGGAACAGTTTGCTAAGCATAATTTTCTCTATGCACTCAGAGCACGTAAGTACACATCTCTAAAGGCAGCACACTCAAGAGAGTATGGATGTCAGTTGGGGTGTGCTTATCTTCGGGTAGGTACTGACAGCTTTCCCAAGTGGGAATATTTGTTCACACCCCTGCCTTTGCCCTGCATTTTGTCTGCCTGTTGATATTGTCAAATTTTAGATTTTCTTTCAGTCTGGTAGTATGGTAGTATATATAATAATGTCACTTTGTGATTTGGACTTGTGTTTTCCTTCTTCTGAGTTGAGTTTGAAGTTTAACCAATTTGAGTTTGAATGCCTTTTCCTGTTTTTGTGGGACACCTGTATTTCTTTTGGTGAAGTTCCTGATCAAATCTTTTGTAGGAGGGGTGGGGAGAGAATAAGCTAGTCTTTCTTCGTGACTAGTGCAAGTTCTGCATATGTTCTAGATTTCAAACCTTTCTTAATTGTCCATGGATGACCAGAAACCATTTTCATGCAGTTAATTTTGTCAGCATTTTCCTTCACACTTGGGGCATTTTGAAGCTTTTTCTCTGTTTTCTTTTCTTTCTTGGTGCTGGGGCTCAGTGCCAGGGATGAGTACATACTGAGCAATATCCAGCTCCGCTATTCTTTTTATTTTTTTAATACCTCTATTATATTTATTTATTTTTATGTGGTGCTGAGGATCGAACCTAGGGCCCCGTGTGTACGAGGCAAGCACTCTACTGCTGAGACACAAACCCAGCCCACCTCTATTCTTTTTATTGCTTTAAAGACTTTAGTTTTCTTTCCACATTGAGTTCTATAATTTAGCCAAAATTAATTTTTCTTCATGTGTAAGAAAAATTATAATGGAAGAGAGATGAGCTTGGCTTCAGAAGCCCTGACCTTTCCCACTGCCTTGGTACTGTTACCCACAGTCTCTGTGCAGGAGCTGTCCCTTTTGCACTCCCTGCCTTCCAGCTGGTGGCTTGCTCTCCCTCAGCCAGCATCACACTCACCACAGGGACTCCTGCGGAACTGGGAGAACAAGGGTCCTCACCTTTGTGTCTTATTTAATATGACTTGTCCATGGTCTTCTGCATTCCCATGTAGATTTTAAGCCCAACTCAACAGAGTCTAACAAAATAAATTAACAGATAACACTTGGTAGGATTTCAGCTGGGCTTGCATTAGCTCTGTCAGTTTGGAGAATATTGCCGTCTCATAATAATTTAAACTTCCAATCCATAATGCAGTGTATCTTTCTATTTATTTAAGTTTTCTTTAATGTCCAATAAAATCTGATCCTTTCCTCTGTAAAGGTTTTGTGTTTTTCTTTTGATGGTGTATTTTAAAGGAAGTCAGAAACATTGTACCCAGTTAAGGACTTAAAGGAAATCTAACTGTGGTATCATTATCACACTCACCAAAATTAACAGTAATGCCTTCCATTCTACCAAGCTATGTCCAATTTTCTCTGACAGCTTCAAAAATGCCTTTTTATGGTTGGCTTGTTTTTATCATGATCCAAATGAGGTCCACACATTTCATTAGGTAGATGTGTCTCTTAAGTCTCTTTTTGTTAACAGTTTTCTTTTCCTTTTCATCTTAAATCTCTTTTAATCTTTAATGCTTCTCTCTTTAATCTTCCCCCACATCATTTATTTGTTGAAGGGGTCATTAGTCTTGTAGAAATTTTCCACATTCTGGATTTGGTGGTTATTATTCTTATGGTATGATTTGCTCTTTTTTAAAAAAATTTTAGTTGTAGATGGAAACAATACCTTTTATTTATTTATTTATTTCTTTATTTCTTTGTTTTTATGGGGTGCTGAGGATCGAACTCAGTGCCTTACATGTGCTAGACAAGCACTCTATCAGTGAGCTAAAACCTCAGCTCTTGCTCTGTTTTTTCTGTAAACTGAAAATTATGTTTGGAAATTTGATTATATTATGCCTAATTTTTTAAAAACAATATAATTGTTTTATGTACCCATTACAAATTGTTAGGAAACGAATATCTAGTCCTGCTTTTAGAGATGTTAATATTGAGCAGTGGCTCAGGTGTTTGATTCTTTCATGTTATGAAATTCCTCAGCACCTTTTCTTCTGGTGATTTTCATGGTTGCAGATAATCTTTGCCTGAGTGTATGATTGTATGATATATTGGAAAATGGCAGTCTTCTTCCTGTTGTCTGTGAGATCTGTAGTGTGGCCCCACTTTAATCCTGCTATTTCATCTTCTATAGGCCTTTCCTCTCTAGATAATTTTTACCAGAAGTTTATCAATTCTGTTAGCGGTTTCAAAGAACCAATTTCTGGCGTTGATTATTGTGTTATATGTTTATTTTCTTGTTTAGTAATTTCTGGTCTGATTTGTTATTCTTCCTTTGGGTTTTTTGGAATTTAATTGCTATTTTTTTTTTAAACTATGAGTACTTAGTTCCTTCTTTCTTTCTTTTTGGCCCTTTCTTTGTAACATCCGAATTCTACATTGTGAGATTTCCTTTTGTGTTAGTCAGCTTTCTGGCACGGACAAAAGACCTGAGACAATAAGTCAAAAGGAGGAAAAGTGAATTTTGTCTCATGGCTTCAGAGGTTTCAGTCCATGGTTGGTTGAAACTCCATTGCTTTTTGGGCCCTGGGAAGGCAAACCACCATGGTGGGGAGCATGTGGTGGAGCCAAGCTGCCTACCTCATGGTGGCCAGTAGGTAGTGAGAGACAGGAAAGGGCTGAAGTCCCAATATCCCCTTCAAGGACATGCCCTCATTGACCTAACTTCCTCCAACTAGACCTCACCTCCTACAGGTTCCAAAATGTCTCAGTAGTTCCACAGGCTATAGACTGAGCCTCCAACACACAAGACCTTGGGGGCATTTCAGTTCCAAACCATATTACCTCCTATGCCCTATATTAGCTGCATCCTCAAGTTTTGATATGTAATATTTGTATCACTTTGCAGTATATGAATTTTAAATGATTTTAAAATGATTTCTCCTTTGATCAATGAGTTATTTAGAAGTATGCCACATAATTTTCAAATATTTGAAGATTTTTCCAGATATCTTTCTGTTATTGATTCCTCTTTTAGTTCTTTTGTGGTCAGAGAACATACTTTATGTTATTTATTTTCTTTAAATTTGTTGAGATTTGAAGTCAAGCATAGTGGTACATGTCTGTAATCCCAAACATTCTGGATGCTGAGGCAGGAAGATCACAAGTTAGAGGCTTCTTATGGTTGAGATATGAAATATCCCCCCGAAACTCATGTAGGAGACAATGCAAGAGTGTTCAGGGGTGACATGATTAGATTATGAGAGTCGTAACCTAATCAGTGGATTAATCCACTGATATGGATTAACTGGGTGGTAACTAAGTAGGAGGGTGTGGCTTGAGGAAGTAGAACACTGAGGATGTGCCTTTTGGGGTTTAAGTTTTGTCCCTTTTGGGGGCTACTTTCTCTGCTTCTTGGCTGCCGTGTCCTGAGCTGTCTTCTTCTGTGTGCCCTTCTGCCGTGATGTTCCATCTCACCTTGGCCCAGAGCTGTGGAGTTTGCTGACTGTGGACTGAACCTCTGAAACTGTGAGCCAAAATAAACTTATTCTCCTCTAAGTTGTTCTTGTCTGGTCTTTTGGTCATAATGACTCAAAGCTGATTAAAACAAGACCAGCCTCAGCAACTTAGCGAGACCCAGTCTCAGAATAAAAGAAATTTTAAAAAGAAGTACTGGGGATATAACTTAGTGGTAAGTCATCTGTGGGTTCAGTCCCCAGTATCATAAATAAATAAAGTGAATTGAGACTAGTTTTATGGCTCAGGGTATGTTCTGTCTTGTGTGAATACTTGAAAAGAGTGGGCATTCCAGTGTTTGGGGGTAGAACATATTGTAAATATCATTTAGAGTAAGTAAGTTGAAAATATTGTTTAGTTCTTCTAGATTCTTGCTTATTTTCTTTCTACTTGTTCTGTAAATTACTGAGAGAGAAATGTTGGCATCCTCAACTATAATTGTGGAGTTATCTATTTTTCCTTTCAGTTCTTGTATATTTTGAAGCTTTGATGTAGAGTGTATACACATTTAGTTTTGTCAGACAGAAGTAAATAAATTGATCTCTGAATCATTGCATGATAATTCTTTTTCCCTAGTACTGTTCCTTTTTTCTGAAGCTTACTTTCTCGGATGTTAATTTATGCACTCCAGTTTTCTTTTGATTAATATTTGTATGACATATATTTATACCTACTATTAATTTATCTGTGTTTTTAACTTCTGTTTACTGTGGAAGGCACATGGTTGAGTCTTTTTTTATCCAGTATAACAGCCTCTGCCTCTTAATTTGAATGTTTAGATCATTTATATTTGATGCTACCATTGATTTGGTTTATGTAAAAACCATCTTATTTTCCATTTCTCTCAATGTTCTTGCTTTTAAAAAATAAATTTAAAAATAGATTCTATTTTATATCCATTTGACTTATTAGTTATACCTTCTTAAAAATTTTGTATTGGTTCTTCTAGGAATTATAATTTACTTCTTTCACTTACCACAACATATATTAAAATAAAATGATGCCACTTTGTAGAAGGTGTAAGATACAGTGTAAGAAACTGACACAGGACACTTCCATTTCCTAGCTTTTATGCTTTTTTCCTACATTGTACCTGTATGCATGTTTTAAACCACACCATACTTGGTTACTATATTTGCTTTTTGGGGGAGTATTTTCTAGGAATTGAACCCAGGGATAGTTTACCACTGAGCCACATCCCCAGCCCTTTTTATTTTTTATTTTGAGATAAGTTCTTGCTAAGTTTCAGAGGCTGGTCTTGAACTTCAGATCCTCCTGCCTCCTGAGTGGCTAGGATTGCAAGCATGCAGCCACCATACATGGCTCTGTCTTTGCTCTTAAAGCCATAGGTAATGAGAAAATTGTTTTTGTATTTGACATCATTTTGTGTGCTTTTTCTCTTTTTGTGAAATGTGCATTTCCAGCAGATATCCTTTTGTCCCTGGAATTTTCTTTGACCATACTTGCTCATATAATACAGCTGTGCAGAAATTCTCTTGGCTTTTATGCATCTAGAAGAAATCTTTATTTAACTTTTATTTTTAAATTAAAGAACTGGATTTATAAGAGCAATATAGTTTTAAAAGAAAACTTGAGTGGGAAGTGCAGAGAGTTCTCGTATTCTTTAACTGTGCAAGCACGTCCAGGCTTCCCACTAGACCCGGGTTGTCGGAACCATACTTGCTGTGAAGGCTATCTCACGGTTCTGACTTAGATGTGTTCACCCTGCACATTTCTGCCTGACTCCTGCTTAGCCTCGTGTCCTCCCCACACCGACTCACTCCTCCATGCTTTTCTCGGTTTCTGGAGTATTCTACAGGTACTCTTATAGACGTTGTCACTGTAGGCCATTGAGGATTTTCTTGCCTACTTTGGGCCTGGCCAGGCCTTTAAGCCCCTGAGGCAGGGCCTGGAGCTTGCTCATGTGGCACCCGGAAGTTCTCATGCTCAGTCTGGCGCCACCTGAGCTCAAGGTAGGCCTGTAGCTGAGTGAATGGTGAGGAAATGAACAAAGACCTGCAGGGCTGCTTCCATGGTTACTTGTTTACATTGCTGTACAAAATTCAGCAATGTGTCTTCTTTTTCTATATTTTAAAAAAATTTTACAAAAATAACATATATCTGTTGAAAGAGTGATCCAGGAGTTGAAGTGGTAACAGTTTTCCCTCCCTCACCACTCAGGCTTGGAAATAGCTGTCAACTGTTTGGTGCATGTGTTCTCAGGCTTTTTCTTAAGTAAGCACATGTACATGTACATGTATACATGTATTGCACATGTCTTCATAAATGTAATCTGTTAAGATTACCATATGTAAAATTCCTCACCTTGGTTTTTCATTTACTTTACATGGATATCTTTTTGCATAGTATGCCAAGGTGTAGATATGTTATGATTCTTTTTTTTTTTTTTTAGATTTTGTATGTTTTTGTATTTCATTTTTTTTAAGAGAGAGTGAGAGAGGAGAGAGAGAATTTTTTTTTAATATTTATTTTTTAGTTCTCGGCGGACACAACATCTTTGTTGGTATGTGGTGCTGAGGATCGAACCCAGGCTGTGCGCATGCCAGGCGAGCGCGCTACCGCTTGAGCCACATCCCCAGCCCTATGTTATGATTCTTGAAGCTCCCTTCCATAGCTTGTAAGGACACTAAGGTTGTTTACGGTCCTTTGCTTGTATCATACTGTCATGACTGACAACCTGGAGAGCTATTGGTGACCAAGTACCATCTGTGAGCTTCCTATGATTGTCTCACTGCATTCTTACAACAGTCTTCCAGGGTAGGTCTGGGCCATCTCTCTAGAGAGCCTCTCTCTCCTTTCATCTCATTAACGTAGCTGATGGTGAGGGGTATTGGGGCTGATACTTTTGGACTCTGTTCAGCCACTGTGGCCCTCCAGGTCATGCCAGTGTAAAGCAGCAGGTTCACCAAGTGTTGATTCCAAAGCACCATTTGTTTGCTTTTAGCTCTTTGCCATCTGTATTCACAGTGGCAAATTGTCCCTGCTTCAGGGGCTTTCTCTTATCCTTTTCCTCTTTTTCCTTAAGAGGGCAGGTCCCTTGTGACCACTTGAGGCTAGATGCAGATTTGTCTATCTGTTCTATGGCCCTAGAAGCAGATTGGGGATCTTGGTTGCTTGATTTCCCAGGGGAGGTTAACATGAATGTGGTCCAGTGGAATGTAATCAGCGACTTTCTCTGTAGTGTCTGTTTCGACTTTCCCAAGCCTCCTGGCTGCCAGATCCCGACCTTCTATCCCCAGGGTGGTATAAGTCTCTTGGTGGACAGGCTCCAGTTGATGGATTTCTTCCTGTGTATGCTGCACCAAAGGACTGCCTCTTTGAATCGCATATTTCTAGTTCCCTTTTTCTGCAAATCAAGGTGGGTTTCTCTTGATGCGTGTGTGGCCAGGAGTGATGTTTATGGCTCCTGGAGAATCAGCTGCTTCGGGGAGCAGACAGAAGCAGACTAGAGACCTTTCCACTTGCTCAAAGGAAGCTTTTAGGAGCTGCAGTTCCTTCTCTTGCACACTGAGACCTCCAGGCCACCAAGGCTGCCGCTGATGGCCTTGACTCCCCGCCCCCCCCCATCATTATCTTTGTTTAAAATGACTTTGTTGCTGGCTCATGCCTGTGATCTCAGCAGCTCAGGAGGCTGTGGCAGGAGGATCTGGAGTTCAAAGCCAGCCTCAGTAAGAGCGAGGTGCTGAGCAACTCAGTGAGATCCTGTCTCAAAAAACAAAACAAAACAAAAACAAAGACAAAATAGGGCTGGGGATGTGGCTCAGTGGTCGAGTGTCCCTGAATTCAACCCTTGGTACCAAAAAAAAAAAAAAAAAAAAAAAGGCTTTGTTGAGGCTTTATTTTAATGGAATAAAATCCACCCACTCTAAGTGGTCCGATTGGAGGAGTTGGGGTAAATGTTTAGTCAGGCAGCTGTCACCATAATCAAGTCTGAACATTTCCCTTACTCAGTGAGTTGCCTCCATTTCACTCTGTCCCTCCTTCCTCCACTGCCATGGCCCAGGCAACCACTTATCTGGTGTCTGGTGTCCCCCATTGGGGGACCATGTTGCATTTTATTGTCACATCTCTTCAGCTCTTCCAATCTGTGACAGTTTCTTGGTTTCTTCTTTTTTTTTTCTCAACTTGAATAATGCACTGGAAATTATTCATATATGGGCAAACATAAAGGACTATTTTTTCACTTTTATTCTCTTTAAAAATAATTTACTATTTAAGAAAAATCCATCTGGTGCAATAGCATATACCTGTAATCCCAAAGACTCCACAAACTGAGACAGGGACAGCAAGTTCGAGGCCATCCTTAGGAACTTAGTGAGACCCTGTCTTCAAATAAAATAAAAAGGGCTGGTGGTGTATCTCAGTGGAGAGTGTCACTGGTTTCAATCCTTAATAGTACAAAAACATAAAAGAGGTTAAAAATAAAAATAAATTCAAATTAATAATGGTGCATTGTGGTGTTTAAAACAAAAGTAAAGGTAAGATACATGACCACAAAATCACAAAGAATGGTAGTAGAAAATGAAGAATACTAATATAAAATTCTTACATATATACTATATGCACCACATATACACACTGTATATAAATACACTTTAATAGTATTTGAAGGTAAACTGTAATAAACATTAAATATAATAACAGTGATAGATTGCACTTTTCAGTCATGTATTCCTTAGTTTTCATATCCATGTGAGGCCAATAAAAGTTTCAATAAGAACAGGCATTATAGATTTTTAAAAATCTTCCCTAAAATCCAGTTATTAAAGTTAGCATGTTTTTTTTTTAAATCTTTTTTTAATCTGTTCAAATTAGTTATACATGGCAGTAGAATGAATTTTGACACATGATACATAAATGGATTATAACTGCTCATTTTTCTGATTGTACATGATGTAGAATTACACCAATCATGTAATCATATATGCACATAGGGTAATAATGTTCAATTCATTCTACTGTCCTTCCTACCCCCATTCCCCGTCCCGTCCCGTCCCTTTATTCCTCTCTGTCTAGTCCAAAATACCTGTATTCTCCTCCCCACACCTTATTGTGAATTAACATCTGCATATCAGAGAAAACATTTGGTCTGTGGTTCTTTGGGATCAGCTTATTTCTCTTAGAATGATATTCTCCAGTTTCATCCATTTATTGGCAAATGCCATAATTTCATTCTTCTTAAAGAAGAATGAGTTATATTCCATTGTGTATATATACATCACATTTTCTTGACCCATTCATCTGTTAAAGGGCACCTAGGTTGGTTCTATAACCTACCTATTGTGCACTGAGCTGTTATAAAACATTCATATGGCTAAACATAAATATTTGTTGAAGATGCTATCTTTTCTCTAATGTATGATTTTGGTGCCTTTGTCTAGTATGAGATAACTATATTAATGTGGATTTGTCTCTGTCTTCTATTCTGTGCCATTGGTCTATGTGTCTGTTTTGGTTCCAATATCATGCCATTTTTGTTACCATAGTTCTGTAATATAATTTAAGTTTTGATACTGTGATGCCTCCTGCTTCACTTTTCTTGCCAAGGATTGTTTTGTCTATTCTGGGTTTCTCATTTTTCCAAATGAATTTCATGATTGCTTTTTCTATTTCTGTGAAAATTGTCATTGGGATTTTAATAGGAATTGCATTAAATCTGTATAACACTTTTGGTAGCATGGCTATTTTGACAATGTTAATTCTGCCTATCGAAGAGCATGGGAGAACTTTCCATTTTCTAAGGTCTTCTTCAATTTCTTTCTTTAGTGTTCTGTAGTTTTCATTTTGTTCGATTGATTACCAAATATTTTATTTTATTTTATTTTTTTGAGGCTACTGTGAATGGGGTAGTTTTTCTAATTTCTCAGTCAATTCATTACTGAAGTATAAGAACACATTTGATTTATGGGAAGTAATTTTATATCCTGCTCCTTTGCTGAATTAATTTATTAGTTCTAGAAGTTTTCTCGTGGAATTTTTTGGGTCTTCTAAATATAGAATCATGTCATCAGCAAATAGTGATAGTTTGCGTTTTTCTTTTCCTATTCATATCCCTTTAATTTCTTTCTTCTGTCTTATGGCTCTGGCTAGAGTTTCAAGGAGGATGTTGAATAAAAGTGGTGAAAGAGGACATCCTAGTCTTGTTCCAGTTCTTAGAAGGAATGTTTTCAATTTTTCTCCCATTTAGAATGATGTTGGCCTTGGGCTTAGTATATATAGCTTTTACAATGTTGAGGTTTGTTCCTGTTATCCCTAGTTTTTTCAGTGTTTTGAACATGAATGAGTGCTGTATTTTGTCAGATTCTTTTTCTGCATCTATTGAGGTAATCATGTTATTCTTGTCTTTTAGCCTGTTGAGGTGATGAATTATGTTTATTGATTCCCATATGTTGAACCAATCTTGCATCTCTGGAAGGAACTCTACTTGATTTAGTGCACTATCTTTTAAATATGTTGCTGTATGCAATTTGCCAGGATTTCTTTGAGGATTTTTGCATTTATATTCATCAGGGATATTGGTCTGAAGTTTTCTTTCCTTGTTGTGTCTTTGTCTGGTTGGGTATCAGGGTGATACTACCTTCATAGAATGAGTTTGGAAGGGTTCCCTCCTTTTCTATTTCATGGAATAATTTGAGGAGGATTGGTGTTAATTCTTCTTTGAAGGTCTTGTAAACTTGGCTAAGAATCTGTCTCGTCCTGGGCTTTTCTTAATTGGTAGACTTTTCATGGTGTCTTCAATTTCATTGCTTAAAATAGATCTGTTTAAATTGTGTATGTCCTCCTGATACAGTTTGGGTGTGTTATAAGACTCTAGAAATTTGTCGATGTCTACAATATTTTCTATTTTATTGGAGTATAAATTTTCAAAATAGTTTCTGATTATCATCTGTATTTCAGTACTGTCCATTGTGATATTTCCTTTATCATCATAAATTTTAGTAATTTGAATTTTCTTTTCCTTTTTCTTTCTTGTTAGTTTTGCTAAGGGTTTATCAATTTTATTTGTTTTTTTTCAAAGAAATTTTTTTTTGTCAGTTCTTTGAATTATTTTTTGTTGTTGATTCAATTTCATTGATTTCAGCTCTTTTAAAAATCATTTCCTGTCTTCTAATGCTTTGGTATTTATTTGTTCTTTTTCTAGGGCTCTGATATATAATATTAGGTCATGAATTGTTGACTTTTTATTCTTTTAATGAATGAGCTCAATGCAATGAACTTTCTCTTAGCACTGCCTTCACATTGTCCCAGCAATTTTGATATGTTATCACTATTCTCACTTACCTCTAAATATTTTTTAATTTCATCCCTGATTTCTTCTGCTGTTAATTTGTCATTCACTAGCATATTATTTAGTCTGCAGGTGTTAGGGTAGCTTCTATTTTTTATTTCATCATTGATTTCTAACTTCATTTCATTGTGATCTGATGGGATGCAAGGTATTATCTGTTTTTTTTTTTTTAATCTATGTATTTGCTAAGAGTTGCTTTATGGCCTAATACATGCTCTATTTGAGAGAAGCATCTGTGTGCTATGCAAAAGAAAGTGTATTCGCTCCTTGATGGATACAACTATTCCATATATGTCTGTATGAAATGTCCTTCTAGGACCTATCTGATTAACTTTGGCTTGAAGTCCACTTTATCTGATAGGAGGATAGAAACCCCTACTTATTTTACAAGATCCATGTGAATGATATATTTTTTCCCATCCTTTTACCTTCAGTCTGTGGATGTCTTTGCCCATGAGGTGAGTCTCTTGGAGACAGCATATTATTGGGTCTTGTCTTTTAGTCTGCTAGTCTGTGTCTTTTGATAGATGAATTTAAGCCATTTACATTCAGTGTGATTATTGAGAAAGATTTTTATTCCCTGTCATTTTGATTTATTTCTAGTTTTTAATTTGAATTAGTGTCTCCTTTGACTGACTATTCTTTTTGTGTAGTTCCTCCCTTTGCTGGCTTTTGCTTTTATTTTTCATTACATCTTCATGAAATATTTTATTGAATATGTTTCATAGTGCAGGCTTTCTAGTTGTGAATTCTTTTAACTTTTGTTTATCATGGAAGGTTTTAATTTCATCATCAATTGTGAAGCTTAATTTTGGTGGGTATAGTATTCTTGGCTGGCATTCATGTTTTAAGAGCTTGATGTATATATTATTCCAAGACCTTTTAGCTCTGTGGGTCTGGGTTGAAAAATCAACTGAGAAGTGTGTTGGCTTCCCTCTAAAACTGATCTATTGTTTTACTCTGGCAGCCTTTAAAATTCTATCTTGATTCTGTATGTTAGGCATTTTCATAATTGCCTCAGTGTGGATGTTTTGTAATTTTGTACATTTGTTGTCCTGTAAACCTCTTATATTGGATTTTCCATTTCATTCTTTAGGTTTGGGGAAATTTCTGATATCGTTTCATTGAAAAGATTGTGTATTCCTTTGGTTTGTAACTCTACCCCTTCATTTATCCCGCTAAATTTTAAATTTGGTATTTTCATGTTATCCCATAATTCTTAGAATTTTCTGTTCATGATTTCTTAACATCTTCTCTCCATGATCAACTCTGTTTTCAAGATTATATATTTTATCTTCATTGCCTGATGTTCTGTCTTCCAAGTGGTCTAGTCTTTCCATTGGTCATGCTTTCTATTGAATTTTTAATTTGTTTATTGCTTTCTTCATTTCAAAGATTTTTGCTTTACTTTTTTTTTTTTTTCGAGAATCTCTCTTTATTGAAGTGATCTCTCAATTCCTGGATTTTCTCTCTGATTTCGCTCCTTACATTGTTCTGTATGTTGCAGATTGGTTTAACTATGTACATTCTGAACTCCTTCTCTAACATTTCTTCTACTATTGTGTCAGTGGATTCTACTATTGGAGCATCTTGGTTTGTTTGGGGTGATTTATTCCCTTGTTTTTTCATGTGTTTTGTATGTCTATCCCTCTAGCATTGTGGATCTAGGGCAGTATAGTTTCTTCCCTGTAGACTTACAGTGTCCTTGAAAATTTCTAGTATCGCACCTTTAAGCAGGAGACCAATTATTAACAGCACCCAGTGCAAAGAATATACAACCCTAAGCCATATAGTTCCTATTCAGACATCTACTGTTTTGTTGCAATAAACAGAAATGATATATTCAATTATAATAAACAGAAATGATATATTCAGTTATTGCCTACAATAATTTAGACATTTAGAATTTCTGTTCATGATTTCTTAACATCTTCTCTCCATGATCAACTCTGTTTTCAAGATTATATACTTTATCTTCATTGTCTGATGTTCTGTGTAGTCTGTTGGTCATGCTTTCCATTGAATTTTTAATTTGTTTATTGCTTTCTTCATTTCAAGGATTTTTGCTTGATTTTTTTTTTTTTGAGAATCTCTCTTTTACAAAAGGGTTTATAATTTCAAGTTTGCAAAGGTTTTACAAGTTCAAATAGTGGACAAGAGAGAACCAAAGTGGTTTATGATGTGATATTCATGGGGAAGGAAGAGAGAAGATAGAAGTAAAAAATATAGGAAGACTGAAAGAGGAATTAATATGACTGAAAGAGGAATTAATTAATATTAATTAATTAATTAATTAAGGAAAAAAGAGAGAAAGAGAATCCAGGGAAACAGATAGGGAGATGAAAAATATATATAAAGTAAAAATTGTTAAAAAAAACTAAAAAGAAAAAGAAAAAGTTAAAAAAAAGAGAATACACAAGAAAACTGTAACATTCTATTCATAGATCCTAGTGCTCAATAAACTGATGCATGAAAAGTACTTCTATTTCAAAGATGGTATAAATGTGAGAGAGAATAGAAAAAAGAAAAAAAAAGGGATCTTGATGAAAACTTGAACTATTGTTTCTGTTGGAGTTCAAAAGTTTCTCAGCTTCCCTTCTCAGCAGTTAGGTGAGGTTTTCTGGAGTTTGCTGCCTGCTCCACCCTCAGAGTCCATGGGGTTGATAGGGTGAGAGGGTTAGTCCTGGAAGCTGAGTTCCTGGAGGAGGACGTAGGCTTGGTATGCTCGGTCTCCTTGCTGCATGCCAGTTGGTCTGGAGATTTTAAGTCAGTGCACCTTTAAGACTCAGCCATTGCTGGTTCACGCTGGAAGATTGCACCTCAGGGATCTCATTGTCCACTCATGTGGTGTAGGAGCCTGTTCTTAGTACACTATTTTGCCTATAGACCCCACGATTCCTGGTCTCTGATTCAGTGTCTGAGCTGCATCTGTCCTGCCCCCGCTATTTCATTTTCCTCGCCAGGTGCTTCTCTCCCAGCTGGTCCTGCAAGCAGCCAGATTGGAGGTTCAGGGGGAGCCAGGTGGGTTTGTGTGACCAGTATTCTCCTGTGTAAATCTCTTTCTAGGCTTCATTTTCTCCTGGTGACTTACGTACACTTTTGGTCATGCAGTGTGTGTTTGCCTGTCTTGTGTTTTGGTCCAGACTTGGGATTTCTAGTAATCTGTTTTTCTAGCTGCTAGCCCCCAGGCTTCAGCTACCAAAATAGTTCCTTCTGCTGTGCTATTTGCATGCCACTGAGAGAGATGGCGATTTCCCTCCCCTTTCACAGATACTGTGCAGCACAGCTTACTGTTTTTTTGAGCAGTGTCTCTGATCTCTAACCTCTCTGTACCCGGACATGCCTCAGTCTTCCTAAGAATGGGGATTCCTTTAATTCCTTTATTGCTTTACTGCATTCTTTTAGGGACTGTTCTGGTTTTCACCTCAGCTACTTTTGTGACTATGGGGCTAAGGTCTTCCCTCTTTGTTTTATTATATACAATTTCTTGAGTACCTAATCTGTTTTGAATGTCCAGTATTTCCAGTAATGTTCCCCCTAATTCATGATTGTTTACCCACTTTACTGAAAAGTTGCCTGTCCACTTTTCTTGACTCACACCACAGAGCTACTAGGGAAGTGACCCTTCTCTTCTGCCATCTTGCCACCTCCTCCTGGTCCATTCTTGTCTTTCATGACCTTGGCAGTTTTGAAGAATAATGATCAAGGCATTTTGTAGAATGTCTCTCATAATGTGCTTGTCTGATATTTCCTCAGAATTAGATTGTGATTCTGGAACTGTGGAGAGTGCACCCAGAGGTGATGTGCCTTTCTCAGTGCTCCATAGGAGGCGTTCCATGCTGTCAGGAGGACTTGATATGGATGATAAAAGGTGAGTGCTTACCTTTATCACATGTTCCCATGGTGTCTGTCAGGTTTATCTCTGTTTTCCTGAAGATTTGTGATGTGGAGAATTTTTTTTTTCTTTTGTGCTTCTTGGCTACACAGACACACACATGAAATCATCTACACTTTCTAAAATATAACAACCTGATTGAGATTTAGTTTATATAGATCACATAGTGCATCCCCCAAAATATAACAACCTGATTGAGATTTAGTTTATATAGATCACATAGTGCATCCCCTTAAGAGTGTGCAAATTGATGTTTTGTATTACATACACAGAGTTGTGAAACATCACCACAATGAATTTTAAAGCTTTTTTAGTCTCAAGAAGAAATCCCATTGCCATTAGTAGTCACTAACATTCATCCTCAGTGCCCAGCTGTAGGCAGCCCATCCCCATTGGTTTGCCTATTCTGGACATTTTATTGAAATGTTGTCCTGTCACATGTGCTCTTTTGTGACTGAGTTTTTCATTTGCATACTGTTTTCATGGTTTTTCTGTGTGGTGGTGATTTCAGTGTTGCATTCCTTTCTGTTGCTAAATAATATTCCACTGAGTGGACAGTTGTGTTTTGTTTACCCATTCATGAGCTGATAGAAATTTAGGTTGTTTTCAATTTCTATCTGTTGTGTATAATGCTGCTGCAATCATTTATGAACACATTTTGAAAAATTAAGCTCTGTATTTAATTATTGAGGTCTAAGAGGGAAAGAGTTATTTATATAATCTATGTGCAAGTCTTCCATGAGATATTTTCTCCAATCAATGGCTTGTCATTTTTGTTTTGTGTGATTTGGGGAGCAAAAGTTTTTAATTTGCTGAAGTTTTATGTTTTAACCTGATAAATTGATCATTTTTATGTTTTAGCTTTTATATAAAATGCTTAAACTATTTGAAAATTAATTTTTATGTATGGTATGAGGTAAGTCTTTTTTTGTCCCCATGTGAATATCTGTTTATTCTAGCATCACTTTTTTAAAAGACTCTCCTTTTCCTTTTTACCTTTATGAAAAACCTCTTGACGATATATTTGTGGATCTCTTTTTCGACTCTTTACAGTGATTTGTCTGATGTGGATACAGCCCCTCCAGCTTTCCTTTGACTGGTGTTAGCTTAATATATCTTTCTTCATCCTTTAATTTTAACTTATTTTTATGTTTCTGTTTGAAGTGCATTTCTTATAAGTGGAATATAATTGGCTTTTGCTTTTTAAATCTTCTGTTATGAACCTTTGTCTTTTAATTGGAATGTTTAGAGCATTTACATTTAATGGAATCATTCATTTGGTTGGTTTTAAATCTATTGTCTTGCTGTTTTCTATTTGTCATACCTGTTTTTTTCTTTTTTTTCTTTATTTACCTTCTCTTGGATTAAGATTAATTGAATATTTTAAAAAAATTTTTCTATTTGTCTTTTTTAATATAACCATAGTTCATTGTTTTGTTATTCTAATAGTTGTCTTAGTGTTGTTTTATTTAATTAATTCACGCATTTCTTCATTCATTCATACAGACATGCATTCATACCAGGGGCACTCTACCACTGAGCTATACCCAGCCCTTTTCACATTCATTTTTGAGGCAGGGTCTTGCTGAATTGCCAAGACTGGACTTGGATTGGCTACTTTCCTGCCTCAACCTTCTGCGGTGCTGGGATGACAAGTATGTGCCTCTGCCCTCTTGCTCAGTGCTTACCCTCTGTGTGTGCTCCTGATCACAGCCCCTTGAAGGGGTGTTGCGACACCTCATTTCTAAGAGCCGTCCAGCAGTGTGCTTCCACTTCCTGCCTGCTGGTCTTCACACTGTTTTTATAGTGCATCTTACTTATGTGTATGTTTCTCCCCAGGAGGCCTAAGTCATTCAGATTGCACCTGCAGACTGTGGTCCCTTGGAACAGTGGTGGCAGTGACATGTTCTTCCCTGATGACTGGTGCCACCTCTGTGTGGAGTGCTTGGGCACCCTCAATTTGTGGTGGCCTGCCATCTTGTGTGGTTCCTCCTAGTTTTTCCTCTGCTCCTCAGCTGTGGGCTGGAGTGCTGCTCTTCTGTGCACTGCCAAGGCCCTGTGGCCTGAGTCTCCCCTTCCCTTAAGATGACTGTCACCACTTATCCTGCCCATAGCTTTCCTTACTCCCCCAAGTAAGCATCATCACTCCTTCTCATTTTATGGGTTTTATTGCTGATAATCACAGGAAGATGGGAAAGTAAAAATAGTGAGTGTAGAGAAATGTCTGAATTTAAAAAAAATGCCTTCCAGACTCAGAACCCTCAGTCAGAGAGAGGGCTTCCAGGTGCCTCTTTGGTAATCTGCCTTCTGTGTTTATTGGCTCTTAATTTCTTCCACTACCTCAGACTTTTCTTTCAAGTCTGTTTAGTCTTGAAGAATCAGTCAGCAAAGGAGGAAAAAGATTTTCCCTTGTCTTAGTGGATAGTTTCAAAGTTTAATGACTGCCAGACTGGGAGATGTGGGTCCCCCCTGAAGTGACTGTCTGAGACAGGCCTCAGCAGTTCTGTCCTCCTTGTGGACGGTGGTTGCTGCCTTCCTTTGCTCCATCACCTGGCTTAGCACAGTGCCTGGAACATAGTGTCCTTCGGTCCTTCTATGTGTTATCCACATAGCTGTGTGGATTGTTGCTAATCTCCATAGTCAGATCATTGTTAGAGGACTCCTTGATATCATCTGGGACTTCAGGGCTGATGAAGATGACTTCTCAATGGTAGTGGAAATTGTAGTTTGACAGTCAGAAGATTCTGGTTTGTAAAACTACTGCGTCACATATTTTTTACTTATATGTTTGTAAGAAATGATATATAGTCAGTGGTAGCACAATTAAAAATCTGTTTATTAATCAATCAACTTTAAGCAGTCTGACCACGAATGAGTTTGTCATAAAGAATGGGTATCTTATTTGAAAGTGACACAAATCGTCCTTATTTTAGAAAATTAGGAAGACTAATAGTTATGAATGCCATTTGCCCTGGCAGTTAGGCCTTTTTTGTATTTCTTGAGTTTTGCCAGACTGTTGGTTGCTAAGAAATACCCAATCAAAAGAGGTCCTTTGGATTAGAACAATCCCAGTCATTAGTTTTTCTCACCTGTGATCTCCATGGGCTAAATCTTGATTTTTCTTTCTCTTTCTGCTTCTCCATGATTGCTATTCTGGAAGAAAAGCACGTTGCTGTGCGGCAGATGCCACGGCCTTGCCTGTGCCCCCTCCCCCGCCCCTCCGTAGAGATGAATGAGATGAAGAATGCAGGGTTGCCGGCCCTGACAGCTGCTGCAGCCCCCTTGCCTGTTCTAGTAACGAATGGCGAGCCACTGCAGAAAGTTTCAGGACTCTTAGGCTTTAGAATTCTGAGCATTTTAAACTGAAAATAGAAAAATAAGCCTTCCGTGTACTTCCCATATTAGTTTAAAATATTCATATGAATATGACACAACGCTTTTAAAAAGACCCAAGTGGATGTTTGGAGTCTTTAAATGGATTCTCTTTGTAAATGAATCACCATTTACAGTGCTGCTGCAATTATATATTTGTGTTAAATTTAATGTGGTATATTGGAGCTAGAGCCGCTCTTTTGTTTAATGCTTTGCCTTAGAAATAATTGGGATGCGTGGATTGTGGGGGAGTGCATTTATGAAAGAATTATTTATAATGTATACATTCTGGCTGGAATTTAAATAAGCACAACCCATAGGCCTGGCACATAAGCCATTAGTTGTAATGGCTTTTGGATGCTGGCCCAGCATGCAGACTTCTTGCTCCTTCCTCGATTTATATATGGCTTGTTATAATAGAGTTGTCATTCTCTCTTCTTTTTATGTTTTTATATTGCCGTATAGCTTATTAGCTTTTTAAGCCTGTCTGTAGCATAAATACTCTAAATGGGAAATGATTTTTAAACTGCATTTGTCTAATTTGTTTGATGAAGTATTTTAGTAAGAAAAGCTAAAAACTATAAGTATATACTATATAAGATGCTTGGCTTAACCTTAATGTAATCCTTTCTCTGGTTTTCATTGCTCTAGAGCCCATGATACAAACCGAGTTGATGAAATAGGTCCCTCTTGTTGGCACTTTTCTACAAGGAAACAATGCACGTTTCCAGTGGTGTTGTGTGGATATCTCATACCTGCTGTAGTAAGAGACCTTACGAATCCAGTCAGGTCTGAACATTGTCACCTAGATCTCCTTAGCAAATCCTCATTGGTCTTGTTTTAGCTGATATTCATGATTCAGAAAACAGTCTCCTTAGAGCTGGTTCAGGAACATAGGCTCTGCTTGTGCTCAGCTCCTCTCATGAAGCAGGAGGGGTAGGCAGCACTGCATCCTGTGGATGGGGCCTTTCTCTTCTCATTAATATTTTGTTATGGAAATTTTTCAACCTGCATTGCAGGAGAGGGAAAATTAAAATGAATGTTCATGTACCTTCATCACTTCAGCCAGCATTGACATTTGACCAATCATTTTTCATTTTTCTTCCAAGGTAAAATCATCCCAGATAAAAGCAATTCCCAGACACCCTATTACTTCAACTATAAATACTTTAGTATAGCTAAGAAGTACACTTTTTAAGAAACATAATGACAATGCCATGATTATAATTTATAAATTATTAATAGTTATTTAATATCATCTAACATCTAGTCATTGGTCAGATTGTCCCAGTTTTCTCATATGTGTGGCTTTTGCAGATGGTTTGTTCAAAACAGAATACAAATAAAGTCCCCAACTTGAATTTAGTAGATAAGTCTCTCAGATCCCTCTGCCTTTCCCTTGTCATTTATTTATTGAGGAAGCCAGACCTTAATTCTACAGAATTTCTCACATTATGGATCTGGCTTGTTCCATCTCGAGTGTCACATTGTCTTCCTGTTCCAAGTATTTTTTATAAATTGGTAGTTACATCTGGAGGCTCCATGAGACTCAGTTTCTGTTTTAGAGAGATTGTAGATAGGCTGTTTTCTCCTGCTGCATCAGATCAGGAAGCACAGAAACTCTTGAGTGGCCCTTTCTGTGTGTCAGCTTTGACCTGGTTGCAGGTGTCATCAGCCTTGTCCTTCCATATAAAGCTGCCCATTATTTTGTCAGCCAGCTTGATGGTCACTGCCAAAACCCAGTATTTTTGCGGGAGGATGTTCAGTTATGAGGCTCTGGTTCTATCATTCTTTCTTAGTTTAATGACTAGAATTTGTAAAGAACTTCTCCTATCAACTATTTGGTTAACCCTAAAGATCTATTTGTACAGAGAAAGACAGGGCAAGTGGTTTATTTTCCCCATTATTTACCTATTTCCAGAATAATTAGCTTGTGTCCTAATAATCTGCAGAGGTGACCAGTTTAGGTTTTTAGATATGTTTTTAGTATTGTTATTATCCCCTGAATTGTAACCTAATTAGAAAATACTTTAATCCACTGTGGGCCTGTTCTTTTCTTGTTGTTGTTGTTTGTTTGTTTTTAGTTGTAGATGGACATAATACCTTTATTGAACCCAGTGCCTCATACTTGCAAAGCAAGTGCTCCACCACTGAGCCCCAACCCCAACCCAAGGGCCTGTTCTTTTTGATGATCAAGTTATCCCAGCTTTGACCAGTGGAATGCCTTCAGTTTGGCTCCAGAATCTTCTTGAAGTTGCTCAGTAGACTTTGATAGTGCATCTGTGCCCAGAATGTGCCGTTCCACCAAGAAGCTCAGGTTCCTTTACAGAGGAAATGATAATAGGAAACCAGAGCATAGTCCTGTGGGTACTCATAGCAACAAGGGTGAGCTTTGCTTCTAGTGACAGAACAATTTCTTTTTTAAATAAAATCCCTCATGAATTTATATTGATATTTCCAACTCAAATTTAGGATAATAGGACTTGTATTTAACTTATTTGGTTTTATATTTGTATCTTTTTTTTAAACCTAAGAACATAAATCTCGCTTCTTAATGACATTAACATGTATGTGCATCAAAGCAAAACCCTAGAGCATTGCTGATAGTGTGGCAGTTTGCCAAATGCAGCTTAGGATTTCTTTGTGTTCCTTTTGCCTTGGGGTTGCTCCCACTAGAAATGCGTATGTTACCATGTTTTAAAGCCACTTGCATTGAACCTTCTTTTGTAGTAAAGCCACCAGCTTGACACACGGTTAGACTCTGTGTGTGTGTGTGTGTGTGTGTGTGTGTGTGTTGAGGTAAGTGCCTACTGTTTTGTCTAGGCTGGTTTTGACTTCTCTGCCTCAGCCTCCTGAGAAGCTAGGACTATTGGTGCATAGCTGTTTATTTATAAGAATAGCTTCAGCTTTTACATTTTGATTTGTAATTATTTAAGGTGGTTACTTAGTTCCAAAGTCAAAAACAAAACCTATCTGGTCACCTGTCTCCATTCCTGTCCCTGCTGCCTGTTCTCTCCCTCCCTTCTAGGTAACCCTCTCTTTCAGGGTTTGGCTTTTTCTTACATTACAACTCTCAGATCATGGCCTTGTGCTCCCCATTTCTGTCCTTGCTCAGATGCACTGTGCCACAACCTGCCTGCTTCTCTCCCCTGCTCTCCCTTGCTCTCCCTGGTGCTGGGGAATCTGTGGATCTCTTCTTTGTTTGCTTTTCCTTGCAGTAGGATACTCTATGGGAGGATAAAGCTTACATTTTTGCACATTGGGGTCAATTCTAGTCTTTTATACTGAAAGTCTGTTGTGAGGAATAATAGCCTGGCAACGTTCTATCTGTGCCAGTAGTGTCTTCTGAAGATGGCTTTCCACAAAGGATAAATGTATTTAATTTTTAATGGTATGCCATGTTTTCATTATTTTTAAAGAAATTCTAAAATTCTGACTTGTCTTTCTTCCTTGATCCAGTGTTATTAAAGGAGCAGATGCCCGGTTTTAACTATTAAACTGTGTGACAGGATGGAGTTTTCAAGTAGGGAGAAGGTTGCCTGTTTCCACTCTTCTAACCTGGGTTTCTGGACATGTTTGCATTTCCTCTCTAGGTGACAGCCTTATTTCCAACATGGTCTAATCAGAACGTGGTGCAGTTTCTTCCACTCACTCACTTACTCTGACAGGTTCTGAGTGCCCATTACGAGCCAAGCTCTGCGCTTTGTGCCTGGGGATAAGGAGACGAACAGGACAGATGTTCTTCCGCAGAACGCACATCTGTGGGTGCAGACATTTCCCTGTTTCTTCATGATCGTCATCTTTTCAATTTTGTTGAATGCTTGGATTTTTTCAGCTGTGTGTGTGTGTGTGTGTATGTGTATGCGCGTGTGCGCTGTAGATACAGTGAATGTTGTAAAGAATGCAGTTTTATTATTTTGATTTTTCTTTTGTCTTTGGATACAGTCTTGAAAATGAGATTATACTGGGTAAGGGGATTTGACATTCTCTTGACCTGTGTCATCTGTCATTGACATATACCCTATTATGGAAGGGTTAAGGCAGGAAGTGTGGTTTTAATTCCAAAACCTAGCATGGTGCCCTCAGTTGCTCTGTGATTGCTGCAAGGCGCATCAGTGACCAAGAGCAGGCACTCGCCACTGTCCTCCCACACTGCTTCCCCACTTCAGCCTCCACCCCACTTCCTCCGCTCCTGCCTCAGTGGCTCCCTGCCCTGCTCTCACCAGGGCTGCTGTGCTTCTGAGCTCTATTCTGGCCACACCTGCCCTCCTTTCCTCTCTCCTGCTGCCCTGGCCTTCTTGCCCCTGGAGATGGCTGGCTGCACAACCCTATCCTTACCTGCATATCCTTTCTGTTCTTCCTCAGCTGCTTCCTCTGTCATCCCACCCTTTTGGACCCATCCCTGCCATCACCTCCATTTTTTTTTCTCTTTTGACAGTGCTTCCCTGGCCCTGCCTGCACAGTCCCATCCCCCTGTGTTCTCTACTGATGGTTGTTGATCTCCATGGGAGGGAGTCCCATCACGCATTGATTGGTGCCATTGCAAATTTATGGCTTCCAATCGTGGCTGGACTTGCAGCGTGGCGTGGCAATCCTTTTCCTTGTCCCTCATCAGCTGCTTTTCACATTATCCTTGGCAGCTTTCTTAGACCTTTGCCACTTTCATCAGGCCCCTCACCTCATCCTGCCTCCGCCAGGCAGGTGACCTTGCCTTTTACATCACTGAGAAAATAGAGGCCTTCAATCTTCATCCTCTATTGCAATGAATGGATCCACCATCTGCTTTATTCAATTCCCCTGAGCTGCAACCTGGGAGCCATCAAAATTCTTCCCTCTCACCTCCTACATCCAGTTAGACTCAAGCCACATCATCTTTGATTCTTTCATAAATACATAATCCTGAGGGTATCCCTCCTCTCCATTCCCACCATTTTCAAACCCAAAGCTGGGAGAAAACTAGCCTTACTGAACACTCTGAAGCCCTCCTGCCCCTTGGCATAGCACATACTCCTTTGTGGGATGCCTGTGCCTTCCTGCCATCAGCCCTCTCAGGACCTCATCCTCTGAACCTGCCTGCTCTTCCCAGTGCTCCTTCTGTCTGCTCCTGTCAGTTTGTGCTTTCCATTGCTAGATGCTTACCCTTGCAGACGTCAGCTGTGGGGCTGCTGGCAATGCCCCAAAGGTCCACGGTGAGTTAAGATTCTAGCTCTGCAGAGATGCAGATGGTTTTGCCCACAGTGGTAGGGCTGCCAGGTACTTCTGGGCACTTGCCTCTCAGGTCAGTGTGTTCATCACCTTGAATGAACACCAGCACTCAGGCGAGGCATGCCATTGGCAGTGCTGGGGCAAGACCCAGTCTCGGGAGGACTGCTGCAGCCTTGCTCAGTGACAGTTTCTTGAGCCATGGCTCAGTGAGAAGCACTGCTCCAGGACGAGGGTAGATGGCCTGTTTTAGTTCTCCTGCTGTCCGCACCTGGCGAGTGACAGTTGTCTCAGAGCCAAGGAAACTGAGATGGTAGCAAATGGAGCTCTGGGTGTCAGGTAGTGCTAGGTGGTGGACTTGCTTTCTGAGGCTCACCTGTCATCTGTTTAGGATGGTGGAGGCTCTTCTAGCTCTATAACTAGAAGCTGCTCTCCATGTTCTGAATCTGAGCCCCTGACTGTAGAAGTAGATCTTATTGTCTTGACCCCTATGACCTTGTGCAGGGTCTGCTCCTACGGACATTGCAGTGAAGGTGTGTGGAGCTGAATTGGCTGCAAGCTCTCCTTTGCCCTGTGGCTGTGTCTTCTCAGCTGGCGTGGGCTCTGCTCCAGTCAGGTGTCTTCCTGTGGCTTTCTGCTCCTGTCTTCCTGACTTGGCCTGCTCACTGTCTGGCATTCTCATTGGCTTTTCTCTTTCCGTCATGATCGTGCCCCAGTCTCCCTCCTCTCTTTGCTCCTCCCTGGCCTTGACCCTGAGCACACCACCCACTCTGCTCCCTGTAGCCAAACTCCTCTGCCTGGGTTGTCACTCAGGCGTCCACTTCCTGCATCACAGAGGATGCTCCTGGAAGCTGATTAATAGGAATCTGGCCATGAACTTGACCAGTCTGCTCATTGGAAAATCCAGTGCTTTTTTTTTTTTTTAAGTAATTTCAACTTTTAATATATCATGAATTATTCAAGCATCCATGGAAGGATTGTGCAGTTGTGCAGTGAATACTGCTATGCCTACAAACATACCCATTCTGCAGCTTTGATTTAGAGGTCACAGCTATGGTTCAGTGTCCTGTATCCCTCCCTTCCATAGGAAGCAGCCATCCTTCACAGCTTGGTGCTCACGGATGATTCACTTGATGACAGTGAGTAAGCTCGCATCTCGAGTTTTGGTGCTGCATCACTTCACACAGGTGGCACTGGACTGTGCGAGGCGCATCATTGCCTGCGCTTCCCTCTGTGCTCTAGGTCTGCCCACGTGGATCTGAGGCACTCCCAGTCATCCATTTTAAGTGCTTCCTAGCACTGTAGTTAGGTTCCCCCTTCTACTTGCTTATCTGGATAATAACCCTTTTTTGACTTCTTTTTCTTCTTTGCTTGATCCATTGAAGCCATTGGTCACTGTTCATTATTATGAATTTTTTAAAAATATTTTTTAGTTGTAGATGGACACAATATCTTTATTTATTTTTATGAGATGTTGAGGACCGAACCCAGTACCTCACATGTGTGAGGAAAGTGTTCTACCATTGAGCCCCAGCCCCAGCCCCATGACTTTTTTTTTAATGTATTTTATTTTGCCTTTGTTTTATTTTTTTATTTTTTATATGGCGCTAAGGACTGAATCCAGAGCCTCACACATGCTAGGCAAGTGCTCAACCACTGAGTCCCAGCCCCAGCTCCACCACTGTGAGTTTTTGAAGAAATTTTTACTGGATGCCTGTTTAGGCATTTCATGCAGCTACACCTCAGCAGTGGGATGGAAGGGTGATGGATGACTCTCCTGGGGCTTTGCCCTGGGACCCTCCCTCCTTTGGATTCTGGTGAGAGTAGCTTTAGTACTCACCAGTGTGCATGTGGGCGTCCTATATCCCAGACCCTCTTCTCAGTCCTTTGTTAAGTCCTTTCATTCCTACAACAGCCCCCTGAAATTGGTTCTACACGCTTGACAGTCCACGGCTTAACAATAGTGTAAGGTTTTTGAACTTTACAACGGTGTGAAAGCATACTCAATTTTGTTTTTCACTTTCTGAGTATTCAGTAAATAACATGGAATATTCAATACTTTTATAAAATATATTTTATGTTAGATGAACTTGCCCAACTTGGGCTAATGTAAGTATTCAGAGCACATTTAAGATAGGTGAGGCTAGGCTATTATGTTTAGTAAGTTAGGTATATTAAATACACTTTTGATTTTAAGATATTTTCAACTTAACAATGGATTTATTGGGACAGAAACACATCTGTTTGTCTGGGAACATCTGTATTCTTTTTCTTGATTTCTTTCTTTCTTTCTTTTTTTTTTTTTTTTTTTTTTTGCAGAGTTTGGGATTGAACCAAGGACCTCATTCATGCCAGGCAAGCTGAGCCACATCCTCAGCCCCTGTGATCCGCTTTTATAAAAAAAAAAAAAAAAATATATATATATATATATATATATATATATATATATTTATATTTTAGTTGTTGGCAGACCATTATTTTATTTATTTGTATGTATGTGGTGCTGAGGATAGAACCCAGTGCCTCACACATGCTAGGCAAGTGCCCTACCACTGAGCCCCAGCTTCAGCCCCCTTATGATCCACTTTTACAGATGAAGACAGTGACTCTTAGACAGGCCAAGTCACTTGTCGAGGGTGACTTCATAGGTGTACTGTCCAGCACAGGCGGGACACAGCATTCCTCTTAACAGCCAGAGCCGGCACCAGTGTCATAGCATCTCCTATTGGCTCCTGGGTGCCCCCGCCTTGCCCCTCCTCTTCTTCCTAACTTGCCTTGCTCCTGTCTCCGTCACCATCCCTTGGTCCTCTGCCCATCCCTAAGGATTGGTTTTCTTCATGGGATTGTCTTTGGTCTTCTTTTTCTCATGGTACCAGGGCTCCCTCCACGGTCTCATCTGCCACCCCACCCAAGGGAGAATTCACATGCAGGGCGGGTTTCTCTCTGCTTCTGTGTTTCTCTCCGGTTCTCAGCTCCAAACACACGCCAGACCCTTAATCAGAGTGTGACACCGCAGAGTTGTGGACGTTCACTTCTCACCGCCCTCAAGTCCTGTCACCCGTGTGTGGGTAATATTGTGGGCTATCACCTTTCTCCTGCTGGCAGCCAGCCCGGGCCTCATTCCTCCCACCTGGTTGTTGCAATAGCTGTCTTCCTGACCTTTCCACCTTCAGTCTTTCGTTACCTCCAATTCACTCAGCATAGCGCTGTCAGAATGATCTTCTTGAAACACTTGTTTTCCTTTGTCGTTGGTCAGAAGCACTGGTGTCACCTCCCTTCTGTGGCCAGCAGTCTCAGGCTTGCCCTCTTATAACCTGCTGTTGACTGATCATCTGCGACTCTGTCTGCGTACTTCTGTGACCTGATATTATTTTCCTGCCTCCCCATCATGGTGATGGGTTGTGTGTTTTATTACTTTCTCTGTAAATGGCAATTTTGTGTGCTTTCATTTCTCTAAAAATGACTCTCTACCTTTCTCGAATCCCTCTGAGTCCCAGTACTTGTTCACTCAATGCTGATGGCAAAGAACAGACGCTCCTCTGCCCTCATCTTCTGTTGTTTACGGAGTCTTTCTTTTCCACACCAGTGTCTTCTTGAACCCCTTCCCTGTGGTGTTCTTTTGCACCAGATGTCATTCATGTCTCGGGTGTATTCTAGGATTCACCAAGCAGCAGGAGGAGGGTGCCATGTTTTCCAGCTCCATGTTTGCAGAGGAGAGAATGCACTAAATCATCCATTTATTCAACAGTTCCTAATAGAACAAAAAAAGTCATGCCCAATACTGCTGGTCTAGAGGTTATGCTGGAGGAAAGACTTGGTACCTGCTCTCTGAGTTCACCCTCTGTGGTGGGGGAGACAGGTGGTAGTTATGAGTCATGTGGGTCAAGATGTGTATATATGTGTACAGTGTCAGTATATCCATGCAGAAACATGGGAAGAGCCGTGGAGGGAGAGTGCAGGGCTCGTTTTGGTGTAGACCAGGACCTGGCCCAATTGGAGTTCAGGGAGGAAGGGGCTTTGGACTGAGAGGGTGGAATGGTAGCATCAGCTGAGCCGAGGGTCCCTGGGGAGGAGGAGGGAAAGTGCAGGAGACCGAGCATTGAGTGCTCAGCCAGGGCAAAGATGGAGGGCCTGCTTGGGAATCTAGTCTTCTGCTACTATTTCACCTTTGCCTTTTCCCCCTCTTCTAGGTTAGCAGATCCAGTCAGGAAGTGTTCTTGATTCTTCTGGAACAAGATCTACTTTTCCGTCATGATATTGGAAACAAAGCGTGTCCAGTTCTGCTGGAGCTGTCTGCCCCAGACAGTGTTGATGAGGAGAGCAGAAGCTGTGAGCTGAACCTGACAAGTAATGACTGCAAGAACCTGTTGGGCCTGTCCTGTATGCTGGCGTGTGCAGGACTCGAAGGGACATATGTGTTCATCTGGCCAGCACCATTCCTGTAGCCAAGGTGGCCAGTGACTCAGCCTCAGTCACAGGAAGCTCATGGGTCAACCCTGAGCCTGCTGCAGAGGCAGTGGTCCTTTGAGCACTCCTCATTTAAGAAGGCAGGGCTCTGGAAATGGAAATGATGTGGTGACCGAGGCATGGGCCTAGCACCTCTGCTGGGTGAAATGCTCAAGCGCACAGACAGAGCCTTTGACCTGCCTGGATCCTGGGGCTTGTTTCTGCAAGGCAGGAACATCATGTGGTATGTGAGATGATTTTCAGTGGTACTTGAGATAGTTAAGGAAAAATTTGTGTCTAATTTATGATGTAGGACAAGAACTCAAGTAGACAGGTAAGCACAGGTAAGCACAGAAGCCACTGTGAAGGATGCAGATGTGAACAGATGTTCATAGCAGTGTGGGAAATGCTGTTGAATGTTTGTGTTCATATCAGTTAAAGACATATGATGAAAGTAATAGTTTCTCTACTAGTATCTTCTCTCTTTAATAGTTAATGAAATGGTACCCTTGGGTTTGGAAGAGTCTGAGCCCATTGCTAAGTGACTATATAACTTTCTGCTTGCTGGAGCCTTTATTTGCAGACCAGTAGTTGATGAGCCATTGGAGCTTTTACCAACCTGAAATCAGAGGCTGCAGCCTGGCCTGTGACTCCAGGAGAGGTTGTCATGGACCATCTTGTTTCTGAAGCTGCCATTCCTCCATTGACCAGTGCAAAGGTTGCTGTGTGACTTGACCCTTTCTTTGTGCAGTACAGAAGTGCATAGCTTGGGATTATTTCAGCATTTTAGGAAAAATTTGTACATAAACGATTTTAAAAATAATGAGCCTTAATTATGAGTAAATAAAAGAGGATAGTTTTCTTAAACTATCTTTTATTAAGATAAACTATCTTTTCTTAAACTATTCTTTTATTAAGTAAAGAATGATATTAGAGAAAGGAATTATTTTCTTTTCCAAAATACAAAATCATTATACACCATAGAGCTAAAATATTATATTGTGTCATTAGAACATTTGGCAATTTTTCTTCGTTTATGTAAAAGTTTTCTTCAACTATGTGTTAAAGGCCTGAATTTTTAAATTAATTTAATTTTTTGCATCTTCCATATGTTTATAAGATGAATCAGCCTGAAGAATAATTGATTGTTAAAATTCAAATTCTCCAGGGTTCTTTTATAAATTTCAAGTTTCTCTACGAGAAATTAAATTTATTGTGCAAAATGAACCTGGATAATAACATTTAGTGGGGTATTTGGCAGTTGAGCAGTGAACTTTGCCAACTAGATCTTCTTCATTTGGAAGTTGATTAGGTGAGTTTCCAAGGTTACGACCGACAACCAAATATCTTATCCCTAAGGACTGATAATACCATGAAAAATAATGCTAAAGGCATTTTTGCATGATATTTATTTTGTTTTGTTTCCAAACACTCCATTGTTGTCAGCAATATCCTTCTTCTTCTTTTTTCTTCTTTGAAACATTTGGAAAATATAACAGGCCTCTCAGAAGCTCTCTCCACAAATCATTTGCAGAACAAATTAGTTCACATAAATTTTCTTTCTCATTCAAAGTGAGTTGCTGGTATCATGGCTTGAATCTTGAGCTGTGGCTGCAAGAACTGAAATGACCTTGGACCCCCCTAATACTAGGCCAGGCACATGCCTTTGTCCCCACAGTGTTTCTAGAGGGTTTCTGAGCTTCTCCCAGGAGCTCCTATAGGAACAGACTGTGGAGTGTCTTGTATGGCCTTCATGAGTCTTGGTCTAGTTCCTCTCCAGAACCTCAGAGAGAACATGCCCCTTGGGCCCCCAGGAGCTGTGGGGTGCAGACAGAGCTCATCTCTTGTCAGCTGGGAAATGGCACTGTGGGTAGAGTGTGGGTTTCATTATTCAAGGAAGTCACGTGTGTGCTTTGCAGGTTCTGATTCAGCTGGTCTGTGAGTGACCTTCAGCACTGTGGCACCAGCATGTTTCTGTTTAGAAGTGGTTTGGGGGGCTGATGGTTTGCAGGGTGATCGAGAAGAAAAGAATTAAATTGGGCTGGACCAGTGCCCTCTGTGTCTAGGGCTGTCTTTGCAACCATGTGAACACTGCCACAGCGCAGGTAAAAATACATACCTACTGAGAACAGTGCTGTTCGGAGGAATGGCTTCTCACTCCTAAGGAAACTGCTGGGATGAGGATAGATTCCTGGGTTCCTATGTGCTTCTTGCTCATGTAGTCTTTCTCAACCCCCCAAGCAGCATTAGTGACTTTAGAGTTTGTACATATCTGTCTTCTGTCACTCGGCAGTTGAGTTGTGAGCTCTGTTTGTTTCTCCCTTGAGACAAGGAACTCCTCAAACATGGGCCCGGCATATCTGCACCATCAACACGCAGCACAGTGCAAGGCCCAGTGTCGGTCCTGGATAAATGTTAGTTGTTGGATGAATGGATTGGTTCAAGGCGGCAAGAGCTGTATCTTGTAATTATATCTAGACAGGATAAACAGGCCACCGGAGACCAATTATAATTCCTCTTGCTTGCAGGGAGGCCATTAGCATTCTGAAATTATAACTAATTGTCAGGAGCCTGTTCTCTCTCGCAATGCATTTCACATTAAGGCTTCCTCATTTTTTTGTCGTCATTCCTGTTTTTAGGCTCATTTTTATCTGTGCATTTATTTAAAGAGTATGCTGTGGTTATACGCCATAAAGAATAGTTGGTTCCAACAAACTAAACGCAGATCATCATTTTATATACGTGGTTCCCGGGGCCACCGGAAAAATCATTTCTTGTCACTCAGTGTGCTGACTTTTAATGATTCTTGCTTTGTTTTATACTGTGTGATAATAAGGTCATGTGGGTGTGGCAGAGGGGAGTGGAAGGAGGTACTGGGAACTCTATAGTTGCCTGTTACCCTGGAAACAGAAGCCTAATGTCTCTGTTTATTGAGGCTGTAACTGTACAACTTCGCTGAGTGAGATCAGAAATATGTGCCTCCTAAGTTAGAAGATACAAGCCTTTTCCTTTTTTGTGCTATGGAGCTGGTTTCTGCTTCTACCTGCTCTGATTACTCTTTTTTCTTCTCTTGCCTGCTTGTCTGCAAATTCCAAATAGAGTGATGGGTGGATTACCTACTCAGGACCTTTTCCTACTATAAAGCAGCAGTGCTGAGTATACATTGAGACTGGCAGACTTCAGAGACAGAAGGTCCTCCCTTCCTTCCTCCCTTCCCTTTCCCTCTTCACTCCCTTTTATTTTAATTTTTTTGGGGGGTTACAGGGATTGAACTCAGGGACACTTGACCACTCAGCCACATCCCCAGCCCTATTTTGTATTTTATTTAGAGACAGGGTCTCACTGAGTTGCTTAGTGCCTCGCTAAACTTCTGAGGCTGGCTTTGAACTCGCGATCCTCCTGCCTCCGCCTCCCAAGCCACTGGGATTACAGGCGTGTGCCACTGTGCCCAGCCACTCCCTTTTATTTTGGGGGCAAGATTGGGAGAGTGTTTTTTAAAAAACTTTTTTAGGGCAACTTTTCATTTGTTTTATTTTAACATTTTTCAGAAAAGTTGCAAGAATAATAACCCAAACTCCTGTACCTTTTATCCACCTTCCTTAGTAGTTCATGTTCTACTCCATTTGTTCTTGTCATTTTCTCTCTTTAAGCACATATACATGGGCGTGCACATGCACACACATTTTTTTTCCTGAGTATTCGAGAGTAAGTTGGAGACATTGTTCCCCTTTACATCTAAATACTTCAGTGTATATGTCCTAAAACTAAGGAAATTACTTTTGTACAAATACAGCACAGTGATCAAATTTGGGGAATTTTAGCACTGATATTGTGCTAATCAATGTCTGTCATTTGCAGTTCACATCCCGGTGCCATTTGTGGATGATCTCTCATTGTGTCAAGTTGTCTCCACTGATCTGGTCTGGTTTCTACCAATTTGGAACAGTTACTGAGTCTTTGAATTTTGTGACATTGATATGTATAGGCTGGTTCTTTTGTAAAACGTCTCCCGATTTGACTGATGTGTCTTAATGAATGGATTCAATCTGTCCAACTGGCTGAGTGTCATAGAAATGATATGTTCTCAGTGTGTCATGGCAGGAGGCACAAGACCTGCTAATACTTGGGATGTTAATTTTGTTGACTTCATAGATAGAGACAGTATTTGCCCAATTTTACAGGAGAGTTTCCTCAAGGCTGTGTGAGTATACTCTTCCTCATTAAACTTTCACTCATGAATTTTAGTACCTGTGGATAATTCTAGTTGTTCCCTTTCCATTATTTGCTAATAGATTGTTGAAGAATTAACATCTCTATTTAACAGAGCCATTGTAGGTAATTTTCTTATTATGTCTTTGTCAGGTTTTGGAATCAGAGTTTTCTGGCCTCAAAAATGAGTTGGGAAGTAGTCCCTCCTCTTCAGTTTTCTGATTAAAAAGTTGTTTAAGATTGGAGTTATTGTCCCTCCTAAATATTTGTTCAAATTCATCTGCCTGGTTCTAGAATTTTTTTTAATGAAATGGTTTTTGATAACAGATTCAAATCAGATATAGGGCTTCATTTTTGTTATTTCAGTCATGTCAATGGGTAAGTTGGATATTTTAGAGAATTTATTAATTTCATCTAAGTTTTCATAATATTTCCTTATATTTTCTAATGAGTGTAAGATCAATAGTGTTATCTTCTTGCATTTATGGTATTGGTACTTTGTATTCTCTCTTTTTGTTCTTAATCAGTCTTGCTATGGGCTTGTCAATTTTATTAAAGTTGGGCCTTATTGGTTTTCATTGTTACTTTTTTTCTTTGTGAAAAATATATGCTGTTTATTTTTTCTTCTTCTACTTTACTTAGTTTGCATGTATTTTTTAGCTTCATGAAGAGGAAGCATTTTTACTCCTAACTTCTTTCCCATTATAAATATAAAAACATTAAACATGTTTGTAATGTATTGTCCCTTTTATCATTAAGGAATGTTTCTTACAGTAATCTATATATTGCTTTCTATTTGTGATATTAATATAACTACTCCACTGTTCTTATACTTACTGTTTATTATAACATTTATTTATATTCTCAACTTATATATATACAGTGTTTCTGCTTTTGGCACATAGTTGGATCTTTTATATCTAGTCTGACAGTTTTTAGTTTTTAATACTATGGATTGAACACAGGGGTATTTGACCACTGAGCCATCTCCCCAGCCCCTTTTGAGACAGGGTCTTACTAAGTTCCTTAAGGCCTCACTAAGTTGCTGAAGCTGGCTTTGAACTTATGATCCTTCTGCCTCACCCTCCGGAGCAGCTGGGATTACAGGTATGAGCCAACACTCTGGGCTTCTGCCTTTTAAAAGGAGTATTTAGTCCATTTATTTTTAATGTGATTATTTCTATATTTGGATTTATTTCTGCCATTTTGCTCTTTGATTTCCACTTTTTGATCAGTTTTTGTTCCCTTGTTAATTTTGTTCTTCTTTCCATTAAGTTGATTGAATACTTTTTAGCATTGCATTTTAATTTCCCTGATAAGGATTTTCAAAAAATACAGCAATAGTGCAGTTGTATTTACATTCACTTGGTTTCGTGCTTTGTCCTTTTTATTTTCATCTGTATTACATTGTGAATCTGAAAATAGTTTCATAATTTTTAAAGTTATATCTTTGAAAGACGTTAATAAAAGAGAAAAATATATGGCTTTTATACTTTCATTTTTACCATTTTTGGTGATCGTCATTCCTTTTTTTCCCCTAGATCTGAATTATCATCTGGTATCATTTGCTTTCAGCCTGGAGAACTTCCTTTAGTACTTTCGTGTAATGAAATCTCTCGGTTTTGGTTTATCTGACAGTGTATTTATTTTGCCATCATTTTTTGAGTGATAGTTTTGCTGGATATGGAATTATGGGTCGGCAGGTTTGCTTTCTTCCTTTAGCATGTTTAGAGTCATTCTGCTGTTTTTTGGCCTTCATTTTTTTCTCATGGAAGTCAGCTGCTATTCATGTTATGCTCTCAATTATTCTTCTTTTCTTTGGCTGGATTTGAGATTTTTCACTCTTACCTTTGGATTTTAGCAGAGTGTTTATTCTGCTCATGTTCATTGAATTTCTTGGATTTGTGTATTTATACCCTGCACACAATTTAGGAGGTTTTTGACTATTGTTCCTTTAAATACGTTTTTCTTTGCCATTCTCTTTTTCTCCTTTCAGTCTAGGATTTAGATTATATGAGGTTTTAACCCTTGATATTGTTCCACAGGTCTTCGAGGCTCTGTTTTTCTTTAATCATTTTCCTCTCTGATGTTCAGATTTGATAATTTTTATTTATCTCAAGTTCAATAACTCTTTTTTGTCATCTTCAATTTGTTGTTAGGTCTTTTGGTGGTTCTTGTTGTTGTTGTTGTTCTTCTTCTTCTTTTTCTTCTTCCTCCTCCTCCTCCTCCTCTTCCCCTTCCCCTTCCCCCTTCCCCTTCTCCCCCTTCCCCCTTCCCCTTCTCTCCCTTCCCCCTTCCCCTTCTCTCCCTTCCCCCTTCCCCCTTCCCCTTCTTCCCCTTCCCCCTTCCCCTTCTCTCCCTTCCCCCTTCCCCCTTCCCCTTCTCTCCCTTCCCCCTTCCCCCTTCCCCTTCCCCCTTCCCCCTTCCCCTTCTCTCCCTTCCCCCTTCCCCTTCTTCCCCTTCCCCCTTCTTCCCCTTCCCCTTCTTCTTCTTTCCCTCTTCCCCTTCTTCTTCCCCTTCTTCTTCCTCTTCTTCTTCCCCTTCTTTTTTTCAGTTATCTTACTTTTCAGCTTTAAATTTCCATTTTGATCTTTTCCAGAATCTTTACAGTCTCAATAGTGCTGTGATATTGAGGGTTCCTATGTGTGATATAGGGAGTTCCTATCTGTTCTTCTTTACACTTGTTTTTCTTTTAATCCTTGAATATATTTATAATACCTTCTTTAAAGCCTTTTTCTGGTAATTGCAACATCTGTGTCATCTTAAGTGTTGATTTCCATTGACTACTTGTATTAAGGGTCACCTTCTCATGTTAACCCCTGAATAGCAGTTTTTGGTTGAATACTGGACATTATAAGTGGTAATTGCTCTGGATTGTGTTGTTTCTCTAATGTCATTTTGCCTTAGTAGGCAGTTACCTTGACTGATCATTAATTCCAAACTGTCTCCCTTTGATGAACATCAGCTAATGTCTGCCCAGTTTGTCTGATTTCTGCCTGCTGGGTCCTCTGTAATCTGCCCCATGTGTGTGGTTTAGCAGACAGCCAAAGATAGAAGCAGATTTTATATGCAGATTTGGACCTTGCTTACAAATTTCTCCCATTACAGTTTCTTTAAGGGCAGGCTGCCCTCCAGTTTCTGCCTTTTGGTTGTTATCCATTCCTTCCAAATGCCTGTTTTTAATGTTTGTTAATATTCTCTCATTATTGTCTGTAGGAAGGTTAGTACAACTAAGCTTCTGGATCATTACTGGATTTTTTTTATAGTTTCTATTTCTTTGATGGGACTCCTGGTCTTCATTTAGTGTGACTGTCTTTTCCTTTTAGTCCTTGGGCATATATATAATAGTCACTTTAAATTCAGTTTAAAGTCTGCAGATTCCAATATCTGGAATTTTTTTGTGTGGGTTTCCTTCTACTGACGACATTTTTCTTGTGTATGAATCACATTACCCTCTTTCTCCTTATGCTTTTGCTTGTTTTGGTTTGTTTGTTTGTGGGGTTGGGATATACTTATGTGTGTTTGCTTTTTATTGTATCTTATTGATGAAGCTTTGTAAAAACTCTGGATTTTATTATTTTCTTCTGAAGAGTGTTGACTTTGTTTTGGGCAGCATTCATATTTGTGTTTCCTTACAGTAGTCAGCAGTTCTAAGTACTCACTCTTTAAACCACAAGTTACCAATGTTTTCTCTGAGCCTTAGCATCTCCCCTGTGCATGCATAGGTCAGAGGTCATTCTAGGGTTAGGATCTAATCACAGATAGTGGGGCTCACAGAAAAGTCTCTAGCTCTAGCCTTCCTTTCTTCCCAGGAATTCTACCCACTTTCTAGCTGCCATGGCAGGTTCAACCTCTGCTCTCTGGCTTCAAAACAGTAAAATTGTTGCTTTTGCTTGAGACCTGACTACCTTATATGGCCATGCAGCCTAAGAAGTGCCCTCACACAAAAAATAGCACTTTATCCAGTGCATTTTTCTCATGGCAAGGGTCCCTCTCTTAGTTTCCTCGAGTGTTTCATTATTCCCCAGAGCCCATGTAGCATTTTATATGCCGTGACCTTCTATGCCTGTATGTCCCAGATTACCACCGTTTGTTCTCAGTGACATTACTTAGCCGTTGTCAGTGTTAGTTTTTTCATCTGGAGAAGTGGGATAATATCCACGCTATGGCGTTTTGGGGAAGGTAGAATGAGCCTGTGTACTTCCACCGTGTGCTCACGTGTTGGGCACATGGTGTGTACCTGGAAGATGATGGCTTGAGCTTTAGACAGGCACTTATGTGAGTGACAGTGGAGAAATATCTGTCTATTGATCATATAATTTGATAAAATTCAAAAGAAGATGCTCTGTGTTTATCATTCTTGGCTATTTTGGTAATGTTTTAAATATTTGCTTTTGGAAACTATCTTGTCATTGGTACATGTAATTTAGATATTTCGGTATTTCAAGTGATTCTGATTTTCTTTTTATTTATAGATAATCTGAAAAATGACATCAATGCTGAGCAAAGACATACTTGAACACCTGCTCCTCCCTTGATTCTGTGAACTGTGTGGTGATGGGAAACACTTTCAAGTTCAGAAGGTAGGAACCTAAGAGTTTCAAAACTCTTTAAAAATCAAAATAATCAGAATTGATTTCTCTAAAGTTTCTGTCTACTCCTTCAGTAGATGCACATCTGGAGAAAAGATGTAGCCAGTGTGAACTGTGTAGGGAAATATTTGGCAGTGTTCCACTTCTTGCTGCAGATAGGAAGTACACAGAGCCCTGGGGTGGGAGTGGACGGGACCTGCCTGCTGGGGGTGTAGGCCTCGCCACCCACTGCTTCCGTGGCCCAGGTTTGTGCCAGACCTGCAGGGTCTTAGGTTTCCTGGGGTAGTTCCTGCCAGAACCCTCTTCTCTTTGCTGTACCTTCCAAACCCAATTCCAGCTTCCCACTTGGTCTCTTGTCACTTGGTGTCAGGTTCCTCCTGGAAGCTGTCATTGCCCCTCTCTCAATAGCCTCTGCTTCCACCTTGCTGCCTGCTGGCCCTGCTCCTCTAGCCCGTCCTCGTGATGCGTGGGCAAGACAACGGTCTCATTTACCATGCAGAGAATGTGAAGGGGCTCTTTTTGCCCTATTGCTAACCAAATACATTATGTATCAAGATCAATTAGGAGCCAGACAATCCTAGAAGTTGGCATCTTCTCGTAGCTCTTGTGTTCTCAGTGCAGCAGAGGCCCTAGCCTGATGTTGTGTGGGCGGCAGGCGTGGTAAGTGCTTGTTAGCGCCCTGACTGGAGCCATGATTGCTCTCAGGGTTCCTGCTTGTTAGTTTTAAATTTGTTAAGACAAAAAGGGATAATGCGGATGCCTTTTGCCTCTCTAAGGTGTGCGCTACAAATTTTGGTGTTATTTGTCATGCTGTTGGACAAGAAGCCACAAGAAATTTTCAGTATGTATAGTTTTGCCAATTATAATTGCTGATTCATTTCTTAGTGCACTTTCCAGATCATTTGTAAAGTTTTATATTTATGAGTCTGTTATTCTGGAATGGCAATTCAGTTCTGCCTTCATCAACTTCAGATTTCTCGACTTCTGAAATTCTTACTCCTGAGCACTAGGCAGCTGGTCTGGAAGTGATGGAGGTAGCCCGCCTCTCCTGAAGATGTGGCAGCTGCTTCTTCTCAGGCCGCACTCCCTGTTTCTTCTCCCCATGGAAGTCACTCTCTGTCCCCTCTTCGCTGCTCTTCTGCTCACTCTCACCTTGCTTCTGGGCCTCCAAACCATGGATGCTTTTTCTTGGTGTAAGCTGAAAGCCCAGAACCTTACTGGCCTCAGTCCCCTTCACAGACGTACTTTCTGCCTCACTTGCAGTCACCTGCTCTGTTCTATTTGGCCTTGGTGGGCTTCACCTCTGGACATTCATCTGAATCCTGGAGAAGCTGGAGGAAGGAGGAGAGCCCACACATCTATACTTTTTATAAATCCCCATGTGATCCTGGTATATAACAGCACAGAGAGCCACTTCACCAGCCAGCCAGGTGACCCTCAGCTCCCTGAGGCTTTATGCTTTTCTGCCCTCTGGGCCTCTGCTCTCCCACAAGGGTCTTCTCTGCCTGATTGGACCTTCTGCAAAGTTAAAACACAGCTTGGGTTTGCTCTGTGGTGTTTTTCCTTGTCCAGACTCACCTGGCCACTGTGCCAGAGCCCACTCACTTCTCCCTGGCAGCCCTCTGTCGACCTTTGTTCAGAGCACTTCATGCAGGTTTTGTGGAGAGGGACCTTGAGGACGGGGACCACATCTTGTTAATCTTTGTCTCCCCTGTGCCCACCTGGCAACTGGAGAGCTGCCAGGTGCTCAGAAGGCACTCACTTTCATTTGGCAGAGTGGACTACCTGGGTGGTTGGAATTTAACCTCAGAAACTATAATTTTTTAATCGATTTTTAAATTTAGGTTTAGAAACTCACTTTGTTTTATTTGAAGTATAAGCCATGTCACCATGGTTGTAACCCAAGAACAATTTTTTAATGGGCTTGCTGCTTTGAAAATACAGTGAGTGTTATTTTCCACCTAATGTATCTGAATGAGGAGCAGCAGTGGCCAAAATGCTGATCTTTCTGTAGGCAGATAGTTCCATGATCATATCATATTCCCCTTTGTGGAACACTTTAAGCTAATTATTTTACATTATGATATTAAAGTCAAAGCCTTTTTAAAGGATAAATTTTAAAAGAAGATGTAATCATGACCTTCACCTAGATATAACTGAACATATGTCAAAGATTATGTTTTTAACTCATTGATTAATGATGGAAACCAGTAAGATAGTACAACCAGTTTAATGGAGAACTCAAAGTAGCACACATTTGTAGTCTGAACAAGGAATATTGACGTAAACTTTGAGGGATTCAAAACAGATCAATATCCAAAGTGATACCTGATTGCATTCCACGGGACACACTTGGTCTTCTGTGGATAGGAATCGCTTGCATTGCCATTAGTTTCCGCTTAGGGACCACCATTAAGCCTCAGTTTTGTACAGTCTTTCTCTGTTTTTATAACAAATATCAGTTATATCCCCCCCCAACTTTTTTTTTTTTTGAGCTTCCCCTTGTATCTTGTTAAATTTAACCAAGTCCTACAGTGAAGTCAGGAGGTGAAGAATGTGTTTCTCTCTTCCACTTCTCTTACTTTCTCCTGTCTCCAGGGGTTCCTTTTAGACCAGGGTTGTTTCCCTCTTGTTACTACTTTGGGATCTGCCATCACTGTGCAGTAAG
The DNA here is from genome assembly GCF_045843805.1 of Urocitellus parryii. NCBI lineage: Eukaryota > Metazoa > Chordata > Mammalia > Rodentia > Sciuridae > Urocitellus > Urocitellus parryii. Next base: position 186,432,258 of record NC_135536.1, read on the forward strand.
ACAGGTTCTGCCCGTCCCCAGGGTACTCAGAGTTGAATAGTTACTTTTTGTGTGTGTGTGCTTTGTTAGATCCCCAGATTTTTTGAGTTCTACTAAGATAACATGGTGGGGCCCACGACAAGCCTATACTTCCTATGACCCCCACCCATCCCCACCCTGGGTCCGCAGAGCTCTGCTCTCCCCTCTTCATCAGGCTTGTCAGTGACCCCTGTGGATGGTGAGTGCTGAAAGTGCTGTGTCCGCCTGTCTCACTGTGTCCAGCCTCAGGGCTTGTGCCTATGTATTGTGTCCTTATAGTCCCTGGTTGGTGGCATAATCAGATTTAGACCATCTGAAGTCAAAATTAGGGCACCTGAAGTATCAAAAGTTTGGGGGTGAATATTAAGAAAGTGGTGCACACCTTATTATCTGCAATGAGCTCACTCTTGTCGAAGTTAGAATCGAGAAGGAAATACTAACCGAGTTGTTCCCTTTTCTGTTACTGTTGTAAGTACACCATGGTTAATGCATTCTGCTTAAATACTTTATATGATCTGTCACTATTTGTTGTATAAATAATATTTTAGAAAAAATAAAAACTATAGGGCTAAATTTTTGCTTATTTTCTGTTAAAAATTAGTTTATTGGGGATTTGTCTAATGCTCTGGATAGCGCTGAGTCCGGCAGACACAGTGGAGCAGATGTCTGGCGGTCAGCTGTCAGCAAGCCTGGCCTCCACCGCAGGCTGAGCCTGTTCGCTGTGCTGCACTCTGGCTTCAGGTGTGGCAGGCTGCCTTCCAGTGCGTGTGCCCCTTCATTTCCATCTTTGTAAACCCCTCCAGGGCTGGCCTGCATGTTCCAGAGAATGGCACACTGAGCCCCCCTCCACTAAGGCAGGACTGCTCTTGCCTCTGGCTGGCCCAGACCCAGCAGGTAGCGCCTCCTGGCCAGGGTCAACACCAGGATCCAGTCGCACCTCAAGCACTCCCCTAAAATCCCCGCAGTTACCATCTTGTCTTGAGTTTAGTGACAGTGACCTTCTGGGCAGGATGGAATATTAGAGCTTTAATTATGTAAAGAAGCAAAAAGTAATTGCAATAATGATTTTGAAACATGACTACTAGGTTATAAATAATGAAGCTACCATGTCTCCTAAATTTAGATAAAATATTCATTGAGAGTAGTGATTAAATAACCTATAAAGAAAAATTTCTCTTACTTTTTGATTAATGAAGTTCTTTGGATAGTTTACACAGGAAAAATGCAAAGTCTTCCAAGTGCGCTTTGGTGATGTAGGTGTTCTGTGCAAATAATGGTGGCATTCTTGCCCACCTCTGAGGTCTGCAATGCTGTCTCTGGGAGTGTCCATCTTTTCTGTGGTGTAAGGGTGCCTACCAACCCAACGCCTTGAGGTAATCCAGTGTCTGTCCACTGTTAGCGTTCTGCAGGTATGCGCTAGTGGGCACGCTACACCTCAGCTGACACAGGTCATCTGAAGATGGGGCCATCCTCCCCACCAGCCTGCTCCATCAGAATTCATGAAACACTTGCTGAATGTCAGGCCCAGGTGCCGCACCTTCTTCATCAAGATTTTCAGTGGCCAACAAATAGCCAGCTCTTGCCAGCTTCCACATGCTTTCTTTCCCAGTGCCTGCCCCCTAGTGGAAGTACAAATGAGCAGTAAGTGGGTACAACTTGCCCCTGAGGTGCTTCTGCAGTGTCAGGCACACTCTGCACTGGAATGCAGAGGAAGGCTCAGCCTGGCTGTCACATGATGTTCTTCATGTCCGCCACACTCCCAATGGTTCAGAGGGAGTGAATTGGGCCTCTTACCTACTCGTTATGTTTTAATCTGACACTGGGAGGCACACGAATGGTGGATGACCAGTTAGAGGAGGAGGAGAAGGACTGGGCTTGTGAGGAGGTAGGTCTCAGGTTTTTTCACGTCCCTTCCAGTCTGTCACATGACACTACAAGTTTGCTTCCTTCAGTTTAACCTATTGATTCAACAAGGCCTATGCAGATAGTGCCAGATCCACTCATGGAAGGGACATCAGTGGAAACTAGTGTCTCCTGCCTATCAGTAGCCCCTCTACCAGCCCCACAGAAAACCTGGGGGAAGGCCCTGCTGTGACTAGCGCCGCATTGCCCAAACCCTGCTCGGGGCCAGTGCCTTCCCACAGCTCTCTGATATTAATGACCTCCCATCAGCAGCCAGCCTGCCCAAGGAATTCAAAGGATGTGTTCTCTAGTGTTCTTTATTGGCAAACTCCTGATATAAGCCAGGACGTAAAGCAGCTTCTGAGTGGGGCTTGGCCGCAGGAAGAGGGCTGTAGCGGACCCGAGGCTAGATGTGAGAGTCAGGAAGTCCTCCCTGGTTTGCAGGAGCATAAGATGAATGGTCCAGATGTTCAACGTAAAGGTGGTCTGTTGTCATTAAAGAGAACACGAGATGTTTCTGTGTTGTGCATTGCATGTGGCCACTTCCTTCCCCCTCCGGCCTGCATATTGATGCATGTGTGTGCCTGAGTTTACATACACTATGCACATGTGGAGAAAACCAATCGGCTTGGTCTCTCCCTGGCCAGGACAGTTGGAGGTGTCTCCACGTGGGACTCTTGCAAGGACTGAGCCTCCTTGTTCTGCAGACAGACATATGCATCATTTGAGGCAGTTTTATAAGAAAAGTACAGTGCGTGGACACTGATGTCTTTCCCCTGTTTGATGCCCTTTCTCGTTACAGGCAGCTAAGGGTGATGCTTCTTTTGGAGCTTGTTAACTCAGCCCTTGGCTGCACTCTGAGGTGTCTGTCTCTGTGTGGCTAGGAAGACTACAGCTTCATCTTGGGGTGTTTTTATTTTCTGACTAGAGCTCCTTTTGGCATCTGATCTGAGAGTCAGACCCTGCCGTCTATATCCATTATCATGACTCTGCTTTCTCTATGGTGCTGCTATATTTATACTCTTCCTTGAGTTGGAGAATTGGAAAAAAACACCACTTACTGCTATTGCTGGGTGAAGATTGGTGAAGCTTTCAGGAAGGGAAATGTGAAGGTCCAGTTAGCCCTGTGATTAGTCTTTGTCCTTAAATTTATGGAGAGTATTAAATCAAGTTTTCTAAAGGAAAGAGCACATGTAACACGTCACTTCTAACAGGTGCAGGCAGAGGTCTGTTTGGAAAACACATCATGGGACCCACCCTGATCCCTAGCACTGGAACCTGAGCCTGGAGGCTGGGCACCTATGATGGGCACCTGAAGCTCTTGGAATCTGCTGAGGGGATTATGCAGACAGCCCCATGTGGAGCATGGTGAGGACTGGCTGAGGAGGAGACTTAGCCAGCTTAAAGAGTGTAGTTCCTGGGGACAGAGGAAATGTCTGCAAGAGTTACTTACAGAGTACACCAGTACTTTGACCTGATCTCTGGGGGATGGCTGGGAGTCCACCAGCCAGGGAGGTCAAGGAGTGAGTTCCAGAGGGTTCTTTCAGTTCTCTGAAACCATTGTTTGTGGCATCTTGTATGTGCAGCATGTGTAACTTCTTTGTAAGAAAGGACTTATAGCTTTCCTTGGTTCTCCAAGGCATCTGTAACCCCAAAGATACAGGAATAAATGACATGTTTTATTTGTAAACTGACCATAACAGGAATGTCCCTTAGGCCATTGGGAAGGGCCTAGTGTGCTGCACTAAGAAGAGGGGACTTGCCCTGGGCACAGAGGAGAGCCAGCTGCAAGCTCTAAGTATTTTAATGAATCTTGGGGTCCATCAAATTTAACTCATAGAAAACAGGATGCAGGAAGTTGTGTGTGTGTGTGTGTGTGTGTTGGCAGGCTGGACACTGGAAGCATGCAGTTTTATTTTTATAGAAAAATATGTCAAATATATCATCTTTACTGTTAGGAGGTCTCTCCTAGTCATGCTATGGACAAAGGGGGGAAGCCCGGGCTTGGTGAGCAGGTCGTAACTCATCTGCTCACACACCAACTCACTGAGTGCGGGTGTGCAGGGCGTGCCAGGGGCAGGCCTCACAGAGGATGGGAGCATACCCTGCGTGGCATAGGCCTCCCAGGCTTGCTGCGCAGTAGCATTGGGTTCTTTCTGTGAAAGCTGATGGAGTCCAGCTCTGGCTTTGCCTGGCCGAGGCTTTTGAGTTCAAAATGGACGCTGTGTGTGGGGCTGGCCCTTAGTTGAAGTGGTTACTGTAAGCGGCCCATTACATCTTACTGAGAACTCACTTTGAGACTCCAGAACCTTGTCACTCTGACGTGTTCAGCTTGGGAATTGTGTGTGTGTGCGGTGCCCACTTCTCTGGAGTGAGCCCCCACAGGTCACATAAGCTATTCGGCTTCTTGACACTTCTCTTCCTGCAGCTCGAGTTCAGGTGTCATCAGCTGCACTGAGAGCCACACAGTATGACTCTGCAGATGACCCCAGCATAGGCCAACAGAAGGATGAAGAGAAGGTCCACTGCAGATCCCAGCTCTGCCTCTGACAGTCACATCCCCCTGCCAGCTTCATCATCTCGGAATGAGCTCTCTGTGGCCAGGATATTACAAAGCACAGTAAGTGTTTGCCCTATCCCTCAGCCACTGAGGATGTGACAGAAATCACAAAGTTGCGTTTTCTTTTATTAATATATCCCTGCAGAGAAGATAAATGGCAAGTTTCATTTCATTCTTAAGGTCATGTTTGGGATAACTAGACATCCAATCAATCAGGTGATTGATAACACTGATTCTCTTCCACAGAAACAGGGCGGGGACCAGAAAGTACCTTCCCTCTCCTCCAAAGATGACAAGAACTGATTCTTGGGAGAGGGGGCATTAATGATATAAATGTCTGTGTCACTGCTGACAGTCATTTACATCTTTTAATAATAGTGGAGGGTGGACTCATGGAATTCCTAGAATTTAAAGTTGATGGAGGCTTTAGGGAAAGATCATCGCACCCAGCCCCTCACTGCACAGGGCTCCTTAGTCCAGGGTGTCCTGGCAGTGGTGCTGGTTGGAACATAGACCTTGAGTCCTCCTGGAGTCCAGGGCCTGAAGCCAGGTCAGAGGGCCTGGATTTCTTTCTTTCTGAGTCTCTAGAAGCTTTCTAACCCTCTTCCACTGGGGTTCCTGAGCCGCCCTAATTCCTTCTAAACTTCTCTTCGACCACTTTAAAATATGCTCTCCCGTGCCTGGGGGTTGGAGTGGAGCCTGAAAACCAGGGAGGGGTCTGTGATCAGGGAAGGAGCAGGGATGTTAGCCTTCTCTTCACCGTGGGCCGTGGTGGGCAGGCTCTTCAGACTTATGGTTTTCAGTGCCTGAGTGCAAATTGTTTCTCTGTTCACACAGTTTTTAATTTTGGCTTAGTGATAAAACTGACTTACCAACTCTCATACTCCATAGACCTGCTCCAGTAAAGCAAAGCAAAACAAAATTCATAAAACCTGATTATAAAATGTTTAAGAGTTGGTCATAGTTATCTTTAGTAAGAAATGAGACGGTATACTGGGTTGCTGTTTTTTCCTAAAAAATGGGCCAGAAAACTCATGCTGTTACCTTGTGACCTGACTGTAGTGATCATGGGGATAAAGTAGAAAGGTGTGAGTGACCATGGTGAACTTGATGTGACAGTATTTGGGCTTCTCCATTAGAGACAGACATGGAAAGGGAAAGAAGCAATTGCTTCAGGTTGGCTCTTGGGTGGATGGAAAAGCCCCTGTGCCCCTGTGCCTTCATTTTGTAGTGAGGAGCCAGAGCTGTGGACTTCAGCTCAACTTCAAGGTTCTTCTGGGCCCAGCCAGAGCTGCCAGTTGCAAAAGAAGGAAGAGGAAACAGACTCTTGAGAGGCTTGGACAGTGAGGAGAGAGCTCCCTCATGCCAGATGCTGAGACACAGCAGTGCCGTGGACAGGAAGCTCCAGGGCTGGCCACTCGGTATCTTTGTCCACTCTGCCAGGTGCTCGTGACAGTTCTGCCTGTCTCCCATTTGTCTCTTCAGAAGAGCAAGGTATCCTATGCCAGAAACCCACCTCACTGCCCTCTCCCCAAGTGCCCCTCTCTGGCCATAGCTGCTCCATATATTTGTGGGTGCAGCATGAGGGAGGGTATAGAAGACGCCCATCTCCTCAAGCATCAGGATTCTGCAAGGAAGGGGGTGCTCAGGAGCCATTAGCCTGTTGCTGCGCTGGTGCAGGGCACTGAACTCAGGCACTGTTAGGGGCTGGCCTTGGTGGTTGGCTTGCACCCAACTTGGCTCCTGGTAACTGCTACACTCAACAGGACCCCGAGGACTTTGGATAATAATAATTCCAGCCACACACATTGTGAGTATATGTGAATTTATTAACTTAGAGAAAAAAACCTTAGGTTGTCATACCAGATGACCTCTGTATTTATCTCGTATTCTGTTAAAATAAACAGTGTACTTCAGTGAAAACCTTGGCATTGAAGGTTCTGGTGGCATGCCTCAGAATGAACGAAGCATCTATCCCTGTATTAATCGACTTTCCTGGATCATATGTTGAGCTGATTTGTCAGAATCCATTAAGCTGGTAGACAGTATGACATTTCAAGTGCAAGCTAGAAATCCACGTCATGGTTGAAGGAGAAGGTCAGATCCATCTCAGTTAATGTTAATCAATGATCAGAGACCAATATGTCACTGGTGAATGTTCTTGTTCATTTTAATTGTTAACCTAATGTAAAGGTTCATTAGCAAACAGGCACAGTGTTTGTCCACGTGGAAACTAAAAGCAGTTTACGGGGCGCATTCTCTGTCATCGCCACACCTCTTCACTCAGTTCACTGCCCCCTGCCCTCTGAGAGGTCCACTGGCCCTGCAGTATCTATTCCCCAGAAAACTGAGGTGCTTGCCACTCTGTGGCTTGCAAACCTCATCCTTCCTCTGGGGCAGTCTACCCTTAACATGTGAATGTTATTGGAGGGTGCTGGAAGCCACACGGGGGAGGTTTTCAGGGCTCAGAGACTAGTACAAGCAGGCTCACATGGTTGGCACTCACCAACTTTTACAGTAGCTTTTGTTTTGTGTAAGGACCACAAGCAGTCTTGGAATTAAAATATGTGCAATCAATTTTCTCTAGCTCTTAAAATGACTGGCCTGTACGACATGATATCTAACTGTACAAAAGCAGTTTGTAACCTCTGGAGAGACATCATTGACTTCAGAGAATGTTCTTGGCTTAGGTTGGCTTCTTTCATTTCTTTGAAGGGGGAGTGGCCTGGTGCAAATTGATAAATACTCCCAAACAACTCTGTAGGATCTTGGCAACCCCAGAAATGAAACCAGTGACCCTTTGGAGACTGAGCAGAGGCATGAACCCATCCCCTTGAGGAGAACAAATCTAAATTATAGGCTTGTTCCTCAAAAAAAAAAAAAAAGAAAAGAAAAGAAAGAAGAACAAACAACTCAAAACTTTATTTTCTGAAAGTTAAGTTTAAGAACAGACATTGAAACCAAATAATTTTCTTCTATCAATATTAAGTATATATCTTGGTTCATAACCTGTGTTGCTAACATTTTCTAACTTAAAAAGAGAAAATTTAAAGTAGTGTTTAAAATATTCTGAACAATCTATAATATTATTTTAATAAAGTTAATGTAAGAAATATTTTGACATCTTACTATTTGGTGTCTGTTTAATACAAATATTTTTTTTTTTTTTTTTTTTTGTCAAAAGTTGACAGCTTCTTTGGTTGAACTGTGTGTGTTCAGTTTCTCTCTCTCATGGATTAGCTTCTGGTGCCAAATAAGTTCTCACACATGTTCTAGATTATGGTGGAGCTTTGCCCTTACAGCAATGAATGTATGCAGGGGGCATCTTAGGGGCACCACCCATCTGTTGGAAGACAGTAATGACCTAGGTGTTGGTCATGGGGCCTCGATTGCAGGGTGATTGTGGGAGAGAGTAGACAGCCCCCAACCTCAAGGTGGTTAACCATGCCAAGCAGACAGCTACCTAGACTGTTCTTTGTGATTCCAGATAAGTTGTGGGCACCACTTGAACTTCCTCCAAAGCCAAAACCCATTCCCAGGAGAAAACAGGGTGCTACCCAAAAGCCCTTTGACTTTGGGAAGGCCTCTTGTTCCTCCCCAAATTTCTGCTTTGTTATTTTCACCTTTAAATTCCAAATTGCTTGTTTTCCTTAGTTTGCTGTTCCCTTTGACCCTCTTTCCTAAAGTGTAATGTTTTCCTTTTTCTCTCATTTCCCAGGCTATAATCCCTCAGCTTCTGCTAAATCACTTTGTGTCAATGACTGACCAAGTGCAGGCCCAGACGTAGCCAAACACTGTGCAGACAGCTTCCCAGGGTGGCAGTGACCTGGGTAGGCAGAATTGGCACTGCCTGAAGGACACGTACAAAACACTGTCTTCATGCAGGTAAAGGAAGCCTTTTCAGAGGAAGGTGCATAAAGAGGAGGGTTATTTAATTAGGAAGCAAAGGGAAGCTTCGGCCAGGCTCGCTGACCTGGATTTCCTGTGGATGCCGATCGGCGTGTTTACTGGTCTCTGATGAAATAGAGCTTTAAGTGGCTGACACCTGGCAGCATTCATTTTGCTCCAGAAATGCCATGTAAGATGTTGGGAACATTAAATTACATTTGCTTGTTGTGATCTGTGTGTCTGCTCTGTACCCCTAGTGGAAGGTCCGCCAGAATCTTGCCTTCTCCCTTCATGAGCTGGCTGTGATTCTTGGGGATCAGTTGATGGCAGCTGACCCGGTACCTGTCTTCAGTGGATTTTAAAGGATCTTGTGCACAGGAGTTCTTAAGCATCTTTATGATTTTCTAAAGGCAGGAAGGAGGGTTAAAAACAAGCTCCCTCTCTCCAGTCAGTCGTGTTAAGCCCTGGATATGTCTGGAATCAGTGAAAAACAAAAAGAAAAAAATTCACAGTGCAGTTGTCTGGGTTTCTTCTGTTGAAATGCACCATCCCAAATCTTAAAGTGGATGTTGTTTTATCAATAGGCAATGCCTTAGCGTGTTTCCTCCCCAGCTCCTGTCCTTCAGGGCTGCAGTTCTGTGTAGGGTGTTATGGACGCACAGCTGAGCACACTGGGTGCAGAAGAAGAAACCAGGCCCCTCGTGTGGCCTGACTTGCCCAGAGTCAGCTGGGGAGAGCCTGGGCCGAGGCCTGACCTCAGGTCGGCATGAAGGGCTTTCTCTGCAGGATATTGCTGCTTCCCGTCTTGCTTTTGTCTTGTCTTCTTTTTCCTTTTTCTTTTTTGCTGTAAAGGAACGATGAGTGTAAAAACAAGCATTTAGAAATGGCCTAGAGAAACTAATTAGTTGCATCCACTGACCCGGAGCTGCCCTTGGGGGGATGCGCTCTCAGACTCCCCTTTGCTGGTGCTGAGCTGACTGCAGGAAGGCAGCAGCGGCACTGTCCGCTGCACACACCGAGGTGATTGTTTAGGTGGGAAATGGCAGAAGGAAGAGACCCTGGGGCTTTTGGGAATACACAGCATAGGCAGGCGCCCACCAGGGGAAAGACTGGGAGCATCCTGGGCGAACTGATGTCAGTTGGCTGGGATGCCAGCTCACACACAAACTGGGCCATAGATGACAACTGAAAGGAGTTAGGGCATGAGGGAAAGGCAGGGATCTTCCAGTGCCAAACCTTAATCTGAAACAAAATAAGAGGGGGCACTTGGGGTTATTTTGTGGGTTTATATGTTTTTAATTACATATACATTTTAAAAAATAGTTTCTCCATGAAGACAAGAGGAAAGAATATCTGTATCAGCTTCAAGAATTTGTAGTGACCAATATCAGCAGGAATTGGAGGTTTGGACATTAACTAGCAGAGTAAGTAGAAACCTGTTCAGGGCAATGAGAAGGCAAATCAGAAGAAGTAAGTCTTAATTTTCCTACCTTATAATTGATTTCTAAACCAGCAGTAATAATGTTCTTTTGGATAAAGAGATTATGTTTTTATTAAGGTATAACCGAATTCCAAAGCTCTAAGTAACAAATACCACGGTCTCTGGGGAGACATTCATTTTCACACAGAGCCGGGGCTGCAGGCACCCTGGAATTAGAGTGTTCTGCTGTTCTATAAGGTAATTTGTTTGAACCAAATAAAAGATGAATTGCCCACTCTTCAATATTTCCCTATTAATCAGAGCAGGTTTTGCAAAGCTTTCTTGAGCATTTTGAGTGCTGTCGGCTCTGCAGGGTACAGCATGCTTTATGTACTTCAGCTGCTAAAGAAAATGGGGCGACAGCGAGATCTGAAAAGGTCTAACCCAGATGAGAAGATTATTAAATAAAAATGTCCCCCAAGGTGGCTTATATCTGTGCATCATTTCGTGTGTGGAGGAGTTATTCGATTCCATCTTGTGCCGGCAGTAGGAATGTGCTGGGTTTTCGTGATTATGAAAGGGTGATAGCATCGTTTTAAGTAACTCCCCTTCCCGAGGTGTATAATGCGCTTTTCGTGATGTGGAGAGGGTTTGTTTGTGTTGGCAGGGGTTTGGGTTTTAGTTCACGCCTTGTTGAGATTCATTTCGGTATCTTTAGTTTTCATTTTTCTTATCCACAACTCGAAATCTCTCCAGTCATTGTCTTCCCCGAAGAAATTCATCAGGCTTTTGCAGCCATTCAGGATATGATCTGGCTGGTGCCAGGGGCGAGCTGGAAGATTTTCTCTTTGCTGCGAGCTTTAATCATTATGCTTAATTTGAGAGATTGAGGCTCAGTCATTATGCCCGCTCCCCGCGCGCTGTGCAGAGCCGGAGGACAGCGGGCGGCTTCCACGGCGCCGCGTCGCCCTCTGGCGGCGGTGCGCGGCGGTGCGCGGCGGTGCGCGGCGCTGGCCGCCCGGCGTTATCGCTCCGCAGCGCCGATCTCCATCTCCGCCGCGCTTATTGCAGCCCGAGCTGCTGATAAGGATCCTGTGCTCCCGCGCCCGCGATACGGTGTCATTTTCCCCAGCACAGTGCTTTCCATATGAAAGTAGCACCTGCGCCCGTGGCTCGCGGCGCCGACCCCCCTCCCCGCCGCTTTTTCATTTCCTTTGGCTGCCTGGTGCAAATAATGCGGTCGGTTCCGCAGCCGCCCGGGCCGCGGGGCGCCGCGGCGCGCTGCGCCCGCTCCGCTCCGCTCGGCCGCCGGCTGGTGGCCGCGGCCGGGTCTCCAGGCGGCGCCCCCGCTCCCCCGCGGCCCGGGAGCCCGACCCGCGGTTCACGCTGTCGGATGGTGCGGGTGTCCTGGGCCGCTCGAGCGGTACCGGCTGGACACTAGGTCCGCGGCCGTCGTTTCCCAGCCTCTGTGGTGCGAAGCTGCATCCGCTTCCTTTTAGTTTGGTTTGTGCGCGTTGATTTTTGCCTCCACGTTTCTTAGCGTAGCCGTTTCGCGCGGCCTGGCCTTCTGCTGTGTGCATTTTACTGACCGCGCTGGCGAGGTCTTGTGCTGTTCGCTTCCCAGCCTGGCTGCCTCCATGCATACGATTAAATGAGAGTGAAGAGAAATTAGTGAGGTGTTCTTTGGGACCAAAGGAAGTTTTTTTGTTGTTGGGTTGGTTTTTGTTTTTTGTTTTTGTTTGTTGTTTTGTTTTTTGCTTTTTGTTATTTTGGTTTTGTTTTAATTTCACACAGCTGAAGCTGATTTTGGACCTCCGTAGCCCCTGTGGCGCCTGTGATTACCTAATGCACGTTGCCCTGAAGTTGTATGCCGAGAGGTTTCTGAAGTTGGTGGCTCTCCTTCCAACGAGGGAGGAAACACGGCCTTTTCTGTTTGGGAGTATTAAAAGCATTTGTGTGCAATGAATCAAAATGCATTCAGCTGTCATGTGTAACTAATTAGAACAAATAAAAAACAGAAAAAAAATAAAAAGCAATGCCATTAAAAATCATCAATTAAAAAAAAAGCAGGAGTGTTTATCTTCCATTTTAACATCTGTATTTTTCATGGGGTGAATTTGTCAGTTTACCTATAAAACCAGCTTTTAAATTTTGAAATTAGGAACTGTGTTATATATAGTTTTATCAATTTTTGGAGTAGCTTTTTTAAAAATTATGTGCCTCAGTGTTAGAATTTGTGGATAGATCACTTTATATGTGAAACCCTTTAAATAATAGCTGCTGCTTTTTATTTCTCTTCTTCTTTTTCTTTTTTCTTTCTTTCCTTTCCTATTCTTTTCTTTTCTTTCTTTCTTTCTTTCTTTTCTTTTTTTTTTTAACACTCTGGCATGGTTTTGTGAGGTGCTCAGTGTGCAGACTGCAGTATAGGAAAGCCGGTTCTGCTTCTCATGGGCTTCGTACCAGCTGAATACCGACTGAGAAATCTCATTTGAAAATACTGATTTTCTGATGGCTCTAAAATCTTATGAAAAGTGACATGTTCTAAGAAGTAACGATGTAGTTCGTTATGATGCAAGAAGAAATGTTCTAAAATTTAGACCCCCAAGCTTGCTAATGCATTTTTCAAATGCCATTCTCTTTTTCATTTTTAATGAAGGGTTTTTTATATGTGTGTCTATATGTTTATTGCCATATATTTAAACATCCTTTTTCTGTGTTCTAATGATTATTGTGACAAAACCGACTTTTTCTCTTGCTTGTGAATCCGTGAGAAAGGTGGGAGGGTGACAGATGTCTGGTTTCTGTTTCATGGTTAGAGACGGCACAAGGGCAGCATTTCTCATGAGCTCCTCCGTGTTTTCGCAGGCCGTGGTGATTCTGCATACGCTCTGGCCACACAGTTCAGGGGCCTGGAGTTAGTCCCCTGCCCCCGGGAGCTGGTGGGGGCTCCTGCACTGCTCTCAATGGGTGGGGTAGGTGAGGCCCTGGGAGAATCCACCCCTGTATTGCTCTGCAACCTGATGACATCCTTTCAACACAGAACCCCAGCCCCCGAGCCCTAGTTGGGAGCTCCAGGACATTCTGCCTGGACCCTTATCCTGCAGTGACGGGAAGCACCAACCCAGGCTCACCTTCCAGTGAGCTCACCCACCTGTGGATGGCCAGAGTCCCTACTGTGTGCCAGACATCCTGTGGCTGCTAGCAGGGAACAAGCTCTGACTCTCCCATTCCCTTTGTCTGGCCAGGCGAGGGCCATCCCACCACTGTACCTTACTGTAGCCAGTGGCTTTGGAAGGAGAGGGGATGAAAGGCAGAGCAAGAGGTGAGAACAGAGCCTGCTTCACCTCTTCAGGTACTTGAAGTTCATATCAGTCTGTCAGGCTCCTAGGCCACGTGCTCTACTGAGTGTTGGAAATGGGGGCATGTGTTTGGCTGGGGACAATGGCAGTGATGAGGGTTTATTGCCATTTATTGAATACTTCTTTAGTGCAAAGCATCTCATCACATCAGATTCTCTAATAGAGCTACTGTGTACTGAGCAATTTGCCTTTGGACTCTTGTTTTAGATAATACATTTCAAGCCCAGAGAGGTTAAGTAATTTACTCAAGATCACACAGGAAGTATAAACTCATGATTTTTGTTTTCTGCTGGTGTTATTTTAAGCATTGTAACTTTACTTCATGTACCTTTTCAAGCATATACAATGGTGTGATTCATCTCCTTGAGCCCATCACCCAGCTGCACTGATAGTACAATGACGCACACCATGGTTGGACCCTACCTGACCCCAAACCTCAAATCTCCTTTCCTCCCTCATAATCATCCCCAACCAAAGGACTCATGAACGCCCCCTGTAGGGCTGGAAGGGAATTGTGGAGTACTGGGCCATTTGCTTTGAAAAATGCCAACTCCCAAACTGCAGAAGCATAAATAATTTTGCTTTTGCTTTTTAATTCTCTATCTGGATTTAGAAAATCATTGAGAAACAAAAGGACATCACACCAACCAATTCTGTTCAAGAAAAATCAATGAGATTTGTTGTTGTTCTAACTAATTAATTATTCAGGTTTTAGAGCACCCACAAAAGCACAACCCAAAAGGCTCACTATAAGGTCACTTGCTACCTCCATTGCCTTCGGTAAGTGGCAGAAGGCAGTGGGTACCCTGCAGCCAGTTGTCCCTCTGGGAGTCTTGAGAGGACTATTCAGCACAGCTCTTGGGAAGTGTCACTAGGGAGTTGGGAGGGTTACTTGGAGCAAGACCATCTGGTTGAAGCCCAGGTCTACAACTTTTCGCCAGTGGCCTGGGGCAGAGCAGCCTCACTGTGTCCCCTGTGCCTGCTGCTGAAGGGCTCAGAGGGCTAGGGCTGCTCAGCTGGGCAGGACAGTGCCTGGCGCCTATCTGCTAGCTGTGGCTCCAGTGTCACCCACCAGGGTCCAGATGCCCTGCAGCAGGAAGATCTCAGGGCCTACCTGGCGTGTTCCCACCCAGCTGTCATGAGGCCTCCAGATATCACCACCAGATTGGACCAGAATTCTCTCACTCTAATACTAGGCTAATTTTGCTCTCCTAGGGGAGTCCTGAGGATTAAATGAGGGGATATACATACAGCTGGCCAGGGAAGGAGTGCGCAGGAGATGCTGGAGGAGCGTGCTGCGCAGAGAGCCACACCCTGCATCAGAGCCTGTGCCCTGGTGGATAGCAGAGGTGGGGTTCGAACCCTTCGTGGCCAGCCACATGCAGTGCGGCAGCACCCTGCTCCATGCTTTGTGCAAAGGACCGCACGGTTGAGGACAGTGAGGCTTGGAAAAGTTAAGCCATAAACCCAGGCCATGTCGCTGGTCAGTGGCTAAATGAGGCTGAAATATTAATGGTATTTCTAACCACATTCAGTGCTGGGATTTTGAAGCTCACACGCGCACACACACACACACACGTATACCTTAAACCTACAGATTCTGAATTCTTTGGCACTACACAAGTTTGTGTTTTTAGAAAACAGTTGGACAAGTCGCTCCTCTGGCTTCCCTGCTTGTTGCCACAAGCAATGGTGCAGGAGGACCAGCTTGCAGAGCCCCTGCGTCCCAGCCTCGGGGCCTTGCTTAGGATCCCTCGCTGCTGGCCAGAGCTCCGCGGTGGACACTGCTGGACAAGGGTGCGCCCTGCGCTTTTCCAAACTTACACACTTCAATAAACCATCAGCTGTTAAAGGGGGAACTGGACTTCCTCTAGGAAACAATGGCAAGTCATGTGACAACACAGTTCCAAAGTAGTAGGTGAATTAATAGACCAACTTTTGTGCCTATTATTTATAAAACAGCTAAGGAAATAAATGCAATTAGTCTTTATGTTTGATGAACATATGCTAAAGTACAAAATATCACGTGGTCTTCTAGAAAGGAGGGACACTTGTAAATTTTGAGGCATGATGTAAAAGTTAGTGACTTATGCTGTGACTTCTGTTCCACTGCAGCGGAGGTGTACTAAGAAGACACTCCTACACCAGCCTGGTTGGTTATTTTAAACCTGAGCAAGACTAAGTTAATAAAATCTGTGTGTTCTTTGAATGGTTTATTTCTACACCCCAATATAGGGAGAGGTTATATCCTTCCCTGTACCTGTACCTCTGCCCCACCCACGAGCAACTGCCCTCCTCCTGTCTTCCACTTGGTGCCAGTTCTTTTATATTTCAGGGAAAACAAGTAATATTAATTTTTTTTACTTACTATAATTTTTTAAATATGCAAAACTATTGGGAGTCCATCTTTAAAAGTTAGATACTTAATAATGAAGGCATTTTGTCATTTGAAAGGACGTCCGTATGACTATTCTATTAAAATGACTTGTTATCCTGACGTGGTTTCACAACAGCAGCAGCAACTAGAGGATGTGTTAAGACACAGTTCATGGCACATGTGATACGAACTTGTGATTTCTCTCCTCAGGGTATTTTAGAAATGCAAGTAACCCTCATCTTGAAGTTGCTGGAGAGACCATCTTGGCTTTGCAATCTGACCAGGACCAAGATGTTTCCTTTTTGCCACCCTAGAACCAAGCGACAGAGTCTTCTGGACCCTACTGCACCAGGAAAACAGGATGGACTCCTCTGGGAAGGTTGTTTCATGCCTGGCACCTTTGGCTTGTGACCTGAAGGGGAACTGATTGTATTTTATCTGCTGAAGAAGAAAAGACTTCTGAAACTTCCACATTGTGCACCCAAATGACAGACCCCTTTCCTGTCTGAGGCTCCCAGACTGAATCTCGGTGGGGACTTAAGTGCAGATGGCTAGGCCTGTGCCACATTCCCCAGCCCCACAGGCCTGACCCAGGACACCTAGTGGACAGGGTGCAGCCTGCCAGCAACTTGTTTTGTTCAAGACAGACTGTATTCGAGTCTCCCCTCCCGATCACTTATTAGAAGCTCTGAAATCTTTACTAGACTTGCATATTTGTTTCCCTTTTGCTTTTATATAAAATATAGTTCATGGTGTTATATTTATTTTTAACTGAGATACTGTACATATGTAAATATCTTTTTTTTATTTTTAGATAAGATCTCACTAAGTTGCTCAAGCTGGCCTTGAACTTGGGATTCATCTGCCTCAGCCTCCCAAGCAGCCAGGATTACAGGCTTTGTGCACTGCCATGCCCAGCTTGTAAATAGCTCTTGACAGGAAGAAAATATATGAATGTAATATTAGCTTCCTATCAGTGAACTGAACAAATATATCATTGAAATTTATGCTGCAATCTGAGTTGCTGCAAACATAGCCCAGTTTGTTTACTTTTGAAAAATGTGACAAAGCTACTAAGAATGATTTATGGCAGGCTTCCTACTACTGTGGGTGGGACTTCTTAAGCACTCACCCTCTGCTTCTCCCCCACTCTCCTCACAAAGATGGTGTTGGTGTAAAGCTGAAGGATTCTTCATTTTTGTACAGATATATTGTCGACGTTTAAGAACTTGAGAGGGAAGTAGATAACTGAGATGCATGGATATCAACTTTCATGCTTTAGAATACTAAAAGATAGGAAACCATAGTTCTGATCAGAACTTGCCCACAAATACCAGCGATTCTGGGGGGTTAGATCATGTACTCTTCAAATTGATGTACACCGAACTTAGATTTCATGCTTTTAATATTTAGACTCAAATGCTTTAGAATTTAAACAGTTTTTTCATTAGTTAATAATTCAAGGTTCTGTAAACATTTGATTAAACTCTGCATGCATATGTCATTGTTCTTGTTTTTCTGTTTATCTTCTCAACAATAGGCCCAGAGAAGAAGGAAGAGTGGGGAGGGGATTTAGGAACCCGCTGCCAAGGGCCCTCTTTTCCTCTCTGATCTTTTTTTTGTATGTCTTTTTCTTCTTTTTTAAAATAAAATTTCTGAAGCTACACATTAAATTTCCTGATATAAAGGATACCCCCTTCCCAATCCCCAAATTCTATTGAACTGATTCTCTGAGAAGAACAGAAGGAATCCATACCTACCATGCCAAAGAAAATAAGACGTATGAGATTTTACTTTGTAATCCAGGGTGACATTTAGGCAATTTCACAGAATGAGTTAATCACAATCAGAAGCCACATATTAAAAAAAAAAAAAAAAAGTCTTGGAGATACTGTTTTTCTTTGGTAACAAGCAATCTTTAATTTTTTTTATTGCTCAGAAAGTGAGACTGTCATGTTGTTAAAATCTGTTAATCTAGTATCAAATACAGTTATTCAACTGCAATCTTGTATTCTATACAGAGATTAATTTACCATTAAGGGAAAAAAAATGAGCTTCTACACGTGTAGAATTCTACAGGTGTAGAATTTGCATGCTGAACCACAAGGTGCCTGTGAGGCCCTTAGGGACTCCATAAATAATTAACCTTTATTTACAATTCAATTTGTATGTTAAAATTGTCTATAATGTGAATGCCTTTCCAAAGCAAAGATTTCTCCTGGCTGCAGTTTCTTTTCAGAAAGTATCTCAAAGCTTAGGTTTGATTGTTTTTTGAAACAACAGAATTTTCCAAGGTGGTTCTTGGCTCCCCTCTCTCCTCTGCCTGCCTCCGCCCCGCCCGCCTCCAGCCCGTTTGTAGGTGTTAATTGCTCCTGGGCTCCTTGCTGAGTGTGACTTGAGCCCACAGGTAAACTTCCTGTTTACTTGAAAGCTGGGTGAATTGGTGGAAACACCTTTCTCCCTCCATGCGCTCAAGGACATTTTCAAAGTTGGTGAGGTTTAGTGTCGTTTTGCGAATTTCCTTGGAGGCCTCAGGCCAGCCCACGTCGTTTCTGCCACGCTGACCGGTCCCTGGCCAAGGTCTGCCCCTGGCTGCCCCCTGGACAACGTGGAGACTTTCTCACGCGCAATTCCTCCAGGTGGCTTGCCCTGAATTACGCCAAGGTTGTATTTTAAACAGACCCGGAGAGGGAACAGTTTCCCAGCAGCAGCAAGACCCCCTCCCCCGCCCCCCCCCCACACACACACACACTCTGTTATCCAGGGTGACAGGGGCGGGGGCGAGCGGAGGCCAGCCCCTGGTCAGGTAGCTCAGGCCCTCGGAGGCCACGCATTGTCCTGCCCGGTGCCTGGCCACTGCCGCCCGTCGTCACAGTCGGGCGGGGGCGTGGGCCCGGGGCGCGCGGGGGCGGCAATGACGCGTGGCCACTGCGCTCCAGCAGGGATGACGCGCGGCCGGGCCATGCGGCGGGCGGCGGGGGCGGGCGGTGCGCTACCCGAGCGGCCGCTGGGGGGCGCCCCGCGCCAGGCCTCTTTGCAGCCCAGGGCCCGCGCCCGCAGCCAGAGCAAGCAGCAGGCGGGTGAGCCGGTGGACTCGGACCCTGAGGTCTTCTTCTTGCGGGTGCGGCTAGAGGACACTGGGGAGGTGTTCCGAGTGTCAAACTGCCGCGGTGACACGACCGTGCGGGAGCTTAGAGAGGACCTGGACCTGATTGTCGGCATCCCCTTCAACCTCCAGCGGCTCCACTACTTGGACCAAGGTGGCCCCTGCCCTCCCCACGTCCCTTGAGCTCCGGTGAGGGGTACCTGGTACTCCTCCTGCCTGAGTTATAAAGGGAGGCCTGCCTGCGAGGGTACCCCGGGTGTTAACACACACCGGCCACCTTTAAACCCCAGGTGGAAGAGCCACTGGGGGTCTTAGCCACATAGGGACTTTTCAGCCCCAAACACTGGATTCACAACAGACCCCAAACTCAAGGCAGACCTCACAGCAGGCCCCCTAGTCCACAGAAATCCTGCCTGGGTCAGACTACATCTGCCAACCTCTAGTAAGTCCAGCTCATAGGAGGACCCCAGATCTCCACACCACAGCAAGGTACCCCAGAAGCCCAGACCCTCAAGTTCCCCATGTCTTCATAAGGGACCTATGCCCCAAAGCCAGCTGTGTCCACACAAGACCATAAACCGAACAAACAAAAAAAACCCTATCCTCAGAAGTACCAAACCCAGGACAATCTGCCTGTCAGAACCCCAAACTCCAAGCAAACCCAAGTCCTCATGTCATACTTGTCAACATTGGAACCCCAAGTCCCCTAGCCAGCCATGTTCTCACAAGCTCACAAAGCCTGAGACAAACCCTGTTGATCTCAGGACCCCAGTCTGGAACAGAACTGACTGAACCCCAAATCTCCAAGCTAAACAATATAGCCTCAAACCCCAGATCCTTCACCAGCTGGGTCTCTCCAAGGAAGCTAAAATTCCAACCCTTCCCCCACAATACCCCTAAGCTCAGAAAAAACCTTGCCAAATTTGAAACCCCAATCCCCCAGGCTAATGATGACTACCTCACAATTGGAGTCCTGCAGCAACTGTGTCCATGCAAGCATGCCAGAGCTTGAATGCCCACGTTGGGACCCCAGCTCAGAGCAGACCTGCCCAAGACTGAGCCCCAGTTCCAGGCTAACCATCATTATGTTAGAACCCCCAAACTCCCATCAGCCATGTCCATGCAAGGATGTCAAAACTCCAAAAAGCCCTGCCCACACTAGGACCCCAAAACAGCATACAAGCCCAAGACTCAACCCCAAACCTCCAAGCTAACCATTGCTACCTCAGAACCCCAAAACTTCCATCAATGGTGTCCACACAAGGACTAACTGAAGCGTTGCCCGTCCCAGGACCCCAGGACCCAGAACAAATGGCCACATTTGAACCCCAAGTCTTCAGGTAATGACCATTACCTCAGAACCCTGACTCCTTCAGCAACTGGGTCCACACAAAGATGCCAAAATTCAAACCAACCTGGACCACCTCAGTACCCCAACCAAGAACCGAATCCCAGATCTCCACACTGGAGTACTACCTCAGAACCCGGAGTCCTCTGGCAACCATGTCCACACAAGGATGTCGGAGCTCAGTACAAACCCTACCCACCTCAGGACCCCAAAACCAAGGACAAACTTGGCCAGATCTTGAGCCCCAAATCCCCAAGAGAGTCATGTGACCTTCAGAACCTGAGTCCTCCAACAGCCGTGTCCACACCAGGGTGCCAAACTTGGAGAAGAACTCTGCCCCCTCAGGGTCCCATGATCTCTCTGCAAGCACTGTCACATTTGCCCCTCAGATCCTGGAGCTGCCCTGGTGTCCACGAAATCCTAAATCCCAGAGCAGACTCTACCCAAAACTCTGGATTCTGAATCCCGTCTCCAGCTAGCCATCTCTATCTCCACACCCCAGACCATCAACAACTTTTGTCAAAGCCCCAGACAAACCCTGTCCTCATCCAGAGCCCCAAACCCAAAGCCAGCTGTGCCCACATCTTAAAGCTAGTCCCTGAGGTTACCATGACCGCATCGGAACCCCAATCCAGGCAAAGGGTCCTCAGAAGATTTCCAAGAATGAGACAAATCCTGCCTACAACAGGACCCCAAAACTCAAGTGAAATATTCCCATACCGAACCCACAAACCTCCATGAAATCACAGCTACCCCAACTCTCCAAGGTTGAAGTCAACCATGTCCATGTCAGGAAGTCAAGGTTCAAACCAAGCTTTGCCTGTATGAGGACCCCAAAACTCAAAAGCAAACTATGCTTATATTTGAAACTCAGATTCTTTTAGCTAAACCCACCCATACCAGGATCCCCAATTATAGACCAAACCCTGGCGAATTCAGTCAGAACCCTAAATCTTGGAGCAGATCCTATCACCAAGACCCCAAATCTCAGTGTAGACCTGCCTGATTTCCTAACCTACAGTTTCCACACTATCCGGGCTTCATGAGAACCCCGAATCCCAAAACAAGTCCTGGCCATACAAGGTCTCCAAATACCATACAAGAGACCCTTTCCCAAACTAGGACTCCTAAACAAACAGCAAACCTTGTTTGCATCAGAATCCCAAATCCAGAGCAAATTCTGTCCTTATCAGGACACCAAAGCTCAAAGCAAACCCTGTCCACATTTGAACCCCAGTCCTGGCTCTAACCCAGTCTGTATCAGAATCCTGAATTCTGAGCTGTGTTCTTGCCTAGGAGCTCAAAGCTAGCCCAACCGGAATCAGCACTCAGTATCCGAAGCTCACCATGCCTAAAGCAGGACCCCCAAAGACCCTTTGTCCAGACAGATCCCATGTGGGAGGTAGGTACCTGGGGGAGGCCAAAGACCCCACGGCTCAGGTCTCCCTCCACTCATCTCCTTCCCTCAACCTGAGGACGTGGTTTCCCTATCCCGATTTCCTACAGTATTTAGGATATGAGAACAGGATCAAAGCCCCTGAGATCCATCATCTCCCCACCCGGTTGAAATCAACGCAAAACACTTCAAGAAAATGAAGATATTAAAAAAAAAAAAATTCTCTGGGTTGCTGCACAGAGATGTGAGGAGCCGATATTGCAGAGAGACTGCAGCTGTACTGCAGGGCCCGGAGGCGATGGAGACGAGACCTGAGAGCAGCCTGTCTCCACCAGCCAGCTCCCGGACTGCCCTTCTGGGCTCAGTTTCCTAATCCGTAAAGCAGAGCCCCATTAGCTCTGGAATTCTCCGTGCTGTTCCCCCATGGACAGGAATGACTCAGGAAACTCCAAACGGGCAGTGAAGGCCAAGACGCTTTTGCACTCTTTAAAATAGGTTCAACATTTTTCCATGGCATATTTATTTTTCTGCAGGAACATTCAGAAGATGTTCTTGGGCATTTTCAAGGCCTTATTTAGCAGGAAGAGTGTCTCCAGCCTAGACTGTACCTCACATGTTAAGAACGACGGTGAATCATTGAAGGGCTGATTAAGGGTCCCCCACAAGTAATTTGAAAATTATGTATCTCCAACTACAAATGTCTGGACCCCTTCTGTTCATTTATTTTCACTGATGAGCCCTGCTGAGCAATAAATTCAAGAGAGTTAAGAGGGAAAGAGAGAGATGGGGTGAGTTAACACTGATGTCACAGAGCTGTCACTCAGCAGCCACTTAGCAACTGCTACAGAGCATGACCTCTCTCTGTTGCACGGTCCTTCCTGTGGATGGCAAACGAGAGAGAAGATGGTACGACTTCAGTGTTAGGAGAAATTTGGGCTACTGTCTATAATCTGGGGATGCTGCTCTTGCCCACGGCGAAGGCGGAAGAGGGAAGAGCGAATGAGATCGTGTGTGAGCAGCCCATCCAAGCAAGTGGTCAGGGAGTCAGCGAGTGAGGCAAGGGGTGCCCTTCCTATCCTTGGGCAACTCTGCTGATTGACTTAGCTGGCGATAGTGCTCGAGCCTAAGGCCCGGCCGTCTGCCTGTCAAGGAGCGTGCTCTGCATGTGTCACCTGCCCGCCTTTGCCAGGGAGCATAGCTTTCCTCAGTGTCTCAGAGCTGTCTGGAAGTCGAGTTGTCTTAGACTGATTGCTAAAGATCCTCTGTGTTCCAACCACAGACAGGACCCCGATGAACAGATTGGTTAGTCACTATCCTCCACTTCCAGCCACTCTTTGGAATTTCTAGTGATCAAATGGTGTCCCTAGAGCCCACAAAGCTCCAGTCTGTTAGCAGATGGCTTTGCCCATTCCAGCCAGGGACGCTTCTGCGTGCTCCTAGCAGATGGAGGTGCACCTGTCTTAAGGGGTTGTCGAGAGGATCAAAGAACTTAGTGCAGGCACAAGGCACTCACTTTGAAGGACTGAACACACAGGCCCACAGGGGTCCCTGCCACCCGAGCCCAGCAGACCAGTGAGCTCCACTCCCTGGGAATGTGTGTTGGCCTGGCATGGGCAGACCTGAGGCACACTTGTCATTCTTGAGACTGTAGATGGCCAACGCGAGAAAACGCATGTGTTTGAAAAGGTCAACCAAATACAGCTTGAATGGTCTAAAAAATGCTCTCTGTTAATATTCATGTTACCACTGCCAATGGTCTTCCCCAGAGCCTGGATCTGTGAACTTAGAACAGACCCACCCTGGGTCCTTCACGTGGATAAGCCTCTGTGCCAGGTGATGACAGGCTTAGGAGCTCAAACACGCCAAGCCCCAGCACAGTGAAAGTCAATATTTGCTCCTTACATGGCCATGGGTCTGCCTTGAGATGATCTTGTCCCCCGGGGCCATTGGCAACACCTGAAGATGTTTTTGACTATGGGAACCAGGTGCAGGGGCTCCTGATCCCCTTGGGTAGAGACCAGGGAGGCTGCCTCACGTCCTGAAGTGCGCAGGGCAGAGAGCACTCAAGTTCAAAATGTCAGGTGTGCCAGCATGGCGAAACCCTGCCCAGGGTCGTCATGTGAATCCAACAATTTTTGGTCACTGTCACCTCTTTGGTTAGCAAATGACAACATTGACCAGAGCTGGTCTTTTAGTTAAACGTATGTAACTTGTGTAAGTGCATTTTACCGCAATACAGAGTTGCCTCAAGTTTAAGTAGTTCTCTTTGTAAGAGTTTGCCTCATAAAACGTCTTTACTGACTCATGTATTTTTTCGCCACAGGACAAGCTATAATTGCAGAATTTTATAAATGGTTGCCATTGTGTTTTTGGTCCAGCTTCAATCCGGGCCGAGCCAAATTAATTTTCTAAAAAGCATTAACGACAACAGGCTCATGCGGAATCATCAAATGAGATCTTTGTTCAAGATTCTAAAATTATCTTTGCGATTCCCAAGGTCAGATAATCTCCTAGCCGATGTAATAAGTTTTCTTTAATGCCCAATTTTTTAAAAGGAAACATTGCTCCCCGCAGGAGATATGACAGATGACGGCACCCTCAAGTTCCATGACGTCGTGCCCGGAGGAGTGATTTCCCTGAGCATTTGGCATTACGATGGCTGGATAGAACTGGTTCTGGCAGCCGTGGAAGGGGACCTCAGTAAGGTGCTTCCCGCTTCTTTCCACGGGTGTTGCGCACAGCGACAATCTTTAGTGTGCGGGTTTGAGTGGAGGCTTCAGAGAAAGGAAGAAAGATGAGGACCTTGGTCCCCATGATGGCACACTGTTTCAGGAGCTTCCCCTCGCTCTAGGGGCGCACAGTTCCACGCCTTTACTTATTTATGGCTTAGGGACCCACTCATCCCTCACCCCCCACAATCAAGGCAGCGCCTACGTCCCTTTGCCTTCTGAGGTTGAGAGTCACTTGACCCTGGTGGAGGGCTCCGGAGCTCTGGGCCTTGCCTGCCTGCTGCGGCCGTGCCCAGGTGAGCGGGAGGTGACCCAGTTCCGGGGGGCCCACACAGCACCCTGGATGGCAGCAGGACCCACTGTTTGCCAGGCCTCCCCCGCGGGGCACTCAGCTGACTCTGGGTGGGAGGGAAGGACAAAGACCAGGATGTTTACCCATCAGAGAAGATGAATCGCTGACACGGGGATGGATAGGTGGATGTTTTCCTGTGGGATCAGATTCAGGGGGAGAGGGTGCAGTTCCATCGCTGGGCTGTGGCCAAGCAAGGGCCGGCCGCAGGCCCTGGCATGAAGGGCGGCCCGTCCCGGTCATTGCAATCCTCGTCCAGACCCGTCCTTGCTGCTGTCCCTTCTGTGTCCCAGCATCCCCATCCCTGGGCCTTTCTTCTGCTGCCAGCAGTTTGGTCTGGGCTCAGCTTTCTGGCTCTCGCCCCGACGTAGGGTTCTCTCTCTCCTGTTTGGGGTCTCCTGTTTGGAGTCAGAACTGCCGCAGACCCATGTCCTTATGTCTGTCACTTCTGTCCCCTGTGCTGTTCCCCACCTGGCCCTGATGTCTGAGGCAGAGTCCTTCCTGTGGATCCTGCAGGCTTCCTCCCATGTTCCAGGAGGTGACCATATGACAGGGCTATGCCCCTGTGAGAGGGGTACAGAGTGCTCCACAGAGGCACTGGGCACCAAAGTGGACAGGAGGCCAGAATTCGGGCTGTCTCGAGGAGACTTCCCCCTTGGGCTGCCCTCTGGCGAGGCCATATCTTGGCTGGTGTCTTTGTTAAGGCCACTACTACCTTCCTCTGGCCACCAAAAAAGCTATTTGCTCTCGTTAAAACATCGACTGGGATGTTCCTGCCTCCCCAAGTTGACGGATGGTGATTTTGTCCCGGGAACACCCACGGGGCGTTGAAGAGTGTCCCCCACCACCCTTCCCTGGCTTCCTACCATTTCTTGATGAGGCTTTGCCCTCTCCTTTCCCATCAGGCACCTTGGTGTGGGTCCAGCAGACAGACCTTCCCTGAGCTGCCCCCAGCCTCTGACCGCACCTGCTGCCCTTCCCAGAGTAACCGTCTGTGTTCTCTCCCCCAGCTGTCCTGTCTCGGGATCACTGAAGATTCCTTCTACCGAACAGCAAATTCACGCTCCTTGGAGGGTGAGAAGTGGAAGCGGTGGACATCCCAGAGAGCATTTGTGGCCTTGTACATCGCCTCCCACAGAGGTCACTGTGACGCGGTGCGGTACCTTCTAGAACAAGGTAATCTGGGCAGGAAGCATGGTACTTTGGAGAGTCTCGGGGGACAGCATCTTGGTCTTCCTGGATCCTTCAAGTGCTGATTCCCTGGGTCTGAGTCCTGTCACTCACAGAGCTGGGTCCTCCGTGCCAGGCCTCCATGGGTGTCTGGGAGTGTCTCCGTTCATGCCAGGCAGAGGCCGTCGAGGCCAGACCCTGGAAGATGCTGCTGTTGCAGAGAGACAGAAGTTCAAGACTCCAGGACAGGGAGCAGCAAAGGGTTTCCTGGCACGTTATTTCCAACCAGAACACCGCTGGGGACATGGCCACACTGTCTGCACAATTCTAGTCCCACCTGCAGTTGGAACATCCCAGGTGGCCTGGCCCACGGGTGGTCCTCGGGCCGGCCCTGCCTTCTTTCTGCAAGTCTTGCAGTTACTTCCTCTGGTGACATTCTCCCCAGACTCTTCTCACTCTTGCCTCCACTTAGGGGTGACCATTGTTCTGTCTGTGTGTGTGTGTGGGGGGGTGCTCATGATTGAGATGCAGAAGGTTGGAAACGTGTAGGCAAGAGCTGCAGGGCCCTGGGGAGAGGAGGCTGGCGAGGCCGCGTGGGCTTGACGGGCAGGCTCCACGTCAGACCCCTCCTCTCAGTTCCTCTATTATCCCCACTCCACCAAGCACCGTGGAGAGCAGCCCGGGTTTCCTGGGCAGGATGACCGGGCTGCGTGTCGGGCACATGGACCTCTGAGCTGGGCGAGGGTTGGCGACTGAGCCCTCTGCCTTCCTCCACTGCCTCTTTCCTGTTGAAGAATGAAATATGGCTTCTCACAGCCCAGCAGTCCTTTAAGCTCATGAAAAGTCATTTTCACTCTGATGGAACCGTGATGTATTTGAAGGCACCAGTTAAAAAAAAAAAATGACAGCCGGCTTTGCAAAGTTTTCTGTCCCCTGCAGACGCTGCTGGGAGGAGGCATGTGGGGTGGACTCCACCATCCAGAGTCTGATGGAGACTTCGCCTCACCAGCCAGCCATAGCTCATGAAAACAGGCCCCGGAAATGTCAGCCGAGTTTAATTGAATCGCCTTGTTTTCTGTGTCATGATATTTGTTACCCAGAATTTGATTCCATTCAACAAGTCCACACTGGACACCTGCCATTAGCCCGTCCATCTTCGGGAGACAGTGAGGCATTCAATCGAAGGGAGATCTGTCCAGGAGTCAGGCTGCTGGTCGTCCGTCACTTCCCAGTGCCTGTCTCCTCCAGGCCCGAGCTACGTGCCTGGGGTGAAAACAGCAGCCATCAAAATGAGTATCTTCTACCCTCATGGAGCTCACTGGGGAAGTTATCAGATTACAAATAATTAACTCCATGGTCAGTCGCATGGGGGTATTTTAAAGGTGGCAGATGTCTGCTGAATTCATGCAGGGGTGCTGTGGGGAAGGGGAGCTGAGGAGGGCTTCCCGGGAAGGTGAATGGAACACTTAAGAAGGACAAGAGGTATCCCAGGGCTGGGGGAAAACAAGCAAGAGTTTTGTTTGTGACAGGAACAGTTTGTACAAAGGGCCGGGGGCAGGATGCAGAGCAGGGTTTAAGGGTAAAGACAGAAGGTAGGTGAAATTAGACCCTCCACCGTGGGCAGGGTCATGGAGGAAGAATGTGGGGGGCTGGTGCTGCACTGATTGGGGGGGTACGGGTGAGAGAGCAGCAAAGATCAAGACATTGACCCCACAGCAGGGGGACTGCCGTGATGAGGTCTAAGTGGGAGATGACATGGCACTGTGGAAAGACACTGGCTGTCACCAGGGGACAGGCTGGTGCTCAGGGGTGCTGGAAGGGCAGCAGTGCCCGGTCCGGCCCCTCCTGTGTTTCTGGTGCCCACTGTCTCTGAGGGAGAGTGGCCCTCGCTGACCCGGCTTTCTCATTTCACAGGTACCAGCTTCCTGGATAGCACGCCCCTGGGCAGGACGCCCCTGCACGTGGCCGTGGCCATGGGCCGGCTGGACTGCATGAAACTCCTGCTGGAGCACGGGGCCCCCATCCAGGAGAAGGACGCCAAGGGGGAGACCCCCATCTCCATCGCCCGCTGCGTGAACCGCAAGCTGACGGAGCAGCGCCTGTTCCTGCTCTACTGGCTGGCCAAGGGGACGGGGAAGACGCGCATCAAGGACCTGATCCTGAGGCAGGTCTTCCAGAGGATGTGCTCCAGCTTGGGCTCCAGGAAGACCTCAAGTTAGCTCCCCTGGAGACGTCTGCCCACCAAAGCCGACCCCGGCGACTGGGCAGAGGTCACCCGTGGGACCCCAGTGGTGCTCGCCAGGGCGGGGACCGGGAGATGAGCCAGACTCAGACACGGAGTTCACCGTCCTGCTGGAGGGAGGGTGACTTGGGGAGGGGGCGGCGGGGCCGCGTGTTCCTGCGCCTGTCCTGACCCATTACAGACCCACAGGCCCGCGCGGCCTTTAATTCTAAGCTGTTTGCGCCTCGTGTCCCGTCATGCTGAGGCAGGGGGTGACAGGAACCGACCCCCCACCCAGGCTGTTCAGGGCAGCGCTGTCCAGGACGGATCACAGTAATGAGCGCGACTGTCACTCTGCAAAGCAAGTGCCCGCCACTGTCGGGAGGTCTCGAGGGTTCAGTGTGTGAGATCCTTGCAGCTGGGCGCTCCCTGGCTAGGGGTGTTGGGAAAGCGTGGCCAAGCCATGTTGGAGGGACAGAAGCCAAGCCGGGGGGACCTTGGTTCTCCCACGTGGCTGCCTCAGGACCTCAGCGAGGTGCGGCGGAGGGCGGCACACAGGACAGAGGACAGAGCCTGGTTTCTTGCTGTGGCCAGTGCCAGCCCCGCAGCCTCCCCGCAGGCAGGCAGATACCCTGAGTGTCTGCGCCCGACTCACGCCACCTCGGGTCAGGCTGGGAGTGGGCCTGCAGCAGCCGCACCCGCCCTGCAGATGGGGGCCTGGGCTTGGAAGCAAACGGAGAAGGTCTGCAGAGGGCACCGGGACCCAGCAACAGCAGAAATTCAAGCCCAAGGCTGCTCGGTGGTGCTAGAGCTTTCTAGGGCAGAAACCTGACTTTTTGATAAGATAACTTCTGGTTTTTAAATGTTGGCTTGAATTTTGGGGGAAGACGGCATGGTACAGAAAGAGTGAGAAGATTGGAGGCACCCACACACCCTGTGTGCTGTCCAGCTCATCTGCTCCTCCTGGGAACCAACCTAAGGCCCAGTGGGACCAGGCACAGCTCTGAGCCACCGCCAGGGAACGGCCAGGATGCTCACAAGGTGCCACGTGTCATGCACCTGCTGCCCCACCCACCCGTGGCTGTTCACGTTTTCCTGAAGCCCTATATTCCGGCACCACCTCCAGCATCCGAACTCGTGGCCAAGGTCTCCTGACAATCGAGGGGCTGTCTTTGCGGTGATGGAAAATGACTCTGTGTCCTGGCTGCCCTTCCTTCCCACTTACATCCCAGAAACCGGATTCGGCTTTTAAATTAATGGGCCACATTTCCTGCTGTCACAGCAAGCAAGGTCTTGTTGACGCTGGGGTCTTGTACTCGTCTACGTGGCCTGCCCAGCTCAGCAACCTGTTTGACAAATAAGAGTCAGGAAGAAATAGCTTCGCATCAGCCGCGTCCAAGCCGAGATCTTGTGTTTGGCAGACGTTCCCTAAAGTCAATAGGCAGATATTAAGTCACCCCAATCCAACGGGTCAGTGCACTTAGCTAATGAGGTGTGCGGAGGGGTGACTCGGGCGCCTTTTAACTTAACAGGTGGCGTCACTCCAGGTCCGCGTCTGGCAGTAGCTTTGCTCGGCTGTCCTGGTTGTTGGGAGAGACAGCTGCCTGGCACCTGAACCCACAGTTCTGGGAGGAAGTGCTGTAGCTTCACTTGCCCCCAATTCAATTAGGCGCTTGGCCAGGTGTAGGGCAAGTTGCACACTCACTCTCTGCGGTGCCAGTTTGCTCGGTCTGTGGCAGGGTCATTTGCACACTTGGGGCCTGGGGAGAGCTCCTCGCTGTAGGCAATCTAACACCCTGTGTTGGAGCTGGGGTGCAGCTCAGTCTGTGCAGGGATCTGGGTTCAGTCCCCAGCACCAAAAAACAAAAAACAAAAACCCAAAACCCAAACCAACCCCTGCATCTCACCTGAGAACAAGCCCGAATCGTGTAGTATAAGAAATACGTACATAATCACAAAATTTAAAGCTGCAACTGGTCTCTATGTTGCATCTTGTAGTTAATTCATTAAATGTTAATTTTTTTGTGTTTTCATACTTTGGGAGCAAACAAAAATTGGGGGAGAGTTGATCCTGAACACTTTGGTGGGACCTTGAAATCCTTGTAGGTCCAGGCCCTGAGAGGGCGGAGCAGCTGTGGTCTGCATGGCCCAGCTGGGCCACCCCCCTTTGTGCAGAGGAAGTGGGGCTCCTTGGAGAGGAGCGCCCATGCACCTTTGCACGTGGAGGGCTGGCCTTTCAATCTCCAGCAGCAGGGGCCACCTGTGCAGAGGTGGCAGTGCCAGCTGGGCCAGCGCAGGCCTCAGGTGGCATCTGGCCAGTTCTGCCATGGTGGGCCCCGCTGCTCTGAGACAAGGGTCTCCTCTAGAGAAGTGTGGAGGAGATCTTTGTTCGTGGTCCCTGAGGGTGCTGGATGCCACTGCTGTCCAAGAGCATGACTGGGAACCTGGCTGGAGTCTGAGAGAAGAGAGGAGACCCATCAGGGCCTCTCCTGGGCTCTCAAGTTGTAACCACTGGAACTGGACTCAGCTCAGCACCCCGGGAGATGTGGCTGCCTGTCCTGGCCTCTCTCCGAGGCACAGGAGGGTTCCCCTCGTCTCATCACTGCCAGTGACGCTGCTCACCTGTAGCCCTGAGCAGAGCTGGACATGGGCTGCAAGTGGACGAGGAGGCGGGTGCATCGCTGTCCTGTTTCCATCTCCTTGGCGGCTGGGATGCTCCACCAAGGCCAGTGTCCACCTGGAGCATACCTGTCCCCTGGCCTTTCCCCCTCCATGTAACCTCCCTCTATGTCGTGTGTAATTGCAAGTTGCCTCCTTGTGAAAGTGTGATGGAAATTAAAAAGCAGTGAGCAGACTCTGGGTCTTAGAGGGTGACCTAAATATCCTTCCCACTTGGCCTCCATGTGGCCTCCATTCCAGGTATCACTACAAAGGTGCTATTCTACCCTGCTGACCCGCTAGACCTCTGAGCACCCTGGGTCTCTTGGACATCACCTGCTCTTTGGCACTTTGCGTTTTTTGCTCCACTAACACTGGCCCTGGCTAGTTCCTTTCAGATGAACGGTTGACCAGGCTGTCCCATGGGCAATGCTGCTCTGTGGCACCTGGTACCATTGCCATGTATTCCGTGTGTTGTAGGCCAGGTTTCCATTCCTCTCTCCCTCTTCCTACTTGTGTGGCCTTGGGAGTGAAGGTCACCTGCTCCTTCCCAACCTGGTGGTGCTGGTGAAATGACCAGTGTGGACTGTGTTCTCAGACCCCTGGTCTGACCCTTGGTCTTGCCATAGGAAGCACCAGGGGTTGTGGCCTGGTAGATCTGGTTAGAATGTTCCTCTGCCTCCTGCCGTGTGGCACTGGGCCAGGCAGTATCACCTGTCAGAGCCTCGGTTTCCTCATCTTTACTTTGAGGTAATGACACCTGTCTCCTGTTGTCACTGGAGGGATTAGATGCTTGGCATAGAGCAGACAATTGGAAAATGTCAGCCATTATTATTATTATTACTACTGCCACTTAATTTGCTTAAAATGTTTACTCACTGGGAATCAATACACTCTCTGTTTCCAGAGAGCCTCATACATTTTCAGCAAACCTTATACAATGAGAGTCTCCATCCGGAACTAATCATTCCCAAAGTGGGAGATGAATAATTTCCCTCAGACTTGCTGATTTTGATATGAAGTGGAGGCCTTCCTCAGCAACTTGCAGACTGCGCTCTGAACTTGAAACTCCAGGGCCAGTTCTGCAGGAGAGGAAAATAAGCTCTAAGGCGAGAGGAAAATTCCAGTCGCTGAGCTCTGCCTCCGCAGTGCGCACCGACTACGGCAGCCTCCAGCAGGGGACACAGACACTCATTAACATTTAGAAAAACACCGGTGTTTGTGTTCATTGCAAATGTCAGAGATGCTGCAGTCTGCGCCACTTTGAAAACTCAAAGGTGGGCTCACATGGGGGATCACAGCCACATATTTCTGCCTGAACCACAAAACTGTCCAGAGGGAGAATACACACATATCACACACACAGCTCTCATGACATCCCAAAGGAATCAGTAAGCCCACCCAGGGTAACAAGAAGCTCTACCACACCACCTGCCAAAGAGAACACCCCAACGTGTCACCGCGATGTCACTCTCGACCCATTTGGTGGGTGTGCATTCCCAATTTACAGTTGAAATATGGTAAATACTGGTTATGCCTGGGCTGTGGTGGGTGTGAGCGTGCCTGGAAGTGTCCTGACCCCGAACGGGGGAGCAGGTCAGGTCCTACATCCTTGCAGGATCACGGTCGGTCAATATGTTTAGAACCTGGCAAGTGGGCCAAGCCACCCCTCATGTGTCAATCATCCTACAGAGACCAGGCCTTTGTACATAAGGGGCATGTTTGTGAGTGCTCATAACAGCTGTTCTGGCAGCAAGGCCTGGAAACACTCCAAATGCTCACCAGGGGGACGTGGGGGGCACATTTAGCAGCTGCTGTGTATGTATAGGCCAAGGCAGGAGGGGCATCTGTGACGTGTCATTAAGAGAACTGGTTGCCCAGGAAATGTGTGTGTGCACTGAGCTGCAGTTTTAAAGAGAGGTCAACCCAACGCCTGTGCACGTTGGGTGGAGCATGAAGGCTGATGTGTGCAAGATGCGCCCTGAACCCCAGCGTCACTTGCTTCGGGGAAATCCTGGGATAGAGACTTGTGAATTGTGGAAGCTGGTACCTCTTCTCTCTACTGTGTCAACACACACAAAATTTACCATTGATGGCCTTCAGTGCACCACAATGTGGTGCAAGCATTGCGGCACCACACTGGGGAGCAGAAAATATTCCAGAATATTCCAGCCACACCTTGAAGGCTCCTTGCAGCCCTCAGTGACCGCCAGCCCACTTCTGCCTGAATGGATTTGCATGTTTGGGATATTTCTAGTGAATCCAATCACACCAGGGAGGCCTTTTGTATCTGACGTTAGCATAGTGTCCTGGGGGTTCACCCACATTGCATCACAGCTTAGTATTTTGTTCCCCTTTATGAGCCCGGTTTTATTCATGCATTCGTCAGCTGGGGAACAGTCAGTTGCTTCCACCTTTTGGCTACTAGGAGTAGAGCTGCTGTGAGCGTGATGTCCACTACGGATGGCTCGTTCCAGCTTTCAGCTCTTCCGGGTGATCACCTAGGAGGGGAATTGTCATGGCGATTCTAACAACTTATCTCCCTTTCACACTTAAAAAAATTGATGTCAAAAAGGAAAGGGAGGACAAAGAAACCCCTTGCTCGGGCTCTGCCAAGTTGGCCAGCCACAGCACGCCCCACCCAGCACTTTCCCAGGTGTCCACCGCATTCTCTCGTTCATTCTTTTCAACAACCCTGGAAAGCAGACCGTCTGCAACCGAACCTAGAGAGGGTTTGTTCAAGAGGTCACTGACCCCGCTGCCCAGAGATGCTAACTTCAGTGGGTTTGGGGCAGAGCCTGAGACTCTGCATTTCTAACATGTCCAGGGACGCTGGTGCTGAACGGCACCGAGCAAGTTCCACCTCATGTCCACTTGCCACTGAGGGAACAGAAGCTCATAGATGGTCAGCACCTTGCCCAGGGATGTGGAGCACCCAGGTGGCAGAGTGAGGATGACCTACACCATGGTTTGACAGGCACCTGCCAGCGTTAACTGTGCCAGCTCACAGCACTGCCCCTTCTCTATGGGGCTGGTGAACTCCGTCCCACACCCCTCTGGAGGACAGGCTGGATATTGCTGGTGGATCTTCCTGGCCCTGCTTTCTCCTCTGAGCCCCCTTTCCCACTTGTACATTCAGAAAATGCTGACACTTATTTTCAAAGCATGGAGGAGGTGCCCGGCCAGAGTCCTGGCTGGGCACCAGTGGGGAGTGCAGGATTCAGGACCTATGGGCAGGTGCTCAGGCCCCATAGACACTTCTTCCGGATCCTGAGGGAAGACAGCCACCATTAGGGAACACAGCCACCACTAGGGAACACCTTTTTTCTCTCTTGATCCTGGATTTGGAAGGAAACCCCTCCCAGGCCGGCCAGCTACCGGCTCCCGACAGGTGGCGCTGTTGCTCGCCGCTGCCACAGGTGGGGGATGCGCCGGCCCTGGCGGCCGCCAGGTGGCGCAGCGAGACCACAAATGACTCGCGGAGCCGGAAACTTGCTGTTAACCTGACTTGAGGGTCCTGCGTCGCTCTTCTCCTCCGATTTGGACACTTGTGCCCCAAGAGCTTCCCACTCTTGATTCTCTTGTGCTCTCTGGATATTTTCATAGTCTATAATGTTTATAAAAAGCTTATAATGTTTATATAAAGCTTTATGTGAGTAGTATTTCCACATAAAACTGGTAGTCTAAAAACTTGGGCACTGGGTTCTCCAATTGACTCCAAAGTCCTCCTCCAGGGCCAGGGGTGAGAGCTAGCCAGCTCTTTCCCGCTCCCCTTCCACACTGGGGACTGAACCCAGGGTGGCACTGGACTGTACCCCTAGCCTTTTTTATTTTTATTTTGAGACAGGGTCTGGCTAAGTTATCCAGGTTGGTCTTGAAATTGTGATCCTCCTGCTTCAGCCTCCCTGGAAGCAGAGACTACAGGCCTGTGGGGCAAGAGTTAGTAAGTTTTAGGGGCAAATTCTATTTCTCACCCCCTCCATGGCGGGAAAAATCGGTGCTCTTTCTTTGACTTCTAATGAGCATTTTAATTAATGTCTCTGCCACCCAGAAGGGGTGACCAAGGAAGGTGAGAAGGAAGAGCACTGTCTTAGGAATTGTGAAGTTCACGACCCTCAGCCTTATTCCTCTCCAGCCATGTCCCAGCCATCTCAGAAGGACTGAGATTTAAAAGGAGCACACCTCGGAATTACGGTTTTTACCAAATTTTTCCTTCAAGCAACTCATGATGTATCTCCAACTTTCTGCAAATGACACATCCCTGGCTCCCCTCATGTGGGGTTTGAGAACTGCAGGGGAGGAATGAAGACAGGCACAGGCCTGGTTCTGTCTGTGCTACGAAGTGTTCCATTCTTTAATTGATTCTGGGATACCCTATGAGATTTTGTGTTTCCCGCTTCACAGATGGGGATGGGGCTGGGGGAACCAAGGCCCCTACCCAGCTTTGACAACGAGATGCATGGGGACCGCTGTGGGGAGCCCTGGCGCTGGGCAGGGGTGGAGTTTTCTCAGCACAGTGACCCACCCGAGCCCCCCACTCTCCTCCAGGCCAGGTGCTCGGGTGGGTCCCACCAGGAGATGGTTTCACCCTCTCCCCACCTCTGCCCATGCCCATGCCCATGCCCATGCCCATGCCCTGGCTGGAGCTTCCCCTCTGCCTCTGAGGGTGCCAGATCCTCTACAGGTCTCAAAAGCCCAGAAGAACACAGTGTTCCCCTCTCAGGGGGCCCTCCTCGCTCGGGGCTGCCCTGCAGGGCCCAGGGGCTGACCCCTCTGCGCCCTCCCCAGCCCGTTCCACTTGTTACCCGAGTGGCAGACACTCTCTTTAGAAGGTGGGGACACATCCCTCTGTCCTGACTGTGGACATCAGTTAAAGTCCCCAGAGAGCAGTCCTCACAGACAGAGCTGATGGCTTGGGGCAATGATGGGACAGTCCTGGGAGGAGAATGAAGCTGGGCTCTATGGGAAGGACCCAGAGCGATGGGCAGAGAGCCACAGTGGGCAGTGCTGCAGGGGACAGGGCCAGGTGGCTGTCCAGAGCAGATGAGATGGAGCTGAAACCTGAGGAGTTGGAGGACTCTGGGCAGCCCTAGAACTTTCCAGAAGCCACTGGCATGTGACAGCTTAGTTCCCAAAGGAGGAAGCAGAGGTTAAAGGTGGGTAAGGCAGGACGGTGAGGCAGGTCCACTGAGCCCTGAGGCTGCAGCAGTGGCCATGGCCAGGCAGTGCTGTGTAACAGTCCCTGGCCGGACCAACAAGGACCACTTTCCACTTGGACATCTGCAGCCAGGGTGGGCACAGCTGGTGCGTCTCCTCCTGTGCCTCTCAGTGTCCTTGCCACGGCAGGTGGGTGGGCACCTTCTGGGCCAGGGGGACGTGCAGAGCAGGCTCAGAACTACTCACTCTTTCTCTGGATGCAGATCAGTGGTCCAGCAAGTCAGAGGCCAAGCCCAAGGTGAAGGTCACCTTCGCAGAGGGGTGGCAGGGGTGGAGGACAGAGGGGTGAGAAGGCTGGCCTGGCCAGAGAGGAACTTGCATCCTCCTGCCTCGGCCTCCCAAGTCACTGGCCTTACAAGCTGTGTTTTACAGACAGTAGTCAGCAGGAGGGGGGCTGGGGCTGGGGCTCAGCGGTACAGCGCTCGCCTGGCACCCAAAGGTGCTGGGTTCGATCCTCAGCACCACATAAAAATAAATAAATAAAATAAACATTAAGAAAAAAACTTATGAGTCAACAAAGAAACCATAGTAAAAAACATTAAGAAAAAATGGTCAGCAGGAGGCAAGAGTGGGAACCTTTAGGCCAACTACAGGAGATTGCTGCAGTCCAGCGGGGAGAGGACGATGACCAGGCCGGGGGTGGGGTGGGGTGGGGTGGGGTGGGGGATGGGCAGAGGGGTGTCGGCCAGAGCTATGGGGAGGGGGCAGGTGAAGCTGGGCTGGGGAAGACGTGTCCTTGGAGCAGCTTGGGATGGTGTGCCGCTTACTGAGAAGGGAGAAGCGGAAGATGGGGGGAACCAAGCCTTCTCTGTCTCCTGTGGCCCGTCACAAATCATATGAACTCCGTGACTTCAACAGCAAGCTTCCTTTCTCACGGTCTGCATGGAGGTGACCGCAGGGCTGCGCTACCCTCCTTGAAGGGTTCGGGGAGGGAGCCTTCTGCTCCTCCAGCCTCAGGGGCTTCTGTCCCTGGGCTTGTGGCTGTGACACTAGTCTCTGCCTCGGCCTTCACGTGACCTCTTCTTCGCCGTGCCGTGTGTCTGTTTCCGAGCCACTGAGTTCAGGGTTCACCCCAATCCTGGACGGTCTCATCTCAGGTCCTCACTTAGTCACATCTGCAGCGACCTGGTTTCCAGATAAGCTGTGCTTTACAGGTTCTGGGTGGACATGTCTCTGGGGACCACCTTTCTGCCCACTGCAGCCATTTCATCTGCAATGTCTACCGCCCATCAAGCAGATGAGCAGAAGCCCTCAGGGCACACTTGCTGCTGGGCACACCTGGCTGGGGCTCACGGGAAGGCGCTCACTGTGTGTGTATGTTTGGAGGATGTCAGCAAACAGTGACCTAGGGCAGAGGGCTTTGATAGACAGAGGACAGCCCATGCCCAGGCCCCAGGGTCTCCTTTACTTAGAGCCCAGGTAAAGGGGAGCCGGCACATAGGAGAGGAGAGGAGAGGCTTCGGTGCAGAGGGGCAGCAGCCCATAGGAAGAGGTGCAGAGAAACTGAGCCACAGCAGGCAGGTGTGACCGTCCACTTTGCCAGGGACAGTTTCTGAGGGACACTGGGGACAGGCATCTTATTGAAGGGGATTGAAGAGCATGTTGCAGAGCCAGAGAAATGAGACAGCAAGCAGGGCGACTCCCCTGAGGACCTGCCTGCCCCGTGGAGCCAGAGGGGACTGTGGCTTCAAGGACAGTGGACAGGGCAGTGCACGCCTGTGCCAATGGGAAGCCTGGCCAGGAGGGAGCGGCCAATGACGGAGGAGGGAGGGCCAGCTCGAGGCCCCTGGAGGTCCTGCGAGAGCCGTGGTGGGGTGCAGGGGGCACCCTTGAAGATGGGACACCCCCAGGCCCCTCCCCTGGTCCCGGCTTCCTGGTCCAGACCAGGTTTCCTCATGAGGCTTTATAAGCCTTTCACTGTGACCCATTAGGAAGGTGGAACCATAGAATGATCCAGGCTGACCAGCAGTTGCTAACTTCTGATTCTCTATCCAGCTGCTCTGCCCAAGCAGGTGACCGGTCACCCCAGGGCCTTCTCCTGAACACAGCCCAGAACGTCAGGTGGTTCCCAGGGAGCCTCTGTGTGAGTCTCTATGGCCACTGTGACAGTGGGCACCGTTGTAGTGTGAGATTTGTGATCTCACAGTTCTGGGGACTAGAAATCTGAACTGGGGCTCACGGGCCCAACCCGGCAGGGCCAGCTGCTGTGGAGGCTCCGGGCGAGAGCCACACCTGGCCTGCCAGTCTCTGGGGTGCCACTCAGCTCCTGCTCCTTCCTCCTCTTCAAAGCCAGCAGCGTCGCGGTGGCCTGCCCTGTGTCTGCCTGCCCATCCTCCCTCACGTAAAGACCCCGTGACCAGTGGGGCCGGGCGTCTCCCCAGCTCAGGATCCCTGGCTGCACCTGCAGCCTCCCTCTGCCACGCGTGGTGACACAGGCTCTGGGGGCACGTCTCAGACCAAAGCATCTAATGGTCAGTCTCAGTCGCGTCTCCCCAGGTGTCCCCAAATGCTGTTTCCCAGCGCGTCCCCTTGCTGAGCCATGGCCCTTGGCTGTGAGGTCCCTGGAGTGTCTAACCTGGAAGAGACTCACCTCGGCCCCTGTTTTCGTGACACTGGCCTGTCGGGAAGGCCAGCTGCGGAGTCCTGTGATTCCCGTGGGTCCTTCGCCAGTTTCCTTTTCCCTGATTTCTGGTGATCTGGACGTGGGCTCCACAGGTGACCTCAGACTCAGGGTGGCCGTTTGCCACCAGGCCTCTTAGTGGGTGATGGGTGCACCTCCCAGGGTGTCCCTGCAGCAGGGACTGAGCCACTGACCGCTGCCTGTGGAAGGCTCTGTGCCTAGGCCCCTGGGGTCAGAGCAATTGGGGGCCACCCCTTCTCACCCTGGGATGGCCCAGTTCTACTCGACCTTTCATTCCTGTGGTAAGACACATCGCGGGGCATTTGTCCTTGTAACTCCTTGTGCAGTTCAGTGGCGTCTGATTCACACACGTTCTGTTGGGAATGCAGCTGCCCCCATCCAAGAACTCTGTCGTCTTCCCAAATGCAACTCTAAACCCACTGTCCACGAGGGCCCATCCCCCCTTTTCCCCAGCCCCTGGCACTCGCCACGAAACTTCCTGCCTGTGACTTGGGGTACCCTAGGACCCCCTCGAGTGCTCCACCAGGTGGAGCGCAGGGTTCAGTGTGCTGTGCGGCTGGCTGCTCCACCCATCCCAAACGTTCATGTTGTCCAGGACACCCTGCACTCACCAAGGAAGCGGTCACTTCCAGTCCAAGGAGACCCTGGTCACCACTCCCCTGGCAACCACTGACTAGGTGGCTATGGATTCACCTGTTCCATGCATTTCAGATCCGCGGAATCGCACGATAGGTGGCTACGTTTGGCCTCTTTCACTTAGCAGAGTGTCTTGGAGGTCATTTCCTGCGTTTCAGGGTGGAGTGGCCCCTCCGCAGGACCGCGCCTCCTCTCTCTGAGTCTGTCTGGCGATGGTCCTCCGCCCTCCCCTCCTCAGCTCTCTCAACAGTGCTGCCCTGAGCTGGGGGCGCCTGCTCTCCAGGTGGACGCACAGCTCAGGCCATCTTGGGTGCACACCGAGAGTGGGGTGGAGGGGCCTGCAGCCCCTGGGTGG
Source organism: Urocitellus parryii (assembly GCF_045843805.1). NCBI lineage: Eukaryota > Metazoa > Chordata > Mammalia > Rodentia > Sciuridae > Urocitellus > Urocitellus parryii. Next base: position 186,471,608 of record NC_135536.1, read on the forward strand.
TCACCTTTTGGGCACCTGCTGAGCTGTTTTCCAAACCAGAGTCCATTACCTCCTCTGACTTTGCGTTCAGCCCGGGTTTCTAGCGTTGTCACCTGCGCTGTCCTGTCTTTTGAACCGAGCGTCCCTTCACCTCACCTCTTGTGTCCACCTCTGAGCCAGCTGCTGTTCCTGAGGGGCCAGCTGCTTCCCGGAGCTGCAGAGCGGTGGGCTCCACCTCCTGAGCGCCGCTCCTGCAGTTCCTTCCCCATATCCTTGCAGGGAGCTGGCTTCACCGTCTGGAGCCAAGTGCGTTCCGACTGAAGGGGCAGGGGACACGGCTCTCTGGCCTTAGGGGTGTGGCTGTTTCTGTTTGGGGTGGCGGGATTCCACCTGCCAGTTATTACTGGTGCCCGGATCATCCCGCAGTGGGTCAGCGGGTTCTGATGCCCTCTGAGGTGCTACTCAACAATTTTCAGCACACTGGCCATCGTCACCGCAGTTCAGTGTTAGGAACGTCACTCTCTGACTTTGAGATGGGAACGGTGCCTTTTCATCTACCCACGGCAGAGAATGTTCCAGAAGCCCCCAGGGAGGCAGCATCCACCCTTTCTCCAGCGCTCACGCCCTGGGGACACCCTTGGTGACACTGTGGAGGCCTTCTGGGCCTTTCTGTGGTGGTGTTAGGCCACTCTGGGAGAGTCCCTGCTCTGCAGCCTCTGCTCACCTGGGACGGGGAAGTGCACCCGGGGAGTGGCCCGGGTTCTTACTTCCCCAGACCTTCCCCCAGAGCCCCCTGTAGCCTCCTCCCCTCTGAGCATGAGCCTTGGGGGACCCCAGAGCCCAGAACCAACTCTGGGTGTCCTCTGCTCCGGCAGCATCTCTTTGTGGAGTAACAGCGTGATGCTTGTTTCCCCCACTAGCGGAGGGGCTGAGGAGCCAAGAAGGGGAAATGCATGATTTGATACAAATATGATTGCCTCCGAGTTTCATCCCTGGGGCAGGCAGTAAATTGTTAAGACCTATGGGCTCTGCCCCTCTCATCACATGAGAGCCCAGTGTCCTGGGCACGCTCGGTCCTTCCCTGGCCTGATGGCACCAGGATGTAGGTGCCCATTTTGGGGTCCCAAGAGTCTTTTGCAAGGGCAAGACCCCCAGTGTCTGAGGTGCCCCTGGGCAGTGACTGGCTGGGGTAGGTAGCAGCTGCCCCAGTCCCCACCACACCCTCCTGGCTTTTCCCCAGTCCCACCCACTTGCAGGGCTCGCCTGGTCCCCAGAGTCTGTGACCTCTAGAAAGATGGCTTGGGTTTTCTTACCACTCGGGGCACCTCTCGGCCTGCCTAAGGGCCGGGTGGGCAAAGAACACAGGGCAGAAGTGATTTAACATTCCCACAACTCCTGCTGCTGCCAATGGTTGGTGATTTATTTTGGGAAAGGCTATAGGCTGAGAGGGCCCCTTGCAGTTCCTCCCCCAGGAAGTTTAGAATTAGAACCAGAGGATACGACTCCATGGAGCCTCTACCGGAGCGAGTTCAAGGGGGAAGACCTTGACCCCTTTGATTCCGTCTCAGACCCTGCAATCGGGTCTGGCATCGTGACGTATGCATATGATATATGACATGTGCATACAGGACACATGATGGATGTATGTAGTTTTGCTGAATCCTTGGGAGCAAGACATCTCAACATCCTGTTTTCATATGTCCTGAGCAAAAGATAAGGACCTGATTTAGACCCACGGAGCGCCCCGGGACCCCTTCATGCAGGGCAGACCTGCCTTCCCTCCTCCCAGAGCCGACCTCGTCTGTGAGACTTTTCTTTCCAGGGAGCTCTGGGGTCAGGTCCCACCTACTCGGGCCCCTGGGAGCCAGAGGGTGCTCTGTGGCTCGGTCACTTGACCGTGGGTGCTGGATTTGTTTGCAGGGAACTCGACTCATGAATTTGGGGGTCGGGGGCTCTATGTGAAAGAGTGGACCCTCAAACCCCACCAGAAACATTTGCCACATCCATCTGCCTCTGTGGACGCAGCCCAGCCAGGATTGGTGGACGCGAGCCCTGGCGATAAACCGGGTGGGAGGATCCCTAGGGAGTTAGACGAGCACAGAGCACCTGCTCACAGAGAGCGTGTGGGAGCCGAGTGCGAGGTCCCCGTGGCACCAGCTGGGGAGGGTGTGGCAAGCCAGGTGCAGCTGTGTGGAGGTGCAGGCCAGGGGAGCTCCAGACTCTCGGGGTGACGTGGACGTAGCTGATGAGAGGCCTGGGCAAGTCCTCTGCTGAGCTACGCTAGGTCATGGTTTGGGGTCTGAAAGCCATCATTTAAGTTGGGCTCCAAATCACACCCAGTACTGACCCGACTCCCTCCTGCCCCGTCTCAGGACAGGCCCCCGACCAGCCGGTCCTCCCTCACTCCATGTCCTGCCTGCCTCCAGCCCTCCCCCCACTCACTGGTGCTGTCACCTGGCTCTCGGGGACCCATATTCTGCTCCCCTCCAAGTCACCAGAAGGATCTTCCCTAAGTCACATGTCTATTTTGAACCCTCTGTGGCTCCCCACTGTCCTTCAGGTGAAATCAGAATTCCCAGCCCAAGGCCTTTAGGCTCTCTGAGCCACACAGACTTCTATGCAGATTTTGTTCTGGGCCAGACTCCTTTTTCTGGGGCTCAGGAGGGTGGCCTCCTTGCTTTTCCTTCCTGTATTGGATCCTCTGTATGAGCTCTTGCTGATCTGATGGCTAGGTTCCTTCTGCCTCTCCTTGTCAGGCTGATCCCAAGTCACCTTCCTGTTCTGCAGCCTTTCTTTTTGTCTTTTCAGCTGGATCCCACCGTGTTTTGTACTCCGATGTGATGGCTGGATACCAGGCAGCCACATTGCAACCTTTAAGACCAAAGGAAATTGCAGAGACTCCAGCTCTTATTCCATGGAGCTGCCTCTAGTAGCTGCCAGCTACCTTTTCCTAACATGAGGAAAAAGAAATCAATTTTTTTTTAAAGCCCCATTAGTGGATTCTTCTGCTATTTTTGGTCAAGAGCTTCCTAACTGATAGTCTGTGTATTTCCAGGCATTTTCCTATATGAACACAGATGTGTCCAGATGTAAGTCCCACTCTATTTTGTCCTGCAGCTGCGCCATCACTACAGCATTGGAGGCTCGGAGAGACAGTGTTAGGAGCACAGGTCGGGCTGGCTGCCAGACACTGCAGCTGGGAGGAGAGCTTGTCATTGTCCCCAAGGCCAGGTCTGGGCTCTGCTTCTGCTCTGGCCAGAGGTCCAGGGGCCGCTTGGCGACTGGCAGAGGAATCCTGCTCCTGGCTTCCTGTCTGACCTGAATCTAACTGGTGGCCAGTGGCCTTGGGCGGGAGGTTGTGCTCTGAAACACAGAAGCCTGGTGGGGACCCGTCCACCTCTCACAGGTGTGGGAGTGGCCTGGACAGTGACTGGGGGCAGACAGGACCTGGCTCCTGCTCTCCTCTTGCCTGGAGTTTCCGGGGACTCCAGGTCTGGACCTGGACAGGGTGGCCTGTCCTCCCCTTGCCCTGCTGGACCCACTGCACTCCTGACCCACGTGGTCAGGCTGGGCGGGGTGGGGTGTCAGGAGTGGCCGAGTCAGGTCCTGGCCACCGAGGGCCCTGCCGTGGCTGTGGGGCGCTGCTCTCGCACAGGCACACTCGGGACGGGAGGCCCCACCCCAAGCAGATGCCTCTCTGGATCCACGTTTTTCTTCTGAAGAGAGGAACTGGGAATGCTGCCAGCAGGAGCCGGCTCCCGCTTCTCACCCCCCAGGGGCACAAACAGGGCCGTGCTGACCGCCCAGTGCCATCGGGCCTTGCCCTTGTCACTAGCTGTGCTGGGGTCTCCGCAAGCCCCCACGTCCCTCCACCAAGGATTCCTAGGGGCTCCCATTTGTCACACATGTGCTCAGAGAGGGTCTGTGTGTTGGTCACCACTGCCCTCTGCTGGTGTCCCTGGGTGCTCCTCAGTGGCCACTCGCTGTCTTGCTGGGAGGGGAGGAGAGACCCCAGACCCCAGGGGAGCTGGGGGCCCAGCAGTGCTGCGTTCCCCTCCCTGCCTGAGAGCTCGGGGTGGGGGTGCACTCCCTGCGACTTGTCCTCTCTGCTCCCAGCATGATTGTCCTTGTCATTGTCACTTACTCCAGCAATGGTGGCCTGCTCCTTGCTGGGTCAGTGCTGGGCTGGCACCTTTCACGGAGTGCTCACACTGTCTGCTGGGGCACTGCCATCTCCACTATTTATTAATTTTGTGGTCCTGGGGACTGAACCCAGAGCCTCATGCGAGTTAGACCAGCGCTTTACCCCTGAGCCAATCCCCAGCCCTTTTAAAAATATTATTTTGAAACAAGGTCTAGCTAAGTTGTCCAGGCTGGCCTTGAACTTGCCATCCTCCTGCCTCAGCCTCCTGAGTTGCTGGGATCATAGGCCTGCGCTGCTGCACCAGCTCTTGACAGGAGGAGTCCCCGCAGGGTTAGGGTGACTCAGGGAGGAGCCGGGATTTGAATCTGATGTGTCAGTGGTGGAGGCAGGGAGGGGCTGTGATGCCGTCCCAGAGGGGGCTTGACATGGCCACCGGGAAGACACTTACACATCGGGCTTGCTTCTCCCCACTCCCTCTAGCCCCAGACAACCCCCCTGTCATGCTCATGTCTGTGTGTCCTACGTGTGCCTCTGCGTGTGCTGGCATGTGCCTGTCTGTGCATGGTGTGCTTCTGTGTGTCTGTGCGTGTGCTCATGGTTGTGAGTCTAGTGCGGCTTGTAATATGCACACATGCGTGTGTCTCTGTGTGTGTCTGCATGGCAGAGGACTGAGGAGGTGGCAGATTGGCATTGTGCACAGGTTCACCCAGGAGCAATGTCCCCCTGTTCAGGAGTGAGCTGCAGAGGGGGCGCCAGGCCCAGGCAGAGGCAGGAGTGCAAGCCACTTGTCATAGGGTGTCCAGGGCCAGGCAGCCCCTGGCGGGTGCAGGGCTGCAGGGCTGCAGGGCCTGGGGCTGGGTGGTGGAGCTCCCATGGGCTTGGGTGGCTGCTTGGGGCAGGCAGTAGACCCTCTGCCTTGGGGTGCTTCCTGAGAGGCACCTGCTCCCCAGCTCTCAGGTGCGTCTCCAGGCACTCAGACCCTCAGGCTGACCTCCTGGGGGCTCTCCAGGCAGTTCCTGGCTGGCACTGGGGCCTTGTAAGGCTGGCTGCTCCAGAAGCTGCCAGGAGCTCTCTGCTTGCTAACTGGGACCTCCTTGTCCTGCTGGGAGACCCTGGTGGGTGCTGGGGAGGGGGCAGATGAGGTGGGTTCCGCAGGACTAAAGGAGCCCCTCCCGGTTGCCTCACAGTAGTGGGTCCCCTGGGCTGCTGTGGCCACCAGTGAGAGACACGTCTGTCTCCATGCCAGAGGAGGCAAAGGTTTCCCAGGAGAGAATGGCAGACGATCCCTGAGAGCAAAGCCAGGGCGTCGGGGGCTGCTCACGGGACTGTCCGGGGAAAAAGCCCCAAGTTCACTTCCCCAGCGGGGTCAGGTCCCCTGTGCACGTCCCTGCACACCCACGTCCCCCGTGGTGCGCAGAGCAGCCCGACTGCCTCTCTGCACAATTATTGGTCTAGTGTCTGTCCTGTCTGCTCAGCTCTGTTCTCTGTGGATTCGGGGCTGTCTGTCTCGTTTGAGGGAATGGATGAGTGGCAGGAATTCTCTGTATCACTCAGGACATTTTGGGGTGTGACTGGCAGAAAATCAATTTAATCTGGTTTAAGTCCAAAGAGGACATCGCTGGCTCGTGAAACTGAAGTGTTCAGAGGTGTTACTGGGTTTGGGGCTCAAGGGAGTGAAATGATATCACAGGGCTGTCCTGACCTTCCCTCATATCTGCTTCTCTTTCTGTTTGCCTCATTCTCTTTTCCTGCAGATGGGTCTTTACATGGGTCTGGGAGCAAGGGTGGCAGGACACCAGCTTATGGGGCCTTCATAGGTCAAGACCCCAGAGAGAAGGAGAAACTCTTTTCAGGCATCAAATCTCAGGGAAGTCCCTGATTCGTCTGTTTGGGTCACATGCCCTGTGGCCCAGTAGGATGGAGTATTCTGATTGGCGGCCTGGCTTATGGCCCACCCCTGTACCAGCCGTTCGGGGGTAGGGCAAATGATTGACATGTGACTGGAGACCTGGGAATCACCTGGAGGTGGTTTCTAGAAGGAGACAGTGTGGAGCAGAAGGCTGTAGATTTCTTTTCTTCATACTCTTTTCTAATTAACAAACACAACTTCTCTTCTCCTACATTGACCTAGTTTAGAAACCAAAGTCGACCTGTAACTTTTTATCTAGCTTTGAGAACTTTCACAGTTCATGTACTCTGAGGGACTTAGAGCAAAACAAAATAAAACAAAAAAAGGTAGAAATGGAGAGTAATTTCCCAACTGCTGCATTTCAGCTTTTAGCTGGCCGTGCGCTAAATGAGTGTATAGTATTAACTCAAAATGTGGCCCCAAATGGGTTCTCGCCACCATTAGGGTCTGGAAATCATGTCCCTGGGACACATTACCCTGAATATCCCTGGAGCGGTAAATGGACAAGATCCGTTCCCCGTGGCCTGGGGACAGCGAGCTCGGTGGCTGGTCATTAGGAGCCGTAGTGCAGGTTATTTTTTGTCCATTAACACAATTGCAACTGCCCTGAAAGCCAAGTTATTATCTCTGGGAGGTGAGTTTCAGGTAGGCGTTGGGGGAGAGGTGTGAGTCTGGGGCCTCAAGTGGCAAGTTTGTGGGGACCTGAGGGAGGCCTGGCTGCTGGAGGCCACCTGGGATTCTACAGGAGGACCCCTGGCCCACTCTCTGGCCTCCACGGTGGCCCTGTCCATGGTGGTGTGGCGTAGCTGTGAAAGGGGGTCACTGGTGATATGTGATGGCTGTCTCTCTCTTGGTCCCCTGCTTCAGGGCCTTGTGACTCTGCCTGCTGTCTCGACAACAGATGTCGTGACTTCCCAGAGCAGAGGGAGGGCCTCCCCGCTCTCCTAATAAGGCCTGGACGCAGTGACGCGGATGGGGCTGTCGAAGGCTGGCCCGTGTGTGTTAACCAGCCGTTGCGTGTGCTGGGGTCACGGAGTACACAGCCCGAGGGGCAGAAGTGGAGATATAGCTGTTCCCATCTCCTGCAGATGTCAAGGTCCAGCTTCGTGTCACCCCTTCCCTGGGCCCCTGCAGGGTCTTGGTCCTCCCCAGCTCTTCGAGGGTCTGAGTGCTGTTCTCCGCAGCCCGGCACCTGCCCCGCATCCAAGCTGTGGGAGCGCAGCGCGGTTCAGGTGGCTCCAGGAGGCGGTCCCTGAACATTCACCCTCGGCTGCGTTTGCCTGATGTCAGGACAGTTCCCCACTTGTCCTGTAGGTGTGAGTCAGTGATGCTCACAGTGTAATCACCTACTTGATTACATTTTAAAGAGAGTTTAATAGGCTCATTATATCAGTTTCTACTGCTGTGGAACAAATGAGCGAAAAATTAGCAGCTTAAAACAACATCATTTATTATCTCACAGTTCTTGGGTCAGAAGTCTGGGCACGGCTCGTCTGGGCTCCCTTCCAGGGTCGCAGAGGCTGAAATGAAGTGTCAGTAGGGCTGTGTTCTCATCCGGAGGCTAGGAAGGGGACGAACTGCTGGCTCCCTTGGGTGGCTGGGGTGCTACCTTCCTCGGGGCCACTGGCCTTCACAAGGCCAGCAGGAGGCGGACAGCCAGAGACAAGGGGGACTCTTTCCTAAACTCTTTGATAGGCTCCCTGATGGGGGCAGGCCCACAAAGGATAAGCTCCCTCTTGAGTACCTTAGCACCAACTGATTAGGGACCTCAATGACACCTGCAGAGCCCCTTCACCTTGTTGTGGACTGTAACACAATCTTGCTCCACCTGGGAAGTGAGTCCCAGGTCCACTCATTCCAAGGAAGGGACAGAGGACTGGACACCAGTGGGCAGGATCACCTTCAGACCCTGCCCGCTGCCCCCATTCACAGTGGGTACCCATAATCTCCCCGGTGGAAGCCCCAGCTGCTGCCTCCCTGGGGGGCTCTTCCTCCTCTGCAGCTCTCGACAGCGGGCAGGCCTCCCCTCAGATTGCTGCCTCCTGGAACTCAGCTCAGTGGCTCACAGCGGGTGTCTGTGAGGGTGCGTGATGTCCTGGCACCTTCCAGTCTCAGGCCATTCCCTTCTCTCTCAGGATTCCACCCTGGTAGCCCTCTCCCCACACCCTGCGGGGAGGAAACACAGGAGGAGCACAGGAGGCTCCCGTGTCTGCCAAGATGGGGGACGGGCTCCTCTTTCCTAGTGGATGTGTGCTGGTCCCTGTCCCTGGGGGGGAACACCAGGCGGGACCCACCCACCCTGAGAGGAGGGGAGGGAGCCTGCCCATCCTGCCTGTGCGGGAGCTGGCCGTGCAGGGTCCTCAGGCTTGGAGGCTTTGCCCTCCAGGATCCCCTCGGTGAGGGGTACAGGGCCCAGATGTGAGGGCCACCTGGCAAGATGCCACCAGCAGGAACCAGGTAGGAGATGTGGAACTCATGGCCCTGGGGGGGGGGGCTGCGGCCTGCCCCCAGCCTGCCTGGTCCCAGTGTCCGTGGGTGGGAGCCTGGGCGGGAGGTCGCCCTGAGCATCACTTCGCCCCGCCGTCCCCTCTGGAACCCTCTCAGCCTAGGTTTGGGAGGAGGACTCGGAACAGGATGGTCATGATTAATTCCACGAATGGTGGAGTCTTACCCTGGCGGCCGTGGTTTGTGTGACGCAGCTGTTTAAGTGAGACGGAGCCTGGTTCTGGGTTTGTGTTTTCACCCTGGTGACGGCTACACTCTGGCTGGCAGCTTCTTCTAGCCTTGGGGAACAAGGCGGTGTGCTTTGAGCACCCGAGGGGGAATCCTGCCCCTGACCTCCTGCCTTGGCCTCTTCCTCTTGCACCTGAGCTGGGACGTGGCCTGCTCCTTCTTTATGCCACGGTGGTGGGCTTTCCCCTCTGACCCCTGCTTGGAAACGTGGGTCCTCTGGTGACCCCTACCCACTCTGCTGGGGTCACCAGAGGACAAGCCAATTGGGTTGCGGGATCTTGGACTTGGAAATTCCAATATGTGAGCTCAAAAAGCCTTTTCTCTTTGTGAGTCAGCGGCGCAGGTATCTCACTGTAGTGGCAGAAAGCTGACACATACGTTATATACACATATATTTAGTAGTAGATGGACACCCTTCCTCTATTTTATTTATTTGTTTTCATGTGGTGCTGAGGATCCAGTCCAGCACCTCCCCTGTGCTGGTCTTCCTGGCCCAGGGCCTTCCAGGCTACCTGCTGAGGTGTCACAGCGGGAAGCCAGGTGTGGAGCAGATCAGAGAGGCCTTCCTAGGGCTGCCCTTCCTTCAGGGGGCAGATGGCGCCAGGGCCCTGCCTGTCCCTCACAGCCACCTGCCTCTTGTTTCACAGTGAGGGCCCTGGCCTGGCGCCCATCGCGGGCCCTCTGAACCCTGTCGTTGCAGCCCCCCTCCCCCCCCCCGGAGTCCTCGGTCCATCCCGTGGCTCCTCGTCTATACCCCAGTGGGGCTGGTTTGCGCGGCTCCTTGGCTCCCTCCAGGTCCAGGCAGCAGCGCCTGTCCGCAGCGCCCAGCAAGGTCCAGTGGCGGCTGCAGAGTCCACGTGGCTGGCCTGGCTCTGGTTGCTGCTGCTCTAAGGCCACGTGACTGCATGAGGTGCATCTGCAGAGGACAGCAAGGGCCACGGGTGGGCCCAGGAGACCCGGGGAAGGACGCAGGTGGAGACTCCTGCCTTGGCTCTGCATCACAGTGGCCCGTGGGGGCCCCTGGAGAAGGGGCTGCCATGTCTGTTTCAAGAGATGGCCTTGCTGGCTGCCCAGGCTCTAGCTTCTGGCCTCGAGGGCTCTCCCGCCTCAGCCTCTGAGCGCTGGGCCTACCTTGTGCCAGGCCTGGCCAAGTGACAGAGATGTTTTGTCACTGACCTTGCACAGGGCCCTTGTGGCTGTCCTCTCATGTCCCTGGGTGTCTGAGGGGCAGCCCTGCCCAGCTGCTTCTGCTAGGTCCTGCCAGCGGGCTCCTGGGCTCAGGGCCTCCACCTGGCCTCTCGCCTGCCTCATTCCTAGCAGGACGGTCTCTGGGGGCATCTCACGCTCAGCCTCGGTGGCAGGGCATGGCTGCCCCGGGCTCTTGGCCAGCGCCTCCCTCTCCACCCAGTCCCCAGCCTGCGGTGGCAGGGAGGGGTGGCCTTCTTATACTGCGCCCTCCACCTGCTCTGGTGTGGCTGTCCCCTCCTCCAGACTTCCCAGCGGATGGGGACCTTCTCGGGGTCTTTGCAGGAGAGCAGACTGGGGGGTGGGAGCCTCGAGGGACCCGCCAGCTGCAGAGCAGTCACCAGCTGTCAGTGGGCAGCCCTGTGGTCTCTGGGTGATCTGTGCCCTCTCTGTGCCTCTTTTTCCCACCCCGAGGGTGTGCCCAAGGTCCTTGCACATGTTTCAGGAGGCTGCTGGCCTTTGTGCATCTCTCTGGGATTGCCCTGGACTAGAAGGGCGCACTGGCCCTGAGGACTCAGTAATTCCATTTAAAATGTTTTGAACCAGTGCTTGGCTTAGTAGCACCCAGCCTGGTTTATGACGGGGAATGTTCCAGGGCCCTTTATCAGTCAGGCAACCAGAGCAGTGGGGAGGTTGGTGTTAACTCAAGGAGTTGGCTTAGGTGACAGTGGGGTCTGGCAGGGCAGGTCTGGCACCCCGGGGCAGGTCCTGGGCACAGGCTGGTCCTGGCATGATTGAGGCTGTGTCCACAGGCAGACTCCTCCTCCTTCAGGGAGACTCCACCCTGTTCTCTCTCTCTCTCTCTCTCTCTCTCTCTCTCTCTCTCTCTCTCTCTCTCTCTCTCATAAATCTTTATTATTTGTTTTAATTAGTTATACACAACGTAGAATGCACTTTGACACATCATGTATAATGGAGTATAACTTCTCATTCTTCTGGTGGCACATGATGTGGAATCCCACCAGTCGTATAGTTATACATGTACAGAGGGTAATAATGTCTGAGTCATTCTAATATCCTTCCTACCCCCACACCCTCTCCCTTCCCTTCACTCCCCTCTATCTAATCCAAAGTAACTCTATTCTTCCCTAACCCTGACCCTATTGTGAATTAATATCCACATATCAGAGAAAACATTCAGCTTTTGGTTTTTTGGGATTGGCTTATTTTGCTTAGCATGATAGTCTCCAGCTCCATCCATTTATCAGCAAATGTCATAATTTCATTCTTCTTTAAGGCTGAGTAATATTCCATTGTGTATATATACCACAGCTTCTTCATCTGTTGAAGGGCACTTAGGTTAATTCCATAGTTTAACTATTGTGAATTGAGCTGCTATAAACATTGATGTGGCTACATTACTGTAGTTTGCTGATTTCAAGTCCCTTGGATATAAACTGAGGAGTGGGATAGCTGGGTCAAATGGTGGTTCCTTTCCAAGTTTTCTGAGGAATCTCCATACTGCTTTCCAGAGTGGTTGCTCCAATTTGTAGTCCCACCAGCAATGTATGAGTGTGCCTTTTCCCCACATCCTTGCTAATATATATTGTTGCTTGTATTTTAGATAATTGCCATTCTGATTGGAGTAAGATGAAATCTTAGAGTAGTTTTATTTTGCATTTCTCTAATTACTAGAGATGTTGAACATTTTTTCATATATTTGTTGATCAACTGTATTTCTTCTTCTGTGAAGTGTCTGTTTAGTTCTTTAGTCCATTTACCGACTGGCTTTTTGTGTGTGTGTGTGTGTGTGTGTGTGTGTGTTAAGTTTTTTGAATTCTTTACATATCCTGGAGATTAGTGCTCTATCTGAGGTGCATGTGGTGAGGATTTTCTCCCATTCTGGTCAACCCTGATCTTAAGATCTTCACTTGATTGAGCCAGGCCCACCCTGATCACCCAGTCAGTCTCCTTTCCTTAAAGCTGACTGTGGACTTGAATCACAGCTACAAAATGCCTCCGTGGTGACATCTAAATTATTGTTTGGTTGACTAACTGGGACCGTAGCCTCAACAAGTTGACATTCAAACTGTCCTTCATAATCTTCCCTTGAAGATACACTCCTAGATCCTGGGAGACTGGAGATAGTGGCAGAAAATGTAAATACGCTACATGTGTTTGTAGCTGTGTAGCTGGACACACATGTGAGTGATATGTGTGGGTACGTGTGTGATAAACACGTAAACATGCATGTGTTTCTGTGGGTGGTACACATGCGTATGAAATCCCCCGAGCCGGGTCTGTGTGTCAACTCTGAAATCAGCTCTACGCCGTGACTTAGAGATGATCTGTGTGCTTCCCTACGTGACAAGGGTTGCCCTGTAAGACTAGCAATGACAATAAATATAAATAAATTACGTGCGGCCAGTTATCCATGTTAAAGCTGCAGTTCATCTGGAGGGATCAGCCACCGAGCATGGGGCAGCCCTGTGGGGGTGGCTCCTGTCACCAGAGGTCCCATGGAACGATGGGACCATGTGAACTTGGACTCTGTCTCCTGTCTGAACAATGGGGTGGTGTCTGGGGCTGCGGGGAGCTGGGAACTGGGCTGGAGGAGAGAGGCTGCCCCGTCCCACTCCACCCCTGGGATGACCTCCTCCGGGGGGCAGCAGGGTGCACACTCGAGGAAGATGACGGTGTTGTCCAAGGTCCACCTGGGGCCTTGCTGGTGCAGAGGCTCTGCCACGCCTGCCTGTGGCCTCCCGACCCACAGGGTGGGCCCGGAGGTCAACGGGCCAGTGCTCCTGGCTCAAGGGCCCAGCAGGTAGGGTGCAGCTGGTCTGTCTGCAGCTGAAGTGCCAACCGCGGGGTCAGGGGCTGTCCTAGCCCAGAGAGCAGTGGGCATGTCACAGGGCCGTGGGAGGCTGAGCAGTGGCTTCAGAGATCCCAGGTTCCAGTCCCTGAACCTGAACACGTGATCTTACTTGGGAAAAGGTCAAGTGTTTACGAGAAGGGTCTTGAGACAGCGGGTCTCCTATACCATCTGGACGGGTCCAACGCCATTGCAAGGGTCCTTCCACGAGGGAGGTAGAAGGACTTGAGACACAGGAGAGGGGAGGGTGGTGGGACTGGGGCAGACTGTGGATCCCTGAACGTGACAGACGTCCAGGGCCACCGGAAGCTGGAGAGCCTGAGAGGCAGCAAGGCCCTGCCTCCAGACTGTGGGAGAATTGGGTTCTGCTGCTTTAAGCCACCCAGCCTGTGGTGATTGTCACAGCAGCCACAGGGGACTAATGTGACCCTTACAAAAGTTGAGACACCTGCTCCCCTGCCTGCCCGTCCCTTCCTGGCTGGAGCCAAATCAGGGCTCCTGGGGCTATGTAAGGACACTGGAGGTCACTGTGTCAGTGGCTGCTGTCACAGACTCAATGGCTCATCCTTCAGACAAGTTCTGCAGGTCAGCACTGTGACTCAGGTCCAGCTAGATCAAGGTTTCAGAAGGCTGAGTCCCACATGGAGGCTCTCAGGAAGAGTCCCTTTCCCTACCTTCTCTATATGCCAGAGGCCCGGAAGAGAGGAGGTGGAACTTCCTGGGAGCAGGAACCTGGGGGGTTCAAAGTTCGCGAGCTCCAGGGGAGCCTCTATGTGTCTTGCATACAAAATATCAGGGGATGTCAAAACCAAAACAAACACACCTGTAATTAAGATAAATGACATTTAACTGCAATTGAAAAAAATCAAAATCAATGCAAAAAAATTCATGATAGCCCGGCACGGTGGTGCACACCTGCAATCCCAGTGGCTCAGGAGGCTCAGGCAGGAGGATGGCAAATTCAAAGGCAGCCTCAGTCTCAGCGAGGCCCTAAGGCACTTACTGAGACCCTGTCTCAAAAATAGAACATAAAGAGGGTTGAGGATGTTGCTCAATGGTTAAGCCTCCTGGCTTCAATCCCTGGCACAAAAAACAAACAAACAAACACACAAAACCCAAACCAAACCAAAATAAAAAACTCCATGATAACAAATATTAAAGTTTTAAATAAAGACAGTTAAGCCACGGTGCTGTGCTGAGCCAGGTGAGGGAAATCGGTAATACTGATCCTGTCTCCATTTAAAGGTTCAATATTTAGTGCATCGTGGATAAGTCTTGCAGTGATTTCGTATTTTGAAAATACTATTTGTCTGAATACGGATAGTCTTCCGCACCTCCTTGAATTTCCCACCCACTTGGGCGGCCTGGGGCGGCTGCGGGCGGCTGCGGGCAGGATGGCTGGGCAGGAGCCAGGGGGCCCCGCGCTCTCCCTGCACCGCCGCGCGTGCCCGGCAGGGGGCGGCGTGGGACCGCGCGTCCGCAGGGTCTCTGGCTGAGGTCTTGGGACAATGGGCCCAGTCACCTGCTGTGACTCTGGATGCCTGTCCTGCGAACATCGAACAGCGGCTGGTGCCTGCGGCTGGGCCCACAGATGTGGAGCTGAGATCACCACCTCTCCTGGGGGCATGGTGGACAGAGCCTGCACCTGTCCACCTGTCCTCCCCACTGGCCCCCCCAGCCACCTCCCCAGGCAACCACTCGCCCTCCTGGGCATGCCTCAGGACAGCTTCTGTTCAATAAGGAACCCTAGCTGCACCGCATTTATTGAGCACTTCTTGTATGCCAGGCACGGTGCAAAGGCATTGTGAGTTACCTCCCTGGAGCCTCACAATGGCCCCAACTGACTGAGAAGTAAACAGGAAGCAAGGTCACAGGGCTGTGGGGATCCCAGCCAGGTCTGAGGTCCCTGTCCAGGATGGCGGAGCTGTTACAGGAGGACAGGAGGACACCTGAGACTGAAAGGCTGGGTGGAGAGTCCAGGGAGGGGGAGTGCATAAACACCAGGCCAGGGTTCCTCTCAGGCAGTCACTTAGAATGGCCACGTGGGGTCACTGATGGTGGGTGTACCCTGGGCGCCCAGCCATACAGAGGGAGAGGGAGGCCCTGCTGGAGTGGGCCAGCTCTGGCCAGGGATCTTGGTTTTCTCTTTGTGTGTTTTCTACTTTGCTCACTCTCTACTGTAGGCAGAGGACATTAGTTTGCATAATTTAAAAAGAAAAGCATAAAATGGAGGCCTTTTGGAAAAAAGGACTTTTAAAGAAATTAACTGAGAAAACACAGCTAAGATAAACTCTCAGCAAGAAGCCAGTTGAAGGGAGTTTCTGGGATGAGGGATGGGTGTGGGCCTGATTCCTTGCTGGAAGGGCAGGGAGAGTGCCCCTCTGGAGGGGTCCACCCACAGACAAACAGTAATTCCCAACACTGATGTGGGGATGGCCAGGTGCCAGGGACCCTGCACACTTTTAATCTCCACAGTGACTCTGTTAGGTAGGTCTTTCTATTTTAATTATCATTCCTATTTGTCAGATAGGAAAATTGAGACCCCAGCCAGGTAAAGTAAATTGCCTAAGGTCACACAGCACAAAAGAATTCTAGTCTCTGAATTTAACCCAGAGCCCTCCCTGGCACCCTGACACCTGGTCCTCCTCCCCACCCTGGGACGCCAGCTTGGTCTGTATAAAAAGCAGATGTTTCCAAATAGTGAAGATGCACTTTTTAAAAAAAAAAAATTAAATTTGTTCTTATTTGTTATACATGACAATAGACTGCATTTATATACTTTGATATATCTTACATAGATGGGGTATAATTTCTGATTTTTCTGAGGATACCTATTGTAGACACATTGGTCATGCACTCACATGTATACATAAATCAATAATGTCTGTTTCATTCTGCTATCTTTCCTATCCCCACATCCCCTCCCCTCCCTTCACTTCCCTCTACCTAATCTAAGGTAACACTATTCTTCCCTAGTGCCCCCCTTCCCCTGCTGCCTTATTGTGAATTACCATCCGCATATCAGGGAAAACATTTGGCCTTTGGAGAAGTGCAAATCAAAACCACACATCTCACTCCAGTCAGAATGGCAGTTATCAAGAATACAGGTGAGGATGTGGGGGAAAAGGCACACTTGTACACTGCGGGTGGGACTGCAAATTGGTGCAACTGCTCTGGAAAGCAGTATGGAGATTCCTCAGAAAACTTTTGAATGGAACCACCATTTGACCCAGCTATCCCACTCCTCAGTCTATGCCTAAAGGACTTAAAATCATCACACTACAGTGACACAGTCACATCAATGTTCCTAGCAGCTCAATTCACAGTAGCTAGACTATGAAACCAACCTAGATGCCCTTCAACAGATGAATGGAGGAAGAAACTGTGGTATATATACCCAATGGAATGTCACTCAACTTTAAAGAAGAGTGAAATTATGGCATTTGCCAGTAAATGGATGGAGCTAGAGACTATCATGGTAAGAGAAATAAGTCATTCCCCCCAAATCAGATTCACTCTTGACAGATCAGAACTTTTGAGGGCCACAGAGGGTGTGTTGTCCTTCAAAGGATGGTTCAGGGTCACAGACCCTCCTTCAGCTGTGATCTCTGACGGGGAGAGGCTGAGAGCTGCTAGGACATGGGTCCTGAGTCAGCCCTGAGGGGGTCTGCCCACAGTTCTTGGGGTGAGGTGCTGGCAGGGCCATCCACCTGCCCACCTCTCAGCTCCCTGCTGCTGCATTGTCTCCCCCTCCCTCTGCCCCAGTCCCTCTCCCCTGGCCAAGTTCTCATCTTAGCTGTGTCCCTCTCAAGGGTGATTCCTGAGCAGGGTCTCTTCACACCTCTCCCAGCCAAGTACGCCTCTGAGCACGCAGCGCGCGCTGGTGCAGAGGGCCAGGGTGTGGAAGATCCACTGTCTTGGGGAAGGGACAAGGGCCTGTGGTTTCTGCTGCAAACGGGGAAGCAGGAGGGGGTGATTCAGGCAGGAGAGGTGGTCAGGCTTCTGGTGCTTTCTCCAGGGTTCCCGTCTGTCCCCAAGGCATGGCCAAACTTGGCTTTGGGGCTTCGGTTGCAGGTGGAGAGAGAGCCTGTAGCCCTCTGCTGTGAGAAGCCCGTGCGTGACCTCAGGCAGCAGAGCACCTGGGGCCAGGAACCTCGAGGTCCTCCCTGTGGGCCAGGAGGTCAGAGGCAGGAGAATAGGGCCCTTGATGAGGGGGGAGGGGGAGGATGCTGGGGGATGGGGGATGGAGGCCCATAGGCCCTCGCCTGGCGCCCTCCTCCTTGTGCGGGGCTCTGCGAGGCAGACAGACTGGGGAGGAGGCGCGGGTGGAGAAGGATGGATGGCAGGGGCCTGCGGGTGGGCGACAGTGATGGCTGGGTTTTCTGTGGGTGTCTGGCTGGTGACCTTTTGGAGGATGGATTCAGAAGTGACTGCTATTTGTTGAGGCCCAGTTCATAGACGTAGGAGGGGGTTGCCTCCTCCACGTTAAATGTCAGGCCCCTACTGTCTCTGGAAGAGGGAAGTCCATCCTGGCAGGATGCAGGCAGATAATGCTCAACAGGCTCCTGACCAAATGTGTCCTTAGAAAATGCACCTGTCACCTGGCCTGTCGGGGTGGTGAAGAGACGTGTGTGCCCACATGCTTGCTCTTGCCTTCCCCGAAGTCGCAAGTTCCTCCCTCAGGGCTTTGTGGTGCGGAGTGGAAACTCAAATTTGCTTGCCACCCCCGCTTTGTATTTTTGAAAGGGGGGTACTTTGGCTGGGGTCTGGCTGAGACAGTGGCAGAGCCACTAAGAGGGAGGGCTTCCCAGAATTGCTGGCTCACAGCCCAGCCCTCTGGATGGACAGCAAGGCCTCTGGTGCTGAGACCCCAACTTCTCCAAGGTCCACTTTGCTGATCTCCTGGCCTCTGCCCTCGAGACCCTTAGGTCTTGGTGCAAATCAAGGCCCAGGGGCCAGAGCCACAGCACCAGAGTCTGAAGCAGGCTCACCCACCTTGCTGGTGGTCTGGGGCAGCCCCTTGAGCCTCTGCATCCTCCCCAGTGGGTTGGGACAGGGAGAATGCTTGCTTGAAGTCCAGGAAGGGTCAGGCAAAGCATATTGAGCCATGGCTGGTATGCAGGAAGTGCTTAATCAGTGCTTGCCCTTGCTCTTGTCTCTGTAGTGACTGAGCAGTGCCAACTGACTCTGGGCCTCCCTGGAAGGTGCGCTTGGTAACAGGAACCCCTGGGCTGGGAGGGGATTTCTCGTCAGCCAGTGGGGTGGGGCGGGTCCCTCTGGGGGTGGAGAAGGTGAGGAGTGAGCATCCAAGAGCTGCAGGGAGATCTGGACTTTCTACCTGTCTTGCAGGATGCTGGCTGGACTGGGCCTGTGGTCTCAGGGTTGATGTGGGGACATCTGGCACCAGCTAAGAAAACCCACCCTGTCACCTTAGTGGGTCAGTCCAGCATCTTTTGAAGGGATCTATGGCACCTATTTTATGGGTCAGCAAACAGACTCAGAACTGTCCAAGATTCATGGCTGGTGACTGGGGACAGGGTCTAGAATCAGGTCTAACTGCCCCAGGCTTCTTACAAATCAGACTCAGCTGCCCTTCTGGGGACAATGACTTCCCAGGAGGCACCTGGCTTGATTTCAGTGACAGAATTAGCTCTGCACTGCCCCCACCCCCATCCCCATCCCAGCCTGGTCTTCTCAGACCAGTCCAGTCCAAGTAAGTGGCCAGGCCAGCCTGCATGGACCACCTCCACCACCCTCCTCTATCCTGTTGCCTGGAACAGAGTAAGTGACCACACAGAATGCTTGTGACTGGGACAAATGCAGAACTGGGCAGTGGTGTCACCTGGGCTTGTCCTGGGCAGATGGTTGGCCCCTTCTTGATAGGCAGTGCTGGTATGAGGAGCGGGGACAGGGGGCAGCTCTCCCTCGGCCTGCCAGGGTAGGGTAGGGAGTGGCTCATCCCTCCTGGCACTCAAGGAGGATGCAGAGAGGATCTGTTGCCCAGAGGTAGCTCACCACCAGGGGGGCGGGTGGTGCCGCCCAGGCTGGCTGGGACTGAACCTTGTGCTTTGTGGGATGGCTGCTCCCAGGCAGGCCCAGGCTCCCCTCTCTGGGGCTCACCCAGAGGCCCACCAGGACCCCGCCCTGCCTCTCTCCCACTCTTGTGTATTTCTTTTCTTCTTCTCTTTCTCCCTCCCTCCTACCTTCTCATTCCCCTCCCTCTCTCCTCCCCCACCTGGGGTGGGGATGGAGGTGCTTGTGCCCTCTCTGGGGCCTGACCTTTTCCGTTCTGGAGGAAGGAACAGGGATGAGGAGCTCACCTAGACCCAGCAGCCTGCTGTTGGCTGAGCGGACGCTGCAGGACACATTCACAGGGCGGGCGGGCGGCCTGGCGGCTGGAGAAGAGGAGAGCTTGACGGGCCACCA
Source organism: Urocitellus parryii (assembly GCF_045843805.1). Classification (NCBI taxonomy): domain Eukaryota; kingdom Metazoa; phylum Chordata; class Mammalia; order Rodentia; family Sciuridae; genus Urocitellus; species Urocitellus parryii. The sequence continues at coordinate 186,490,856 of NC_135536.1, forward strand.
GGGCTTGGTACTTTGTCAACCTTCCCTGGGGTCCCTCCAAGGCATCTGGGAGCCTGTGGAGGGGAGGAGGGTGGGAGGGTTAGGGACAGCAACTTCCCCAAGGAGTCAGTAATACAACAGTGACCCAGATTCCTTCCCAAACACTAGAGAAATGTTTGTTTTCTGCAAGTTGTTGTTTTTTTTTTCCTTCCCCCCCCCCCCGATTCTAACCCTGAGAACAGGGCTGGGGATGAAGTGCAGTGTTAGAGCCTCACTTGGCATGAGAGAGGGTGTGTTCCATCCCCAGCCCAGGGCGGCGAGTGGGTTATCCAACCCTGGAAATACTTTAGGTCTGGGTCAGTAGCTCTTCTGTCCTTGTGGCCTCCATATCCTCAGGTGGTTTGGACCCTCTGCCCCCTGTGCTGGGTGAGGTCAGCTGCTTCATGCCCTTTTGGGACCCAGGAGCTTGGTCCCAGATGCCATTTCCATTTGCACAGAAAAGCAGTGGTAAGAAGGCTTTGAGATCCACTTCTGAATAATTCCCCATGGCATGGAGATGGGGGTCTGGATGACACCTCGCGGCATGAGGTCTGGCGTGGAGATGCAGGTACTGGACCGACAGATTCACCTTCTGGGCATCTGAAAGTCAAGCTGTGGGTCATTTAAGGGTTTGCAGGAAATTAAACATATCCAGTGGATTCGTGCATTTACTATTTACTAAAACTGAAGTAACACAGGGAAGTGCACATAGACACACACAGCCAAACGTGCGTCCACAGGCAGAACACACCTGTGCCACGGCACTCAGACCAAAGAGCAGAAGGTGATGAGCAGCCCCCAGGCCCCTCCCTGCACCACCCACATGACTCCCATCCTGACCCCTGTCACCACCATTAATGTGTCTCTTTGCACTTCACATAAACAGAATCCCTCAGTGGGTTCTCTTTCCTGTTGGTGTTTGGCCCAACGATCTGCGGATTGATTTCTGTCTTCGATTCCACCACAGCAGGTTTCCTGAGTCTCAGAGCAATTATCATGAGCAGGTCCTTTGGGTGCTGCTGGCTGACGGCAGGAATGACCAGGTGCCCAGGTGGCCACAAGTGAGAGTGAGAGCCAGTGTGGCTGACTGGGGTGTGAGAGCCTGTCTCGGCCCTCCATGGTGTTCCACTTGACTTGTGCAGTGGGTAACATGTATTCTCTTATACGTGTAAGAAGTGGGGAAGACTATGTATGAGAAATAGAAAGTCCTGTGGCCCATTTTCAGAACATAGTGTTTAGCATCTAAATGTAAAATGACTTGGGATGTAAGACAGGCAGCTGGAGGGAAGAGCAGGGTGGAAAGTTACAGGCAGTTAATACCAGAGTGTAAAGATTCACAGCCCCTCGACAGGAGGTGGGAAGGAAGCCCCCCCCCCCCACCTGACCAACAGAGCTAAACTCTGCCAAAAGGCACTAAATCCAAGGGGACTTTCTTGCCACAGGAAAACAAAGGGAGGTGGGGACAGCTAAAGATCTATTTTTTTAAATAACCCAATAGGAGACAGTAAAACCCAGGTGACATTTGGGAAGACTGTGCACCCCAGAGTGCTCAGCCAACAGGGAACTGGGGGAGGGAACTTGCACTCTAGGAAGAAAACACTGGTTGTGGCCAATCTGTGTGTCCCTGACCAACAGGCACCTGATCTTGCAAGACTGCCACTAAAGCCTGGCTTTCCCTGTGCCTGTGTCCCAGTCCATTCTTAAGATCTGGACACAGGTGCGTGTGTTTCTCACAAGCCGGGGGCTCGGCTAGGATCTCTGTGTCTGTGTGGGGTGGAACTTTGGGTGGACTGCGCTAAATAAAACCTTGCTTTTAGTTTAGACACATTTAAGCAAAGCGAACCTAAAGCTGTTTTTCCAACTTGCTTGAATGTCCTGTCCCCTCAGAGGCCATGGAAAGACCTGAGACGGCCCAAAGGGGGGCAGTTGAGGACACAGGGAGCGCTGGGAGTTCATGCACATGAACTTCTCAGGAAGGGGGACTGGGCACATGGAGGGCTTGGGGTGTGTGAGAAACCTCCAGTAAGGGGGATGGAGTACCTGGGGGGACTCAGTTACAGAATCTACCAAAACGGAGGTGGGCCCACGGACAGGGAAGGAAGATGGAAAGATCCCCATGGGCACAAGGCTTCTTTTCCTGAAGACCCATTTCCTGAGAAACCTGTGGTTTCCCACATTCTTTAAATATCTGGACTGACTCTAGTCTGATGCCAAAGTCCACTCTGATGGGATACAGGTGTTCCATCGGCTCCTTTACTAGACTCCTTATGGAGGGGACTTTTTTTTTTTTTAAGCTTTGGTCTTTTCCTCAGCTCCATGTTATTCTGGTGAACTCATCTTTGGTCCCACACACCTAAAGTGAGATGGTTTGTTCTGATTAGTCCTGTTTTTGTCCAACTGGAGTTTCTAGTCCTTTGTTCTTCTTTAGGCTGTTTTTATTCAGAGGCCAGTTATTCAAGGGTTAACTCTGAATACACTAGGAAAGTGTAGAGGCCTAGGCAGCGACAGTCAAGAGTGTGATGGTGGGAGTGAGTCTGTCCCCACGGAGGAGGAGAGGCCCCTGAGCCTGTGAGTCCAGTGACCACCACCAAGACTGACGGACTCTATTCCTAACGTTCCCAACTGCACGGGTGCTTTTCATGTCCGGGTCGTACTGTTAAAAAAAGCCGATATTTTGGCCCTTGCCCTCCAAGGTCTATTTTAGTTTCTAAAGCATCATTTTACATGGGTAAGAATAATGTCTTTGAAATGAATCACCTCCATGTTTTCCTAGGTGGTCAGCCAAACACTAGTTTCTCTAAAATATTTGAAGTGAAATGTCCATTGGCTTTGAAGGATTTTTCTTTGTCAAGAATAACTGAGTTAAAGTGTTAACGATAGATTTATCTGATACCTTAGTGTTCATGGGTAACCTAAGTTAAAAGTGGGTATATTAGATTTAAACATTTATGAATGTGTTTGTTAGAGGAGACATCTAATTAATTTGCAAAGTTAAAATACTAAAACATCAACTGCTAAATTTAAATTTAAGTACCCTTGGCTTCTTAAATTTTATAAGGTAATATATGCTTGGGTCTATTAAGCGTTTGTTTTTTTTTAATATTTATTTTTTAGTTGTAGTTGGACACAATACCTTTATTTTATTTATTGATTTTTATGTGGTGCTGAGGATCGAACCCAGGGCCTCACACAGGCTAGGTGAGCACTCTACCGCTGAGCCACAACCCCAGCCCCTTAAGTGTTTCTTTTTTTTAAAAAAATTAATTATTTATTTATTCTAATTTGTTATACATGATGGTAGAATGCAATTCATTTCATATTACACATATAGAGCACAATTTTTCAAGTCACTGATTGTCCACAAAATATTTTCAACCATTTGTGTACATGTACATATACATGATGTACATTCCACCATCATTCCTACCTCTTGGCCTCCTCCCTTCCCCTCCCTCCTGTTTGCCCTATCTAAAGTTCCTCCATTCCTCCCATGTCCCCTGCCCACCCCCCCCCCCATTTTGAGTCAGCATCCTCATATCAAAGAAAACATTCAGCCTTTGTTTTTTGGGGATTGGCTTACTTCACTTAGCATTATATTCTCCAACTCCATGCATTTACCTGCAAATGCTATGATTTTATTCTCTTTTAATGCTGAGTAATGTTGTGTATATATACCAAAGTTTCCTTATCCATTCATCTACTGAAGGGCATTAAGTGTTTTTTTTTTTTTTTTAAGTTGGAAAACCAGCTTTAGGTTTGCTTTGCTTCTGGGTCTAAACTAAAAGCAAGGTTACTAAGAGTTAAAATTCTAACAAGTATAATTCCACACATAAGGAATAAAAAATTTTCAGCTAACTTTTTATTAAAGTCCTATAAAACAGTATATATTATTACATCTTACTAAAAAGGAGAAATTTGTCTAAATTCAGAAATTTCATGACAATTGTTTCAGAATATGAATTTAAGAAAGAGTCTGAAACCAAATAAAAGGATACAAGAAAGTTTTTAGTGTGGAAATATGTTTTAGAACATAAAAATGGAAGGAAAAAGAAATGTTTCTGGATAAGAAAGCATTTTTTATGATAAAGTAATATCCTTGTGATAAAGTTCAAAGTGAAAGAGAGGACAAAACTAAGATGTAAACAAGTTATAGAATGTCCAGGTAAGTTATGGAAAGGTCATGGAAGGTAAATCTCAAAAAGTTTGTGTGTGTAATTACATTGGCTATAATATGAGCAGTCAGTCAAAATTATTTAATTTTTTTAAGGTAGAATTTTAATGTGCTGATAGGAAACAAAATCTAAAACATTGATCTGTTCTTATCTATCAAAATAACTTCTTGTGTCTGTTAAGTTTTATTATTAAGGGAAACTAAGTATTAAAGGAATTAGGGTTTGTATCTATTTTAAGGTCTTTTAAATAATTACTTTGTAACTGGTGAAATAAACCAGTTATTTTAGGTTATTACAATGTAGTTGATACTCTAAGTGTATTTGACTAGAGATATGTATACATCTGAAATTAAATATGTGTGAGGCTTATCTAATGATTTCATAAACATTTGTAAAATGAAAGCTTTTTCTGGTTTACAGGCAAAATAACTCATAAGTGCTCCCCTTAATGCATTATATCTGACATAAAAGGGCCACACTGCCATTTGAAGACCTGGCTCGTATCTGTTTGCTTTGATGCAGCCTATTTTTGATCATTAACACTATTTCCTAAATGTATAGAGATTTAAGGCTAACTTAGGAGAGCACTTGACCAAGCCAGTGCTTCTCCAAACTAAAACTGTATTAATAGTCTCCTTCAGATGTATGTCATTTCATGTCTGTAACTGGATAAAGGTAACCTATTGTCAACAAGTTATATATAGAATTTTGTGCTACTCTTTACACTGGTATGGAAATTTATATATATTTTTGAGACATAATAAGAAGAGCCTGGTTTGTATAGAGGTCGACAATGTGAAACATGGAAACATTCCCCGCCATTTTCACAAAAAGAAAGTAAAAAAAGCTCTCTTAGCTTTTGTTTGATTCATGTTTCAGACATAATGTTGTATTATGTTAACTGATATTCGTATAGGCTCAGGAAAAATATATGAGAACTTTGTAAAATGATATTTAAGAAAGAGGCAAAGATCAACTTCAGAAATGAAACACTTTACCTAAGATTAGGCAAAGGCCCTACCTCACCTGAGATAAGGCTCTGCCTCTCCCCATACTTCATGTTAGGATGGCTCCAAAGTAGGCTAGACTTAATAAAGTCATTTAAAGTTATGTTCAAGAGATAATTTATGTTGCAAAGTTTACTGGGATCTCAAAAATAAAAGGGGTCTAATACAAATCATAAAACTTAAGAAAAGGATTGTATAAATTGTAAAAGGAGTTTCAAGGTTGTAAACAGTTTTAAAAGAAAGTAAAATTTGTAAAGGATTTCACATGTGATTGACTTGATAAATTTATGAGTCTTTGGGGAGGCAAAATAAATACCAAGGATATATTAGTGTTATTATAGAAATAATATTTCTTGGTTCATAGCTAGTATACAAACTGGATATGGTTTTGCTCTTGTTAATTTCATTTTGTATTTTCCTTATAGAACTCTATAACTGTTGCCTGTTAGTGTTTTATGGAGGTATTGCTTCTAATACAACTTGAGTTAATTTGAGATAATAAGCCATCACCTACAGGATTGACAGAATATAAAGCTGACTTCCAGTACTAATACTGACCCCAATTAAATGGTGGGGATGATTATAAAATGACAGACATGAAAGTTACTGGTGAAACTGGCCTGCTGGATATTTAAAACCAATATTTGGAAATCAAAGGCAAGAAAATAAAAGGGCCAACAAAAGAGCAGTATTTTGGCCCTTGCCCTCCAGGGTCAGCCAGGATCCAGAGAATTATAGGGCCTCTCTAAGGGTTCTGCCATTCCAGCAACTCACTCGACCTGCCAATCAGGGGAACCAAGAGGACCCTAGAAAACAGGAAGCCAAGCAGTGTACAATCTGCAAAGAGGAGGATCACTGGAGAGGGAAATGTTCCTGATGCTTCCAAGGGAAGCTACAAGTGGTCAGCAAGACTCTGACCCATCCTGGCAGATGGCATGACTGTCAGAGGAAGCCAAGATGTTTCTCATAAATTCCCAAGAGTGATCCCTGACAAATTTCAACTGATTCTTAACAACAGATAGAAAAAAAAAAGTCACTTTTGACCAAATTGAACTTAAACACCTGGCAGAAGAGTAAAACCAAAACACACCCGAAAGTGGACATTTAAAAGAAAAGACAATGGTTCTATAATGTAACTAGAGATGGACATTTGTGTCAGCCCTCCCAAAAGTAAGTAAAACTGAGAGGTTATAAAGGAAGGTTTCTTTTTCTTTGTTGTTGTTATGCCTGATAAATATCACAAAAGCTCTGTCGGAGGCATAAGTTTGTTCTGAGTCAACCTGAGACCAACAAATCTACTATGTAGGCAGCCTTAATCTGTGTTACGGAGTTTTTCTTGCCCGTATGATTATCTAGTCCTGATATTTACTATGAGCTGATATCTGGGCTTCCTTACTTGGGAAAATGATTTAGAATCCCCTATCATGGCCAATTTCTAAGAAAATATATTCTGGCCATATCCTCCCCTTTATCAACTCTCAGGTTAAAGAGACTCCTTGCGCAGACTCCCCCTCTGGAGGTCACAATTCATCACCTCCAGCCTGGCGACTTAGTTTTAATCAAGACCTGGAAAGAAGACAAGCTTCAACGGAGCTGAGAAGGAGCTTCCCAAGTGCTCTTGACTGGGACAGCGATCCAGACTGCTCATAAGGGGAGAACTCATTACCAGGGGCAATTCCCACCTCAAAAACTTAATATGGCTAGGATAGGTATGGCAATATGAAGGGGTACAGGAACAAAAGTGAAGGTCTCATTAAAAAAAAAGAAAAAGAAAAATAGAAAGCCTGGGGGTGCATTTTCAGAACACAGTGTTTATCCTGAAATGTAAAATGACTTGGGATGTAAGAAAGGCAGCTGGAGGGAAGAGCAAGAATGAAAGCTACAAGCAGGTAACACGGAGTGTAAAGATTCACAGCCCCTTAAAAGACAGGTGGTGAGAAGGAAAGGACCTGACCAACAGAGTTAAACTGTGTAGGTGCCAAAAGGCATTCAATCCAAGGGGACATTCCCGCAGCAAGAGAATAAAGAGAGGTGTATTTGTTTAAAAAAAAAAAAAAAACCCAACAGGAGTCAATAAAACATAGGTGACATTCAGGAAAACTGCTCCCCTGAGTACTCAGCCATAGTACCTGAGGTAGGGTGCCTTATAAAGAAAAGAGGTTTATTTAGCTCACAGTTTCAGGGGCTGAAAGGCCCCATTTGTTTAGCCTCTGGAGATGCTCCCTTGGCTGCGTCACAGCATGGCAAATGACATCTTGGTGGGAGGCCACAAGAAGCAGGGGCTGCCAGATGAGTGGGGGCCAGGCTCCCTCTTTTGTAAGAGGACTGTCCTCCGATAACCTGATCCCTTGCCCTTGTAGGCTCCCCCTACTCCCCATGCCCACTGCGAAGCCCTTTAGGGGTTACCGACTCAGTGGAAGAGGAGTCAGGCCTCAGGTGGGACCTCTGCGGGCCTGCAGACCTGTGCGCACCTGAGGGGTGGGGCCAAGCAGAGGCAGCCAATGGCTGTCACGGGGCAGGGCTCCAGTGTGCTCAGACATTCTGATTGGCCAAAAGAGACCCCGCCTCTTAAAGTCCCACCACCTGAGGACGCTGCGGTTGAGGGAACCAAGCTTTTGACCTGTGAACTTTTGGGAGAGACAGCAAAAGCATTCAACCACAGCAGCTGGAGATGGTGCGCACAGCAGAGGTGAAGTGTGCTAACCAAATTTGAAGACAGTTTGATGGGTGGGCCTGGGGGAGAGGAAGCTCCGGCTGAGGGTGGATGCTTGTCAGTGACTCACTTGGGATTACTGGGGACGGGTGGAGGATTTTTCTGTGGGAGGGGGAGATGGCTGCTGGACTAAAAAATAACAAATTTTCATGTGTCAAGTTTAAGGTACTGTTTAGATATCCAAGTGGAGATATCAAAAAAACAGTTGGCAATAAGAGTTTGTTTTATAAATTGTAAATTGGGGTTGATGGCATATTTGTTTTAACTCGAAGAGTACTCAGTAATAATTTAAATGTGAAAATATTTTAAAATTGGGAGATTTTGCATTTGTAAAATCCAAATTGTTCAGCTTTCTTTAAAAAACTGGGGGATCTGGCTCCTGGGTGTCTGCTCCCTGGGGCTGTGATCTTCAGGTGTGGGGGGCACCTGCCTCTTTCTGCAGAACATGGGCCCTGAAGTTTGCCACTTCTGCTTCTCCCTGCAGGATCCTCAACCCTGAATTTACACTCAGTTGCCATTCATGGTTTTGCTCAGGATACTGCTTTCCTCACAGTAGAGAGAGCCTTAATTATTTTTCCACATCTTCGTCTCTACGGAATGTTGTAAACAAAAGCTAGCGCAGGAGCTCCATGTTTCCAAGTAAATGAGCGTTTTCTCACTCTTGGCCTGTTTGATTTATCTGGGGTATCTGAGCCTGCTACTGGCTGCTGATACTACAACACCACAGGCTGGTAAGTTATAAAGAAAAGAGGTTCATTGGGGCTCAGTCGTGGCCCACAGTTGTCACATCTGGTGAAAGCCTTCTTGCAGGCAGAGTCCTGAGGCAGTGAAGGGCATCATAGGGAGAGAGGCAGGGAGCACACATGTGTGTCTATGTGTCCTCTGGTCTCTTTTCCTCTTCTTATAAAGACACCAGGACTCAACTGTGGGCCTCCACCCTTGCCACTTCCTGAAGGACTGAACTCCAAACACTATTGCAGATTAAATGTCCATCACAATGGGGATTAAATTCTACCTCGATGGGACTAACCATCTCAAACCATAGTTAAGTATGGCTCTTGCTGTGTTGGCCAGAATTCAGGATGGCCCAGTACCATCTTGGATTTCTTGGCTTTTATTGGTCTAAGGGTCTAAATGGGCTTCTGTGCTTTGGTATAATTATTTTAAAAAATGGGTAGGAGAATCAGAAAATTGCTGAGACTGGGATAAGAATTGAAGGGCTCCTTCACCAAGGCCCTACAGCCAGGATGCTGTCCACAAGACTGTCCAGGTGGGTGCTCAAGGAAGTAAATCTCATGACTTCCTGTTTAGTTTTGAAAATAAAAACACAGAGTAGCCCTGCTCAAGAATGGGCATCAAAATGGAAATATAGCATTAACTCTCTATCTATGGCAAGGGGCAATTAGGGACTTTGAAAAAATGTCTTTGCTTTCTGAGACGGGACTTCCCTGGTGGTGTGCAAAGCACTGCTAGGCTTTTAAACACTTAACCTTCACACACTTTCAGGAAAGCATTATGTTTGAATGCAAGAGTGCCTGCAGTTTCCTTAGAACGGTGTATTGTGGTGATTCTACTAGAAAGTAAATATCTCGGGAACTATCCTGATCCCATCCCATCTCAGCAGTATGTTCTTCCTTTGAACAAGTGTCCGGCACCTGTGTGCTGGGCATTGTTGTGAAAGCAGGTCAGAAAAGCCAGATGTGACCTCTGGCCTCCTGGAAGGCCGAACTAATGGAGGAGTGAGGTAGTCGTAACAATAGCCATGTGCGGAGGCTGGCAGGCAGAGAAGGCCACTCTCAGGAAGGACCACCAGCTGAGAGCCAGGAGCAAGCTGGAGTTTAGTGGTGCACAGGGGTTTGATTTTACTTTACTTGTGAGATATTAAGTTAGCCTGTTACTGATTCATATGTGCAGGCAGAAGACACAAGACGCCCAGGTCGGAGACAAAGGACTTATTACTCATGGCACAGCATGCAGCATGAGCATGAGCCAGTGTTGGGCCCTTGCCCCTGGGTCCCAGGGGTGACACACTGAGCTTGTGACGCAGTGGAGGAGAGCTGAGTTTGGGGATCACACACTCCACAGCAAGCCGCCTGCTAACCCAAACCTGAGGAAGGGTCTGGGTAAAGGACAGCTGGGGAATTTAATCTTGTATTGACTTTTAGTTTTTCATTGTTGTTGGAATAATTTACTACAAATTTAGGGGTTTAAAACAACACCCACATCACCTGGTAGCTCAGCAATTCTAGATGGGTGATTGTTCTCTGCTTCAGCTCTCACAAGGCCAAGGTCAAGCTGTGGGCAGCCGGAGCTCCTGACTGGAGTCCTGGGCAGAATCCCCTTCTAAGCACATTCATGCCTGGGGCAACTCTGTAGGGCTGGAAGATTGAGGTCCCCCTGTTTTTGCTGGCCGCTGGCCAGGATCCAGTGGTTCAGCTGCAAACGGCCCCTTTCCTTCTCATGCCATCTCTTCTGTCTTCGTCTTCAAAACATCGGCAGCCCATCAGATCCTTGTTGTGCCTCAGTCTCTCTGACATCCATCCTGCCACCAGCCAGAGCAAACTCTCCACTTTGAAGGGCTCACGTGATTGCCCTGGCCCACCTGGAGAGATAAACCAGGGTGCCCCATCTGGAGGTCACAAACACCAGGATTATGGTAGTGGTGTCTCCCCTTAGTCAGCATCATGCGGGACCTGCAGGAGTGCCTGAGGCCGCTGGGGGCTGCTCGCCAGCAGATGTTCCCGGGCGCAGGGTTCAGCACTGTTGGGTTCATGGCTGGCTCTTAGGTTCATGCTCACATCCTGGTTTTGTGCATCCCTGGAGCCACCAAGAGCAGGATTTGAGATCTGCTCTGCTGCAGTGTGATGTTGGGCAAGTCCCTCACCTCACGCAGGCTCTCTCTGCACTTGGATAAGGGCTGCCATGGAGGAGAAAGGCTCTTAGTGCTGTGTCCAGCTGTGGGACGGGCCAGCCAACTGCAGAGACTGGACAGAGGGCACTGGACAGAGGTGGGTGGTGCTATACAAACGAGTTACCTGTGCCTTGAGCCTTCCTGGGCAGAGTGGCCTTCCATGGGTATGAGGAGGACTGGGCAGGGAGGAGACTGGAGTGGGGTTTTTAATGGGGCCATAGAGTGGGGCTAGAGGCAGGGTTCCCACACATGGGTTGAACTTCCCAGTGGTGCCAAAGAAGAGAGCACCCTGGCTTTCTTATTTCCTCCCCAGATGTGGGGTGGAGTGGGAGAGAGAGGGGCCAGGCCTAACCGCAAGGCAGGCACACATCAAACCCTTGGGTCAGACTCGACTATATGGGCACCTGGTAGGGGTCAACAAGGGTGAGCCATTGCTTTACCCAGTCTGCACAGTGGCTTTACCTTTTCCTTTGGGGGACACCAGCTCCGGCCCAGCCCAGCCAAGCAGTCCTTCCCAGGGCTCTGCCAGTCAGGCCTCTAGTGGGGCCAGCCCTGTTCCCTGGCCCTTTTGCTCCTGCATCAGTGAACCCTGTGTATCCTCATAGGAATGTTACAGTCAAACATCTGGAAGCAAGATTTATTTCCTAATTAAAAAGGAGCTTCCTGCACCGGAAATCAATCGATGATGCTCCTGCCCAAGCACGCAGGCCGCGGTTGTTATACTTGTTTCTAATTTCTCGGGGGCACAAGCAGCTCTCTCCCATGCCTGGGATTCTGAGTCTGTGGCTTAGCCAACTGTTGACCTTGGAATTTCATCTCATCGGAATCACGGCGCACCCCGGCGGGACACAGCTCATCATGGCTCCTGGAGTCAAGGTGGCCTCCGCGGAATGCCACTGAGCACAGTGAGGGTGAAGACTGGGATCATGCTGCGCTCCGTTATGAGGTTGGCCAGCAAGGCCCCAGAAACAGGGTGAAGTTTGTTTTCTGATTCACGTGGCTATGGGGAAGCTCATGCTGGGGATCTCTGAAGGAACCCCCAGCTTTCCCCGGAGGCTGGCTGGATCACTTAATAGCCGTGGCTGGGTCAGATCTTAACTGGAAAGCCTGAGGCCAGCGGACCCCAGAGGAGGGTGGTTTCCATCCTCACCAACAACACCAGGCCAGGCATGCCAACTGTCACTCTGTCACCAGCCTCTCATTGTATCTTCATGTTCCCCCATACCGGCCTTTCCTGCCAGGGATGGAACTAACGTCTTTTGTACACGTTTTCTGAGGCATCTGCTCTCTGCTAAGCCCTTTTCTATCCCAATCCTCATAATCCGAATGCCATCCTGGAGACTGAGTGTTGTCTGTTTCCCAGCCCAGGAGGGCAGACATCAGAGAAGTCCAGCCAGCTGCCCGCAGCGGCACAGTGTGCAGGGGCCCGCGCAGGTGCGGCCACCTGGCTCCTGAGCTCTGAGCGCTGCCCCTCTGTGCGGTGCCTCTTTGCAGGGAACTTTTCTAGTCTCGGCAGCCCTCTGAAAACAGGTTTTAAGGGGTCCTTTGGGCCTAAAGAGTCTGTGAATTATTTTCCTGGCTGTGCCCCTAAACTTAAAGGGAGGAGCATCTGGGAAGCTGATTGGCTTCTGTGACGTCAGGATGAGGCCGCTGGTGGGAGTCTCAGGTCCTCTCCTGCTGCAGGGCGGGGGGCGGGGGGCGCACCCCAGAACTCTTCAGCACTCTTCAGAAATTCCTGGAAATGCTCTCCTGAAAATCACAGTGGTGGGGGGTTGAGATTCGGAACCAGCGGGTACTTGTGACCTATAGAAGCAAAATCAATTGCCCCAAATCTTAGTTGCTGAAAATGACACCACTTATCACCCAGCTTCTGCGGTGCAGGAGTCCAGGTGTGGTTGAGTGGGGTCCCCTGGGCCAAGGTCTTCCCCAGGCAGGGGGATGTCAAGATTTGCCTGGAAGGGTCAGCCTCCGGCCTCCTTCGCGGTTGTCGGCAGGATGTTGTTACTGGTGGGCTGTTGGCCTGAGCCTTAGGTCCTCTTAGACCAGTGGACCTCACTAACGCCCCTGGGGCACTCAACCTGGTGAGTGGTTTCACCAGAAAGAGTCAGCGAGAGGGCCAGCAGGTGGGGAAGACCAGGAGGAAGAAGGGGAGGAGGGGTGAGGGGTGAGGGGCCAGGGGAGGAGGGTGGGACAGGGGAAGGAGGGGCTGTTAGAGGCAAGGAAGGGGGAGGCTGGGGCAAGCAGCTTTGCCAGATGTGCGTGGAAGACCCTTCCTTTTCCTACTCCCCAAAGCAGCAAGAAAGCATGTGGCCCTTGGGGCTGGTGGCACCCATCTGCAGCCACGAGGAAATTAGCCTTGGGAGAAACTGACACGGAGACAGCTAAGGAAGGACTAGCCCTGGCGCTTGGCCCACCTCCGGACCTCACTTAGGAAGACATCTCCTTCCTGTTAACCGTGAGCGTGTTCCTTGTCGTTGAAAGCAGTCACATAGATCAACCTGAAGAAATCAAAGCAGAAAGATCCTGGTCCTGTCGCTGCTGTTGGGGTCCCTGCAGGAGCTGGGCCTGGAGCCTCACCCATTGTTGAGCTCTCCAGTTACATAAATCAACATGTCCCTTTTGTGCTTGGGATGGCTTACTTTTTCTTTTCCAACCAAGAGAGTCCTTCTGTAAGTTCATGACTCTGGGCAGATCCCAAAGAGTCATCCTTACAGTATTTTCTGTGATAGGGACATTTTATTTTCAAAATCTCTTTATCAGTTCCAAACTCCAAAATGGACCCCAAACCCTGAGATCATCTTTAGTTTAATGCTAATGTTCATTGGGTGACAACACAAACTGATCTGTGGCTCCTTACGGTCTTTATTCCAGTTAGTGTGGATACTCATAAGTTCTATTCTAAAAAAATTAATGGGTTTAATTTTGTGGGGCTGCCTAGGCTTGCTGGAGGGGTTATGTAACACACAGTGCCTGCTCGATCTAAAATGCATGGAGCTCTAAATTCCCAGTCTGGTCCCAGGCATTGGCCACTTGAAGCCTGGAGTTCTTGGGGACTGGCCATGGGGACATTTGTCCTGGGCTCTGTTTCAGAGGGCTAGACCAAGAGTCTTGTTTCCCAACTTTTTCTTCCATCATGTCATTTCTTCTAACTTGAACAAAGGAGTTCCTAATTCATCTTGGACTGAAGTGTACTTGTGGCAGAATCCGCTCTGAGTCCGGGACCCAGTTGTTTTGCATCATTTCGGAGATGGTTCATTTAGACCGAGGCCTGCCTGGTGGTTCGGGACTGTGATGAATGTTGGGATCGTGAACAGAGGTTCACCAGCCGTGTCTTGACCTTGGAAATGCTGTGGTATTTTACGGTGTGTGGTGACATTTATGGGCCCATTTGGACATCCACAAAGAGGTTGATTTCCATAGATTAAATGTCAAGTTAGAAAGCGTCCGGGGTAATTGAATCCTTGAGCGTTGTCCACTCGATTCTCAGCTGGGCCATTGACTGGTTGTTTGGGTGCCATTAGGAGCCCAGGAGTGCAGGGAAAATTGCTTAATGCAGAGAGGTCAGCCTGGGAGCCCAGGGGGAGGGGAGCCTGGGTAGGATCAGGGATGGCAGTGAAATCTGCTCCCTTCAAAAAAGTGGCCTCATTTTATTTCTTTAAATAAAAGCACATATGTGGTTGGTGGGTGATTAAATGAAAATAAAAACCCCACCAACCAGGTTTCCCAGATGTTGGCGGGCTGTTGGTCTGTGTATGGACAGGAGTGAAACGGTGAAAAAGAATCCATGGTTGTGTAGGTGGAAGGGTTTACGAGACCTTGAGCCTGTGTCCATGGAGTTGGAGTGAGCGCCATTCACCATCAAGGGCAGCAAGAAGAGCCTCAGAGAACCTCCTGGGTGCTGAGTTGTATGTGTGCACTGACTGTTCAGGTGCAGGGGGGTCTTCAGTCCCTTGAGGCTGTGTTCATAGGAGGCCCTGAAAGCCAGGAGGCTGTAAGTGGGCCCACCCACACGGCCTCTGCCCGAAGACCTCCACCATGGGACGTCTGTCTGGTCTCTCTGAAGGTCCTGTGTCCTTGCAGTGATGGACTCTCTCCCTAGAACTCAGGGCTCTAACCTGTCAGTTAGGGTCAGAAGCAGGGTTACCTGCCTCGTTCAGCAGAGTCCAAGTAGACCTGCCCCTGTCCAGGTCTGGGGCAGGGTGGATCCAGGAGCAGACAGCATGGAAGGCCACTCCCAGATGTGCTTTGTGGTTAGGAGTTAGAACTAACTCACACACTGGCTATTGGTGGTCCCTCCCCTCCACAGGCCCCTCATGCAGGGTGACCATGGGTGCCTGCCTCCTCAGGCCCAGATGGAGGTCAGCCGTGCTGCTCGGCTTTGGAGGGGACATCTGATCCCAAGAAGGGGCACATGTCTCTTCAAGGGCAGGTGCCTTGCCTGTGGCGATGACGGATGACCGAGGTGTCAACATTAGGTTGAGCACGGGGACTTGACTGAGGGACTGCTCGTTTAGCCTGTGTCGGCTCGAATACCTGGGGGACCAGGAACAACCCTGGGGTTGAGTGGGCCATGTCATCTGGTCTCACGCCGCTGTCCAGGAAGAATGGCCAGGTAGGGGGAGGAGGAGGAGGAGGCAAAGTGTGCCCATGTGCTCTCTGCCCAGGCCCCCCGTCAAGGCCGGGAGGCTGTGGTCCGTCTTGTAGATTTCTGTCATACTGAATACAGTATGTCTCAGAAGGACCTCCAGAGCCCAGGATGACCTCATCTTGATTTAACTAGTCACATCTGCAGTGGCCTTATTTCTAGACGGGGTCACATTCACAGGATCTAGAGTTCAGGACTTCAACATCTTTTGGGGGGGACCCAGTTCAACCTGTATTACCTTGTTTCCCCTTTTCTGAGACCTAAAGAGCCATGACATTTTTGGGTGGCCAGCCCATGCGAGCAGGCAGTGAGCCTGGGCCCCACACTTGGAGGTGATGACGGGACTCTCGAAGGGCTGTGCTCTCAGGCACCGGCTTTTCTGAGCCTGGGAGAGGGGGTGTGGGGAGGCAGAGAGCCTCCCAGGAGGCTGGGGAGAAGGCTTTGTGGTTCTGTCCTCAGCTCTAAGAAGCTGGCTCCGAAGGGGTGAGAGCTAAGGATGTGTCAGCTTTTACCTTGCTGTGACCAAAAGACCTGACGAGAACAACACAGAGGGAGGAAAGTTTGCTTGGGGTTTACGGTTTTGGAGGTTTGAGTCCATAGATGGCCAAGTCCATTGCTCTGGACCCAAGGTGAGACAGAATGTCATGGCGGGAGGCTGAGGTGGAGGAAATCAGCTCAGGACATGGCAACAGGAAGCATACAGGGACAAAACATAAACCCCTCGGCACACACCCAGGGTCCCACCTCCTCCAGCCACAGCCTACCTGCCCACAGTGACCACCAGTTAATCCCTTCAAGTGGACTAACCCACTGATGAGGTAAAGCCTCTCCCAACCCTAAGCTTCACCTCTAAGCTTTCTTGCATTGTCTCACACATGAGCTTTTTTTTGGGGGGGGGACCTCATCTAAATGGTAACAGAAACCTTGGGGCTCAGTCAGGCTCTGGGGGCTCCACTGGGAGCAGTGTCTCCGTAGTTCGTCTGCTGGGGCTTCGTGGTTGGGAGGCTCTGAGCCCACAGTGTGTGGAGATGGCTCAGGTTCAAAAGGGGTTCTGGCCCCTGCCATTTGGTCACGGAGTTCCTTCAGGAGTGTGTCAGAGGGGCCGAGGCCAGTGCTCGGGGCTGGGGAGGTCCTCCATGATCCTAGGAGGGTGGATTCTTGCCCTGGCCCCAGCACGCCCACCATACCTGCGTAGTGAGGCAGGCTGGTGTGTGGTGGATGCCCTTTGAAGTGGGTTCCCCCAGGTGGACGCATCCTCAGCCCATCAGCCAATGCAGAGAGAAGGTCCTCCTGCTGACAGCGAGGCCTGGCCGGCCACTGGGAGGAAAAGAGTCTCCGTGGAGGGCAGGTGACCTGGTGTGGCTCCCCCTGCCCTGCCCAGCCGGCCCTGAGAGGGCGCCAGCCCACTGCTCCCCAGAAATGGACCTGAGCAGCTTTCACAGGCTGCTCTCCCACATTCTCCCCTGCTCCCACTTTTGGGGGCCAGTTCAAGAGTCCTGAGGACATGCCGGCTGTTCCTCTTTGGCTACCTGGGTGCCCTGATCCCCATGCTCTGGGCAGGGATGGAAATGGAGAGGGGCTGATGTCTGTGTTGGAAGGGGCCCGTTGGCCAGCCTGGGCTCATATGGCGACCGGGAGGCCGGGCGGGTTGGTGGAGGGGTTGCCTGGCACCTTGGGCAGCCCGTCTTCTGGACTCAGCTCAGTGGTGAATCTTGTGCTTGTTTCCACCCTGGAAGCTCTTGTCTTATTGCAGATACCCTCAGCCAGGGGAGTCGGGGTCCTCGAGGTGTGGTATTCCTCCTGAGAAGCAAGCCTGGGGTCTGGCCACGGAAGCCCCGGTGGGCAATCCCATCGTCAATGGGGATCATGGTAGGGGCAGTTGGAAGCTACGTTAAAGGGCCTAGACAAATGTCCTTAGAATTAAATCACTGTATTTTTAATAAAACATACTTAGAAATTCCCAAAGTTTCAACAAACATACCAACTAAAAAGAAAGTCAGGGAATTTATTTTGCCGTATTGGTTACATTAGCCAAGAACAGGGGTGCTGCATGAAGGTTTCAGAATAGGCACCAGTGAACCCAGAGAATCTAAGGCAGCCTCTGTGTTCTCTGCATGTCTGAGGAGCAAGACGAGGGCGCTCCGTGCTCAGGACGTAGGGGTTCCTCACCTGGGCAGGCCCCAGGTGCCAGCTGGTCCCTGTTCACTGCCTCGGCGGGCAGGGGCTGCGGGGCTCAGTAGATGCCTTGCTTAGGCCAGCCCAGCTCTCGGGCATAGACCCCCTTGCAGCTTCTGATCTCAAAGTCAAGTTGCAGGTTCTTGTTCAGGCCTGGCACCGCCGACCTCCAGCCGATGAAGCCCTGGGACGTCTGTGGGACTGGGGGGGACGGAAGGACCTGGAGTGGAAATACAGATTAGTCACCTGGGACCACAGCCATGTGGGCAGTGTCTGCCAAGGTCCCCAGTAACAGCATCCATGAGGCTGGGCATGGAAAAGACAGACACAAAAGCCACATCCCTAACACATCCTGGTCCCAGCCGCGGCTCACCTCTTTCCTGAAGGTAAAGAACACCGAACCCGTTTGTTCACTGTCTAATGCTTTGCATACTTAATTTATGCAATTCATGACATCCAGTAAAATAACCTTTATTTAGTGAAAGAGTCAAAAAAAGTTAAGGCTCAGAAGTATCAAATATTACAGTCCTCACTGTCCTTTATAAAATATAGCTCGATATATTGTCAGGTGGCATCCTGGCAATATGGATACATCTTCCTACCCAAACTGTGGGAATGAAAAGCAACTGAAATTAATTTAAAAATCAAAAGGAAACAGGCTTCTATCTGAAATGAAAAAGCACAGCTTCCTTCATCCATTCCTCGGGAACACTTGGAACTTTGGGAAAGTGCGGGTACGTTCCCTCCTTTTAAACTAATTCGTTCTGCTTTCACACGTGTTTGCACAAAAGCAGAGAGGAGGAACGTTTGTCCTCGCAGAAGAGCTTCACCGGGCCTGGGGCTGAGCCCACTCTAATGGGATTCTCCAGCCAGACCAAGGGGGAGGTGACATCCCAGGTGGCCGCCACTTGTGGAGGAAGCCCCTTCACACATGTTCTAGAAGAAGTAGGGAAATTAATCTGCTGAGGGCCACAGGTAGGGAGGGTCGCCCCCCAGAGGGCCTGAGTGTCCCCGAGCCAGTTGTGGACGCTCCCATTCAGTAGGGAAGACAAGCCAGTGCTGCCCACCTGGCCCGGCTCTGGGAGCAGACCAGGGCTTCAGTCTCTCTCCAGAGCAAAGAAGGGACGCAGGGAACACCAGCCCGCGATGTCCCACTTCACCCCCTAGACGGGCAGGGACACCGACACTGTGCTAACTAGGGCACTGCAGGATTAAGAGCAGGATTGCAGTCATCACTAAAAGTGGAACTGCAGTCGCTCAGCACGTGTCCCGACATCCCCATGTCTGCACACCCCGTGCCAGCCTCAGGGGGAGGTGTAGCAGCCATGGCCATAACCCCCAAGGGGTGTGTTCAGTGCAGCTTTGACTGCAGGCTCCGAGATGCAGCAACCCCAGGACAGGCTTCTAAGAGTCACAGGAGCAGAAAAGGGTGTCCAGTGTAAGAGAATTGGGTGACAGGGTGGCAGGGCTGGAGGCTGCCCAAGCTTGTCTCTGTAGTCTACCCAGGTAGGGACACAGCACTGGTGACAGTGGCACCCAGAGCTGCTCACAGGCTTTAGGTATTAAGGTCACCTTTAACAGTGAATTGCTGGGCAAAGTTAGTCACCCAAAGGGGACAGGAGGTGGAAGAGGGAAGCCATGACCCTTTGCTGGGCAAGTGCAGAGTGAGCCGAGGCCACTTCCTTTCCACCTGTCTCAGGGTCCTTGTCCCATGCACTGAGTCCCACCAGCTCTGCCTGGTGTGTGCGGCTGGGACCTCTGGCTTGCTGTGGGGCAGGAGGCTCCCCGGGAGGAGCCACATGCCCTCTTCTTCCCTGTGGCTGGCCAGGAGGGGATTCTGCTCTTGTTTTGTGTCCCTCGGACCTTTGAGAGGAGGTGATGCTGGTTGCAGCTGCCACCCCTGGGCAGGCACTGGGACATTTGTGGCAGAGGGAAGGCCCAGCCCAAGTACAGGCAAGGCATTGGCAGGGGCAGCTGTGGCTGAGAGACAGCAGAGGGGAACGGAGCCCTGGCCACGGTTCTTTTCTGGGTTGGGGGGTAGAGAGGTGGGACCTGCAGGAGCTGGCGGTAGGAGGGTCTCACAGGCGCATGGCGCACGGGAACGCCTCCGGGGGAGCATCCCCAGTGTCGGCTCCTGGTGACAGTGTGGACGGGGGTTTGGTTATCTTCTTATTTATATATTTTTTTTATATTTCTAAAGAGTTTTTAACAGTGACTCCGTTACCTTGTCATCAGGGAGAATCCTCCACACGTCTCAGTGGTGTCCTTTCCGCCCTTCCCCGTCCTCCGTCCTTCTTCCTTCTCCGCACAGGTCCACACTCACTGAATGCCCCTGAGTGTCCACCCGTGCCAGTGCCCATCGGGCCCCAAGGACATGCCAGGAAAAGGGAGTCCCTCCATCTGGTCCCATCTGCCCCTTGGTCACGGGTTTTGTCCCCTCTCCCTATCAGCCACGGAACACCTCCACAGTGACAGAGGGCAGAGCCCAGGAACAGCGACAGGCCCGCCAGAGGAAGCCTGCGGACACGCAAAGCTTAATGATTTCTAGAGGCATCTGGCTCAGGTCCTCACTGGCAAGGTCTCGGGGGGACACCATCATGTCCTCTCTTCTCTGGGACTGTGAGGTCACTCCTGCTCTCCATCCTACATCCATTCTCTCCTCAGTGACCAGAGCAAGCTTCAGACCATCCCACGGCCCTGCTGGCTGTATCCCGAGGCTTCCATTCAGACCAGACTCCAACCCCAGCTCCCCCTGCCTCCCAGGTCCAGCCTCTCTGTCCCCACCTGCCCTCCACCCAGTGCATGAGTCTCCAGCCACAGGCCACCCTTTGCTGCCCCTGAAACAGGCCAAGCTTTGGCCTCAGGACCTTGATACGCGCTGTTCCTCTGCCTGGAATGCTTGGCCCTTGCCATCCCCCAGTCCTGAGCTGAATAGGCATCTCTGCAGGGGGCCGCCCCCACCCAGCCCTTATCCCCGTCACTTCCCCTGGGGTTTCCTGCACAGTGCCCCAGTGCTGGCTGCGTGTCTGATGTCGGCTCCCACCCAGGTCTGTGGACTGGCCCTTGTCTTCTTGCTCACCACCATGCACCTGGTGCCTGAGCACTGCTGGCTGAGCAGCCTTACAGGTGCGGGGTCCTGCCAGGTCCTTCCCACACACCACCCTGAGCTCTGGCAGGTGCTCAGCTGAGCCCATGACAGTGGTGCTGGGGAGGAACTGGAGACAGAGAGGCTAAGAGACGCGCCCAGGACCACAAGGAGGGGAGCAGCGGCGCGGGACTTGGACTGGGGGTCTCATTTTGGAGCCCCCCCTGCCCTGTTTTCTGGGCAGAACCCCTCATGTCCTTGGCCTGCCTCTGTGTCTGCTTTGGCAGGTGTGATGTGTCACCTGCTGTGGTTCCACATCTGGGCTGGAAAGGGTGTGGGCGCCTTTGGCAGTTGAGTGAGACGGCTTTCAGCCAGGGCCATTTCTCACTTAGGAAACTGAGAATTTTATCGCGACTTTGCAAACCTTGATGTACTTCTCCACAGGGGTCATTTGCCGGATGTGGAAACGCTCCGGAAGCTGGATTTTGGGCTTTGGGGTGCGGGATTCTTCTTCACCCTCGATCAACTGAAAGATAATCCAGAGATGGAGGCCTCAGGCTAAGGCCCCCTACCTTCCCCCCCAGAAATCACACTTGACAGATGACAGACGTGGGCTTGGGATGTTGGGTGGAGCCAGTCCCAGTCACACAGCCTGAGCAGCGTGTGGGGACAGCGCACATGCCACCTCGAGGACTGCTCCCCTCCTCCTGATCGTGGAAGACTGCTAGCTCAAGTCCTGTGCGGTGACAGGAGCAACCCTCACGGGCTCTGGACTCAAAGGAAAAGAATACCAATGTCTCGAGACCAACCTTCCAAACCGTCTAGGAGAGCCCCCTCCCCCCCCTGAATAGTTAAAGCAATTTGAACTCTGAAAACCCAATTTAATTACATATAAGGACTATTAACATAGACTGATTTTATGCATATTATAATAATAAAGCCTCATTTATGCATAAAATTTCAAATTGTATAACTCTAAGAATTTTAAAAAACTCGTTAAGAGTGGCATAATTTCAAAGCCAGTGTGGGGGGTGCTGTAGATGGTTCCCACTGTCTTGAATCACAGTGTTTGAGTGATGTGGCTCTTGGGTGCTGTGTCCCTCCCAAGAAGGGTGGCTTCGTGGTTTGGGACAGAGGTCCTCTGAGAAGTGGCAAGCTGGCCAGCACCCAGGGAAGCCCATGTGAGCCTTTTGTGTGTCTACCTGGTGTTTTTGTAAGTCACGTGCCCTGGACGCAGATACTTGAACAAGGAATGTCTTGAACAAGGGGGTGTGTGCCTGGCCCTCGCTGGGCTGGCGGTGGCTGCCTCTTTGCCAGCGTCCCCACCGCTTCCTATTAATGGTGTTTGGCCTATTCTCCTGCTTGTCACCTGCTGGGCTTGCAGTGCCCCTCACAATCACCCACTTCACAGATAGGAAGGGTGAGGTCAGATGGCCGTGGAGCTAGACCCACCAGCTTCTCTTGTTGGCATGTCCCTTATTAGTCGTGGGACTTCGCAGTCCTTTGAGACCAATTCCTGATCTGTTCAGAGGACATAAATTAGCAGCTCTTTCTGCACAGGGCCTTGATGCAGATTAAACAAGCTGGTTCTGCTGAAGTACTCAGCACGTGCCTGGCACATAGTAGGCGCTCAGTCACTGGTGAAGGCAAGGAGATGTCTGCTTTCAAGCTTAATGACCTTTGCCTACCACACACTCTTTAATCCTATTCTGGCACTTGCTAACCACTCGGTCTCCAAAATGATGGACTCTGTGATGTCCAGGTTGATGCTTACCTCCTCCACAGGGGTTGTTAAAAATCCCCAGTTCTGGGGCCAGTTTTTCCGTGCTTCGGACTCAGCCTTCAGACGGTATTTCCTGAAAAAGAGAGTTCCTGGGTGCCAGGCGATATATGATAAAGGTTCCAGCCACAGACTGCAGAAGAGCATAAACTTCCCTTCTTTGTGTGCACTGAATGGGTGGTGGTTATGCTGGGGATGGAGCTGGGAGCCAGAGAGCCCGGGCCCCAGGGCTGAGCAGGCTGAAGGAAATGAGGCACTGAGGCTGCTGCATGGGGGAGTTGGCAGAGCCAGACAAGGACGGGGCCACTCCATGAGAGGGGACTGAATAGCCCCTGGCCCTGGTGCCCCACAGTCATGGGTATACATTAAGTAATTCTGTAAGTACCCTGTTCCTCCAGGCAAGGTCTGGCATGAGGGGGCAGGATTTAAGAAGGGGCTCTGTCCTGCCTGACTTGATGCCCAGCCCCTTCTTAAATATCACATCCCAGGGGCCTCGCTCACTAGGTAACCCAGCCTGTTTTCCTGCCATGTTGAATATGATTTCTACCTAACTACCTGTGAGCTGAGCTGAGCTGCAGTTGGCAAGCTGGTGTGTCACATTTTGCAGATACCCAATTAAACATTACTTGTTTCGATTTTTAGTTCCTTCTGTTTTGGAATCAATATCTGCACCTCTCCCCCATCTCAAGGGTTTTGGAGGCCCTGACCAAGCTCTTGGCCCTAAGCATCTAAGGCAGAATCTGTTTCTAACAGAGATCTAACAGGGGCCAAAAATATGAGTTGCATGTGTAATTGGTAAATTTTCGTGTAGCCATATCGAAAAGAAAGCAACAATCACCAAGTGATGTTAATTTAAATAATACCGTTTTTGCATGAATCTTTGAAATCTGTCGTGTATTTTACACTTATAGCTAATTCCATTTTGGACCAATAGCCGAGTTGGACTTGGACAGCACAGTCTAAGCTCTTAATAAGGCCCGGTTCACAGAGGAGGGCCCATCTGATTTGGGCACTGAACCATGAGTAGGAGGAGTTTGCCTGGTGAAGGAAGGAAAGGGCATTCCAGGCAGAGGGACAGTCCCTGCTGGGGATACTTGAATGAATACAAAGATTTTTTTTTTAAATTAATGTTGTGGTAGGGATCACCATGCTGGTTTTCCATATGTGAAAGTGATATAAAGTTTTCAATAATTTTTTTTTCAGTGAAACAGCCAAATTAAACATAAATATGGAGTGACTTAGGCAGGTGTCTCAGGAAAAGGATGACAACACAGAGCTGGGGTGTAGGCAGCTGAAGTTGAGGGGTGAGCAAGCTTGAGCTGACCCTGAAACTCCCGTGCATTCAAATCAGCAGCTGCCCCTATGGACTGCTTTGAAAGAGATGGAGTAACAGTAGCAGTCCTCCAGAATGCCAAGGGAGGGACCCACTGCAGGGTCTGCTGGCATCCATCGGAGAGAAAAATGGATCTAGTTTTTAAATTAAAATTTCTTAGTACTTAAAACTACAGGAAAATTGAGAAATAAAGTGCTTATGTATTCTCCTTCTAATTGAACAATTATTGACAGTTTTGTTTCTTTTTAAAAAAATCGGTAAATCTTAAAAATAGCACTTCCTAACTGGCCCCAACAGGCAGACCTGTGCAATTGTTCCAAAATCTTTCCCACTTCACGGCCGGCGGACAGGAGTTGGGGAGAACCCTGCGGTGGCCCTCTGTCCCTATATTGTCCCCTTTCCTCAGGGTGCTCCACTGTCCTCTGAGCACTCCCCTGGTGCCCAGAGGTCCACCATCTCTGGACTTGGTGGGAACCGAAGCTGCCAGGTGAGGACGGCCCGTCCCGGGGTAGAGGACCCTGCCCTTACCAGATCTCGTCCTGGGCCACCAGGTTCATGCGCTCGGCGCCCGCGGTGCCGAGCTGTCTTTGAGCCATGGGCCCCGAGTTTCCGTGCACGAGCGTGCACGCTCAGGACCTGGGCTCTGCGTTTCGAGGCTCGCGTCTCCTGTCGCTAGGGAGACCGGTTGCCAGGCAACGTAGGACGCAGGTAGAGGCGGTGCGCACCTAGAGTGGGTGGGGCGCTGGGCGCTTGCTGAGAGCCTCTGCTCTCTGCTGGCGTCGGAGCCCTGGGTGCGCCAGCCTGCCCACGTGCTGCTCCGAGGGACACCTCTAGGCCTGACACCTCTCCAGGTTTAAATCCCTTCCTGCAACGGAGCCGCAGTTACAGTCCCCACCAGGGCCTTGTCCACGACCCTGCAGAGCGGCTCCTTGTGACCTCCATGTGATCTTCCTGGAGGTGGAGTCATTCAGAGGCCCACTGTGTGCTGGCCTCGATTGCCCAGTGTTACTTTGCCCAGTGTCCACCCGCCCAGTGGCCAGTAGCCCTCTGTTCATTTCTACCCCTGAATACAGTTCCATCTGGGGTTCCTAGACATAGTATGTGAGTCTTTGCACTCCGTGAAAGGCCTGCTCTGAACATCACTGCACGTGCCTTTTGGAGAATGTATGGATGCATTTCTCTGGCACCCACGCTCCAAGATGATCCCGAAATGAAGTTGATTCCCAGTTGCTATCACCCCAGACCCAGTACCTGCACTGCCTTCCTCGGGGCTCATCAGCGCTGGTCAGTTTGTTGATTGGCTCACCAACAGGGCTTGGAGGCCACTCAGCTGGGGTTGCCCTCTCCTGATGAGCCCACACCAAGCAGTGGGTGCTCTTCTTGGTGTTGAAATGCCTGGCCAAGGTCCAAGTTTGGGACGTCCCTACTGCCCACCTGGACAGATTAGCGATGGACCAAGTGGGGGCTGGAAGTGTCTGAATCAAACTCAATCCATAAATGGCTCAGTCATGTGGCCGAGCTGCTAGGGAGGCCACGAGCTGGGCCGGCTGTGCAGGTGGACAGGTCTTCAGGTGGACGGGGCATTCTTGTCTTTTCTTCAAGGTAGATGTTCTGGGAAGAGTTAAGAGACCTTCCTGTCGGGTGAGGGGGAATTCTGCTCCCCCTTGGGAAGCTCCTAGCATAGTTCTGTTCCCACGATTAAGTGAGGATAGACTGGCTGGCTGAGTGTCTGCCTACGCCTGACATGGAGGTCATGCTACGTGTGCAGCAGCCCACGTGTCTGATGCCAGCTGAGCTCTGGGGACACTGGAGGGAGCTACAGCGACAAGGA
This sequence comes from Urocitellus parryii, assembly GCF_045843805.1. NCBI lineage: Eukaryota > Metazoa > Chordata > Mammalia > Rodentia > Sciuridae > Urocitellus > Urocitellus parryii. Next base: position 186,516,526 of record NC_135536.1, read on the forward strand.
GTTGCCATGCCAATGTCCACTGTCCTCAGAAACTGAGGTGGATGGATAATGCACACGTGGGCACCCACATGAGACATCGTGCCAGGGGGAGAGACATGCTCTGGATAAGGTCAAATCAGGGTATGGCACCATAGTGACAGGGACAGGGGAGGGATGTGGAGGGACTCTTAGAAAAGGGTGGTCAGGGGAGGCCTCCCTGAGGAGAGGACCTGAGTACAGATCTGGTGGGGAGGGGCTCTGAAAAGGGATGGAAAAGTTGTCTGTGGGGCAGTGCAAATGTCCTGGGGAAGAGGCACTGTCAGGGGGTTTGAAGAACCCTGGAAATGAAACAGGGAGAGTTTCCTGGAAATGGAACAGGCCAATCCCCTGAGCTGGAAGTCAGTCTGGCAAGACGAGTGTGGCCCCGTATGTGAGATGACAGGTGTATGTATGTGATTCAGGGTGAACAGAAAAGTGCACAGGAAGTGATGAGTGGGCTGGGTGTTGAAGGATGCACGAGAGTTCACCGATGTCCACTCTCCCCAGAAATATCTGCACAGGGGAGTGCGTCCAGGACTAGAGTTCTGTGGTCAAGTGGACAGGTTTGAGGAGGTGACATGGGCTCAGCTCTCTGCTCTACCTCTTCCTAGTGACCGTGGACAAGTTGCCCACCCTCTCTGAGCCCTAGTTTCCCCATCTGTGGGGGACCCCCTTCTCTCTGTGAAACAAGAAATTCGTGGGTCTCTGGAAAACCATTTCTGCACCTCATACTTTTAAATTTTCTTGACAAAATTGCCCTTCAGCAGAGATTTCAAGTGGGAAGAGCGGAGAGCCTGGGGGGACGGCCACCCTGCCGACTGCGGGTGGGGAACGGAGGCAATATTTACAGCCCGCACGAGGTTCGCCGTGTTCCTGTGTATTAATATTTTTTGGCCTTCTCTCAGTTCTTGGGGACAGTTTATTTTTTATTTTTTTCATTTTGCTGTTGCTTTATAAAACATTTTGACAGCGGACGCCAACTGCTTCTTTTTTAGTTTTTAAGCTTAAACAGTTTTCTTTTTTATTGGATGTTTTTTTTTTTTTTCTGTAACCGAAGCCAGCTTGGTGGGTGCTTGGTTTCTGCCAGCAGGGCCCCCATTGCCACAGCATGGGTGACACTCAGGTGCCCCAGGGCAGAGGCCAAAGCCTCGTTCTCAGAGAGTCAGGGCAGGGGTGCTTCTGAATGCCTGGCGGGGCCTGCGGACCCCGAGCTCTGTCTTTGCGCGCCCATCGTGTGCCCTTTGCCTGGCCCAAGCCTCTGCTCTTGCCTCCAGGCCGTCCCCATGCCCCCCCCCCCCAGGCGGCTGGCATCATCCAGGGCTTGGGGAGGAGGAAGGAGCCGCCCCCCATAGTGCCCTGGAGACCACCCTCACAGGCCCTCTCCGTTTGGCCCACTGACCAGTTACTGCTCCAATTAGGGCCCCAGCAGGCTGAGGCCCTGAAGCTGCCCTTGGCCTCCCTGGCCTGCCCTCCCAGCGCCCAGCATGTGAACAAAGCCCAGCCCCAGGCCCACCGCGAGGGGCAGGGAAAGCAAGCAGAAGCCAGGGAGACTCAGTTTTGACCAAACTGCAAGCCGTGGCCATCTAAGGTGGGAAGTGCCCAGAGGCTGGGGCAGCACCTGGGCTGCCCACCAGCTTCCCAGTGGACACACATTTCCCCCACCTCCAATCCCTCCCGGTGGGAAGTGTGCCGTGTCCTGAAGGTGTCAGACACAAGCACCAGCTGAGCTCCAGGGCTCTGGGTGCCTAATTCCTGTTGTTCCCTCACTTTCTTTAGCTGGGCTGCCGACTCGGGGCTTTGAGCCCCCCCCCCCCCCCCCCCCCCGGGTGGGGGAGACTGCCCACAGAGGGTCAGAGAACATCGTGAAGGGAAACTGGAACAGTGGGTAGAAGGGGCTGGAGGGAGATGGTTCCATAAAACGATGGCCTCCGTTCCTCACTCACGGGGACCTGGCTAACTCCTCCCGACACCTGAGGCCAGAGGACAGGACAGCTGTGCCCGGCTGTTCTCTCCTTGATTCAGTGTGTTTACCAAGTCTCTCAAACGCCCTGGGCCTTGTGCCAGGTCCCTGGAACCTAGCAGGGAGCAGACAGACTGAGTTCAACCCTCAGGAGGCTCCCTGCACCAGAGGAGATCCAGGGATGGTTATAAAAACGCACATGGTGACGTGGAGTCAGGAGGGCTCTTGGTGGTTGGTCAGGGCTCCCCAGAAACAGCAGAGGAACTGGGCCTGCAGGCCTTGGGGTGCAGTGAGCCCATTTTCCATTGCTAAAAGGTGACACCTGAGGCTGGGTAATCTGTAAAGAAAAGAGGCTGATTGGGCTCAGTCCTGGAAGTTCAAGAGCACACTGCTGGCCTCTGCTCAGCTCCAGCGAGGGCTTCGTGGCGGACGACATGAATGGCAGGGGCACAGGCAGAAGAGATCACGTGGTGAGACAGGAAGCCAAGGGGGGGGAGGCCAGGCTTGCCTTTTTTTTTTTTTTTTTTTTTGGTACCAGAGATTGAACCCAGGAGCACTTGGCTAATGAGCCTCATCCCCAGCCCTATTTTGTATTTTATTTAGGAACAGGGTCTCACTGAGCTGCTTAGCACCTTGCCTTTGCTGAGACTGGCTTTGAACTCGAGATCCTCCTGCCTCAGCCTCCCGAGCCCCTGGGATGACAGGTGTGAGCCACTGCGCCCGGCTCGGTCTTGCCTTTTATAACGACCCTCTCTTTAGAGAACTCGCCTGCGTTTCCTTCCAAGAGCCATGAGCCCCAGTGTCCTGGCCTCCTCCCACAGGCCGCACCTCCTAAGGTTCCACTTGTCCCACCACTAGGCCAGGGACAGAGCTTCTAAGGGGGACAGTCCACGCCTAGACCACGGTGGGGGTGGAGGAGGTGGCCTTCCCGTCAAGAGCGGGGGCAACAGTGCGTCTGACGGCCGGGTCTGGTCCCACGTGCAGCCTCCTCACCTGGGACACATTTCAGGACTCCCTACGTCCCCGCTGCCCCCAGATGCAGCTCTGTGGCCTCCTCATTGCAGGAGCCTTGAGGAGGTCAGGGCTGAGGCGAGGCCTGGAGGGACAGAGGAGGAAGGTGTCCATTCCTGGTGCTGTCCTTCCTGTGCTTCCTGGGACTTCATGCAGGAGATCCTCGGCGGCCTGGCGTGCGATGGATCCCCCACGCTCAGAACAAAGGGGATCTGACCATTGGCTCTGGAATCTCTTCCCTCTGCTGCCCCGGGGAAGGCTCTATGGCCAGCTTCCTAACATTTCTGCCTTAGTTTGCCTGGTCCAGGTCCCCGTGGGCCCTCTGCTCACCTGCAAACGTCCACTGTTGCTGCTTTAGCCTGGGCCTGGGCAGGTCCTGAGGATGCCCTTGGGTAGAGCACGCCCATGGCCCTCGGGGCGGGAGAAGTGTCAGCTTCTGGAGCCTCGGGAAGCCACCCAAGGGGCCACAGAGAGCATGTCCAGGACTCTGGGGATGACCTCTTGGCTGCCCCTGAGTCCAGGGAGCACCTGGACTGTGCCTTTCAAGAGCTTCGTTCTCCTTACTGTGGTGGGAGTGTTTGGTTCTCAATCAATAACAGCCATGATGGTAGAAACAACAGCTGGAATTTGTCAGGCACCGAGGCCATGAGTATCTCCGCAGCACCACTCACTGCACTTCAACCTCTCAGTGGCCTTGAGCTGTGGGAACCACGCACGTTCTTCTTTTGCAGAGGCAGATGCAGAATCAGAGAAGTTAGGTCACTTGCCCATGGTCACACAGCTAGAAAGGTAGAAAACCAAGACCCAGAGATTCTTAGTTGTGGACAAGACTGATTTCTAGTCTGAAGATCTGCTGGAATTCCTGTTTAGGCCTCTTAGATGGACGGCAGACGGGACTGTGGTGTTTCCCAGGTCACAGTCTGAACAATTGGAATGGCTGCGAAGGCCACAGACAGCCCTGATCCTTTGTTGCCCCCTCCCCTCATGCTTGAGTCGGGGGCTCTCCAGTTGGATGTTTGTTGGGTGTTCACTATGGGCTCCTGGGGCCCAGCTCCCTGCGTGGGAAGGGTCCACATGCAGTGTGAATGGCAAGGCTCCCGGATCGAGGGGACTGGCTGTGAGTCCATTCATCCCCAGACCCAGCCACCGACGGTGCCCAGCCGTGGGAGGTCCTCAGCGGTGCTCATTGTGTTGAGCGGAGGTCGTTGGAGCAGTCCCAAGGACGGAAGCCCCCTGGGATGGGGAAGGCATCACCCAAGTCCCGGCCTCTGGGCCCAGGAGACCAGACCCGCTGGGCCTCACGGACGAGGCCTGGAGGCGGTGGGTCTGTGGCTGGCCCCTGGGCGACGCCTCTCTGGGGCTCTTGGCTCTCATTCTCAGGTGCCTTCCTGCAGGGGCTTCCCCCCAATGCCTGGGGCTCCACAGACTCCGGGAGGCTGAGTGGGGTGGGCGCTAACTTCAGAGATGCGCTGGCACCAGGTCACGGGGAGCCTCACGGGTGCCGAGCCTGTTTAGAAAACATTTTCATTTATTCCCTTTAGATGTGCCTGACGGCAGAGTGCGTTTTGACTGTTTTTTTTGTTTTTGTCTTTTTTTTTGAGTTTTTTTTATTGGTTGTTCACAACATTACAAAGCTCTTGACATCTCATATTTCATACATTAGAATCAAGTGGGTTATGAACTCCCATTTTTACCCCAAATGCAGATTGCAGAATCACGTCGGTTACACATCCACAATTTTACATAATGCCCTATTAGTAACTGTTGTATTCTGCTACCTTTCCTATCCCCTACTATCCCCCCCTCCCCTTCCCTCACATCTTCTCTCTCTACCCCATCTACTGTAATTCATTTCTCTCCTTGTTTGTTTTCCCATTCCTCTCACAACCTCTTATATGTAATTTTGTATAGCAGTGAGGGTCTCCTTACATTTCCATGCAATTTCCCTTTTCTCTCCCTTTCCCTCCCATCTCATATCTCTGTTTAATGTTAATCTTTTCTTCCTGCTCTTCCTCCATGTTCTGTTCTTAGTTGCTCTCATTATATCAAAGAAGACATTTGGTATTTGTTTTTTAGGGATTGGCTAGCTTCACTAAGCATAATCTGCTCTAGTGCCATCCATTTCCCTGCAAATTCCATGATTTTGTCATTTTTTAGTGCTGCGTAATATTCCATGGTGTATAAATGCCACATTTTTTTTTATCCATTCATCTATTGAAGGGCATCTGGGTTGGTTCCACAGTCTAGCTATTGTCAATTGTGCTGCTATGAACATCGATGTGGCAGTATCCCTGCAGCATGCTCTTTTAAGGTCTTCAGGGAATAGTCCAAGAAGGGCAATAGCAGGGTCAAATGGTGGTTCCATTTCCAGCTTTCCCAGGAATCTCCATACTGCTTTCCAAATTGGCCGCACCAATTTGCAGTCCCACCAACAATGTACAAGTGTACCCTTTTCCCCACAGCCTCGCCAGCACTTGTTGTTGTTTGACTTCATAGTGGCTGCCAATCTTACTGGAGTGAGATGGTATCTTAGGATGGTTTTGATTTGCATTTCTCTGACTACTAGCGATGGTGAGCATTTTTTCATGTACTTGTTGATTGATTGTATGTCCTCCTCTGAGAAGTGTCTGTTCAGGTCCTTGGCCCATTTGTTGATTGGGTTATTTGTTATTGTCTAATTTTTTGAGTTCTTGGTATACTCTGGATATTAGGGCTCTATCTGAAGTGTGAGGAGTCAAAATTTGTTCCCAGGATGTAGGCTCCCTATTTACCTCTCTTATTGTTTCTCTTGCTGAGAAAAAACTTTTTAGTTTAAGTAAGTCCCATTTGCTGATTCTTGTTATTAACTCTTATGTTATGGGTGTCCTATTAAGGAATTTGGAGCCCGACCCCACAATATGTAGATCGGAGCCAACTTTTTCTTCTATCAGATGCAGAGTCTCTGATTTGATATCAAGCTCCTTGATCCATTTTGAGTTAACTTTTGTGCATGGCGAGAGAAAGGGATTCAGTTTCATTTTGTTGCATATGGATTTCCAGTTTTCCCAGCACCATTTGTTGAAGATGCTATCCTTCCTCCATTGCATGCTTTTAGCCCCTTTATCAAATATAAGATAGTTGTAACTTTGTGGATTAGTCTCTGTGTCCTCTATTCTATACCATTGGTCCACCCGCCTGTTTTGGTACCAGTACCATGCTGTTTTTGTCACTATTGCTCTGTAATATAGTTTGAAATCTGGTATCGCTATACCGCCCAATTCACACTTCCTGCTTAGAATTGCTTTTGCTATTCTGGGTCTTTTATTTTTCCATATGAATTTCATGATTGCTTTATCTATTTCTACAAGAAATGCTGTTGGGATTTTGATTGGCGTTGCATTGAACCTATAGAGAACTTTTGGTAATATCGCCATTTTGATAATGTTAGTTCTGCCTATCCATGAACAGGGTATATTTTTCCATCTTCTAAGATCTTCTTCTACTTCTCTCTTTAGGGTTCTGTAGTTTTCATTGTATAAATCTTTCACCTCTTTTGTTAGGTTGATTCCCAAGTATTTTATTTTTTTTGAGGATATTGTGAATGGAGTGTTTTTCCTCATTTCCGTTTCAGAAGTTTTGTCGCTGATATACAGAAATGCCTTTGATTTATGCGTGTTGATTTTATATCCTGCCACTTTGCTGAATTCATTTATTAGTTCTAGTAGTTTCTTTGTAGACCCTTTTGGGTCTTCTAGGTATAGAATCATGTCATCTGCAAATAGTGATAATTTAAGTTCTTCTTTTCCTATTTTTATGCCTTTAATTTCTTTTGTCTGTCTAATTGCTCTGGCTAGTATTTCAAGGACTAAATTAAATAAAAGTGGTGAGAGAGGGCATCCCTGTCTTGTACCAGATCTTAGAGGGAATGCCTTCAACTTTTCTCCATTCAGAATGATGCTAGCCTGAGGCTTAGCATAGATAGCTTTTACAATGTCAAGGTAAGTTCCTGTTATCCCTAGTTTTTCTAATGTTTTGAACATAAAGGGATGCTGTACTTTGTCGAATGCTTTTTCGGCATCTATTGAGATGATCATATGGTTCTTATCTTTAAGTCTATTGATGTGGTGAATAACATTTATTGATTTTCGTATATTGAACCATCCTTGCATCCCAGGGATGAATCCTACTTGATCATGGTGCACAAGTTTTTTGATGTGTTTTTGTATTTGATTTGCCAGAATTTTATTGAGGATTTTTGCATCTAGGTTCGTTAGAGATATTGGTCTATAGTTTTCTTTCTTTGAGGTGTCTTTGTCTGGTTTTGGAATCAGGGTGATGTTGGCCTCATAGAATGAATTTGGAAGAGCTCCCTCTTTTTCTATTTCCTGAAATAACTTGAAAAGTATTGGTATTAATTCTTCTTTAAAGGTTTTGTAAAACTCCAATGTATACCCATCCGGTCCTGGGCTTTTCTTGGTTGGTAGTCTTTTGATTGCTTCTTCAAGTTCATCCATTGATATTGGTCTGTTCAAATTGTGTGTATCCTCCTGACTCAGTCTGGGCAAATCATATGACTTAAGAAATTTATTGATGTCTTCACTATCTTCTATTTTATTGGAATATAGGTTTTCAAAATAATTTCTAATTGTCTTCTGTATTTCTGTAGCATCTGTTGTGATATTGCCTTTTTCATCCCATATGTTAGTAATTTGAGTTCTCTCTCTTCTTCTCTTCGTTAGCATGGCCAAAGGTCTGTCGATCTTATTTATTTTTTCGAAGAACCAACTTTTAGTTTTGTTAATTTTTTCAATAGTTTCTTTTGTTTCAATTTCATTGATTTCCGCTGTGATTTTAATTATTTCTTACCTTCTGCTACATTTGCTGTTGTTTTGCTCTTCCTTTTCTAGGGCTTTGAGATGAAGTGTGAGCTCATTTATTTGTTGGTTTTTTCTTTTTTTGAGGAATGACCTCCAGGCGATGAATTTCCCTCTTAAAACTGCTTTCATTGTGTCCCATAGATTCTGATATGTTGTGTCTATATTTTCATTTATCTCTAAGATTTTTTTATTTCCTCCTTTATGTCTTCTGTAACCCATTGATCATTCAGTAACATATTGTTCATTTTCCATGTGATGTAGGATTTTTCCTTCCTTCTTTTATCATTGATTTCCAGTTTCATTCCATTATGATCAGATAAAATGCATGGTATTATCTCCACCCCTTTATATTTACTGAGGGTTGCCCTATGGCATAATATATGGTCTATTTTTGAGAAGGATCCATGTGCTGCTGAGAAAAAAGTATATCCATTTGATGATGGTTGATATATTCTATATATGTCAGTTAAGTCTAGGTTATTGATTGTGGTATTGAGTTCTATAGTTTCTTTATTCAACTTTTGTTTGGAGGATCTGTCCAATGGTGAGAGAGGTGTGTTGAAGTCACCCATAATTATTGTGTTGTGGTCTATTTGATTCTTGAACTTGAGGAGAATTTGTTTTATGAATGTCGCAGCACCATTATTTGGTGCATAAATATTGATAATTGTTATGTCTTGTTGGTGAATGGATCCTTTTAACAGTATATAATGTCCTTCCTTATCCCTTTTGATTAACTTAGTCTTGAAGTTGATTTTATTCGATACGAGGATGGCCACCCCTGCTTGCTTACGAGGACCGTGTGCGTGGTATATTTTTTCCCATCCTTTCACCTTCAGCCTGTGTATGTCTTTTCCAATCAGATGTGTCTCCTGGAGGCAGCATATTGTTGGATTTGTTTTTTTAATCCATGATACCAGCCTATGTCACTTTATTGGAGAGTTTAAGCCATTAACATTTAGAGTTACTATTGATATATGGTTTGTACTTCCCACCATGTTTGATTATTTATCCTTTTTTAAAAAAAATTTAGTTTGTTTCTCCATGATTATCTTTCCCCTAGCCCTCTGTCTTTACCGAGGCACTTCCCACTGATGGTTTTGGTTATTGTTTTTCATTTCTTCCTGGTGTAGTGTTTTGCTTAAAATGATTTCCAATGCTGGTTTTCTGGCTGCAAATTCTTTTAACTTTTGTTTATCATGAAAGATTTTTATTTCGTTGTAATACTTGAAGCTTAATTTTGCTGGATACAGAATTCTTGGTTGGCATCCATTGTCTTTCAGTGTTTGAAATACATTGTTCCATGACCTTCTTGCTTTCAGCGTCTGTGATGAAAAATCCTTTGTTAACCTTATTGGTTTACCCCTGAATGTAATCTGCCTCCTTTCTCTTGTAGCTTTTAATATTTTCTCTTTGTTCTGTATATTGGATATCTTCATAACAATGTGTCTTGGCGTTGGTTTACTGTGATTTTGTGTGCTCGGTGTCCTGTATGCACCCTCAATTTGTATATCTGTTTCCTTTTTTATTTCTGGAAAGTTTTCTGTAATTATTTCATTCAGCAGGTTACTCATTTCCTTGGTTCGAATCTCTGTACCTTCATCTATCCTGATGACTCGTAAGTTTGGTTTTTTTTATGTATCCCATAACTCTTGGATGTTTTTCTCGTGATTTTTTACCAGCCTTTCTGAGTTGGCTAGACTCTTTTCAAGATGATATATTTTGTCTTCATTATCTGACGTTCTGGCTTCTACTTGCTCCACCCTGTTAGTGATACTCTCAATTGAGTTTTTAATTTGGTTTATCGTTTCTTTCATTTCTAGAATTATTGTTTGATTATTTTTTATAATTTCTATCTCCTGATAAAGATGCTTAACTTCTTCTTTTATCTGTTTATGTAATTCATTCTCAATGTGTTCTTTTGCTGCTTGAATTTGCTGTCTCATATCCTCTTTAAGGTTCCATTCCATCTGTCTAAGGTGTTCCTTGAGTTCTTTATATGACCATTTTTCTGATGACTCTAGGTCCTCCTGAATATTTAGGCTGTCCTGCATTGTTTGTACTCCTTTTCTTCCTTGCTTTTTCAAGCTGTTCATGTTACTTCTTGTTCTGTTTGACTGCTGAGTTACTGTTTACTCCTATAAATTTATTTGATGCTTGGGAGGAAAGGTATTAGAAGGGAAGGGAAGAAGTCACTAAAGAGAATGAGAGTAAGCAGGTAGAATTCAAGGAAGGGGGAATAATAAAATTGAAAAGAAATGAAAAGACAAAAGAAGAAAAAAAATTGGAAATAAAAAAGAAAAAAATTTTAAAAAAATAATAAAAAAATAAAAATTAAAATTAGAAGAAAAAAATTTAAAAACAATTGAAAAAAAAATTTAAAAAACAACAAGAAAGAAAAATGAAAATGAAAGAAAAAAACCCAAATCAAAAAAAAGAGAGAGAAAAAAAAACTAAGTGCAGTTTTAGAGTTTGATTAACTTCTCTTCCAGTAGGTGGCGCTGTGCCCACCAGGCCAAGTTTCTCCTGTCAATACGCGGGAACCAATCACTGTGCAGCAGCTCCTCCTCCCAGACTGGGCGAGTCTCCAATCCTGAGTGCCTAGGGCCTCCTCTTGTGTCTAGTCACTTCCCCACTTTTCCTCTAGCCAGGCCCCTCTCACGGGTGCCGCTCACCACAATACTGGCTACACTCCAGATCTGCTGCTCCCGGGAGCCCTGTTTTCATGAACGACTGGGCACACTCTCCCTGTTTGCCATTCCCTCAGACCCTAAGTTTGTAGAGCTTGGGGCTGAGAATCCTCAGCGAATTTTACTTGCCCTCCGGTAGCCACGCCCCCGGTAGCTGGTGCAAGAGACCTCAGTTGTCAGCACTGGTGGGAGCGGTAGCCGTGAGTTCTGCGCCACGGGTCCCGGGCCACGTCTGATTCCCTAGGTCTGGCTATCGCACTCACGGGAGAGCTGGGAGGGGCCCTGAAGGTTTCCCCAATGTGTGGAGAGGGAAGGCTAGGGGATTACACACCTGTAGCCGCAGGTTTCAATGAAGTTATCTCCTCCGCCGCAGTCTGGTGACGTCAGTTCTCTGCCATGGTGGTATCTCTTGCAAATGGTGACAGTTCGTTTCCCTTTGCTGGGTGACCAATGCAACGGGTGGGTCCTTACTGTCTCTCCCAAGCCCCGTTTCAAACCTGTTGCCACTACCTATGAAGGCTCGGTTGGCATTACCTCCGTAGGATCAGAAGGGCTGACCAGTTGTTTCAGCTGGGTGGATTAGTGCTGAGTCACAGCTGTTTGTCTGCGGGAAGCAGGTGATCGGGAGCTTGAATTCAGCTGATCCAGGCTCAGTGTGTGTTCTGAGAGGCCCAGACTGAACGCCCCAGATCCATGTCAGCTCAGCATTGCCTAGTGATCCTTGGATTTCCAAAGCAAGGGCCCCCTTCATCAAGCCTTGAGGGAGTCTGGTCAAAGCTCAGTTCATCCTCAGGCAGCAGCCAGGAATCAGGCAAGGCCACAGGAATGCAGGCTTTCAAATGCTCTGCACGCGTTTTGACTGTTATGCATACCTGGAGCGTGACTCCATCCTTGTGGCTGCATGTGACAGGGACTCTTGCCGGTTGTGTGTTGGGCTACGAGCACAGGGGAGTGATGTCTGACCCACTCCTCCTCCTTCCCCTTCCCATCCGCCCTTCCCTTCGTCCCCTTCATCGAATCCGGTGAACTTCTGTCCCCTTATTGTGCGTTAGCACACACACGTGCCTGCGGGGACCTTGGAGCGTAGAGTGGGGGGAGCCAGGAGTGAGGCTCCGTCCCTGAAGTCTGATCACCGAAGGGGCTCATCAAGGCCTCCCAGGTGGGAAGGGGATGCAGCCCGGGGCCATGACCTGCGGCCATTCATTCTCCCTTGCTTCTTTTTCTGAGACGGGGTGCAGGGACGGGGAGAGGGAGGTGGCAGGGTGGTGAGGCCTGGCTGAGGAGGGCTTGCCCTGCCCCAGAGCTGTACCTAATGGAGGTGGGGCCCTGGGCTGTAGGACACTGAAGTCACCCGGCCTCCGTCTGAATGGGAGGGAGCTCATTGCTGGAGACCCCAGAGAGCCCCAGCCTCCAGCTAGTCAGCTGGGCATTAGTTCCCACTGGAGAGACTCTGGACACTGACCTGGGGAAGGACAGGCTGGGGGCTGTGGCCTGGGGAATGGCCTGTGAAGCAGACCTGGAGGCTGGATCCAGGTGGTAGGCTGCACGTGGCGTCCAGATACATGGAGAAGGAGCCTGTGCCAAAGAGTGGTGTTTGGGTTGGGGAGAAAGAATCCGGGTGGTGAGATATGGGAGAAATGAGAATGGGATCAAGACTTAGAGATCTAAGTCACAGATGTTAGTATTCAAGTGTTAGATATTTAGCTCAAATCAGCTTTATTGAAAACAGAATGGTTCTTCTCTCACATCAGAGGTCTTAAGGCTTCAGGTAAGGCAGTATCCAGGGCTCAAGCCAAGCCAGCATGAGCTGCTCTCCTCCATGGCTTGGCTTCGGGCATCCATGCTAGCATCTCTCGGGCTGGTGTTCTCTGGTGGTGGCCCAAAGCTCTGGGCTCCAGGGAGGATGGAAGATACTTCCCCTGTTGCTCCCGCACACATCTTAGGATTCACTCTGACTGGACTGTCATGTTGAAGCCAGATTTACAGTAAGGTAGTCAGTGTAGTTAGGTAAATCAGGTCTAATATTGAGTGGAATCTAAAATGGAGGCCATGCTGATAATGATTGGGGGGGGGATGCAGGACAACTCATGGAATGTTAATGAAGTCCCGGAAAGGCCCTAGGCCAAAGTCCACCCCAAAGAAATGTTAATGGAGCCCGGGAAACAGCCCCCAACAGATTTGGAGATAGCCCATCCCAGAGAAGTGATAAGCCCATCCCAAAAAGTGATAATTAAGTCATTCCTGCCAAGATTACCTGTTTGGCCCAGATTACCTGTGTCCCAACCCTTCCCTTACATTCCATCACCAAAACTATAAAAAGGGGAGACAACCGCACTTCCACGGATTCCACCTCTTGGGTCCCCTTCTTCCTCCGGGAGAAGTCTTTTCTTCTGTCCTTTAATAAACTTCTCATTTCTACTCTGACCTTGCCTTGGTGTGCTTCTTTGGTGTTATTCTTCAACATTGGGAAAGCAAGGACTCGTCACTGGTCAACAACGGTAACATATTGGAGGTCCCACCGAGATTCTACACCGAGGTAAGTGCACGCACCCCATGTCTGTTTGAGGTGCATCTTTCTCTCTCTTTCTTTCTGGAGGATGAGGTGGGCACCTGATGGCTACTTAAACGCAATGAGTGCAGCCGCCACTCTTCAAGACTCGGGTGAGAGGTTTCCTGGCCTAGGCAGCTCTCAATCACCTGTTCAGTACAGAGCAGGCATGTTGGGTTCTGCCAAAGCTGCTTCCAACTTTTCTGTCTGGGCCTGGAGAGCAATTGGCGTGAGTACACAGTGTCCCGAATCCCAATCTGCCTTGGATGCATGGAGGTGGAGGAAGGAGTTTGGAACAACTGCGGAATTCCGGTCTGGGCTACTCTCAGACGTATTCCTAAGGTTCCTTTCTCTTGAGCCCCCTCCCGACAGCCCTCAGGGGTATCTAGGATGATTGGTAGATGAATGGCACTGAGGGAAAGCCCCAATCACATTTGCCTCCGTATGGGCTACGCAACACTCCCAACCCCGCATCCATTCCTCCTGGATGCTCCCCTTCCTTGGCAGGTCAGAAATGTTAGCAATTCAGGTTGCAGAACTGAGAAAGGCATAGGATAATTAGTAAGATCTGCCCAGGTTCCCTAAGGTGCATAGGTAACTTTCACTAATCTGTTTTACCGCCCCAATGTTTCAAATGTGCTGTGTTCTTTAAGCTGCTAGAGAGACATTTTTAGAATCAACTCCTTCGGTAATCTGCTACCTTACAACCAGTAGATATCCCTTACCCTTAGGCGGTTCCTTTAGTCTACAGAGCAAAGTCAACAAAAGAGTGCATGATTCTCTTTTGCAATGGGTTTTTAGTGGCCGGGAGGGTAAGCAGTAATGCCCTTAAGTCTGAATCCTCCCAGGGTCTCTGGCACAGGGCAAACTGAGACCCGAGCACTTTGCTAAAGGGGACCAGAAACCCCTTGGCAAAGCAAGGTGAGAGACGGGTTTTTTGGACCGTTTAGGAAGCTCAAGCTTAGGGAGACGTCCCTAATGAGAACAGTTTTCTCCGGCGCGGTGCGGGCGCCTGAGTCCTGTTTTCTTCTCACTCAGATGGGAGCTTCTCTCTCTCCAATACGCCAGGTGCACCACTAACCTGCGTATTGAAAAATTGGGATAGATTTGAACCTCAGACGCTCAAAAAAAAGCGCCTCATTTTCTTGGCCTGGCCTCAATACAAACTCTCTGATGGAGAAACCTGGCCACCAGAGGGAAATATCAATTTTAATACAATTTTACAGTTTGATAAAATTTACAAAAAAAAAGGAAATGGTGTGAGGTGCCGTATGTTCAGATTTTCTTTGCTCTAAGGGAAAATCCTAAATTATGCCAACAGTGTAAAGCAGACTTACCTACTATATCTGCCATGAAGAGAAAAAATCTGGGGGACTCACTAGGAAAAAGAATCAAGAGAAAAATTTGGGCCGATCAAAGTACATACCCCCTTCCCCCTTCAAGACCTAAGGCAGATAAAAAAACTGACTCTATTGGAAAGTTAGGAGATATGCCAGATTGCCTGGGATTGGATCTATCCAAAAGAGCTAATCCTGTAAGTAAAGAAGAGACTGAGGGACTTCCAGCAGCTGCCAAAGCCATTTTTGCTTTGGGGAACCTCCTCATTTCTTCCCTGCACTGTAAGGATTGCTCCATCTCTGTCTACTTAAAAAGAAGGGACACTGAATGCAGTAAAGTCAGTCACACTGAGACACTTGATTTTACCCTGTAGTTGCCCCTATGTGAGAACATCTAGTCCACTTGTGGGGAAATCTATGGTGCCACTGATGTAGAAGTCATAATTAAATGGAAGTTAAAAACCTGGAGAGATTTTTCTCTTATCTGGTCTGTTTTAAAGGTTATTATAGATTGTTCTTGGGGATGATCTTGGCTGAATGTGTATCTAAAAGATGAGTTTTTATTGTAACAATCTGGTATCTAAATCGGTTTTTGAAGCATTGCACAATCTTGCAGTTAAAAGTTGGGGTTAGGTAATTGTTTTTTTGTTGTTGTTGTTTTGTTTTGTTTTCCACATTTTTTTATTGGTTGTTCACAACATTACAAAGCTCTTGACATATCATATTTCATACATTAGATTGAAGTGGGTTATGAACTCCCAATTTTACCCCAAATGCAGATTGCAGAATCACGTCGGTTACACATCCACAATTTTACATAATGCCCTATTAGTAACTGTTGTATTCTGCTACCTTTCCTATCCTCTACTATCCCCCCTCCCCTTCCCTCACATCTTCTCTCTCTACCCCATCTACTGTAATTCATTTCTCTCCTTGTTTATTTTCCCATTCCCCTCACAACCTCTTATATGTAATTTTGTATAACAATGAGGGTCTCCCTTCATTTCCATGCAATTTCCCTTTTCTCTCCCTTTCCCTCCCATCTCATGTCTCTGTTTAAAGTTAATCTTTTCTTCCTGCTCTTCCTCCATGTTCTGTTCATATTTGCTTTCATTATATCAAAAAAACATTTGGTATTTGTTTTTTAGGGATTGGCTAGCTTCACTAAGCATAATCTGCTCTAGTGCCATCCATTTCCCTGCAAATTCCATGATTTTGTCATTTTTTAGTGCTGCGTAATATTCCATGGTGTATAAATGCCACATTTTTTTTTATCCATTCATCTATTGAAGGGCATCTGGGTTGGTGGGGTTAGGTAATTGTTTAGTTTGTGATTTCAGATAATTCATTCCAGAGAACTTAAATACTTAGGATATAAAATTAAAAGAACTCTACTTCCAAGTTGGCAAGTAACTCCCAATCATTTAGTTTTATTTTTTTCATCAATTTTTGAACTGGGTAGCCTGAGAAGATTTCGCTAGGTGTACCAGTGCATTAATTTGGGCAAGGATAGTAAATTATGATATGGTATCTGTTCCCCTCAGTGTGTAAGATTTAGGAAAAAAATTGAATTGGAACGTTGGTCTGGCTTATTGAAATCACTTTAAATAGCAACAGTCTAAAAATTTTTAAAGCTTAATTTTGGATATACATGGTGGTGTGTGGTTCTTTTTAAAATTTTTTTCAGGCGATTTAATGTAACTTAATACTACTTTAGGAACTTCAGAACAAAAGAAGTGACTTAATGATCCTAAAGAAATTTCTTCTGATGGTAGAGATCCTATTTTCAGTTTTGTGTGAGCAAGTTTTTCTAGTGTAGGAAAATGTAAAGGTATAAAATTTTGTAAATTTGTATCTTAAACTTGTATCATAATTTTCAACATCCAAACCTGAAAATTGTGACTTATGGTTGAAATGCCTTAGGAATGAGGCTTCTCCTCAGAATTCCAGCTTTTCTTGCTCCTCCCAGACCTCAGGCAGGATTTAAGTTGAAATGCAAATAGAAGAAGCCTGGAGCTCAGTAGGAGACAGATCTGAGCCCAAGGGAAAAAAAAAGAGTAAAAGTGTCTTTTTATGGGAACTCAAACTAGACCAAACCAAAGAGTAAATTGTATGGCATTTATTAATTACTGGCCAGTCAATTTTTTCTAGGACTTTTGCCTTTTCTTAGATTCTGTATTTTTTTTTTTTGAGCTCATGATTTTGATCCTACAGACAAGTTAATGTTTTTCTGATAAGTTCTATTTTTGATCAACTGGAGTTTTTTTAAACTGCAATGAGATTTCACCTGAGAAAGCTACAAGGCCTTTACTATTGTGTTGCGTTATACTTGTGTTACGTGTTGTATGTCGGTATGTCTGTATGTGTGTATGTCCATATATCATGCAGTGATATGACAATTGACAGATGAGGAGCGCTCATGAAAAATTTAAAAAATGGATCCAAATATCTTTGATTCACGTGATTTAAATGGCTCAGTTTAAATTGGGTAAACAGATGAAAGTAAAGATGTCTTTAAAATAAGCTTATAAGTTTTTCCAGGTGTTCAAAAATAAAACCTTATAAAATGTTGATGTCTATGAAATAATCTGCTTAAATTCAAAAATTTACAAGTATTGTTTTAAGATGTGAACAGAAGGAGGTTAACAGATGAAAAAGAAAAAACTAGAAGGTTCTAGGTATGGATTTAATAGAGGGAAAATGTGTTTCTGGATAAGAGTCTATATGATTAAGTAATTAAGAGGGTTTAAGTAAGTGATAAAGAAGGTCTGTGTAAGTTGGTTATATGTGTAAGTTTTTGAGCAAGTAATCTTAAAAAAATTAAACAGCTGGTTAAACAAGTGCTGTTTTAGAGAATTGTGCTATGTTATTTCTTTAAAAGCTAAACTTGGTTAATATAAAAACATCAATGTAATTGTGGTGCTATTAATGTGTTCATATCTTCCAGGTATACAAGTCGTAAGGTAGAAGCTTTAGAAAGAGCATTATATCAAGCTGTGTTCTAAAGTTGTATGGTAATTTTAGGCTTAAAAGGAAAACATGTTGGAGATTTATTTATATCATTTGTGTTCTATAACTGGACTTGTTATCAATAAGTTATATGAAGTTCTATGTTACTTTTTACACTGAGACACAATTTAAATGTATTTTTAAGTTAGTCAGAGCCTAATCTATGTAAAGGTTTTATTGCAAAACACAAATACTTTGCTACTTTTCTACAAAAGGTTAAAAGCTTTCAGCTTTTCTTTAATTCATGTTTTAGGTGTGATATTATATTGTGTTAGCTAATATTCATGTAAACTTGAGCAACAATTTATGTAGGCTTTGTAAAATGATGTTTAAAAAAGCAAAGATCAGCTTCAGAACTACAATACTTAAGATTTATAAAGAACCCCGCCTTACCTGAGATAAGGCTCTATGTCCCATCTCACTACATGTGAAAGTGACTATGAAAGAAGTAGGCCAGATTTCAGTACATTTAAAGTTGTGTCCAAAAGTTAGTTTTTGTCACGATTACCAGGATCTCAAACAGGGGATTATAATGTATAACTCTGCCAAAATTCAAGGTAGCTATTACATAAACTAAATATGTTTTTACCCTAGTTAATTTTATTTTGTAGTTTTCTTATAAATGATCTAAAGATGGCCTGTTAATGTTTTGCAGAGGTACTGATTTAAGAACAGACAACCTGGGTTAATTTAAGATAAGGAGTTATCACCTACAGGATAGAGAGATAGATATTAAAGCCCAGTACTCTTAATATAAGGCTGTTGAAATTTATTTGCTGGATGTTTAAGATTAAGTTTTAAAATTAAAGTTAAATTAAAAAGGGCCAAGAAAACCAATATTTGGCTCTTGCCCTCTGAGTCAGTCTGAATCCAGGGAACAGGGGACTTCTCCAAAGAGCTTTGCAACTCTGGGCCACATAACCTCCTGATCAGGGAGATTAATGAGACCAGTGGAGGACAGAAGCCAATCAGTGCATTTGCTGTGAAGAGGAGGGTCATCAAAGAAGGGAGACATCCCTGATGCTTCCCAGGGAAGCCACATGGTCAAGCAAGGCCTGGACCCATCCTAGCGCAAATGGCACTAGCAGAACTGAGAAGCTGCTGTAAGTTCCCCCAGGACTCCCAGGGAAACTCAGCTGACTGTTAACAATAGATAGAAACAAAAGTCTGTTTGACTTGCTTCATCTTAAACACTTAGCAAAGACAGTCAAAGCCAAAAACAAAGCTATTCCTGGGCATTTTAAATAATAATAGGTAAATGTAACTTCCATAAATAAGTAAACTGGAGGCTACAAAAGAGATTCTTAGGTAGGAATGCCTGATAACTATCAAAAGGAACTGCCAGAGTGGTTTTTAGTTTAAGGCCTTTATTTCTAACCTACACAGGTAGGCTTAGTGTTTACTAGTATGGTTATCCAGCCCTAAGCAACAGAATTAAAGATTTCTCTATTAGACACAGAGGTCATACTAGTAAAACAATTTTGCAGGATCAGATGGCATTAAATTATTAGACTATATCTTAAGGGAAAGAACATCTGTGAACCTAAATGTTAATTGTTGTGTTTACATCCCTGACAATTCTGGCAATGTGACAAATATCCTTAAAGATTTACATGCTCAGATAGAAGCCATGTCCTCAGCAACTTTGTCATGGAAACAATATCTTAGCTCCTGGTTCTCTGGTACTTCCTGGTGGAAAACATTGTTAGTCTCTGTCTTTGTCATCATACTCATTGGCATATTCCTGTGCTGTGGCATTTCTTGCTGCATCAGTCTGGTTCCAGTACTAATGAATTCTTGTTTCTCTTATAGACCACCCATCACTCATAGCCCTCCAGCCTATTACTTCTCAATTGGACTTCTATCATGGACCACTCCATAGACCCGATTTTTAAAGGGGACTCCAAACTGCTTGCCCCACGCCGTCCCTTTACAGCCTGAAGAAGCCAGAAGGATCTTCGCCCCCTTTCCTTACAGCAGTAAGGAGTTCCCAAATTAGAGGGGGGAATGAAGCCAGATTTAAAGTTAGGGGACATGAAGGAAGGGGACCAGGAGGATGGTGTCCCTGGCAGAGACACCGAGGCGGGGAGCAGCAGAGAGAGACAACTCAGCGGGGGAAAGGTTTGTTTGGTTTGTGGTCTCAGAGGTCTCAGTCCCCGGTCAGACTGGATCCTGAGGGGCACTTGTGCGGTGTCCAGCATGTACTAAGGATGCCTGTGTTTGTCCTCAGGGTCTGCTTGGGCCTTCTCCTGGTGGACACAGGGCCCCTGGGCTGACCAATTACCCTTCAACTCTGCTGCTGCCAGGAGGGCCTGGTCCCACCTGGGAATCGCCAGGTAAGTTGCTGCCTGATGCAGGGTCCTTGGGCTCCCGTCCCCCAGGCCTGGCTCGCGCTTTCCCTTTCTTCCTCTTCTGTGAAGTCTGCCGCGGCTTCCTCCAGGAGGCCTTCCCAGGCCAGGCAGACGCCTCTCTTCCTGCCTCCGCTGCATCTTCTCCCATGGCCCACTCCCTGCTGGAGTTTGCTGGACTTGGAACTCCTGGGGTCCAGGACCGTGATGGCTCTGGGTTGGGACTCAGTAAGTACTTGTTAAATGGACGAAGGAGGCCGGGGTGACGGAGGGGCAGTCGGGAAGCATTGGACGGCTCCTCTTGTGACACTCATGCCAAGGGGCCCTGAAGAACCAGCCGACTGACCCGCGTCCTGAGAGTCTGTGGGGAGTGTTTGCAGAAATCAGCGGAAGCTGGAGCAGACGAGGCCCTGGCTTTGCGCCTCTATCTTGCGTCCTCCTTGGGGTGTCCGGCCCCCAGCTGTGGGCAGTGCAGAGCAGGCGAGGCTCCGCTCCTCACTGGTCCCCACAGGCCCCGCGCTGCTCCCCGGCTCAGCTGTGCACCGGAAGGCAGAGCTTTCTGAGTCCTCGACTCCTGAGGATTGGAGTCAAACCCTTCGTGTTATTTCAAAGTGGCTCTTCGCCGGGTGGGTGGGGGCCTGTTTTATACAGAGCGCGTTTCAGATCAAAGAGAGAGCGTTCCCTCTTCCACCGTGAAAGGCAGGGGGTCTAAGACATTTTAATAGCTTTCATATTCCTTGCTCCAAATATATTATTTCAGCACAATAGTTTCTTTGCGGGAGAATTGCTTAAATGATTCAAAGTGGATTTAAAAATATATTTCAAGTTTTAATTTTATGCACATTAATGAGCAGAGCGCCTTAGAGACCGCCTGTCAGTTTAACGTGTTCACAATATCCTTGCACAGATGCGGTTCCATCCAGATCCTTTCGGAGGGAAGAAACCAGGCATTGTTTTCTTGGGGGATGTCAGAAAATATGTTATTTTGAAATTACATTTTGATCCCAGAGTTCTGTGCCAGTTATCCTCGGGAGGGTCTGGGCGTGTCCAGTCCCTTGGACAGCACACTTAAAACGTCAGGAGAGGAAGAGTAGCCCCGTCCTTCCTTCCTCTGTGCCCGTGTTGTCCCTCGGCAAGTACCAAGGGCTGTGGCAAAGGGGACATGAGACCTGCACAGGCCTCAGGCCCTGGCAGGGCTGGGGCGGAAGTCCTGAGTACCATGGGAGGGCAGCTCTCAGTGGGTCTCACCTGCTGGAGCGCGGGCTCCGCCCGACGGGGCCTGCAGCAGAAATGTGGGCTCTGTCCTGCACCTGGAGCCTGCAGAGAAGCTCCAGTGCCCCCCAGCTGGGGCCTCCTGCGTCAGGTTGATTCACCTCTCTGAATTCTCATCTGCAAGGTGGGGAAAGGTGAGCCGTGGGGCAGCACCTGGATTTGGGCGTAGCAGATGCCCCGAGTAGTCAGACCTGCAACTTTGAACTCTTGGGTGTCCACGGGTTTTCCTCCCTCTGTTCTTCCTGGGTGCTGTTTCCCGTCACAGTCCTGTGCTCAGCCAGCCTGGCTGGGCTCGCAGCCAGGAACAGGGCTGAGCAGGGCCCACTCCCCAGGCTGGCTACCTGGGGGCCTCGGCAGGAAGTGCTGGGCGCAGGGAGTCAGAGGCTGCGTCCTCCCCCACAGCAGTCCTTGTCCCTGGTTTAGGGCGGCACCAAACAGATAAGGTTCAAGTGCCAAAGGTACCCTCAGCCACCTGCTGTGTAGGGTGTTGGTACGTCTTAGTTCCTGATGTACAGACGAGAGACATCCGAAGACGCGCCCCCCCCACCTTTAAAACAAGACTTTATTTTTTTAGGGTGGTTTCAGGTTCACATCGACATGGTGGATCCAGAGAGTCCCCAGAGCCCTGAGCCTGTGTGAACCCAGCCCCCTTGCCTTCAGTGCCCCTCCCTGGAGTGGCCCACTGTGGCAACTGGTGGGTCCACACTGATGCGTTGTCATCTCTGAGTCCACAGGCTGCCCCGTGGCTCCTGGTCACACGTCTGTGGGTCTGGACGAGTGCACTGATGTGGACCCCCACTACGGCATCAGGCAGCATGGAGGTCACCACCCGGAACCCCCTGCGCTCACCCTGCTCATCCCTGGCTCTCCTGGGCCACCCGGGATCTGCCCCCTGTCACCTTCTCCAGGTGACAGAGCTGGGATCAGAGTGTGGCCTTTTCTGACTGGCCTATTCTCTTAGTCCTGGGCGGTCAAGTGTCCTCATGTCTTCCCGGCTCAGCGGCCCACTTTGTCCTGGCACTAAGACTCCACCACATGGGTGGACCATGGAGTATTTGTCCATTTACTGACCAAAGGTCATCTTGGTGGCCTCCAAGGTTTGGCCATTTGGATTCAAGCTGCTGTGAACATCTGGGTGCAGGTTTGGGTGGGCACATAACTTTCCAGCCCCTCTGACCACGGACCAAGGTGCACCGTGATTGCTGGGTCGGGGGGTTGGAGCCGGGTGTTGTAAGGAACCATCACACTGTCCTCTGAGGTGGTGGTGCCATTTTGCCTTCCCACCAGTGGTGATGAGGGCCGTGGTGCTCCGAGTCCTTGCCGGTGTCCAGTGTGCTCCCTCCTGCTGTTAGTGGTAAAGTATTTGCTTTGGCAATCGCTGCAGTTGTGCATGCTTCAACGAAGTAGGAGCTGAGGGTTTTCATGAAAGAACAAGTGCCCCCAGAATAGTGGGGGGCTTGGGGCCGTCCCTGTGGATATAGTGCTGGGGGCCGGAGGGCACCTGTGAGGGGCAGCCTCCAGGTTGGTAAAGCAGCCAGCCAGTGCTCACTCAGAGAGCCCTTGTTCCCCACACAGGGGACCATGGCCTGGGACAAAAGGAAGGATGTGAAACGGAACCAGTGGTCCACCGTACAGGAGCATATCCTGCAAGGACTCAGCACCTACAGGTGACAGGGTGACCGTGTCGGAAGAAATGTGTGATGCGACGTGTGCAGCCCAGGAGAAGGGAGAGCTCCCTGACCAAGGTCAGAAACCCAGTGACTTCGGGGTCAAGACTGAGGCTGGGACTCGGAGATGGAGACCCTGCAGGTGACAAGATCACAGCCGTGACAAGCAGAGGGTCAGTGTGGGGAACATTCATCACCAAGAGGTCAGACCCAAACAACCCCCGTGTGCTTGAAGGACACAGCGGTGCTCCCCAGCCCCCCAGCCCCTCCCTGGAATTGCTCCCGGTGGCCTGAAGAGTGACGCCCTTCCCTCCCTCCCCCACGGCCGCCAGAGGACTGGATTCTTGTTTTCTGCTGAGCTGCAGCAATGGGAGGCGAAACCCAGGAGGTTTCCTGTGTGTTGAGTGCACTAGCACCTAAGCCTGTCATTTGCCACCTGCCACGTTGGTGACACTATTTAGTTAATCTCTTTCTTCCAATTTACACTCTTGAAAACACACAGTCATTTTTTTTTAACACACATTAAAAAAAAAAGAAACTTTAAGTCATCACGTAAATGGAAGAGCTGGTGCTCCTTCACACAGGTGAGAAGCTGCGCCCTAACACAGTGACCCTGACGGGTGAAGCTGTTCCGAGCTGCAGCCGCTCCCCTTGCTGTTCAAAAGGGAGGTGCCGTGTCAGGGGCCTGTGGCAGACACACCGGCCTCCATGAAGGCTGCGGGGGAGAGTGCAAGGCTGTCGCAGGAACAGTGTGTCAGGGTCTGTGAATCTGACCCCACGCAGACCACCTCGGGAAGCACCTGTGACCCCAGGATGTGTTGTCCCTTCAAAAGCCCCAAGGGAAGAAAAGCAGCTGCATTGAAGGCAGCTCCATGGAGGAGTCGGCCCTTGATCTCCCCATCATTGTGTTTTCTTCTCAAATGAACACTCCTCGGGAGACGGGCGCAAATTCAAGGAAAATGTGCAGAATCCTGCCGCCAAGTCCCCTGGGTCCCACGCGGTTTCTCATGAACTGCGCTTGTCAGTGTAGCGTTGGTGGGGGGACTGGGATATGTGGAGAAATCTGGCGGTAGCCGGTGACACCTTGGTGCCCTGGCCCTGTCATTGTTTTTAACAAAGGAAGGAGTCCGTGACGTGGTGGAGCTGTCAGTGTGGTTTCCAGGCGCTGCTGGGAGAGATGTCATTAGTCTCTGGCAAGTCAGAAAAGCAGAATAGGGACTCTGATCTTCAGGTGTCTCTTCCTTTGCCTTATCTTGGTCCTCTTCTTCCTGACACTAGAGGATTTGTCTTTCTGACAAATTGCACCTGCGGCCAAAGGGAAGCTGGAGGATTTGTCTAATTACAGGGAGCTCCGATGTCGTGGCTCAGGAAGAGCTTCAGAAACCATCTTGCTGAACATGCCTCTTTTTTTTTTTTTTTTTTTTTTGCTACCAGGGATTGAGCTCAGGGATGCTATACCACTGAGCTCTGTCTCCAGCCCTATTTATTTTTTTATTTAGAGTCAGGGTCTTGCAAAGTTGCTTAGGGCCTTGATAAGTTGCTGAGGCTGGCCTGGAACTTGCAATCCTCCTGCCTCAGCCTCCCAAGCTGCTGGGATTACAGGTGTGTGCCACTGTGCCCTGCTGAACATGACTCCTCTGAGTCATCTTGTGGTTGGCTCAGGTGTGAGCACTGGGGACACAGGACGGGGGCAGTGAACAACAGGAGTATTGGAACCCACCGTTGACCACCCTGGGGAAGGGCTTTGCTTTCAGACAGAACTCATTGAAAGCTCCCTGCTCCTGGTGTCACTGGCCTCCCACATGTGGCCCTCCCATCCTGCTTCCCGGTGGCCTCCCTCCCACAGCAGTTGCTATTCCGTGTGTTCTGATGGGTTCATTCCACCCTCCCCACCTGGCACAAGAGACAGAACTAACAATGATGAATTGGAGGCTTGTACCTCGAGGGGTCAACCTACAGACCAGGGGAGCGTGCTTGAGTGACCAGCTCTAGCTGCAGACAGGGAGCGTCTCCCAGCACCCTCAAGCAAACTCTCCTGCAGCAGTTCTGCCACCGTGAGGAAGGAGGAGAAGGAAATCAGGAGGATGAAGAAAGAGCAGAGAGGGGTCCGAAGAGGGAGTGACACCACAGGCCACCAGAAGGCAAGTCTCATTCTCTCATTTTAGCTCCGACCCAGAGAAGCCAAGTTCAAGGCCTCCAGCAACAGGGTCACTCAGCCTCCACTGGACAGAGGGTAAGGCTGGGAGGGGAGGAAGGAGGAGAGTGGCCAGCCAGCCCTCGTCCACCCGCCACTCAGCAGCAGGCCCCGCAGGTTGGAGTTCCTGGTACCGAGCCTTAGAGGAGGGTTTGAAGAGCTTTGGGGATGGTTTAGAGACTTCCCTCAGCCTGAGTTCTAAAAACCACGTTTATTTATTTTTATTTTTTATTTTCTATTTTTTTATCTTTTTTCACGTTTATTTTTATAAAGTGGTATTTTCTCATTTTGTTTTTGAACATATCCAGGAGAAGAAGAAGAAGAAGAAGAAGAAGAAGAAGAAATGAAAAAAAAAAAACAGAGCTCAGAGAAGAACTTGGGTTTTAAGCGAAGGGGTACCGCGATTGTCCTTCCCCGCTTCAGGGAGGCTGGCAGTGGGACAAACGCCAAGGACCAGGGTGGCAGCCAGGGCCCTGGGGCCTTGTTCCAGGTCTGAGTCTGAAAACAGAAACAAACCAGAAGAACACTTGAGGGCAGCGGCTCTTGGTTTCCTGCCCGGGGGGCTGGTGGGGGGTCGCGGCTTCCCACTGCCCAGCTTGGGTGTGGGCTGCACCTGTCACTCTGTCAGGGAAGCTATGGAGGAGAGGCAGCGGGAGGAGACACCCAAGGCAGAGATGTGGAAGCGACCTTTGCTTCCCTGTGGCACTCAGAGGTCACCTTTATAGTCTGCTCAGGCTCCCAAGGCCGTATCTCCTGACCCTGGGCACGCGTGCACACTTATGTGTACATCTGTATGTAGGGCATGAATGAACACACTCACAGTCATTCCCACTTTATACATTAGGACACCCAGGCTCAGAGAGGTTAAGTTACTTCCTGACATTGCCCAGTTAGCTACTGAAAGTGTAATCTGAACACTATCCTCCTGGCTCCTTACACCTGTTGACTCCAGGTCATCCATTCCAAGAGTGGCTATCCAATTGCCTGGAGCTCAGAGGGTCATTTAGTTGTAGCTGTGCATTCATGCTCCTTGTACAAGGCTTCCGGCAAGTGGCTTGCACATCCCAGGAGCGCTGATCGACTCCCTCCAAAGCAAAAGGAAAAGGGGTCTTAGCTCCTGCCTGCCGGTGCGTGGAGGGGCTAGTGGAAGGGAAGAGCGAGGCCACGTGGTGAATACTAGTGAAGCCCGGGCCCAGGGTGAGGGAGCTGGGCAGTCTGGGAGAGGTGGTGCGTGAGGGGTGCATGTCCGATCCACTCCTGTCCCTCCTGATTTCCACAGCAACCTCTATTTGCATAGAATCCCCTGGTAGAAACTTCTGGAACTTTTGGCTCCATGAGATTCTTATTAACAGCTCGAGCATAAGTCAAAACTGGAGTTTTGCTGGGCGCAATGGTGCACGCCTGTGATCCTAGCCACTCAGGAGACTGTGGCGGGAGAATTGCAAGTTCAAAGCCAGCTTCAGTAATTTAGTGAGACTCTGTCTCAACCAAACCAAACCAAACCAAACGAAACCAACCTACAGCAAAAACAGGCAGGGATGTCACTCAATGGTGAAGTGCCCCTGGGTTCAATATTCAGTACCAAAAAACAAAACAAGAACTAGAGTTTCAAGTGGGATATAGAACTGTTCTTTTGGACTCAGGTGGAGGGGACCAGGACAATGCTGACTGATGTCCTTGGGGAAGAAGCCTGCCTGTCAACCAGAGGCTTCAGCAACTGTGGAGTAGAGCTCTGTGGAGGGGCACTTCTGACAACAAGGGCTGGTGGGCTGGGGACTTTTGGTTGGAATCCATGACTTTATTTCCACCAATTAAATGAGATACCGAAGTTCTGAGCAGGTTTCCACCCTTGGCCAAGCCAACTGATTATATTTCCCTCTGTAGTGACCCAGGTGTCCTGTGTCACTCTGATGGGGACTGATTATCTCCCTGAATTGGGGGACTGGAGTTGCTTCTCTTATTGGGCTTGAAGGGGTTGGGAAAGCTCTCCCCAGAGGCTCTCCCTGGCTGGAGGTGACACCTTCCTCCATTACTCTCTCTTCTCATCTCCTTCCCTCCTCCTCGCACTTGTGCAACCAGAGGATAAGGTGGCGGAAGCACATCTTACCAGAGCGGGGACGCTCTTTGGATGGCAACTTTATCTTACTCATCAGCTTATATTCTCTGTGTAGGGCTCATTCCTCCTCTCTGTTTAACCATCCATCCCTCCAACCATCCCTCCATCCATCCCTCCAACCAATCATCCATCCATCCATCCATCCATCCATCCATCCATCTATCCATCCCTCCTACCATCTATCCATCAATCTATCCATCCAATCATCTATCCATCTATCCATTCATCCTTCCAACCTTCCATCCAACCATTATCCACCCAGCCAGCCAGCCAACCATCCACTCATCCATCCATCCAGCTAACCATCCATCCATCCATCCATCCATCCATCCATCTATTCATCCATCCATCCAACAAACTAAGCACCCACCACATGCCCAGTGCTGGGCTTAAGCACTGGGAGTAAAACAACAGAAATGTCCCTGCTAGACGCAGCGCCTCTGTTCAGTGGGAGCTCAGTAATGCTTATTGAAGAAAATGTGACAAACGATAACATGCCGGGACACATGTCCACATCTTCATGCTATGGCTAATGAAGAGCTGGGAAAGGGGGGGTTTTGGAAGCTTGGGGTGGTCTTTTGTCCTGCCAGCATGGATTCCCTGAGGACACCTGGCCCTTGGTGGACCCACAGGAAGGAGAAGGCTGCCTCTCTGGCCAGGATAAATTCTGCCAAACAACCAAGCTAGCTGTAAGGTGCTTCCCTGGACCCTGTCCTGTCCAGCTGACAGCGCTGGGGGAGGCTGGCCTGTAGGATAATGGATTCTATCCCAACCATGCTGGTGACAGAGCAGAGGCAGAGATTTCTGGAAAGCACGTGCGAGGGCTGAAAAGAGGTGGGCAGAATGCCAGGGGTGGGTGAGACAAAGGAGCGTCCTCATGACGGGGTGTCCTCTGGGGGAATGGGTACCGTCGCTGGCAGTGATGAGCCAACCTCCGCGAACAGGGGGAGAGGGAGCCTGGGCCTGGGGACCTGTGGAGAGCCCAGGGACATGGCCTGCAGAGCCAGGGGGACACTCGGGTCTCCCTAAGGAGCTTGCTGCCCACATGGGTCAGCATGGGGGTGTGCACGTCCCTGGCCATGTGGACATGTGCGAGGGACAGTGGAAGGCCTGCATGTGTGAGTGCCGTGGCTCTGGATGCAGAAGTGAAGGTCTGGGCACGTCATCTCTGCCACAGTGACTTGTGGAGAGTGTCTCAGGAGGCCGTGGGCTGCGGCTGGGAGCTTGAACGCCAGCCGTGCGATCTGCTGCCTTGGTCTCCACCTCTGAGAAGCAGACTAACAGTCACGCCGACCTGCGGAGCTGCCACCAGGGTGGAATGAAGTCGCTTACTCGGGCTGAGCACGGGTCCTGCCTGGCCCCCAGGTGTGCCATGCAGCTTTGTGGCAGCGCCTGCCTCAGATGCTTCCAGGCTGCAGACACCCATGGGGTCCTGTGCCTCCAGCACATCTGCACCCCAGGTGTGAAGAGATTCAGCCCAGGGGGACACGAGGGGCGGAGCTGATGAGTAGGGGACTCCCTGGGCCAACACCTGGAGTTCACCTGGAGTTGTCTTGGCACCGTGGAGTCGTTTTGTAGTTCCCAGCCCGCACCGTGTTGAGTGAGGTGTCAGGGTCTATCCTCGTCCCCCTGCGCGGATAGCACCTGCTTTTCTCTGGTTGCTCCAGGATTTCTGTTTTCGCTCTTTGGCAGTGTGACTGTCGTGCCTGGGGAGTTCCCTTTGTGTTCATCTTGTTGGAGTTTGCAGAGCTTCTCAACCCATCAGCCCCCTTCTCCTGCAGCTTTGGGGAAGGTTTTAGCCATTATCTGTTCAAATGAGTTTTCTGTCCAGTTCTTCCTCTCTCCTCCTCCTGGGACCCCCAAATATGTGTCAGACTGTGTCGTCCTGTGCCCCAGAGTGAGACTGCTCATTTCTCGACCCTCTCTGCCCCTCAAGGTAATTTCTGTCAACCTTCTCCAGGTTGAGGAAACCCGTCTGCCGTGTTCTGTGTGGTGTTCCTACTGTGGGAACTTTCAATCTCAGTTTTACGATTTTCAGTTCCAGACGATTCCATCTGGTTACGTCTTGTAGTTTACGTTTTGCTCTCCAGATTCCCTGTTTGGTTAGTCATTAAGACTCTATTTTCCTCGAGTTCACTTAACATATTGATAACAGTTGCTTTGAGGCCTTGCTAAGCCAACATCTGGTCTATCTTGTTGCAGTTTCTATTGTCTGATTTTTTTCTCTACTTTAGATTATACGTTTTGGGGAAGATGGTTTTTCGTTGAATCCTACAGATTGTGGACACTGCACAGCAGAGACTCTGAATCCGTCCTCCCCCTCCCAAGGGGGCCGGTTCTTGTTTTGGCAGGAGAGTCCACCCTTGGCTGACCTTGAGCTTTCCCCAGGCTCGGGTCTGTGCAGTGCTGCCCGGAGCCTGTCCGGAGCTCGGCCTCCCTGAGACCTGCCTCCCCACGCCGTCCAGCCCACAGGCCTTGACAGCGCTTAATGGGCTGACAGAGGAGTTCTCCCACAGGCCCTTCTAGGGTGTGGCTCTTCCTCCTGAGAGGAGTGTGACGTCTCGGCTGGAGGCCAGGCCTGTCCAGGAGGTGTCCCTATGGCCTCCTGCTCCTGTGGCAGGGCCAGAAGGCGTCCTCGAAGGCGTCTCTGCTCCAGCCACATACAGCTGCCACCTGGAACATCAGATGCCCTCAGCCCCACCCTTGATTAAAGTGGGGTCTCCACGTGGACCTCTGGGCCCCTGTCAGCACAGCTTCCTATTTCTCCCTGCCTGTGTGTGTCCGTGTCTCTCCATGTCTCCACGGGCCTGTGTCTCTGTATCTCTGTGTGTGGAGACACCATGTTCTCTTGAATGTCAGCTTGAACAAGCCCTGCCGACCCCAGACATCCTGCTTGGCCAAAGGACACCACAGACTCTTCCCAGTGCAGATGCCCCGGGATAAGGAGGCAAGTCCTGGCCTCGGGAGTCCAGGCAGCGACCCAGCGTCAGAGCCCCTTACAGCAAAGCACACAAGGGGACTCCAACTCCACAGCGTCATCAGTGTCAGACAAAGTGGCCGAGGTGGAGAGCCAGGCCCCAGACTGTCAGTGAGGTGCTGTTAGAACTCTGTGTGTGTGTGTGTGTGTGAGAATGTGCGTGTGTGCATATGTGAGTGTGAATGTGCAATGTGTGTGTGTGAGTGTGTGTGTTGGTGAGTGTGAGAATGTATGTGTAGGGGGTAGTGTGTTTGCATGTGTGTGTGAGTGTGTGTGTGGTGAGTGTGTGTGTGTGAGTGTGTATGTGCGTGTGTATGAATGTGTGTGTCAGTGCATGTGAGTGTGTGTGGGGTGAGTGTGAGTTAAGTGTGTATGTGCGTGTGTATGAGTGTGTGTGCGAGTGCATGTGAATGTGTGTGGGATGAGTGTGTGTTGAGTGAGTATGTGCATGTGTGCGAGTGTGCGTGTAAGTGTGCATGTGTGAGTGTAAGTGTGTGCATGTGTGTGAGTGTGAGTGTATGAGTATGTGTGTTTGTGTGTGTCTGAGTGTGTGTATGAGTGTGTGTGTGCATATGTATGAGAGAGAGAGTGTATGCGTGTGTGTGTGTGTGAAGTTTTTTGCTTATTGTCTCTGCTATGGGTCGTTTCAATGGTAGGAACATCTGTCTTCATCTACCACTCTATCCCCAGAGCTTGGCACATAGTAGGCACACACAGAATATTTGCTGACTAGGTGAATGAACTTGGCCTTCATCCTTGGGCTTTCCCAACTATAAGGCCTGTATTACTGCAGCCATGGCCCATGGATGAGTGTAGGTCCAGTGGACCTAGCTCATGGCTTTGGGTGGGTGAGAGAGAGTCATTGCAAATGCATCTGGGAGACTTTTTAAAAATTAATTTAATTTTGTTTTTTACATGAATGGAACTTTTCGTTTCTCTGGTTGTACATGATGTAGAGTCACATCGTTTGTGTAGGGTAATAATGTCCATCTCATTCCACCATCTTCCCCCATATACACACACCCCTCCTCTCCCCTCCCTCCCTTCTGCTCAATCCAAAGTTCTCCATTTTTCCCTTGGCAAACCCACCCACCCGCATTATGAATCAACATCCACTTATCAGAGAAAATATTTGCTCTTTGGTTTTTTGGGGATTGGATTACTTTGTTCGGCATGATATTCTCCAGCTCTGTCCATCTACCTGTGAATGCCATAATTTCGTTCTTCTTTAAGGCTAAGTAATAATCCATTGTGTATATACACCACAATTTCTTTATCCATTCATTTATTGACGGGCGTCTAAATTGTTTCCACAGTTTAACTATTGTGAATTGAGCTGCTATAAACATTAATGTGGCTGCTGGGTCAAATGGTGGTTCCATTCCAAGTTTTCTAAGGAATCTCCATACTGCTTTCCAAAGTGGTTGCATTATTTTGCAATCTCACCAGCAGTGAATCAGTGTACTTTTTCCCTCACGTCCTCACCAGCACTAGCTGTTGCTTGAATTCTTGATAATTGCCATTCTGAATAGAGTAAGATGAAATCTGAGAGTCGTTTTGACTTGCATTTCTCTAATTGCTAGATATGTTGAATATTTTTTTTCATAAATTTGTTGATTGATTGTATTTCTTCTTCTATAAAGTGCCTGTTCAGTTCTTTAGTCCATTTATTGATTGTGTGTGTGTGTGTGTGTGTGTGTGTGTGTGTTTGTATGTGTGTGTGTTAAGTTTTTTGAGTTCTTTGTGTATGCTGGAGATTAGTGCTCTATCTGATGTGTGTGTGTAGTAAAAATTTGCTATCATTCTCTAGGCTCTCTCTTCACCTCATTGATTCTTTCTTTTGCTGAGAAGAAGCTTTTTAGTTTGAATCCATTCCATTTATTGATTATTGATTTTATTTCTTACACTTTAGGAGTCTTGTTAAGGAAGTCAGTCCTAATCTGCCACAATGAAGATTTAGGTCTTCTTTTTTTTTGCTATTAGGCCCAGAGTCTCTGGTTTAATTCCTAGGTCCTTGATCCACTTTGAGTTGAGTTTTGTGCAGGGTGAAAGATAGAGGTTTAATTCCATTTTGCTGCATATGGATTTCCAGTTTTCCTAGCACCATTTGTCGAAGGAGTTAGCTTTTCTCCAGTGTATGTTTTTGTCACCTTTGTCTAATATGAGATAATTGTATTTATGTGAGTGTTTCTCTGTGTCCTCTATTCTGTACCATTGGTCTACATGTCTATTTTGGTACTAATATCATGCTGTTTTTGTTACTATAGCTCTGTAGTATACCTTAAGGTCTGATACCCTCCTGCTACACTCTTCTTGCTAAGGATTGCTTTGGCTATTCTGGGTCCCTTATTTTTTCTATATGAATTTCATAGAAATTTCTATTTCTATGAGGAATGTCATTGGGATTTTGACTGGAATTGCATTAAATCTGTATAATGTTTTTGATAGTATGGTCATTTTGACAATATTAATTCTACCTATCCAAGAAAAAGGGAAATCTTTCTATCTTCTAAGATCTTCTTCAATTTCTTTCTTTGGTGTTCTGTAGTTTTCATTGTAGAGGTCTTTCACCTCTGTTGTTAGGTTGATTCTCAAATATTTTATTTTGTTTTAGGCTATGGTAAATGGGGTAGTTTTCTTAATTTCTCTTACAGAAGATTCATCACTGAAATACAGAAAATGCTTTGATGTCTTAAAGACTTTCTATTTTATTGGAGTATAAGTACTCAAAATAGTTTCTAATTATCTTTCTTACTTCAATAGTATCCATCATGATATTTCCTTTTTCATCACAAATTTTAGTAATTTGAGCTTTCTCTC
Organism: Urocitellus parryii; assembly: GCF_045843805.1. NCBI lineage: Eukaryota > Metazoa > Chordata > Mammalia > Rodentia > Sciuridae > Urocitellus > Urocitellus parryii. The sequence goes on from NC_135536.1 coordinate 186,549,349, forward strand.
TCCTTCTTTGTCATTAATATGGCTAAGGGTTTATCAATTTTATTTATTTTTTCAAAGAAACAACTTTTTGTTTTGTCAATTTTTTCAGTTGTTTCTTTTGTTTCAATTTCATTGATTTCAGCCCTGATTTTAATTATTTCCTGTCTTCTGCTACTTTTGGTGTTGATTTATTCTTTTTCTAGGGCTTTGAGATATAATGTTAGGTTATTTATTTATTGGCTTTTTATTCTTGTAAGGAATGAACTCCATGCAATGAACTTTCCTCTTAGTACTGCTTTCCTAGTGTCCCAGGGATTTTGATATGTTGTATCAGTGTTCTCATTTACCTCTAATAATTTTTAATCTCCACTCTGATGTCTTCTGCTATCCATTGTTCATGCAATAGCATGTTATTTAGTTTCCAGGTGTTGGAGTACCTTCTATTTTTTACTTCATCATTGATTTCTAATTTCATTCCATTATGATATGATAGAACACAGGGTAGTATCTCTATTTTTTTTGTATTTACTAGGAGTTGCTTTGTGGCATAATATATGGCTGATTTTAGAAAAGGATCCATGTGCTGCTGAGAAGAAAGTATATCACTTGTTGATGGTTGAAATATTCTATATATGTCTGTGAAGTCCAAATTATTATTGTATTCTTGAGTTCTATAGTTTCTTTGTTCAGCTTTTGTTTGGAGGATCTCACCAGTGGTGAGAGAGGTATGTTAATGTCACCCAGAATTATTGTGTTGTGGTCAATTTGACTCTTAAACTTGAGAAGAGTTTGTTTGATGAATGTAGATGCTCCATTGTTTGGGGCATATATATTTATAATTATAAGGTTTTGTTGATATATGGTTCCCTTAAGCCGTATGAAATGCCCTTCTAACTTTGCTTGAAGTGTACATTATTTGATATGAGGGTGGAAACCCCTGCTTGTTTCCATAGTCCATGTGAGTGGTATGTTTTCCCCAACCTTTCATATTCAGTCTTTGGATGTCTTTTCCTATGAGATGAGTCTCTTGGATGCAGCATATTATTGGGTCTTTTTTTAAAAAAAAAATCCAATCTGCCAGTCTATGTCTTTTGATTGATGAGTTTAGGCCATTAACATTCAGGGTTATTATTGGGACATGGTCATTTTGTTTTATTTTTGGTTTTTAGTTTGATTCTGTTTCTCCTTTGATTAGCGTTTCCTTTAGAGTAGGTCCTCTCTTTGCTGATTTTCATTGTTGTTTTTCATTTCCTCTTCATGGAACATTTTGCTGAGGATGTTCTGTAGTGTAGGCTTTCTAGTTGTAAATTTTTTTAACTTTTGTTTATCATGGAAAGTTTTTATTTTTGTCATCAAATTTAAAGCCTAATTTTGCTAGATATAAGATTCTTGGTTGGTAAGCATTTTATTTCAGAGCTTAATATATGTTGTTCCAGGATCTCCTGGCTTTTAGGGTCAGGGTTGAGAAAACTGCTGAGACCTGAATTGATTTTCTCCTATATGTAATATAATACTTTTCTCTTGTAGCCTTTAAAATTCTCTCCTTATTCTGTATGTTAGGTATTTTCCTTATAATGTGCCTTGGTATGGATCTGTTGTGGTTTTGTATATTTAGTGTTTGATAAGCCTCTTGTATTTGATTTTCCAATTCATTCTTCAGGTTTGGAAAATTTTCTGATATTATTTCATTGAAAAGATTGTTCATTCCTTTGGTTTTATCTCTTCACCTTCCTCTATCCCAATAATTCTTAAATTTAGTCTTTTCATGTTATCCCATAATTCTGAATGTTCTGCTCATGGTTTCTTGCCGTCTTCACTGTTTGGTCAACTTTATTTTCAAGATTTTATTTAGATATTTTATATTCATTGTCTGAGGTTCTGTCTTCCAAGTGATCTGGTCTGTTTGGTGATTCTTTTTATTGAGTTTTTAATTTGGTTCATTGTTTCCTTCATTTCAAGGATTTCTGTTTAGCTTTTTTTCCCCCAGAAGCTCTATCTCCTTATTGAAGTAATCTTTTGCTTTCTGTATTTGCGGATGTAGCTCTTTATCAAAGTGATTTTTGTTGCCTGTGTTTTTTGCTTTCTTATATCATCCTTTAGTTAACCAAACATTTTAATTATCTACATCCTGAACTCCTTCTCTGACATTTCTTCTATTGTGCTGGCCATGGGTTCTAATAATGTAGTGTCTTGGCTTATTGGGGAACTTTCTTCCCTTGTTTTTTCATGTTGTTCCTGTGTCTTCCCTTTTAGCAGTGCAGATTCGAGGTATTGCAGTTTTTACCCTATAAACTTACAGTGTTCCTGCAGGGTTCCAATATCTCTCCTTTAATGGGGAGAACAATATTAACAGATCCCAATGCAAACAATATGCAGCCTTAAAGCAAATAGCTCCTATTAAGATGTTTACAATTTTGTTGCAATAGACAGAAATGATGTGTTTGATTAATATCTACAAGATAAACAGTAGGTTTGCAAAAGGGTCTACAGCTTCTAATGGTGGATAAAGAGAGAACTGTGGGGTGTAGGATGAGATGTTAAGGAGGTAGAAGGTGAGAATATAGAGGTATTAGATCTTAGGAAGTGTGAATGAGGAATCAAAAGAAGTTGGCTGGTAGCAGGAGAAAAGAGAAAGAGATAAGTGGGAAGAAAATAGAGGAAGAGAGTACAAAAACATACAAACAGAAAATTAATAAGAAAAAGAAAAAATATGTAACGATAAAAGATAAAAGAATATACAACAAAACTGTAATATACTAACCAGACATCCCAGTCCTCCGTAGCCTAATGCCTACTGAGGACTGGGATGTCTGATTAGTGGGGATGTGAGGGCAGGAGAAGAGAGAGGGGGAAAAGAAAAAAAAAAATCTCACAGGAAAACACAAGGATTGTTTCTGGTGGAGATGGGGATCTTTCCTGCTTCCTTTCTCATGCAGTATGTGGGGTGTCTGCTGTTTGCTGGTGTCTCCATCCTCAGGGTGGTAAAGTTTATTAGGGTGGGAGGGTTGGTTTTGGGGGCAGAGCTCCTGGAGGTGGACCACTTGCTGGTCCCTTTGGAAGACTGCACTCCGAGGATTTCCTTTGCAGCCGGCTGGTGTGATGTGGACCTGGTCTTATCTCCTTATATCGCCTGTAAACCCCACAATTTCTGGTCTCTACTTTAGTCTCTAAACTGTATCTCACTCACCCGCTCCCTTTCTACCATCCAATCAGGCACCTCTCTCTCCAGACATCTCATTGGTTGCACTCTAGGGCCTTCCCACCTGTTGTGGACAGCTGTTTCGTCAGGAGACCATCAGGGCCAGGTTTTGCCAGTTACAGGCCGGCTGTGCAGCTGCCAGCACTGTGCCAGGTTAGTGGCTGTCAGAGGGTGGAGTTGGGGGACTATAGGTACCTTCATATTGCTTCTAGGGCCCAGCCGGTGTCCCAAGATGGGAGTTGCCCCAACTAAATATGGCAGTGGTGGCAGTGGAGGTGACCCAAGATGGCGACACAGGGGTCCCAAGATGGAGTCAACCGCTTTCAGAGATGGGGCAGCGAGAGTAGCCTGTGCCGTGGCGTTGTGCGGTGTGTTTGGAGATGCAGTGCTGTGCTGGGCGACTGTCTCCAGACCCTGTCCAGGTGCAGGCTACCACGTGGAGGGGACTATGGCAATGGTTACAGTGTCCCGAGATGGAGGCAGCTGGGGGAGCCCTGCGTGGGTTGATGGGGAGCCGGCATGTGGCAGTGTCTGTGCGGGTGCAGGCAGGGGTGGCGCCCCGGAAGACTCTTCATGTGAGGTATTTGCAGCACAGAGCTGGGACTCAGCTGGGTGGCCACTCTGCCCTGGAGCTTTTGGTCAGGGGAGTCCTGCTTTGGGGATTCTCAGCAGCCTGAGTCACTACAAGGAACTCTCGACTCTGCTCACGATGTTAGGGGGCTGAGGGGAGGCCCCTGCTTTCACCCTCCCGGCCTCCAGCTGCAAACCTTCCAGAAGACTTTCCAGCCTCCTTCTGGTGGAACCTTCCCCCTGGACCCTCGCTCTTCCCGTCTCCCATGGCCTGCTCTTTCGCCTCGACCACAATCCGCGTGGAGGAACAGTGGCTGCAGTTTGATCCTGTTTCTGCCAGTGGGAAGTCCTGGGCAAGGTGCTCACACTCTGAGCCTCAGTTTCCTCAACTACAGGATGGGGGACATAACAGGACCCACTGAGGGGCCTCTGCCAGCTAAAGGCGGCTAGTGTACCAAATGGCCAGACGGTCCAAGCCCTTTTCTCTCTGAGCTCACCTTGCACTCGCCGGCAACCGTGCCCTGTGTGCCTCAGCAGAGTTCTCTGGTCACAGGAGACTCAGGCCCTGCGCTTCCTGTGCTGGGGACTGCCCTCTTTCCCGTAGGGGTGTCATGGACAGCTGAGGTGAATGGAGAGGGAGCTGGAGTTGGAGGAGACTGTGGCTTGCTTGAGCTCATACAATGGTGGTGGCCCCAGGGTTCCAACCACCTCTGATCCCACGACAGAGCCACAGTTACCTGGTTTGGCCAGGTGGCCGGAGTCCACAGCGCAGGGGATTAGCATGGTCAGTATGGAACCTGGGGGAGGCAAGAGTGAGATGAGGCCAGACAGGAGCTGAAAAGTTAGAAGCCTTCCTGTGCTGGCATCTGTTCCTCCTGAGACACTGACCACCTGGGTCTGCACCTGCACCAAGGTGTGGCTGTACCATCATGTATCCAGCAGCTGGTCCAGCACTCGGCAGCCGGCACCTTCTTAAGGGGTGGACAACAGGGGTAACATGGGGCGCTGAGCCAGGAGGAAGAACGTACTGCAGCATGGGGTCAGGCCCCCACAGTGCCACCTGAGGCATGGTGACAGGAGGCTTGAGCATCCTGGAGTCCTCCTGGTTCACGGTGGTGTGGCCTCGTGGAAGTTTTTATCAGAAAAGTCTCACTGCTCAAATCAGAGTGTCCCAAACTGGGTCCTGAGCAGACAGTGGGATAAAATCACATGTCCCGAGAGATCCTGGGTCTCTGAGGTTCCTCAGAAGATCAGAGGTGGCAGGTTCTACAACTGGAAGTTGAGAGTGGACAGTGGGTCAGAGCTTGCAGGGATGTGGACACAAAACACTCTGGGAAGCTCCAGAGAGAAATGACTGGGCTGGCCATTCTGTGCACTGTGCAGTTCTCTGTTGGCTTGACGTGAACATCTCTTCAGGTGCTCCTTTGCCCCCTATCTTTGTTGATGAGAAGACGTCTTTTCAGATCTTCTGTCCATTTTAAGTTTTTTTTTAAACTTATTTTTTAGTTTTGTGAGTTCTTTGTATGTTTTGGATACAAGTCCTTTATCACATGTGTCATTTATAAATATTTTCTCCTAAACTGCAGCTTGTCTTTGATTCTCTTGTCTTTCACTGAGCAGATTTAAAAAAAAAAAATTGAACGAAGTCCAATTTATCAATTTTTTTCCTTTCATGGGTTATGCTTTTGGTGTCTTATCTGAACACTCACTGCTAAACCCAGCAGGGTCTCTAGGAGTTTCTCCCACATTATCTCCTTGAAATTGTATAATGCTGCATTTCAAACTTATGTCTAAGATCCATTTTGAGTTAGGATTTGTGACGGTTATGAGGACGGAGTCCAGATTCATTTCCTCTGTACGTGGATTCTGGGTTGTTCCAGCACCATTTGTTGAAAAGACCATCTTTTCTCCTTTGAATCACCTTGATGAAGAGCAGTTGGCTGCCTCTGTGGGAATCTGTTTCTGGTGTCTAACCTGGTCAATGACCTGGGCAGCTATTCTTTTGCCAGTACCACCCTAACTTGATCACTGTAGCAGTCAAGTCTTACAGTTTGCTTTGGGTGGCCATTCCAGGTCTTTTGATTTTCTGTATTAACCCTATTGGCAGTTTGTTGATTTACATGAAACATCTTCCTTATACTTTAATTAAGATTGCAATGATCTGCCAATCAAATTCAGAAGAATTGGTCTCTTCTCACTGTTGGGGCTTTCAACACATGAGCATGGATTTCCTTGATTTCTAGTTCTGCACATCAAACCTGTGCATGTTTTATCTGAATTATACCTAAAAATTTCACTTTTCTGTGCTACTGTAAAAATTCTTCTGATATTTTGTGTTTATGTGGCAAATAATTGTATATCTCTATGGGACCTAATGTGATATTTTGTGTACACAAAAGGGAATGATTCAATGAAGCTAAGTGACCTGTCCTTCACGTCATTACTTATCACTTTATAAAGAGACACTTCAAATGTACATAGACACCTTATTGTTGCTGTAGTCTCCCTGCCATGCAGTAGATCTCAAAATGTGTTCTTCTTAAGTATCTGAACTTTATAGTTTTGGTCTTCAGAGCTCCATTCCCTCCTTCCCGAGCCCTCAGCCTCTGGTAGTTGATCATTCTGCTCTCTACTTCCATGTTCAACTTTTAAAGATTTTTTTTTTTGGTGCTATCGTAGATAATTTTTTTTTAAAGACTCAAATCCCAATTCTTCATTGCTTGTATATAGAAAAACAATTAGGCACATAGTCATGGCCTAGTGGTTAAGGTGACGAGCTAGAAAAGCAATTAACCGTCATACATTTACCTTGTATCATGCAAACTTGATAAAATCACCAAATAATTCCACAAGTTTGGGGTCACTATTTGGGAATTTGATCATGTCATCTGAGACTCTATTTTTTCCTTGCCCATCAGCATATCACTATTTCCTTTTCTTGTCTTACTGCACTAGTGAGGACCTCTGATTCGATGCTGAGCAGGCATGGCGAGAGGGGACTTGGACCCTGGTCTCAATCCTGGGGGGAAGCCTGCCATCACCGTTAAGCATGCATCCCAAGGGCTTTTGTGAATGTTCTTGAGCAGAGGAAATCTCCTCTATTCCTCGCTGGCTGAGAACTCACCATGAGTGGGCTCTGGAGTTGGCCAAATGCTTCTCTGCATCAGTAGGTAGGGGTGTACGCCAGTGTCCCTTCTCCCTGTTGTTGAGTTGGTGGTTTTTGGATGTTAAGCCAGCCTGGAGGTGGAGTTGCTTGTAGTCTTCCTTTAATGTACTTTTGAGGTGCATGGGACCAGGAGGAGGGCTCAGTTCATTTCTGACTTTGACTGAGCTTCTTTTTCTCTCCCTCCCTCTTTTTTTTTTTTTTTTCCTGGATTAGCCTGGTTTTAAGTTTATCAATGTTTTTGATCTTCCCAAAGAATCAGCTTTTTATTTAATTGCCTCTTGCTGTTGCTTTTTGGTTTTTATTTCCATTGGTTTATGCCCTAATTTTTGTTATTTTTTTTTCCTGTTTGCTTTAGGCTTAAATTGCTTAAATCCTTTATGTAATTTGCTACAGTGTAATCTTGGGCGAGCAGCTGCAGATCCTTCTTGGCTAACATATCCACATGATGCTGCAAGTTTCTCTCTGAGCGCCACCTTTGCTGAGTCTCACACAATCCATTTTTTTGCCCAGTGCAAATATTTTAAAATATTTCTCAATTTATCTTGAGACTTATTATTATTTATATTTAATGTCTTTATATGAACATAATACATAATAATATACAGCAAACATTATAAGTAACATTCATGTATTGTGTATATCTATATTGAATACATTTAAATTAAAATAGTATCTGCGTTTAAAATTTTTAGGGTTCTTTGGAAGTTACACTTGGAGGGCTTTCCAGCTATTTATTACTATTGCTTTCTAGTTCAAGTCCATCATAGAATCATACTTTATATAGTTTCTGTTCTTTTCCGTTTGTTAAGATGTGTTTTATGGGCAAGGATATGTCTGTGTTGGTGTGAGTCCTGTGTGATCCAGAAGAAGGTGCCTTTTGCTGTTTTTGGATGAAGGATTCTGTAAATGTTAGATCAAGCTGAGTGACGGAGCTGTCCGGGTCTCTGCGTCCTTCTTGGTTTTCTGCTGCTTGGTCGTCAGTCACTGCTGGGGTGGCCAAGTCTCCAAACACAATAGTGGATCCGTCTGTTTCCTTTGGTTCTGCTCTTGCCTCGTGTTCTGCTGCTCTGCTGCTCACCACGGGCCACGTGGGGTCCACACAGCTCCTGGACCAACTGGCCCCCTTGTGATGCTACCTTTTATTTCTGGCAGTTTTCTTCCTTCAAGTCCACTGTGTCTCCATTAACCCAGCGGCTCCAGCTTTCTTTGATTCAGGTTGGCGTGGGGTTTGTCTCTCTACCTCTTCCACTTTAACCTGTCAGAGTCTTTGTATCTAAAATGTACCTCTCACAAACAAGGTAGAGTTGGGTCTTGTTTCTTATCCATTTTGACGATCTCTGTCCTTTTTTTAAAATTAATTTATTTCATTGTTCGAATTAGTTATACACGACAGCAGAATGCATTTCAATTCATAGAACACTGATGGAGCATAATTTTTCATTTCTCTGGTTGCACACAAAGAAGAGTCACACCTTTCATGTCTTCCAACATGTCTCTAGGGTAATGATGTCTGACAATCTGTGTCTTTTAATTGGTAGAGTTAGTCCATTCACATTTAAAGGAATTATTGTTATATTTCAATTAATATCAACCATGTTTGTAACTGCTTTCTCTTCATTGCCAGAGACTTATTTTTCTGCCTTCTTTGGTTTTAGTTGAATATTTTATAAGATTTCATTTTACCTCTTCTCTTAATATATTAATCATATTTCTTTAAAAAATACTTTTAGTGGTTGCCCTTGAATTACAATATACATTTGTAAGTGATCTAAGTTTATCTTAAAATAACACTATAATGCTTCATGTGTAACGCAGGCATTCCATAGGGACTCTTCTCTCCATCCTTTGTCACATTGCTGTCATTTATCTCACATATCCACATGCTATAATCACTCAATACAATGCTCCTGTTTGTTATTGACTGAATTGTCCCTCCCCATATGTGTCCTAACTCCCAGTGTGACCATATTTGAGGATAGGAAATAGAAGGAGGTAATTTGGTTAAATACCATCCTAAGGTCTCTGATCTGGTAGGGCCAATGTCATTGCAAGAAGAAATTCCAGAGTCCCTGTCCCCCTCTCTCCACACATATGTACCAAAGCCAGGCCATGTGAGAATCATCTGTAAGCCAAGGAGGGAGACTTTATGGGAATGAATCACCTTGAACCCTGCTCTTGGACTTCCAGCCTCTAGAACTGTGAGAAACTAAGTTTCTGTTGCTTAAGCCCCATAGTCGGTGGTGTTTGTGGTGGCAGAACAGGCTGACTAGGATACTATGAGTACTTCAAACATATGATCACCTTATAGAGAGATTAAGAATAAGAAAAATAAAAGATTTTACTTTCATTTTTCTTTTCTGATGCCTTTCCCCCATCCCTTTCTAAATGTAGATACAACTTTATGGCCTCCATCATTATCCTTCAGTCTGAGGACCATCTTTCAATCCTGCTTGCAGAACAGGTTTATATTCTTTGATGTTGTGTGACTGGGAAAGTCTAGGTCTCCTTCACTTGGACTGATAATTTAGCTGGGTATGAAATTCTAAGTTGGCTTTTCTTTCACTCAACGTTTTGAATAGTTCTCTCTGTTCTTCCTGTTTGCACGGTTTCTGGTGCGAAGTCACCATAATCCTTATCCTGCTTTCTCTATGCTAAGGTTCTCCCCTCTGACTCCTCTCACAATTCTCTCTCTTTGGTTCTCTGTAACTTGTGAGATGTCCAACCAGAGCTTTTTGGCGTTCTCTGCACTTCCTGAATACATAGTTTGATATGTGTCACTGATTTGGGGAAGCCCTTGGCCATTACTCTTCAAATCCTGTCCTCTATTCTCTTTCCTTCCTTCTCTCTTTCTAATCACATGTATGTTAGATCTTTTGAAGTTTTTGTATAATTCTTGGGTGGACTGTTCTGTTTTCATCATTCATTTTTCTCTTTACCTTTAAGATTGGAAAGTTTCTACTGTTATTTCTTAAAGTCCACTAGTTCTTTCTGTGGTTGTGTCCAACCTTATGTAGAGATCATCCAAGGCACTCTGCGTTCCTATTAGAGTCTGTTTTCTCACTAGCATTTTCTTTTGAATATTTCTTAGAACTTTATTTCTTTAGCTATAGCATGTAATTTCATGTTGTATACTGTTTACAGTGCTTAATAGATTAATCATAGTGATTTTAAATTTCTTGTCTGATAATTTCAACATCTGTGTCATTCTGAGTCTGTTTCTGATATTTGTTTTGTCTCTTCAGACTGATTTTCCCCTTTTTTATGCTGATAACTTTGTTTTTGAAAGCAAGATATGTTCTATCTGGCAATAGGAATTGTGAAAAATAGCCCTCTAGTGTGAGGATTTAGTTAGTCAGGCTCAGAATAGGGCTGTTAGTACGTGCTGTGGCTGCTGGAGCTGGAGGATTTAGATTCCTCTAGTGCCCTTGCTTTTGAACCTCCCAGGTCCCCTTCAGCGAGGTCTAGGCGTGGGGCCTTCCTCTGTGCTCCACTGTGATCACCAACTGGTTGGCGTGGAGGGAAGCTGTGGGAACCAGGTGTCTCGATCTTCAGATGAGGTCCTGGTCCTTAGCGGTCTGTGTGTCTGACCTGGGATGTTCACCAGTGTCCCCATTCTTGAGTGAAGGAGCTAAAGTGACAGCAGGCCCTTCTCCAGCAGTCATGAGGCTCCAGCAAGTTCTTCCTGTTAAGAAAGGGCCTTTGCCATGGAGAACGCTTTGGGTTTATTTCATAAGATTTACTCTTTCTCTCCCCATCAGAGCCAGGAGGGGCTCTTTCTCCAGTTTTAACAGTGAGAACATGGGAATTCCTGGAGGCAAAGTCCATGAAATTGTGGCATTCCCCCTAAGACAGCAGCCCCCAGGACTCTGACTCTCAGCTAGTGCACACTAGGCCTTTAGCCTTTAATCCATCAAAATCTCCACTAGTAGTTCTGGCTCCACCAGCTTCTGCTCTGGTTCGGACTCTCTGGTCTTGGCAAAGACTCTCCGTGTCTTTGCAAGTCTGGGTGGTGGCTGATAGTCCCACATCTCTGATGAGTCCTTGATTTCCAGGTGGCCTGGCGTTTTTGTTGTGCTATTGCAAGGAGAGGAGAGAGGGGCTCTAAGCTCTTTGCACAACTGTCAAGATTGTGATGTTTTCCCAAGTGTCTGGATCTTCAGATGAGGTCCTGGTCTTTTAGTGGCTGTGTGTCTGGCCTGTCATGTTCACCAGTGTCCTCATTCTTGGGGACACTGCGAGTCTGGGACGTTTTCCATCACAGGATGTTTTCAAATGATGTTCTCTGTCTCTTTTTTTTTTTTTTTTTTTAGAGATCACAAAGAAAAATTTCAGAAGGAGGGGACCAGAAGATGTCAGTCATCAGTGGAGCACCCGACCTTTTATTTTGGGGATGGCATTTATTTCATTTGTCATAGAGATCCTGTCCCCAAATAATCAATATTCCTAGTTGAGGAGCAGTGAGGTTGGGTCACCAGCTCAAAGTCACTCCACTGCTGTGACAAGGCATGGATTTCTCTATCTCCAATGTCAAGGTCATCTCCACCAGTCTAAGCCACCAACCCCTCTTCTGTTGTCTTTGGTTGGGACGTTGCTGCACTCGTAGAAATGTTAGTCTTCCTAGCTGCTGCTCACATTCATTCTTGAAGATCAGGTCTTAGGACTTTCAACACAGCTGTGAAAGAGACCGAGACTCCAAAGACACTGCTCCTGTACCCTAGAGTGGGGTCGGCAAGTTTTCTGTAAAGATACATGGCACATATTGTCCTGGTGGGTCACATGGTCTGTTTCAAGTTACTCCACTATTACAGGACAAAAGTATAGACCATATAGAAATAGATGGGCATCACTGGGTTCCAATCAGTCTACTTATGGACACTAACAATAGAATATCATGTAATTCTCATACGTCACCAAATAGGATTCTTCTTTTGATTTTTCTCTAATCATTAAAATGAATCATTATCAGCGTCTTAGGTCCCCAAGAAGCTTTCCCATCCCTCCCCTAGGCCTCCCAGATGTCAGTATCAGGCTTAGAAAGAGGACCAGTGGCTGGGTTTTGCATTTAACAGGTCAACTCAAGCTTTGAAAGTGAATAAGATAGGATGGTTAATGGGTCCCAATTAAGGCTTTTTTTTTTTTTTTTTTTTTTTTTTTTTTAAATGTAAAGGCCACTCCCTGAGTTTAACCTGTGGAAATATTCCAAACATTCTGGTCAGTGGAAAATGGAAGTGGGGTGGACCCAGATGGAGGTTACAGGAGAGTTAAAATTCAAGGGCATAAAGGACACAGCCAATAGAAGGTCATAGGTCAAACCCATAGTGTTGACACTTTTCAAGACCTGGTTAGCATAGACATGATCCACACCCCTACCCAGGAGCTATGTAAGCCCCCAGACTAGTACCCTTAAATGGCGACCTGCTGTCAGGTCCCCTCTCACCTGGAGGGAATTCTGTCTCTTTTCACTCAAAAAAAAAAAAAAAATCCTACTCCTTCCCCTCCTGCCTTCTGTTATTGCCCGTGGATTTCATTCTTCAAATTTGCCAGACAAGAATGCAGGAAGAAGCCAGCAGAGGGCTGCAGGGGCCTGGTGTGATGCTGGAGGGGGCAGCCTGCCCTGGAGAGCTGCGCCACACCACCTGCGGGGAGCAGAGAGGGAGCGGCCTGCTGGCCCTGGCAGGCTGCCCCTGAAATGGGCTTTCTTGGCTGCAGAGTCAGGCAGCTTCCTCAGACCCCAGCTGCCCCAGAAGCAGAGGATCAAAGTTTGCCTCCATACTCCAACTTCAAAATCACCGAATAGAAAAGTCATGGAGGAGAGCCTCATAAGGGACAAAGTGGACTCGGGCTATCTGAAGGAACCCAGCTGGTTCTGCCTTGGGGGTGGGGAGGTGGGGTGGGGGAATATAATTGGTCTGTTAGATCTGAGGTCTGGGACCGATTCTCTTTTATTGAAAGGATGCATGTAAAGGCTCTTCTCTGGGCCCAGAAGCCGTGCCCGCCTGTTCATCAGATTTCATGGGCTCGGTCTCTCCCTGCTGACTCCAGGTCTGGATGGGCCACGCCCCCCATCATCTTCCGGACAGTCTGCCTTCGCAGAATGCCCGTGCTCCGGCCCTCCACTGGGTGTGAACCCAGGTATGTGCTGGTGTGAGAGCCCAATGCTGAATCCCTGGACGTGGTTGCAAGCTTTGGTGTGATGTGTCCCACTGCTCCTAGGTGCTGGTTCAGCCACCAGAGCTGGGGAATGTATGACTGAACTCAGGACACAACTCAACCGCAGCACGCATCTTCGCCTGGGCATCAGCAGTCCGCTCTTCTACAAGGTCCTTTGCCATGAGAGTGACGGGGAACTTGGAAGGACAGCAGGGAGGATCACTCTTTCTCTGAGGTCTGGGACAACCTTTTCTGTGGACTCTGTCCAGCTCCCACTAATGCCTTGACACATGGCCAGCACACGTGAGCCTGTTGCCCCAGCGGCCTATGTTCTCTGGCCCAAGGTCTGTGACTGCAAATGAGGCTTAGGTGCTGGCGAAACAGTGGCTCCCCAGCAGCTCTGCTCTCCTACCCCACAATGTCACTTAGTGCCTTGAGATGGCCCAGGACTTAGGTGGTAGGGTCAAGGGAGAGCCCTTGCCTTTCTCCAGCCTCCCCCATGGTGTGTGAACCGCAGGTGGCTCACACAAACCACTGGAGGGCCTGGGACAGCAGGAGGGAGGGCCGGGAATTTGCATTTGAAATCTGCTGGGCTGCCAGGGTCTGAGGGTTTCCACCACTCAGTGGCACCTGCCATTGTCCTGCCCATCCATTGCTTTTTGTGTTGAATTCATTCCAGATTGAAGGGCACGCTCCTTGGAGGACCTGCCTCAGTATTTATAGTTTAGGGGAAAAGGAAACAAGACTGTAAAGAGTTCAGGGCTGGGCTGGCGAGCACTGCTGTGGTGACAAACGCCTGCCAACAGCAGTTTAAACAACACGCAGGGGCTGCCAGTCACTGTGCTGGAGGCCAAAGCCCAGGGGTGAGCAGGCTCCTCCTGAGAATAATAGCCTCCCACAAGGGTTCTGCATTCAATTTTCCTTTGTTAGTCGTCTAAAGGCATCACAGAGGAACACGGCCCCCGCGCAGATGGGGTCACAAAGTTAAACATTGTGGTCAAGAACTTTTTGTTCTCAAGTAACAGAAACGCACTTGAATGGCTTATGCAGAAGCGGGCAGTTTGCTCTTCTTGCCATCTCAAGACCAGGGCCCAGAAAGGCTCAGAGCCAGGAACCAGAAAGATCCTAGGAGTTAGGGAACCTTCTGTCTCCAGGACCTCGTGTCTGCCACGCTCCTCCTCCTCTGGACCTGGGGGATTGTCAGCCTGGCCACTCAGGCCCAGGGTGATAGAAACCTCCCTCTCTCGGCTCTCCAGAGATTGGTGGCAGGGTGTGCAGGGCTGGCCTCCTCTCAGACCCTCAGATGGCATCTTCTTTCCTCATCTTGCATGGTCATCCCTCTGTGTGGGTGAGAATATGTGTACAAATTTCCTCTTCTTGTGTGGACACGAGTCATATTGGGTTGGGGTAACCCACACAAGTCATTTAAACTTAATTTCTCTGTAAAGACTCCATCATCCCAAACAGTCTCTGGAAATGAGGGTTAGGAATTAATAAAGATTTGTGGGGACACAACTCAGCCCATAACACCAGTTTTCTCCTCTGGGTACCTGACCACTCCATAGCTCCTGCTTTATGTATCTTCAAGTGGCCAGTGGCAACCATGTAGCCCCCAAATACCACATCCACATTCCTCAGGGAGGCTGTTCCAGGTCTGAGCTGGATGGGGCAATCAGCCTCATGCAGGCAACACTGGGCAAACATTAAGGGTCCATAGTGCAACAGTCAGCCGTGACAGTCAGCCCCTGAATCTCAGAGGCTCCCTGTAAGTTTGCTGATTCATGGCACAGCTCAGCATGGGGCGGCCAGAATATTGTCCCACACAGACCTGCAGGGGTCTGGACCTTCCCAGCAAGCCTGCAAGGAAACTGGGGATTTGCTGGGCTTTGTTGAAGTGTAGGTTTACTCAGCTTCGTGTTCACAAGGTGAAGGTCAGAAATGGTCTTGAAACTGGTGGGCAAAGCATCTATTTCCTCTTCAGGCTAATAGCTCCCAAGGGTCACAAGAAAATGGCCCACCCAGTGTGTCATCATTAGGGGGACCTCCTGGCTTTGTTGTCCTGGGACTGAGTAGGTCCCTGGGACACAGGCATTTCAAGTTTCAAATTGGTACAGGCCCAGGCCAACCTGGATGAGTCGATCACATCCTGTTTGTTTCAAGTTCTCTTGCAGTAACTGAGACCACTCTAATTCTCCACCCTGGAACTAAGGAGAGACCGTGGGAATTGACCCTCTGCCTCCTCTGCTCCCCTGCAGACAAATGCCTATTTTCCGAGTCTCATTGATCAAACTCTTATTTGGCAACTGGCCTGAGGGAAGAATCTGTCCCGAGTCTTACTGGGCCAGGCATCTGCACCCTGCTTTTTGAAAAACGTGAATAGATCTCATGATTAGGAAATTTCAGGTTAAAATATAGACATCTGACTTTTCCCCCCAAGTCAAGAGATGTGCCAATGCTTGTCTGTATTTCCACGTGACAGGTGTCTGGAGTTGGGAGCAGGTTTCCCGTTTTGAATGGGGCTGGGGTCTTCTGGTTGGTGTACTTACCGCTGTCCTCTGTGTCCTCTTACATCACAGGCCTGGCTGCTAGGGTGGGGGAGTTGGCAGTACGCATTTTGTTCCCCGACTTTGACCTGACCCAGCTTAGGAGACGAAATGTCAGCCTGATTTCTTCTAGAGAAACACTCATCTACTAGGGGCGCTAAAATACTTCAGCGCATTTGAGTTCCCAGGGTCTATTTTAATTTCCTGGGAAAAAGGAGGCCAGGAAGAGGCAACTGCAGGGTTAAGGTTTAGAGACCACTTTCCCCTCAGGATTTTGGGTCAATTAAGCCCACGTCCTGCTTCCTCTGGCCTCATGGTACGTAGCTGGCCCCAGGGAGCCTCAGAGCTGCTAGGAGCGTGGACTGGCCATCTGCTTGCCATGCTTCTTGGCCAGGAGTGCTCTGATGCTTTGGGGCTTGTCATGGAGAGCTGGAACTTCCATTTATCAGCTGAAAAGAGGGCCTGATGGTCACTTCCAAGGCCATGCCTGGGGCCTGGGGTGTATCTAAGGCTCATCATCTGTCCACTTTTCATTCTGAATCAAAAGCAAGAAGGAGAAACACAGCCAGGTGAAGTGGCACCAGCCTGTAATCCCAGTGGCTGGAGAAGCTGAGGCAGGAGGGTCACAAGTTTGAGGCCAGCCTCGGCAGTTAAGGCAGGTCCTAAGCAACTTAGCAAGACCCTGTCTCAAAATAAAAAATAAAAAAGGGTTGGGGACATTGTCCAGTGCTTAAACACCCCTGGGTCAATCCCTGGTATAAAAAAAGAAAAAAAAAAAAGGGAAAAGTCAGATTGTGGTAAAAATATTGGAGTGTCATGAAGGAAGTGTTGCTGTCCCCATTCACCTCCCGGGAGGAAACTCTGCTCTGACAGTGCAGAGCTGCCCAGCTGCACCTGACCCCAATTAACCCTGAAGACAACTGGGACAGAGAGAGAGAGGAAAGGGGAGCCCCCAACCCCAGATTTGTGACCTGGGAATCTACTAGGTGTGGGTGGCGGGCACATGCTCCAGGGTCTCCCCAGCCAGCGGCTCAGCAGCAATCTGAACACGTGTGTCCCAGGGGTCGACCGGGAGCTGACCTGGATGAGGCAGGGCACCGTGGTGTCCAGGTGAGATGAGACTGCATCTTAGCCTTTTGCTGAGTAAAGGTGGCACTCGGGACGGGGAGGGAAGCCCATGCAATGGCAGCAGGGCGAGCCCAGGGCAGAAGCAGAGGTGACTTTCGGGGGTGAAGCCTGTTAGGGCCACATGCCACTGCTGAGCCTGTCCCAGCAGCCGGGGTTCTGGGAAACCTGCCCACGGAGTGGATAGAGGAAAGAGGAGGGAAGCGAAGCTCAAGGTGGGCCCCCCGAGAAGACTGGGCATGGTTCCCAGAGGGCGGCCGGCACTGGGCCAGCAGAGCAGAGTCCTACCATCAGCGAAGGGTCTGAGGCACGCAGATGTCTGCACCCGGGTGGGCTGAATTTGTGCTATCAAGTCTTTCAGATCAGCAGGGACTCCCCTTCCACCAGGCTTGGGGGCAGGTCACAGTGTCCAGGTGGACGCTCCGATGACTCTCATGCTCTCAGTGGAGGTGGGTGGGCAGGAAGGGGCTCATCTTTGCTCCCCTGTGACTCAGTCATCCATTTGCTCTTTCCCTGCTCCTGACTTTCAGCATCAGATAATCATGAGCTCTTCTCGTAACTGGGTGGCGACCCCCTCTTGCTAACCATCACGTGGTTTTTCTGGTGCTGTGTGTGGGCTCCCCAGACAGACCCTCAGCACCCTCATCTCTGCTGCTTTGAGGAACATCCTCTATTGACACCTGTGTTCTTCCGTTTCTTGCAGCCTGTGGGCAGGTTTATCTAAGCAGTTATATGGGATGGGGTGAGGCTGTTGGACAAGTTGAGAGGGTGCTGCGTGTCCCATTCGGTCGGCCGTAGTCAACCAGTCAAGGGACTGAAATACAGAAGCTCAGCCATGACCGTGCCGGGAATCCTGGTGTTCCCAAGCCCGACAGAGCCCAGTCTCACCTCTTCCGCCCACGTCATCCGCTGCACATTGATGCTGTGCTCAGAAATTTGCCAAGAAACCCAGGAGCTTGGAGCCGGGACTAGACACAGTGGCCTTTGAAGGTGTCAGACCCAGGGCTTCCCAAAGTGTGGCTGCCTGCTGCTGGCCACCTATGGATGTGGCTCCAGATAACAGGGACCACAGGCTGAGCTGCCCTTTCCCTTTCCCAGGCTTTTAAATCCCTCTAACGACCTCAAAGACAGTTTTGTCTCAGAGCTGATGTACCTTTACCCTCTCACTAACATTTGCTGACCCCTCTTTTTAAGAAAGAGGGTAGGACAGAGGACGTAGGTGGGGTTATGCCACCAGAGATGGGTTACATTTAGAAAATTTCCTTCTATTTATGATATGGCTATTTTTCCCTATTTAAAGTTGTTTTTTTCATTTAAGGTGGTAATTTAAAATTTACTTTTAAATACATTCAGGAAACAAGAGTTCATTTAGAGGAAACTAGAAACCTTGTTCACTGACCCCAGAAGATTGATTCAATGAAGGACAAAATCCCTTCAAGGAATCAAATACTGAAACTGAGAAATGGCAAATTACAGTATCTGTCAGAGTTCCATTTTTTAGACAATAGTCCGTGTTGGTAGTTGGATAGTATGCTAACGTGCACCTGTGATTGTGAGTGGTCAATGTTAGCTTTCTCATTGTTATTAATATTTTATGGCATACCAGCAGAACTGAATTTTGAACCAGCTTTTCCAGGACTACACATGGGTCTTAGCTTCAAAACTTTCTAGTTGGCGACTTTATGTAAACCAGCTCTGTGTCTCGGTTTCCTTATCCGTAACATGGGGATGCAACCAGTGCTTTACACCACATGGCGCCCCATGAATATTTATACCTTTTATGAATCAGTTTTAAAAGTTTTGATTAAAAAGTAGTACTTTGCTCATGTTTATTGCAAGGCTAATGTGAGGCAAACAAAACGAATGAAATGTTTTTAAAAATATTAGATTCGACAGGAACATTATTTTATCACTTTATCTTAGGATGATCATCCCGGTTCTGCTGGGACGAGGACACTGAGGCTCAGAGAAAGGCCCAGGGCATGTGCACAGCCACATCCAAGCCTGCCCGTGGACCAAATCCAACCCGTTCCTCATTCCTTGTAGTTTCAGAAGTAGCAACTCTAGTTTGCTTGGGGCTTTGCAAAGGAAGGAACAGGGGATGAATTTCCCTAAATAAGTCTCCCTGAGCCTGTTTCCCTGGGACAGTTTGTCTTCTATGAGGCTTTTTGAAAGGGCAACTGGGAATGCTGTGCTTTCCCTGGGAAGTTCCCCCTTTTCCTCTCTGAGGTGGCCCTAGAAGGGCTGTTGGCCAGCAGCCCCTGAGGGGTTGACCCCAAAGAGCAGAGCCTTTCCCTGATGAACCCCAGATCCACCGAATACGTCTTTCTGCAGGGATCCATGAGCCGGTGGCAGCCTGGGGAAGGCCCCCTGCCCACGGGGAGGGCAAGCACCAGCAGCCTCCAGGGGCCTGTTGGAGTCCAAGTGCTCTCGAAAGGGCCACAACCACCGGCAAGAACGGGGAAGCTGAGATGGTCCTCCTGTCTGTGAAGCTGGCCTGCCCCTGGGATGTCTCTGATGCTCTCCACCAGGTTCTCCTGAGGGACAGGTGGGGAGTCCTGAGGGAAGGAGGTGGCTGGTGAGCAGCAGGACAGGATCTCTTCCCTTTTTGTTGTACAGAGACTTCAGGCTCCAGTTCCTGCCTCTGGCTGTAGCTAGTCCCAGGGACCATAATGCTGGACAGTGATCACGACATCTCTGGTATCCCCTCCCAAAACCATGCCGGCTTGTTCTCAGAAGAGCCATGCGGTTACCCCAGTTTGCAGGTGAGGAAATGAGGCTCTGAGAGACGTGCTGAGGACCTGGCTCCGTGTGGTCAGCTGTGACTGGGGGCAGACCTTGTGGCTCCCAGCCTTTGCCTGGACGGCTCCACCATCCTGCCAGGAGCCTGGTTCTTAGGGAAAGGCAGCTCTGTATCAGACTGTCCTGAGGAGCCAGAGACGGGGTGATCCCCAGGGAGCCACCGAAGGTACAGACGTCCTCTGCAGTTGTGGTGGAGGAGCTGGTATCTGCCTGGGCCCTCCTCCCCCATCCCTCCTTCCCACCCTCTTCCTTCTTTCTTCTCTCCCCCTCTTTCCCTTCGTTCCTCCTTCCACAAACATTTATTGAGCACTTACTGGTACTGGCCCTGCACTGGGCAGTGGTGTAACTCCAAGAGGAACTGACTTGGCCCTTTTTCTTTCTTTCTCTCTCTTTCTCTCTTTTTTAAAAATATTTTTTAGTTATACATGGACGTGGTATCTTTATTTTGTTTATTTACTTTTATGTGGTGCTGAGGATCGAACCCAGCCGCCCTGGCCACTTTTCTTGTGGGGGACACAGGCTGGTGGGGAGACAGATTGTCACCCAATAAAGACCATGCGGATGGCAGCTGCTCTAAGCGTGAGGTCCCGCAGGAACACAGATCAACGCGGCCTCCTGCTGTTCACTGGCTGGCTGGCGGGTTCTGTTCCAAGTGACACTGTGTTTGTACCCATCTCCCTCGAACATTTGAGCTGTTCCAATAAAATCCTCCCTGTCTGAATGCTGGGTGACAGAAGCTCTTCCATTCAGTGATTCAGATGGAGTGCTGGCAGCCAACACGGGCTGCCGCTCGAGCTGTCCCCTGCCACCTTCTGGGGTGGGAACACGTTCTCTTTCCTGATGGACCACAAGCCACAAGCTTCACAAGATCCCTTAATGGTGGGGAACAGCATCCCTTTGGGCAGTAGCAGGGCTCACCCAGTGGAAGGACTCATCCAAGTCTGGACCAAGCTGGGCTCATAGCCATTGTCTCCTGGCTCCTCGTGCCTGGCTCTGTAGACCTTGTGGACTAACAACAGACCAGGACCTGAGCGGCACAGTTGATAAGCTTGATCTGTTCAATATCAGTGCTGCCATTCCAAAGCAGCCTCCCCGTTCCTCGGCCCATGGAATATTCTCCATGTTGAGTTACGCACTTGGCTCACCTGAGAGTTCTTGTCTGCACCAGGTAGCAAGCCTGCCGCCCACGACCTGGACAGCCAGGAGGTGCAAGGCCACCCCAGGAGGTCAGGGAAGGTGCCTCAGGGTGCGCTGCTCCAGAGGGCCTCGTCCTTCGCCGCTCTGCGCTCTGCCTTTGGACACGGCCTCCCTCTTCGGTCTGGCTTCAGGGAGGCAGCAACTGAGGTAGGAGCCCTGGTTCCCTTTGCTGGGAGGGGCTTCACCACCCAGGGAACGGAAGTCTGCATGCGCCTGCTCTTGAGTGCAGAAGAGGGTGCCAGCAGAATGCACAGATTGGCCTCAACCTGGGGCCTCCCAGAGCCATCACTATTGGCCAGGACTTCTCGTGATTCTCCCCTGGACCTGGGACGGGGCCAGCCTCTCCATGGACCGCTTGGGGGTAGGTAGAGTTCTGGAGCCAAATAGGGGCAGGTTGGCAGGGAGGAAGCTGAAGAGAAGCCAAGGAAGTCGGCTACTTTGGCCAAGAAGAAAATGTCAACAGATTCTAGAGAGGAAGTGACTTACAGGCCAGAGCCTCTGCCAGTAGGTGTCAGGTATTTGCAGGATGACTAGATGCCCTGCCCCCTTTTAGAAAAGTTGACGTCTGTCTTCCATAAGGTGAGGTGCACAGGGTCAGAGGACACCCTGGTAAGTTCTTAAGCACAAGCAGCCACCAGGCCACCTCCTAAAGGCCCCTGGGTACCACTTCTCAGTCAATGTCCCTCTCTCCCAGAGGCAACTACTACATGCTGAATTGGCTTGAGGAACTTTTAAAAATCCAGGCACATACACCGGCTTGTCCCTTCTCAGATCATAAGTAAATGGAATTCTTCAGCAGGGATTCTGCTCTGTCGGCTTCCTTTGCTCCATGTACTCAGGGGCATTCATACACACCACTGTGCACAGCAGTCTGGCTCTTATTTATCTCTGCATGGTATTTCCTTGTGTGAATTTGCCACAATTTAGTTATCCTTTCTTTCACTGGTGGATAATGTCACTGGGAAATTTTAAAACAGGCTCTTCTAAATAATTATTAGATTGGAGAGGAAATAAAAACCTAAGTTTGGCTCACTTAGATATTAATATATCATAGCAATATTTTGGATGTAGCCAAAGCCATATATAGAGGAAAATCTATAGCCTAAAATGTTTTTATTGCATATTTAAAAAGAATGAGGGGATATGAATTACTAACAATTCAACTAAAGAATATAGAAAAGGGACGAGAAAACAGAAAGTTATATTACTAGGGGTTAGTGTGATTCATTAGGAAAACCTGTGAAGTTAATAAGTAAAATAAAGAGCTGATTAATAAAGAGGACAATCATTTCATAAATTTGTACAATAAAAAAGTACAATAAAAATAAAAAAACTATGTAACAACACAAGACTTAAAAAAATATATTGAGAGTACTTAAAAATCTAGAGAAATGACAGATGACTTTCTTGAATAATATAAATATGCAAAATTGACTCAAGAAGACTTTCAAAAAATCTCTGAATAGACCAACAATCATAGAAGAAATTTAAAAGTTTATCAAAGATATGCATTTAAAAAAATCCTTTAAAGGAATTTGATTTTACATGAAGGGTCTCAAACTAACCTTCAAAGACGAGGTCATTCCATTTAGACTTTTAAGAGACCATTGAAAAAGATAAGAATTTTGATGCTGGAACCATCACATGCTGGGACCAACCAATTTTGAGACACCTACAAATACACATACAGATCAGGCTGGGCGGAGGAGGATTCATGGGCCGCGAGCTCTGGTGTAGATATCCACCATGAAGTCTCCCGTTGACTCTGCCTGACATGTCAAAGGCCCAGAACTGAATGATTGTGTCTGATTTCCTAATTTTTCAATGCCAACCATTTAAGACCCAATTGAGACCAAATTGAATTTGCTGACTGGATCTGGCCATCAATTCAGAATCTTTGTTAAAATGAACTTGGATTCATGATCTGAAATGAGGAACCAGAAGAGCGAAGAACTTCTTGCTGTCAGCTTTGGTGTCTCTGAAAAGAAAGTCCAGCTACTCACTGTCCAATAGGAGTAGAGTGTGAGCCACACCAAGTGACTTTATTTCTATTAGTTTCCATTAGTTATGTTAAAATATTAGAAATGGTTGAAATTAAGTTTTAAAAAGTTTTAACTATACCTAAGATATTGCCATTTTAAATTATTGACGAACTATTTTACGTTCTTTTTGCTTTGACTTAAATCTTTAAAATTTACTGTGTTTTACGTTTCCAGCACATTTCAATTTAGCAGCTATTTTAAAAATCAAAAATAGTTGATCCATATTTAGATTTCGTAAAGTTTGCACTTGAAAAAATGGATTTCCACACCCACATGGTTCCCGACATATTTAAGTTTTCCAGGGACTGATGGTGCATTAAAAAATGTCATTTTTCTTTCACATTATGTCCACGTTGACAATACTGGTCCGTCTTTTTTAAGAGAACTGATTGGACTTTGAAAACAAAGCTTATTGGTTTCAAAAGTGTCCAAGTTAAGTAAATTCACGAATTTTTGTGCTGAATTTTTTCCACTTGTGGAAAACCTGTGAGAATCATGATTGTGGATTCTTGTCGTACTGATGCTTTTGCAGTCAATTTACGCAATGCTGTCAATGGCATCTAACATCTTCTGCCTATTGATTCATACTGGAAAAAATGTGAGAATCATGATTATTGATCTGTATTGTGAAAGACTCCCACTTCAGCAAATGCTGAGTCCTCCAGCCAGGTCTCTGATCAGCTTTTCCATTTTACGAAAGTTGAACTTTAGCCCTTTCACGTGGTGCATGATAGCAACAGTGAGAAGACTTGAAATCATATGTGTGTGTGTGTGTGTGTGTGTGTGTGTTTAATGATTGAATGATTATTGAATCCTTGGCAAGTCTACCTTCTGTTTCAAATAAATCTTGAATTGGAGCCAACACTACAGTCAGTCTTTGTAAGGCTCTTTCGTGACTCAGCCAACAGCAAAGATCATGAAGTTCACTGCCTCCTACTTTGGCTGCTCTAGACGCTCAGAGTGACTCATGGACTTTGCACGTAAACACAGAGAGATTTTAAGTACCGTATCCATGGCGCTCTCAGAATCTGCTCCAGAACTGAAGGCAAATATTTTCAGTGTGTTTCATTTTATGGAACCAAGCCCTAAGGGGGTGGGGGATTCAGTCGCATGCTTAATGTTCCAGTCAATCTGGATTTTTGATGGGATGTACCTGTATCTGTCAAGGTAGAGCTGAGTTTTCTTATTTTTAGCTGAAATTCTTCTTTGACAGATGTAGAAGGTCCAAAATCATCTATGCTATGAGTTCATTTTTTTTAGGCTATGAGTTGGCATTTCCTTGTAAATCTGAAAATTGCTTGGGTCAAAATGTGCTCAGAATGTTCAGGGGGACGTGACCTATCTAGAGATAAAACAAAGTATATGTGATTTTTCATCCGTCAATTGATCTTTGATATTTTCAGAAGTGTTTCAAATTCTATGATCGATTTTTGCTAGTTTAAGTGAAGATCTTATACTTTTCACAAAATATATTTTTTAGTCTGCATAGTCTAACAAAATTTTTATAACAAATAAAAATTTCTAGAAATATCTCTAAAATATTTCTTTTTTCTTTCTTTCTTTCTTTTTAAGGCAGGAATTCTAGCTATTTTATAAAATCCATTAAAATCCATTAACATTTTTTTATTGGACATTTTATTCTCATTTTAGTTGATTTATCGGTTGAATCTTCTTGACTGTTGAGAGGAAATTTCTTTTCCAGTTCCTTGTGTGTTTGAGAAGGATGTCTGCTACTAGCCTTCATTTTGTTATCTTCCACTCAGCCCATAAAAAACTGCAATGGTCATTGGTGGAATTTGGGATGTCCAACTCTTCGTTACCGTTCTGTATCTTCCCTTAATTCTGTGTCAATGGCGTTCTTCTATTTTACATCTAAAACTTTGTCCATTCTAATTTTCTTTTTGGGACTAGAAAAACAACTTAATCATGCTAAAAAAAAAATTTCAGTTGCATTACATAGGTGTCATTGTAACTTGCACTATGTGCATAACATTCAAAGAAATACCTCACTATGTCACATTTGTGTAAGAAAAAAGAACCAACCCAAAGGGACCGTCCCGTGGATCCCTCGGAGGTGAACCACGTGTTCCTGTGCAACACGAGAAATCGTCACCCTGCACTGCAGCACTGGTAGCCAATTCATGCAACATCGGGAGAACGGCAGTGCAGTGGCCAGAAGAATGGTTCCGCAGATGTCCACACCCCAAACCCTGGAGCCTGCAGACCTGTTACCTCTGTGTGGAGAGGGAAGTCAGGTTGTGGGTGCAGTGACAGTTCCTGATCAACTGGCCTTGACCCGGGGACACCATCGTGGATCATCAGGACCCTGTCTAATCCTGACAGTCTTTAAAACTGGAGGCTTGTGCGGCTACAGTCACAGACAGAGCTGAGGTGGGGGCAGAAGAGACAGGGATATGCTACTGACTTTGAAGGAGGGGGACAGGGCTGTCAGCTAAGGAAGGTGGGCAGCCTCTGGAAGATGCCAGGAAGAGACGCCCTAGAGCTCCAGAAGAGACATAGCTCGGTTCATACTTTTGTCACTGGGCTGGAGGTGGAGAGTGGGCTGTGGAGAGATCCTCGGTCCCCTCATCCTTGGGGATGATGTCCAAGAGGGGGGCAGTTACCCCCATGCAGAGACAGAAGTACACGCAGGAAGGTTCACCCAGCAGAGAGCAGCGGTGGATGGCCAGGGACCCAGGGCACTGAATAGCTGAGCTGAGGCTTGACCTAGGATGGGGTTGGAGCTGGCAGAGGTCTGGGAACCCTGGGGTGGCAGGCACCATACCCCTTGGGCCAGACGCTGCCTGTTAGGGAGTCGTTCACTCGCTCTGGTGAAAACTGGGGGTCCCTGCCTCTACACCTGACTCACTTTGCCCTTCCTGGCCTGGACCACAGGCAGACGGTCATGCAGAGGTCAACCGACCCTGACAGCAGTGTGTGGGTGCATGTGGGACCTCGGGAATGTGGTGTGTGCCCAGCAATCTATGGAGAAGGAGAAGGCAGTGGGCCCCTCCTGTGGAAGGTGTGAGGGGCAGCCATTGCTGCCCTTGGTGGCTCTAAGTCGCCCACACCCTAAGGTGGGTTTCTTACCCAGCAGCACAGGTGGGAGGGCATTTATGGCCTGTGGTGGGTGATGGGTAGGGAGCTCTTGGGTCAGTGGCCCTCGGGGGCCCTTTAGCAATTGCCCCTTCTCCCCATTCCTGCTCCTCTCTGGCCAGCTTCCTACTGCAGCACCTCAACTTCAGCCTCTGACCCCCCGGGAGCTGTGTTTTTAGACTTCTGCCCTCTAGACCTGTGTTGTGTGCAGCTATGAAGTTTCTGGTAATGTATCACAGTATCAGGAGGAAATTAATACAGTGGTTCTGTGCAACAGTGAAGTCATCCTCACAGAAAAGCATTTCACTGTTCAATTTTTATGTTTAAGTTGGTTAAAGTTAAATAAATCTAGAAGTCCAGTTCCCCAGCTGCGCGAGGCTCATGGACACATGCTTCTGGGGCCACTGAGCGGGCTGCTGAGGCCAGCTTCATCCCACACCAGGGGCGTGAGGTGCTGAGATGGGAGGTGTGACGGCAGAGCCAGACCTGGTCGTGAAATGCAATTACAGAGACGTTATGGGAAGAGACCAAGGCCTGGGGAAGGGGTCTGTTCTGCTCCCCTCTCTCAGCCTTTCTCCTCCGGGAAGCCTAATTAACCTTTTGGATTGTAGTAACTGCCCTCAGAGGCTGACCACTCCCTCCTTAAACGTAACAGCTGCCTGTGAGGAGAGCCCTTTCTTCTCACTGTTTCTGTGAGCAGGGGATGTGGTAGAGACCCTGCACAGGCTTCAGTCACGTGGATTACGATGTTTTTCTAAAAAAGAGGAAAAAGCCCCAATGATAGTATGGGTCTAAGATGACATCGAATAACCTATAAATATCGTGAGAAATGGTGGATCAGGCTCAGAATCTGGGGTTTTTGTTTTCCCCTGTGCCTGCTGGTGTCAAATAAACCTTGGAGCTCTCCTCCTCTCCGAGTGCCACTTGCTGCCTCGTGATGTCTGGTCCCGCAACAGAGGCTGGTGGGGGCCAGGTCTGCACGGAGGGCGCCTCTTTGAGGCATTGAATCTGGGTGTTAAGTGCAACTATTTGGAGAACGTGATTTAAATTTTAAATTCTGGCCTGGGATTGTTTTGGGTAGGTTCCTATTGGAAATGGTGCCCTGGTGGGAAGGGAAGAGGTGACATTAGAAGAGACCTATGACTTTGTTGGGATCAGACTCAAGATAAAGCTGTGACTGCCAAGCAGGCACCCTGGGTTTCCTGTGATCCTTCCAGACCCTGAATCTGCCCCAGCAGGATGGCTGCAGGGGGGGACTCCACTCTCCTGGGTTTAGATTGCCATCTCCTCTGCCCCACCATCAAGCCACACCTGGGCCATGCTCAAGGCTGGGTGGCGCTCGGGGGAGGTTTTTGGGTGGAGGCAGCTGCCCTAATCTTAGAACCCAGGAGCGAGTGCCAGCCAGCTGTGGAGGTTGGTGCTTGGTTTCTCTGATGAAGACAACTCCCTCGGGGCAAGCTCAGCCTCGCCCTGCAGGGAAGGGCAGCAGAGAGGACTCAGGGGTCCAGAAAAACAACCCCAGTGCTCCCTTGAAGTCCCTTTGGGAAGAAAGCACAGCACGTGCACCTGCATCTTCCCTCCTGCCTGCTCCTCTCCTCCTGGGGGCCGAGGGCTCTCCCCTCTCTGTCTTCCCATGTCAAAGGTCTCATCTGCCACAGGGTGAAGTGGCCCTGATCTAAGCCAGGAGGGAGGATGCCCCTCGTTTGAATTTCTACCTAGATTTTTAAGCAGCATGTGTCTCAAAATCATGTTTTAAAAGAGCATAAAAAGAAAATGAACTGTCCCCTGTGATGGCTCCCCCAGGAGAAACCACCATGAACATCTGGTGTGCTCCGCTCGAGTCTTTGTTGGCGCATTTGTGTGTGGAGACAGGAAGTGCGTCCACAAACACGGAGGTCTTGGGGTGGTTTGAAGCCCACCTTTTTCTCATGCGACATTGCATCTCACTAGTGAGAATTTCCCAGGGACTTGAATGCCCATGGCGGGTCACTTTCTACCCCGTGGCTGCGCTGCCACGCCCTGGTTTGCAGAGGCTGGAGCAGCAGCAGCCACCTGGAGCACAGGCGACCTGGAGGAAGGGAGGGTACACTGAGGACCGGACACAGGACAGAAGGCACATAGTCCTGGTACCAGAGTGGGAACTTCTGTCCCAATGACAACAGAAGTTGTCAACTTGGGTCTGAGAGTAGGGTCGCTCAGGCTCCATTCTAGGTGGGTAGAGACAGAGGACAGACAGGCTTCACCCCTGGAGGAGGGAGCGGCCGTGGTGGAGAGAAAATTCATGCTGGCCTCTAACAGAGGAAGGGACCTGCCTGCCCTTAAGCAGCTGAGCCAGGCAGCATATCCTGGGGTGTCTTGGGCCATCCTCTGCCTGGTCTCTGAGGTCACTGAGGGAGATGCCCGCAGCATATCCATTGACTCAGACAACCAACGCTCATCGAGTGTTCACCGTATAGCACTGCTGCAGGGGCCGAGGTGAACAAGACACGGGGAGACCCCTGTCCTCAGGGAGCTGACGTTACAATGCAGAGATGAAGTGCCCAGGGCAGACTATGACAGGAACTGTCATGTCCTGGAAAGTGGGACAAGGGAAGCTGGGGCTGGGGTGATGTCAAAGCTCTGGGTGGGGTCACTGGGAAAAGCGCCCCCAAAACACAACCATCCTATTCCCTATGAATTCAGAATGGCACTTTTTATATTGTTGTAGCATGCTTCACATTTTATGAAATTTAAAAAGCCATTTAAAAGTGAGCTGGTAACAGGTTTGTAGAAGAGTCGGTGACGAAGGCTCTCGTGAGTTGGCCTCCAGCATGAATCACCCCAGAGCTTCTTTCTGTTGCAGGTGAAGGAAGCAACCCCAAAGGCTTCAGGAGACAGGAGATGATTTGATTCACAAATTCAACCAGGCCTGGCTGCATCCAGGAGCTCAGGAATGTTCCAGGAGTCTGCCCTCCCTACCTCCCAGTACTGCTCTCTCTCTCTCTTTCTCTGTCCACTCTCAGACCCTGTGGCCCTGCAGCCTGGGAGCTGCCCCTGCAGAAGCCTGATGGTCCAGCAGCTCAGGGCCTCTTCCCTGAGGTCCCAGCAAACTTCCCAGGGCCTACTTTCATTGGATGGGGTTGGGTCGGGAGCCCCCTCCTGAACTGGTCCCCGAGGGGCTGGTGATGGAGACCCCTTCTGAAGCTGGGGGAGGGGTCACCCAAAAGCCTTATAACAGGGGAGGGTGCTTGTCCTCAGGAAACCCCAGGAGCTGGACAGGAGGGGAGAGGATACTGAGCAGCAGGAACAAAGAACAGCCGCCCTGCAAGGCTGCCCCCCCTCTGGCCTGGCAGCCCCCCGGCCCCTGGGAAAAGTCAAATCCTGTTCTTGGGCTTTTCCCTGGTGATTGTTTTCTCTCATTTTACAAATGAACAACCAAATGCATAAGGACCATAAATCATAAGCGAGCAGTTCAAATGAGGCGAGTGATGGCAATCAGCGCGTCTAATTAAGCAGTTCGAGATCTAAGTGATATTGTTATTAAAGTGCCACATTAACAGCGCGTTGATCAGCCTCCTCTCTGCTCTGTGGGTTTGCTGGAAGCCAGCTCCCGTCTGATTGACGGAGAGATCAATTCCTTTCATGGAGGAGATAAAGTGCAGTTCCATTTAAGGGATGGAGTTAGCGATGGGGCTTTGGCCTCATAAATCACCGCTTGGTGCTGGCTTGTCTGCGCATCCTTGACAGCTATCGGGCACAAGTAGGGTTTAGGGACAGCTCTTCAAGATAGCATGAGCACCTGGTTTTCAAGGTCTCCTGAGCATAGGTAACCCTGAAGTGCACTCGTTCATAATCCCACAGTATTTCTGAGGGGCACCTGGTGCAGACACTGGGTTTGCTGCGGCTCCATCATCACAGGAGGAAGAGGGACACTTTCTCTGTCCTCTGGAGCTCACGGTCCAGGTCTATTCCAGTAGTGAATGTATGTCTCTTAGGGCAAACATAGGAGGTCCCACCAGAGGATGCGACTTAGGCAGGGAGGCACCGGGGACCCTGGGATGGGTCCCAGCAGACAGCGCGGACGGAGGTGTGGTGGAGCTCCCGTCTCCAGGGGGCTCTGGGGATAGGCGGGTGACCCCCAAAGCATTTGGGGAGGAAGCAGCAGCAACAGCAACGGTCCTGCCTGGGCCCAGGGTGTGCTGGCTCCGCCCTGGGAGAAGCTTCATATGGTCTTGTTCATAGCACCAACTTCGAGACACCACCCCCATGGAGGGGAGACTGGGGACACAGAGTTGCTGAGCCCAGTTCCGAGGTCCCATCGGCAGGAAGTGATCCAGGTCCAAATGCAAAGTTGGTCAGCTTTGGGGTGGCCCCGTGCTGGCCTCACCAAGGATGAGAACTGAGAGGTACAGGTGGGGCTGGCCCCTAAGGCTGAGATCCAACCAGGGTAAAGCTGTCTCTCTGTGGGGTGCACAGCCCCCTCACTGAGCTCCATGTACCTCACACTGGGCCCTAACCTTGCAGGAGGGCGAGGGACCTGCTAGGATGTCCCGATCATGTAAATTACCCTAAAAAGCTCTTCAGCCCCTTCCTCGTGACTCCTACGTGGAGACCGAGGGCAGGTACAGGGGAGGCACTGCCTTTGCTTCCTTGGGAAGGAGGGAGACCCCAAGCAGAGGGGTTGTGAAGACGTAGCTGGGGGCAGGGAGGATGGAGGGTGCAGCCCCAATAACCAAGCCAGAGTGGGGCCAGAGGAGAATGGAGAGGCTCCCCAGCCCTTCAGGAATTCCTATGCCCTCCCTCCTTGGCCGTTTGTGGTCAGAAAGGACGTCACTGAGTTGCGGATGAACTGAGTTTCCTGGAGCCCAGTAACAAACTCAGAGTCCAGGTGGCTCCGAGGAGGGGAAACACCTTCTCTCCCAGTTTTTGGAGGTCAGAAAAGTCAAGATATGAGTGGGGTCATGTGTCCTCCAGAGGCCTCTGGGGGACCCTTCCTGCCTTTTCCAGCTCTGGTGGCCCCATGCGTCCCTTGACGTGTAGTGGCACCCCTGTCTTCAGGTGACCTCCTCTCTTCTCCTGACAGGACACCAGCCAGTGGATTAGGGTCCACCCGAGTTAGCAGGGCCTCGTTACTAGGTCACACTCTGAGGTTCCACTAGACATGACCTTGGAGGACACCATTCTGTCTGCTTCTGTGCCCAGCTGGGCTGTTTGGAAATGTCACCTGTCCTTTCTCACTACTCAGAAAGAGTGGTGCTTGGGGTCTGGAGTGGAGAAGTCTCCCTCCTCCCTTCAGCAGCAGGTCTGGATTTCTGCTGCAGATGACATTTAATGACTGGGGACCAGGCAGGAGGTCTGGAGTGAGCCTCATGAAATATTCATGCTGAGTGTGAATCTGCCTGGGCAGCTGCCTCGTTCCCGTGGAGGCTGAGGCCAGTCTGCCCCGCGCTGTTGATTCAAGGGACACGGTTAATTGTCTCTTGCCAAATGTACTGACCCTAGACCGTGTCATTCCCTGGGCATTGTTGAGAGAGCCTCCTGTCCTGCGGGGACATTTCCAGGGCCTACACATGACCACCACCCCCTCAGCTCCAAAGTGAATTGGAGCCCAGCAGATTTGGGCCCAGCAGGGTCCACACCCTCTTCTGAGGATGTGTCTTCACCTTGCAGGGCTCAGCCACTCCACCTTTAAAAATGGAAGTGAGTTTAGTCACCAAGTGTCAATTGCGTGTGACTGTGAGGGACACCAGGGCTGCATGTGAGCTGGGTAGACATGGGCTCTGCCCTTGCACGACTCTCCTTTAAATAACAGAGATGGACAGTGGGCAAGCAAGCTGGTCGCCACCAGCTGTGATGTTGGGGAGAGCCTGGGGGTGGGGGAGGGCTCCAGTCCAGTGGCCATGGTGCCGTGGGGCCTGAGAACCGGGGAAGAGGACTTGGAGGAGGGGCCGTTTGAGCAGGGACAAGCAAGAGGGAGAGGCTTAGGACTGTTTGGGGGACACAGGTCCATTTCCAGGGTCTCAGGGCCTGCATGTGGCCACCCCCCTTCTCACCTACTCTTTCTGAGTAGTGAGAAAGGACAGGTGACATTTCCAAACAGCCCAGCTGGTCACAGAAGCAGATTGAATGGTGTCCTCCAAGGCCATTGTCTACCTGGGACCAGGGAGCCGAGCAAATGACCAGAAGCAGGTGGCAATGAAACCAATGGGGCTGGGGGCAGGTCACATGGGACCCTGCAAGGGCCTGGAGAGGAAGGGTCCTTGGAGACAGGGTCAGATTCCCATTTATAAGCAACGCTCTGGTGGCTGTCTGGAGAAGCGACAGTGGAGTGCCAGGGGTAGCCAGGGAGGCCAGGAGTGGAGAGAGTCTGGGCAGGTGGGCACCAACGGGGTGGGCCCAGCATGCAGAACACCTGGGAGGCCAGCCGATGGCTCAGGGTTGCAGGGACATTTGTCCTGTGATGGGTACTTTCCTGGTGCAATTCCCCTTACCGGGGGCCCTGTCCCCACCCTGGCCTCCTCCAGGACAGGGCAGACATGAAGCAGCAGCTGCATGCCACAGCGTTCCCCTCACCTGCTGTCGGGGAAATCCTGTCCAGAAAGAGAGCCCGAGCAAAAGGCAGCAGGCACCCATCCTCCCGTCTTTCCTCCCGCCCTCCCTTCCTTCTTTCTGTCTGCCTCTCCCGCCTGCTGCCCCGCTGCTGCACAGAGCTGTGTGCACATGGTGAGCAGAAGCCACGCTCCTGCCTGCAGGTTTCCACTTCCATCCGTGGTGGCAGGGACGGGCACTGGGAGAGGATGGCACCCATGCCTTCCAGGGCAGAGAGGGACTGGGCTGTTGGGGACACTGCAGGCAGCCCTTGGTTGGCAAAATGCTGTATTTATTGTCTAAATGACATTTGTGTCCTGCCTGCCACCAAAAGAAGTCTGAAAGGCAGAGGAAACGACACAGCCCTAGCAGCAAAAGAGTCCTGACACGCATACCAGTGTGGCCGCCTGCTGGACGCCTGGACCCTCCACCCGCCCTCATCCCTGGCACAGGCAGGTGGCATGAAAGGCAGGAGGACCTGACCACGGGGCTGAGGGTGGCCTCTGGCCTGATTTTAAACCCTTGCTCCCACCCTGGGATATTAAAAGGACCTGGTGGTTTTTCCTGCTGCTCCTAAGGGAGCGCCAGGGTCCTCGTTCCACAGATACCTGAGCTGGGCCGTAACTTTGCAGCAGCCAGACGGACTGGCCCAGGGGACTCTGCACTCCAGGGGGAACCGGGTCTTGTGAGCTTTGCTCAAGTCACCAGGTGCAGGACCTCTCCAGGCCTTTCCAGAGAGCTCACTGGACAACTCTCTGAGAGGGACCCCCAGGACATGGAGTGTGGGAGATGGGCGTAGAGGCACATGAGGTGTCGTGGTGGTGGCTCCATAAGCCTCGAAGGCTGCACGGAGTTCACAGGTTGGGGTGCAGTGGGCACAGGAGTCTGCCCCCCACCAGCAGAAACTCCTGTTTCTTTGGGCACAAGCAGCCCAGTGTCCCTTCCCTGGTCTTCTTTGGTTAGTGTTCTAGGTGGACCAGAGCAGGAGATCCTGGAGGCAGCTTCGTGACCTCCCAGGACACTGGGCTCCTGTGCCTGGCTGGGCTGGGGCAGCCCACGAGGGAGGACTCCAAGAGGAGTGGAAGTGTGTGCCCCAGGGAAGGCCCCCAGCCCGCTCAGGCCACTCCAGTACCCGGTGCCCATGGGCCAGGGGCTCTGGGGCTTGTTCTTGCCTCCTGCTGAAGGGCAGCCACTCTCGGCAGCTGCTTGTGTCCCTGACCTGGGCAGAGGCAGGCCTTTCACACGCTGCTCCACATCCCTCAGCACTGCTGGGAGACCCCGCATCCCATAGGATCTGTCCGTCACCTGCTCACAGCTGGCACTTGGAAATGAGAGTCTGGTTCCACACTCCCAATCGATGTCTGCCTGCCGTCTGTCGATCACTGCTGGGTGGTCCGATCTCTCCCCTGACAGAAAAGCACCCAGGGGTCAGCCCGAGATGCTCCCCAGGGAAAAGGTGCCTGCCACCCTCAGAGCCTCCTCGCTGGCTGAAAAGAAGCCGGCTTCGGCCACGATGAAGCTGACGGAAGGGCCTGTGTGTGCGGGGACCCCGGCTCTCAGAGGGGCTTCGGTGAGCCCACAGGCTGCCCGCCCAGCACTCTGATGCGGTCCAGGTGGCCTGAGCCTGCAGGAAGCAGCTCGGCCTGGCACTGCCGTCAGCACAGCGCACAGTGGGGCTCAGAAACCCACCCACGTTCCCAGGGCACCTTAATCGTGGTCCTCGGACCCCTGACTCAAGAACATCCAAAGTGCTTGCTGTGACTCACCTTCTCAAGTCCAGGTCAAACCCAGGTCGGCTTGCTCATCTGAGGTCACTGCTGGGTGACCATGCCCAGCTCAGAGCTGTGGTGCCCACCACCTGTGCCAGGTGTTGTGTTCAACAGTGTTGATCCATGATGGCATTCGAGCCTCGCCACGGTGCAGCGGGGTAGGTAGAGGGTGACGGAGCCTGGAGCCAAGGGGCTGGCCCCCAGCCTGGCGAGCGATGGAGCCGGAGGGGAATCCGGCCAGCCTGACCCCAGAGCCCTCCCCGTCACTGTCCCATTCCACAGCTCCCATGAACATCAGCTAGTCTTTCAATCCATGACCATCTATTATTTAACATCTTTCTATTTAATTTAGCCTTTAATTTTGGCTACATCATTTACATTTTTAAGATAATCGGTCTTGTCCATCTTTTGTGCAATTTACCAAGGGAATTTTACATTTTGGACACTATCGTAGTTGCTTATTGCTGCTACGTTGAGACACAGTGGATTTTTGCGTCTTGATCTTGAACTTGCCAAATGTTCTTGATCTAGTGTTTTGGGGCAGATTCCTTAGGATTTCCTGTTTAAGCAA
Organism: Urocitellus parryii; assembly: GCF_045843805.1. NCBI lineage: Eukaryota > Metazoa > Chordata > Mammalia > Rodentia > Sciuridae > Urocitellus > Urocitellus parryii. The sequence goes on from NC_135536.1 coordinate 186,584,125, forward strand.
TTGTAGCCTCTTCCTTTCCTGAGTATCTTTTCCTTCTTTTCTTTGCCTTATGGCACTGCTAGCACTTTCAGGAAAGTTGAATGCAGTACAGAGGACATTGCCCGTCCCTAGATTATCCCCAACGTCCCAAGTGGAGGGCTTAGTCTTCCCTCACTTAGCAATGGATTTTTTATAGTTGCCTTTGTTGGGTTGAAGAAATCCTCTTTTTTTCCCTAGTTTCATTTTTAAAATCAGAAGTGATGATTGAATTTTTGTTGCATGTGTTAAAAATGAACATAGTTTTTTCTTTTATAGACCACTTATATATGGAGTCACATTGATAATTTTTTAAAAAATATTTTTAAGTAGTTGATAGGCATTTATTTATTTATTTATTTATTTGTATTTGGTGTTGAGAATCGAACCCAGTGCCTCACACATGCCAGCCAAGTGCACACCTGCTGAGCCACAGCCCCAGCCCTAGCCCTAGACTTTTTTTTTTTTAATGTTAAAGCCAACCCCATATTCTGGGGAGAGCTCATTGTTGGTAATGTATTGACCTTTTCACATATTGTTGGATTCAACTTGCCAAAATTTGGCTTAAGCTTTCTGCATCAATGCAAAGGGAGTTTGCTTCTCCAGTGGTGATGCCTGTGGTTTTGGCCTTGGGACTATTCTACCCTCTGCTTTTTTGGAAAAGTTTGGTTTGGAACAACTCATCAGTGAAGGGATCTCAGCTTTTCTTTTTAGCATGTTTTTTAAACTACAAGTTCCATTTCTTTAATAGATACAGGTCTACTAAGGCTATTTATTTCTTGTAGCTTGAATTTTGAAAGTTTATATTTTTAAAGAATTTTTTTTACCGTTCCATCTAGTTTCCAAAAATATCAGCATGAAGTTGTTTATTCTGTCCCTTCATTATTCTTTTAATATTGACATAACCTCTTACTTACTCTCTTATTTCAGATATTTGTAATTTGTAGTCTCTTTTTATTTTTTTCCCTCCTAGTCAGTTTGATTGGAGGCTTATCAATTTTTATTGAACTTCTCAAAAGCTTATCTTGAGGTTTCATTATTTTAATTTTTATCAATTGAATTTTCTGTCTTCTATTTCATTGATTTTTGCTCCTGCTTTTCCTATTTCCCTTCTTTTGCTCTACTCTTTCCCCTTCTAGTTTCTTAAATTGGAAGTTGAAGTCATTGATATAAAATTGCTCTTCATTTTTAATACAGATCTGCAGTGCTATGAATTTCCCTCTATGTACTGATTTGGCTGCATCCCACAGGTTTTGATACATTGTCTTTTAGTTTGAATTCAGTTTGAAATACTTCCTAATTCCATTTTTATTTCTGCTATGATCTCTGTGTAATTTAGAAGTGTTTTTACTAAACTTCCAAATAATTGGTGATTTCCTAATATCTTTCCATATTGCTTTCTAATTTAGTTCCACTGTGGTCACCAAACATACTCTGCAAAACTTAAATTCTTTAAAATGTATTGAGACCTATTTGACCCAGAGTATAATTATCTTGGTAAATATCATGAGAACATTAAAAATAGCATGCAGTTTTATATTTTTGTCTGGAGTCTTACATACACCAAGTTTAGTTAGTTGATAGTGTTATTTGTGACTTCTATTTCCTTACTGATATTCTATTTGTCCTTTATTTGGCTTCCTCTGCTCAGTGAGAACACTGCTGTTGGAACTTCACTTGCCTGGACCAGCATTTGTAAATGTCCTTGATCAGGGAGGCTGAGAGGGTGTGGGACTCGCCTGTGTGACATGTGACACCTTCCTCCAGGATCCCAGCTCTGCTCTGTGTCGTCTGAAGCCTGGAGGTTGTTGCTTCACATAAGTGCCCATTTTCGTCATTGTTTACGTGGGAGGCGAGGTGTAGTACTTTTGCCTATGATGGCTGGACCTGAGAATTTGTTTTTCTGCTCTTCTACTTGGTCCACCTCTGCTGTGTGTTGGGAGCAGAGTGGGTGCTAGAGGCTGAGCTCACGGTGCCATCTTGCCTGGAAGTGCTCAGCAGTTTCTGAGAGGAGTTTCACAGAAGCTTCTTGGAGACGTTGGTTGAATGACAGGTTGCTGCAGCACAAGGACTTTTGTTTGCTTTCTTGGTGGCCTGGACCAAGTCCTTTCCTGTGTTTCCTCTATCAGTGGGTCACTCTGGATGCCATCATGGGTCTTAGTGTGCCACCAGGTCCTGCCAGTTGCTGCACCTGGCCCAGGGTTCCCAAGGGCGTGTGTTTCCCTCCTCCCTTGGGAGCATCTCTGGTTCCATCATTGGGCTGTTTTTTAGCAGGGAAACTGGCCATTTGAAAGTCCCCATTAGCTGCTCTGAAAAATCCCAAGTGGCCTGGAGCCAGCTGACACTCCTCATGCTGCAGGGTCTCAGGGCTGGGGACACTTGCTGGCCTCTGGGGTGATCCTTCTGCATTGTTTTTCTCAGGACTAATGCCATGTCCCAAACCATCTGCCATGGACTTGGGAGTGTGTCCTCAAGAGCACTGGTGACTTTGTCCATGGGCTCTCTCCTTGGCCGTCTAATGAGTTTGGTGATGCTGAGCGTGTGGCTCCTGCAGGATCCAGGGGAGGAGCTGTCCGGGGCAAGCTCTGCGGGGCAGCCACGTTACAGCAGCCAAATGTCTGCATGAGTGGCCTCGGGTGGCTAGCTTTGGACTGCATTCTCTTTTGCTCCTAACAATTAGAAATTTTTGAAATCAACCAGAGAGGGTGTGACTGGAGGGCAGTGTATGCAGGTAGGTCTTGGAAGCTGCCCCAGACCCAGTGCAATCGCCCTTGTGTGGGACGTGCATGGAGATGCTTCAGGCTGAGGGGTTTGTCCAGGGTGGCCCTGGGGAGCCTGGCTTGCACCTTGGTGTTGCTGTCCAGTCCTGAGGTCACCAGGCTGCCACCAATTGGGGTACCCTTCAAGAGAGCCAGATTCAGGTTTTGTAGTGGTGGTGCTGGGTTTGAGTGTGGCATAGCCACTTACCAGACAGTGACCTTAAACAAGCTCCTTCCTCTATTGAGCCTCAGTTTCCTCCTTTGAAAGATGGGCATAATAACAGCACTTAGCTCCTGGGGTGCTTAGGAGAGCTGACACCCAGTGAACAAGAGCACGTGCTATTAGTCCTTCTACCTTCAGCCCAAACTAGCTGTTGAAACACATTTTCAGCAGTACACTGAGTTCAATCCTTATATTCTTCCAACTAATGGTATGGCTGTAATCAATCACTCTTTTCTCTTTCCTTGGCCTGGGCGGGGTTTGTCCTGAGTCAGCCAGGAAACCATGTGCACCGCGACTGAGCCTCGTCATCCAGACACTCGGTGCCTTGAGTCAGGGACAACCCTTGCCCCTGCCTCCACAGACACCTCCTCTCTCCCATCACCAGATGTCAGGCAGTTATGTGGTCACCCAGGCTGAGATGACATTTCCCAGACTGCCTTGCAGCTGGGAGCTGCCATGTGACCATGTGTCAGCCAATGGGCATGAGTAGAAGTGACATGGAAAGTCCCTGCTGGTGTCCTGAAAGGGGAGGAACCCACTCTCTACTGCTTTCCTACCTTCACCGAAAGGGGACATGGCTGGTTGGAGCCACGTGGAGAAGGGTAATATCCTAGGAGGGTGGAGAAATAAGATGCCTATGCTCAGCTAGAAGCTCCCGTGCAACAGCAATGGCAAGAAGGGACATTTGGTTTTGTTCTGGGGTCTCGTCTCCCATCAGGAGAGTTTGGCTGGGTTTCTCACAGGTGCCCTCTCTCAAGTTGAGGGTGTACTCTTGCAATTCCAGGTGGCTGAGTATTTTCACGATGAAAGGGTGTCAATTTTATCACAGGTTTTTCTGTCTATCAAGAAGATATCACCTGTCTATCACCTGAATTCTATTAGTGTGGTACATTACATTTTTTTTTAATATCTGGCCACCAAAGTACCTGCTCAGTTAGTTTAATGGTCAGCTAATGATTGGGCAAAAGTTTTCCTTCAATGCCTCAGTTTTTCCTGTGTTCCTCTGTGTGTATGCTGGTTATAGCTTCAGTGCTTGGCTGGGAAGCTGCAACTCTGCCTTGGCCTTCACTTTCTGCCGTGTGGGACTCTCCAGGTCAGACAGAGGAGAGTGCTGAGGCCCTGCTCAGCTCTCTTCTGAGCCTACACACAGCCCTGAACACGCGCATGACCATCTAGAGTCTCGGAAATATGGTGGAACTTTCCAAAGGCCTTAAGGGCCGCTCATTTTCCAGCTCTTTTCTTTTAAGCTTCTTGGATAGTCTCTTGTTTGCACCAGATGTGATTCACTGCTTCAGGCAGCCAGGAAGCTAATCGGTTACTTCTAATATTTTGTAGCAAACAACCATCCTTTTCACACTGGGCACGGTGAAGTAAAGATAGCCTTTCAAGTAGAGTCATTCAGAGACCCAACAGACAAGCTGGGCAATGTCAGCTCCCGGGGAGAGGGTTTTAAGAGAGGTGCAGCCTTGTTCCGTCCCCCGCAGGGGAGGCTGGGATGCTGGTTTCCACCTCATTCCAGGCTGTGGGTTTTTAAGGCTAACTCAGAGTTGACAAGGTAGGTATGGAAACAGGGCAAGTTGAAATGCCGTGGAACTCACTGTTCCTACAGAATGCAGCCATTTTTCTTGAGTGCATGTTCTTTAGGTTTTTGCAAGCCTTCACGGAATTCCCAGAGCTCTGAAAATGTTGATCTGGCATTTTTTCCGAGTGTTTGTCCTGACTTTCAGGGAATAGAGAACTTTCTATTCTTGCTGATGTCCTTATGGCTTCATGGCACATGATTCCGAATGTCCCCCAGTGATGACGACATAAAACTTACCTTTTAAATAAACCTACGTAGGTAAGGAAAGTGAGTAGAGGGAGGCAGTCTGGAAAATCTACCCACTGAGAGATCCCATCTGTGCAGCATTCTGGTGCAGCAGAGCTACAGAAGCAGAGAAAGGTCAGTGGTTGGCCAAAGTTCAAGGGCACGGGGCAGGTAGGGGTGAAAGGGGAGCAGAGGGGATTTTTTAAGGGTGCTGAAACTATTATGTAAGATTGGCTGATGGTGGCTCTATGGCATGCACCAAAGTGCCCGACAAGACCAATTTAGAGGAAGAAAGTTTATTTTAGCTCATGGGTTCAGAGGTTTAGTCCATGGTGGGATCGTCCCATTGCTCTTGGCCCAAGGTAATGTGGAGCATCATGGAGGAAGGGTGTGGTGGAGAAAGCTGCTCACCTCATGGGGACCAGGAAGCAGAGGGAGAGAGGAGGGGCTTCAGGGAAGATGCCGGGCACACCCCAGGGACCCACCTCCTCCAGCCACACTCCACCTGTCTACAGTCACCACCCCGTTGGTCCATTCCAACTAGGATGGGCTGCTTAGGCTGCAGCCCTATAAGAGTAAAAAAATTGAATTTAAAGTGTAAAAGACCGGGCATTGTAAAGTTTCTAGGCTGCAAAACCTGAGTTAAAAAGTAAAGGACTAGGTGTTGTAAAGTTTCTGAACTGCACACAGAACCTGAAATTCCTGGGGCAGTTAAGACAATGCCCCACTGACCACTTAGTTGTTTAATAACCTAGGACCCAGTGCAGTTTGGCACATAAGCATTCAAGGCCCAAACCAATCAGTTTAAATGTGTACCCTGCTTAGGAGTGACCAATCACCCCCGCCCGACCCGTTCCAGCCAATGAATGTACTAATCAAGTTTAAGAATTGTTGTTCAATTTTCCCACGCCTCATGATGATTTGTTCTGATGTATGCAAAGTCCCCGCCCTCCCCAAAAAGTGTACTTAAGCACTGCTCAACCCCTGCCCGGGGCTCTGGGCTGCTCTCCCTTCTTGAGTGAGCACAGAGCCCCAGCGCACTGGAATGGATCCTCAATAAATCCCCTTCTGCAATTGCATGAGTCAGTCTCTTGGTGGTCTCTTCCTCCGACGTTTCGCCGGACCCTTACACTATGGTGCACTCATCTCACCTCTGACCCTTCCTGCATGAACTCAGCAGCTTAGGAGGACACCTCACATCGAAACCCAAACAGTTAGTTCATAATAGCTCATCAATATTGGCTTTTCAATCGTAGCACACGAAGCCACTAATGCAGGATGTTAATAACAGAAGAACATGTGCAGGGAGAAGGAGGGTCTATGAGAACTCTCTGTACTTTCGGTTCAATTTTCCTGCAAATCTAAAACTGCTTTATAAAAAAAATAAGACCTATTAGCGTTTTATAAGAAGAGAGTTGGCTGTATCGGTGTAGGATGGTCTAGGCATACAGCAAAATCACGTGCGAGGCATGCCGGTGATTGACATTTGGCAAACGTGATAGAGAACTATGGGGTCTCTGGAACACAAGATAACCAAGAAAGGGCTGAGCGCTTTGAACAAAAACCCAAGATATTTTATTGCTGTCTTGAGGTCCATAGGAACTGCATGTGCACACGGTGTACAGCTGCTTGTTAGTTTTCTTGGCTTCGAAGGTTAAGAACGACTTGGGAAGAGGCTGGAGAGAGGTAAGAGTTCACAGAGCTCAGGCCCAGGGGGCTTCCTGGGAGGCAAGGGAGGAGACAGGCAGCACAGGTCGAACAGCCCCAAGCTAAACCCTGGGGGCTGTCCAAACTGAGAGTTGGAAGACAAGTACCTTTAGCTTCTGGGGATGGCCACTCAACACCCCTGGGCTTCCTCTGGACGTGGGAGGATGCGTCTGGGGAGGGGCTCAGCGTTTCCTGTCTTCCCTCCACGGTGTCTGGCCTTAGTGCAGGGTTCTGCTCGGAACACAGGAACAAGTGAGGAGCCCCTCTCCTGGGGGGGAGGCCTGGCCCCTCACATGGAGTTCATCAAAGCCCAGGAACATGGGGTCCCCTGGACACCGCATAGGAAGCCTCAGTCCATGCTCTGCACTTGCCCAAGGCCACAGGTCTAATGACAGAGATTGTCCCTTCAGGGGTGTCTCTTTCTCCTCTGAATAATGGGCTCAATCCTCGAGCAGGCCTGAGTGGCAGGAGTAGGTGCTGGCAGACACAGTGAAGGCCCAGGGCGCGGGTGGGCCAGGGGTCTTGCCTGGTGGGGTGCCCACTTCCAGGCACAGTTCATGTTGCAGCGAGTGTTCAAGAAGGAAGAAGAGAGCGGGGAGACGCTTGCTGGGCTCCCCCTGCCCCCTGCTCAGCCTGCGGCCCAGGGCCGTGCGCCTGGGAGCCCGCTGCCCAACCCTCCTCCCCACACAGGCGTCTCTCTTGAAGTCAGCAGGCGCAGGGGGCAGGGGGCAGCTCGCCTTCCCCTGGACTCATCTTGGCAGAAGTGGGGCTCATGGGAGCTGGTGGGGAGCTGGCTCTCAGCCACAGGGCGCCTTGGGAGGCGCGGGTTGTCGGGAGCCCCGATACTCCTTCCTTTGTCTATTGGACGGGGAGCCTGGCTTTAAGAATCTGTCTGGGATTCCTCCCACTCCCCTTCTGACTGAGCACCTGGCCAGGCCATCTCCAGGGAGTCCTGTTCAGGAGGCAGCCTCGCCAGCTCTGGTGATGACGTCACAGGCCTGTGACGTAGTGTTCAGGCTGGGTCCTGATCGATGCCCAACACCCGCGCATCCGCCTCTGCCCCCTGCCTGGGCCTCTGCTGTTCAGGAAGCCAGTGCTCACATCTGAGGGGCGATGAACTGCCTGCCTCGTGGTGAGGTGCCCACCTGGCACCTCCTGCCTGCCTCCTGGTGAAGTGCCCACCTGGCACCTCCTGCCTGCCTCGTGGTGAGGTGCCCACCTGGCACCGTCTGCCTGCCTCGTGGTGAGGTGCCTACCTGGCACCGTCTGCCTGCCTCGTGGTGAGGTGCCCACCTGGCACCGTCTGCCTGCCTCGTGGTGAGGTGCCCACCTGGCACCGTCTGCCTGCCTCGTGGTGAGGTGCCCACCTGGCACCGTCTGCCTGCCTCGTGGTGAGGTGCCTACCTGGCACCTGCCAGGAGAGGCACAGCTCACTGCTTCAGGTGGTTCTGGTTTCATGCTGGTTGCAGTCACCTCGGGGCCTTCACCTAGTGGGCCAGGGCCTCCTTCCCCAGCAGTGGGGAGAGCAAGGCTGGCCTGGCAGCCATGTGTCTAGCTCTGCCCCTTGTCTCCAGGGAGATGGGGTTAAACGAAAATGCCTTTGAAAACATCAGAGGCGTCGCCAGGTTCTACCATGTGTGAGATGCCCAGAGAAGTAATTTGAGGGCGGGTCATTGGGTGTTGGAGGAAGAATCAGAGCCTGGACTTCTGTCCTGTGTCTGCTGCCCCTGAGCTGAGGTGACTGTGACCAAGTCATTTAGCTTTGCATTACACATATAGCAGCGAGGTGCAGGAAGAATCCAGTAGGAACTTTGTCATCTTTGTCAGGGCTGGTTGAGCTCTGTGGCTTCACAGCTGTGTGACTTCTGAAAGTGGCTCCCCCTCTCTGTGTCTCCATTTCCCCCTCTGTGAAATGAGAAGCATTACAGTCGCCCCCTCACAGGACGGTGAGGGTGACATGCATTCATCTATGCAAACCCCTCAGAACAGTGCCAGGCAGGTAGTAAGTGCTTGATAAACGCGGGCTTCCATGATCGTGCTGGTACTAAGCCTTCTGGTTAAAGGAACAGTGGACAACGTTAACAGCGCCTGCACTGGAGGACGGCTACCAACAGCACACTGTCACAGTCCAATCTTGGCAGCCCAGGGGGGCTGAGTCTTAGAGGATGAAGCCTTCGGCTGCCATCCAAGTTCTCGCTTGCATCACGTGGGTGTCATGAGCTTTCTGGTCTTGGCAGAAGAACATACTCGAAGAAGGTTCCGTGAAGGCCCAGGATTCTGTACCCAGGACCGTGGAATCAGGCAGTGAGAGCGCCTAGGTGATGTGGCCCAGCCCCTGGAGGGCACATCTCAAGGCTGCCCAGGCCTCTGAGCTCCCAGAGCCGGCTCCTCCCTCACCTGAGGCTCTGGAGGGGCCCCTGGAGCTGAGGCTGCCCTTGCTCACCGCCCGTCACCCAGCCGCTTTGTCCCTTGGCTGCTGAACCTGTGCACGTGTCTTAGATACATTTAGTGGTTTATCCTGCCCCCTGCACCTCCATGAGATCAGGGGCCCCATTCCACCCCCTCTGGATCTGCAGGGCACCTTGGCACCTGCAGGTGCCTGTGACTCACCTGGTGGATGCCCACCTGGTCCTGGGAGGGCAGGAGGGCAGCAGGAAGGAGGAGCCCAAGTCTACTCAGCCTGGCTGTCCTCCCATCAAGACCTTCCCCCTCCCTCCACACCTGGGCTGGAGGAGGCTGGCCTGGGGGTCCCCTGTAGGGGTTCCCACGGGCTCTGCCTTGTCTCTGGGGCCAGTGGCTGTCGTGGGTACAGGTGGGGCTGGCAGGATGAGAAAGGTGGTGGGCTCCATCTTCCCAGAGCAGAAGTTATTTGGGGATGTCTCTCCTCCTCCCCGACCCGGCTGAGTGGTGTGAGGTGGACAGCAGACGCGGGCACCATGTACAGGCCGCGTTGCTGCCTCTGCCTCCACCCATTGCTACTTCTCTCTGCTTCTGGGCCTCGAGGTCCCACAGGGCTAAAAGGACACATGGCAGTCCGGCTCTTTGTCCTGGTACTCCTGAGCTCTGGCGAATATTCCCTCCTGGGTCCCTCTGGGCAGGAGCTGAGCTGGTCCTCTAGGACCTTCCCCAGGCCTGGCCTTGCCCATCCTCATGCCCCTATCAGGTGGCCATTCCCTGCTCAGGAGGACCCGTCTCCTCGCTGTCCAATGGTCCCAGAAGACTGCGTGACATTTCCTGATCAGGCCTCCCTGGGCTTGAAGCGATCCCAGCATGAACACCAAACTCCTGGCTTCTGCCCTCGATGTCCACTGCTGGGCCAGCCCTGTGGCTCCCAGCCCCATGCACACCCCCGCCCCCACAACCCACCGAGCAGCTCCGGACCTGCCGCCACGCACCCACCGACCTCCCTGCGAAGCCGTCTCATGGTCGGGGACTCCCTGTAGCGTCTATTTAAGTTGTGAATTTGAGCTTATTGCTTTGGTTCCTTCATTTCTCCAACTAGATGGAGAGGGCAGAGCACAGAGCCGCAGGTCGGGTTCTTTGGAAGATGCTAAGATGGATTTGGGCTCTGGTATGTTTATTAGGGTCTGCTGCTGTGGGAGGAAGTCAAAGCAGCAGGGGGAGTGGCCCTGGAGCCCAGCCTGGCTGACAGGGAGCTTGGCAGCAGGTCCTGCCTGTTAGAGCCCGACTTCTGTGCTCCCTGCTTCCCCGGGGAAAGGGCCCCCTTTCAGGGACATTCCCAAGGCTGGGCAGTGCCTTGGGAGGGGTCGGGCACATCTCCTGGCGGGCACTCAGGCTTACCCAGCCCTGCACTCTCAGGGCTCAGCAGAGGACACGGAGCCAGCCCGACTGCCCCTTTTGCCACAGGCAGGGGTCAGTGGCCTTCACACACCTTAAACCACCTTCCTCAAGGGCACAGGGTGGCCTGGACATCTTAGTGGAGAGAGGTGAGCAGCACCCTCCACGTCCATGACCTGTCCCCAGACCGTGTCCAGCTGCCCCCGACAGGCCCCCACCCACTGAAGAGTGATGTCAAGCAGGTCTGTGGTCAGCTACGACTGACTCTACCGCTGCGTTGGCCCCTTGAGCCTGTAAGGCCCCTGAGCCAGGAGGATCACAAGTTCGAGGTCAGCCTCAGCAATTTAATGAAAACTTCATCTCAAAATAAAAAGGTCTAGGGGTTTAGCTCAGTGGCACAGCTCTTGAAGGGCACGTACGAGTCCCTGGGTGAGATCCTCAGTACCTCAATAAATAAATACCTACGTGCACAAATAAATAAATATGTCTGTAGTCATGTTTTGCTTTTCGAATCCACCAGGTGCATGTCCCGGCTCCAAACTGATCTATACAGTGGGGACTGTCCCATCCTGTCACTCTCTCCACCACCAGTGACACTTTTCTTCCTCTCAGACACGGAATTAGAACTCACAGAGGTGTCTGTTTCTCTCTCGAGCCCCTGGGAGGAGCCGTGCAGAGTGGCTGAGACTGTGTGCCCCTCCCTTCCTCTCTCCACCTTCAGTGTGCGGCTTGGTCTCAGCCTCCAGAGCTCTTGTCCTCCCTGAGGGACTTCTTTTAGTGATGACCTGCCCAGAGGGGCAAGAGGAGAGACTGCTGGGCCCAGAAGTGAGCGTGCGTGTGCACTGGGCCCTGGCCCCAGGCCCACTGAGATCTAAAGGCCTCCGAAGCTGGCTTCGTTTCTATTTGCAAACTGATGCTCACCCCCAAAACATCCCATAACTTGTCACACAGACAAAGGACGTGTTCGCACAGACGTGTAATGGAGAAATAAAGAAGCCCTGGGTCCGTGGTGGCGGGTCAGGGAACAGAGCAGAAGAAGGAGGGGCGTGGGAGGCAAGCAGTGTGGCGTGGCGGGTGGTGGGCTGGGGATTACCCCGGGTGGAGGTTTTCTTTTTCACCAGTTAATGGTTAGAATGATTTCAACAGCCAATTAACAAGTGCGAACGCTTAAAGGACTCCCGGGAGCCTCTCAGGAGAGCCTCCTTATTGAGCTAAGACAGCTCCACCTCCCCGTGGGTGGGGAACAGTAACCAAATCAGCCACCATCACAGCGGCACCGGTTCATTGAGCACCTACTGTATGCCATGTTCCTCACACTAGGTGTAACACTCAACAACCCTCTGAAGCTGCTCAATTCCACTTCTGTTCCACAGACGAGGAAACACAGGGAGAGCCAATGCCAGCACGCTGTGTCCAGGGTCCCCATGTGCTCATGCACCCCGAGACCAGGAGGCTCCACCTGATTCCTGATCCATGGCCTCCTTCCCCCTCCTCAGTCCTCCTTTCAGACCACAGGAAGCCACGCACCATCACGGAGCCTGAGTGCCCTGGTGCGGACCCCAGCCCAGGGGTGACACCCAGGCTCAGGGCTGAGTCCCGGTCCTCGTGTGCGGTGTGGTCCTGGGCAAGGGTGGTGTCTTACTGAGCCCCGGCCTCTCAACCTGGACAGTGGAGCCGAGGACCACCTTGTGTCATTAGCAATTAATCCGGTGCATAATAGCCGTGGCTGGCCCCGTGCTGACACTGAACCATTTCCATTACTTAGCTGTTCACACACCAAAAGCTGCTTCTGGGTTCCAAGAAATGATAGTGAGGTCATGACCTTGAACTGGAGGGCCAAGCAGCCAGGCAGCCCTGCTCCCCCTGAGGTCTCTGTGCCTGCACTCGCTGGAGCACAGAGAGTGCAATCAGGGAGTTGTCGCCCTGTGGGGAGCAGGCGATGCCCCAGCTGCCCCTCTCTTCCCAAGGCAGCCCACCCTCTGCCCACTCCTCCCCTAACTTCCACACAGTCACCCCTGCAAGTATAGACCCCAGGACATCCGTGCCCGGAGTTACCTTGTGAAGGCACTGAGGGATCCAGGAGAGCAAGGACCTCAGAAGCCACCCTGTCATGGAGGCGTGTGGTGACCTCTGGGTGACCACACAGGCACTGCTCCGGTCCCTGCTCTCCTGGTGCAAATTGTGATTGTGTGTCTGCACGTGTGTGTGGGAGCTACGGCAGGTGACAGAGGGCTTTCTGCATGTCAGCTACATACTGCCAAGGGAGAAGGGAAGCCCGAGAGACCAAGACCCAAGCAGGAACAAGGGCACGTAGAGAAGAGAGAGAGACAGGACAGATGGACAGAAGAGAGCCAGAATGCAGAGAAGATACGGGCACCTCTGGACATCAGGCTGGAAAGAGGGGCGGGCAGGGGAGAAGGCTGTGGGCACTGGCCAGGGAGCCCGTCTGCTGCCCCCACAGAGCCACTGAAGGATGCTGAGCTCGGCCGGCCTGGGCAGGGTTGAGTCCAGGGAGCCGGCTCTGCCCGCAGGTGGCCAGGGGCTGGGAAACGGGGGTGGGGTGGCCGCTGTAGGAAGGTCTGGGCGCTTCCCACTGTGTGTGGCCTCGGTGCCGGCGCAGGTCCCCCATCTCTCACGGGTGTCACTGCCCCTCTGTGCTGGCTTTTGGGGACGGCTCAACGGTCACGCAGGCCCCAGCCTGGCGCATTGTGTCTGTGGTAAATGGTGGCGATTGTTCAGTGGCTGTTCTTGGCTGCGTGCTGGGCTCCCCGCCGGGTGACCTCCTGGAAGCCCCTGTTGGGGCCTGGCGGCTGGACGCTCCCTCCCACACCAGCGACGGGATCTGCCAGTTATTCTGCTCCCAGATAATCACTTCCCAACCCCAGGGCGCGCGTTGGTGGCGCGGCCCTCTGATGTCCCGCGACAGTGGCCTTTCTCCGCAGAGGCCCCCGCAGGGCCAGCATTCCTGGGGCGCCGAGCCCCGTGGTTCTCACAGAAATATGTCTTTAATCGCTGCTGTGACGCCCGGTGACGGACGGGCCATGAACTGCCCGTGGCCCAAGTGCAGACAAAGGGAGTTCAGAGCCCGTGGGCAGCGTCCCCGCACCGCGTCCTCCTCCCAGGCCCTCCCTGGCCTCGGCCCCTCTTTGGAGTTCAAGACTGGAGGCTGCCAAGTTCCACTGCAGCTCTGGCCGCCGCTGGTGGCAAACATCTTAATAGCTGAACGAGCTGAGAGGGACAAGGCCTAGGGCTCAGAGGGACAGACTGGACAGCTAACCGTCCCCCAGAAGCCCAGGGTGCTGGAGAGGGTGCTAGGCTTAACGGTACTGAGCTTCCAGAGCCTTCGAGGGGTGGCTTAAGTGGAGCCAGGTGACAGGGGTCCTCCCCACCCCCTGCCTTCCTGGAGGCTGCAAGAGCCCGACCACACTCAGGAATGAGGATGTGAGCAGAGACCTCCACCTGCTCCCTGTCACCTGCCCCTCATTCCTCCTCCCTGTGGGACTGTCCTGTTACAGGAGCCATCGATGGTCCTCCCCGTCTGAGACAGATTTTTGGTTACAACCAGACAAACATGGTTCCCAGTAGTGGGCCGCTTGCCCACCCTCCGCCAGTTCCTCCCACCCGCCCCCCCCCCCCCCCCCCGGGCTGAGTTAAGATCCCAGGCTCGAGTTTGACAGAAGTGGAAACCAAGGCCGGCCTGGCCATTGAGAGCTGCCCTCTGGTCAAGGGCTTCCCCTCTCTGGGCGTGGGCTTTCTTTCCTCTGCCCTGGGCAGATGATGGCTCCTCCCCTCCAGGGTGGTGGTTGTGGGATCAGAGACTCCGCCTCTGAGCTGCGCACACACCAGCGTGGGGTCTGGTTCACAGTGCTGCTCTCCTGTCCTCACGTCGGGACCCCAGGACAACTTGGCTGCATTTCCATTACTGAGGCCACATATGGGTGCCCCTGATCTTCCTCTGCCTGGACACACCTGTTGGTCAGTAGGGCCCAGCTGTTCTTGTTTGGGGGGTATCACCAGCTGGCCAGACTAGCGGTATGAACTGGGTTCAAAGGAGTTGGCTGTATTCATATCTAAGAAAACAGCAAAGAAACCACGCAGCACACGAACGTAAGTTTCTAAGGCAGGATGGCTCATTGACCCCAAGGGTCAGCTCCCACTCTGGAAGGCAAGGGGAGCCAGGGAGGCACGAGGCAAGAGAGACAGCATACCCGGAACCCCCTGATTTATTGGGGAAGAACCATTCATAGAATATTCCACCCAAATAAGGCGAGGGATTGGGTTTCGAAGGGTGGAGTCTTGCTTGGGGATGTCCTGTGGTCAGCAGGTTGATTGACTTTTAGGAAAGCCACACCCATCTCAGGTGCTGTGTGGGATCAGGCAGAGCGAGAGGAAAGGCACACATCGGCACAGAGCCCCAGAGCGCGTAACGCCAGACCAGTCCCCTCACACGCCCAATGCGCAGAGCTCGCACTCACAGCCCATGGATGGCTTGGAGGGGGGTCCCAGGTGGCTGCAGCAGTGTCCTACCTCACATGTCTGCTGTGGCAGGCAGGGTGGCAATCTCTCCCAACCCACCTGGCTGTCCCCTGGGTGGCTGTCACCATGTGGAGGGCACGTCCCACCCATAGCTTTCTTTCCCAGCCAGTCACCTGCAGTCTCTGTGGGGACAATGTGCCAGCACTGGCTTGGAGGGCCCTGCTGTCCTGGCGTAGGGGACAGCACTCCGTGAAGCTGGGGCTCAGGACCCCAGGGGGTGTGGTTTGATGGACGGAGCAGTTGCTTTCTGGAGGGAGCTGAGGCAGGGGTGCCGAGCGCTCCTCCCTCCTGGGTGCTGGTCTGGGGGGTCCCGCCGTCCTGTCTGTGGCTTCTCCAGTGACCACCTTGTCACCTCCCTGTTTCAGGTGCTGGAACAGAGTGGTTAAGGACACAGAAAAGGTTAAACAGGAGCCAGACCTGCCTTTCCTCTCCCTGTGACCAAGGCCACGGTGAAGCCACAGAGAAGCAGAGAGAGGGTGGGAGTGTCCCTGCCAGGTGACCATGGCCCTTCAATGTGTTTTCTTCTGTTCATGCTGTGGGTGTGCCTCTGCAAACCTTCTATTATAAACCTTAACGAATCCAGAAAACCGCACACAGCAATTGCGTGGCTGAGCGAGGCCCTGGAGCCCCCCTGGATGGGGAAGCAGTTTGCCTTCTTCCTGGAAGAGCCCCTGCATCCTGCCAGGCCCCTCCCGAGAGCCCAGTCCTGACCTCAAAACCAGGCTCGCTGTTTCCTCTGGTTTCCTTACTTGGCGTGGCCTGCCCACGTGGCGTGGCCTGGCCTGGCCTTAAAACCATCTCCCTCTGGGGCTGGCCAGTCAGAGACACGGCTAGTGTGTGATGGTTCCTTTGTCCTCTGCTGTCTCTGCAGGTCGGTAGCTGCTCTGGAGGGTTGGTCCCTTTGGCAGGGCCACAGTGTGGCATTTGTTCATGAGGGGGTGTGTCTGATGGCCTCTGCCTCTGGTGTTAGCAGCTGTCGGTGCCCAATGATGCTCAGGTCAGTAACTCATCAGGGGTTGCAAACGGTCACTTCTCTCTTTTCAAAATTTGGTCTTTTTAGTGATACATGACTGAGGAGTGTATTCATATGAGAGCACAGGAAAGTCTAGCCACATCCATTCTGCCGTCTTTCCTATTCCCCACCCCTTCCCTTCCCTTTAGTCTCCTTTGTCTAAACCACTGAACTTCTATTCCCCACCCCCACCCCATACACTTATTGTGTGTTAGCACCTGCACATCAGACAGAACATTCCACCTTTGGTTTGGGGGGACTGGCTTATTTCACTTAGCAAGATAGTTTCCAGATCTATCTGTTTTCCAGCAAATATCATCAAGTCATTCTCTTTTCTGGCTGAGTAATATTCCATTGTGTATATGTACCACATTTGCTTTGTCCATTCATCTGTTGAAGGACTTAGGCTTCATAACTTAGCTATTGTGAGTTAAGTTTGGTTCCAAAGCTTAACTATTGTGAATTGAACTGCTATAATCATTGATGTGGTATGATGTATGTAGTATGTAGTCTGTTGATTTGGGGTATATATGGAGGAGAGGGAAAACTGGGTCAAATGGTGGTTCCATTCCAAGTTTTCTGAGGAATCTCCATACTGCTTTCCAGAGGGGTTGCTCCAATTTGTAATAAACAAAATAGAAGATACAGAGACAAACCCACATAAGTACAATTATCTCAAACTAGATGAAAGCACTAGAAACATACATTGGAGAAAAGACAGCCTCTTCAACAAATGGCGCTGGGAAAACTGGAAATCCATACATAGCAGAATAAAATTGAACCCCTATGTCTCACCCTGCACAAAATCCAACTCAAAGTAGATCAAGGACCTAGGCATCAGACTAGAGACCCTGCACCTACTAGAAGAAAATGTAGACCCAACTCTGCATCATGTTGGTTTAGGAACTGACTTCCTCAATGAGGCAAGTGCAATAAGTAAAATCAAGAATTAATAAATGGGACGGTGTCAAACTATAAAGCTGCTTCCCAGCAAAGGAAACAAGATCCTGAAGAGAGAGCCTGCAGAATGGGAGAAAATCTTCACCACACGCACTTCAGATGAGCATTAATCTTTAGGGTATGTAAAGCATTCAGAAAACTTGGAGCGATCCGAGATGGCGGGCTAGAGGGAGCTGCATTCTGTGTGGCTCCGGGAGTGGGATTCAAGTAGTGGGAACACTGTTTCTCAGCGTATGATGGAGGACCCCACACCTGCTCCTGCATAGGAATCACCGCCAACGCGCTGCGCAGGACTCCAGGTGCCCAAGTAGGACCATCGGCATCAGCACCTGCGCAGGAATCCCGGCCACTGCTCCCACTCAGGACACTCGACTGCTGCCCACGTGCAGGAACTCTGGCCACCACTCCAATGTGGACACCCATCTACCAACATGGGGCTCCTCCGGTGGCCAGTATTTTGGGGCATAGCAAACACTGTCACAGTCCCCTACATGTAGTAGCCTGCACTTGGGGACACTGTACTGGGTCCAGTGACAGTGGCCAGCCACAATACTGCACACCACAGAGTTGCATGTCTGAACATGCTGCTCAACGCCACTGCCGGTCCCACCTGACCTGATACCCTATGGCAGAAAGCAACCACCTCCATCTTGGAACACTTATGTCTCTACCCTTAGTTGGGGCAACTCTCAACTTGGAACACCAGCTGGGGCTTAGAAACAATATCAGGTACTGAAAGCCCCCAACTCCCCATCTCCTGGCAGCCACTAACCCGGCACAGTGCCTGCGGCTGCACAGCTGGTCCATAGCTCTGAAAACAGGGTCCTAGACTGCCCAGTATGGAACAGCTCTCCATGACAGGTGTGCAGTCCCCAGAGCACAGTCCCCAAGACCTCCGGAGAGAGAGGTTCCTGATTGGGAAGTAGAAAGGGAGGGAAGGGGGAGATACAGTGTAGAGACTAAATTAGAGACCAGGAATTGTGGGGTCTACAAGCCATATAAGGAGGTAAGACCAGGCCCACATCACACAAGTGGGTCCAAAGGAGATCCATGGTGGAGAGGAGTCTCCCATCTGAAGGGCAAGTGCTATACCCCACCTCCAGGAGCCCTGCACCCAGGACCAACCCCTCACCCTAATAACCTTCACCACCCTGAGGGTGGAGACACCAGCAAACAGAGAAGCCCACCTATTGGATGAGAAGGGAGGTAGGAAAGATACTGATCTCCAACAGAAACAATCCTTGTGTCTTCCTTTGGAATTTTTTTTTCCTCTCTCTCTCTCTCTTCTCCCGCCCTCACATCCCCAACATTTGTGAAACCAAGTACTTTTCGTGAATTAGGCTACCGAGGACTGGGATGTCTGAGGAGTGTATCGCAATGGTGTTGTGTATCCTTCTATCTCCTGCTTTTACATTTTTAGCTTTTCTTAATATTCATGTTTTTTTTTGTTTGTTGTACTCTTCTGTCTTCCCACTTATTTGTCTCCCCCAAATTGCTTTCTCTCTCTTCTCCTGCTACTAACCAACTTCTTGAGATTCCTCTTTCATGCTTTCTAAGATCTAATAACCCTATAGCCTCACCTCCTACCCCCTCAACATCTCATCCTACACCTCACCTCCAGTTCTTTGTCAGAAACTGTAGACCCTTTTGCAAACCTACTGTTTATATTGTAGATAGTAATTGAACTCACCATTTCTGCATATTGTGAAAAAACTGTGAAGGGTTAATAGCAGCTATCTGGTTTAAGGTTGTCTATTGTTTGTACTGGGATCTGTTCACATTGTTCTGGAGGAGAGGTCTTGGAACCCTGCTGAGACACTATGAGCCTATAGGGTAAAAACTGTGATGATCCACAGAGCTGGAAGGGAAGACACATGAAAAAACAAGGGAAGAAATTGCCCCCAACTAATCAAGATGCTACATGATTAGAGTCCATGGTCAGCACAGCAGAAGAAATGACAGAGAAGGAGTTCAGATGTACATCATTAAAATATATAATTAAATATATAATTAATATAATCAAAAAGTTCTGTGTATTAAAGGATGATGTAAGAGAACAAATACAGCCAGCGAAAGATCATTTCGATAAAGAGCTACATAAGCAAATACGGGAAGCAAAAGTTTACTTCAATAAGGAGATAAAGGTTCTGAAAAAAAAAAAAGGAAATCCTTCAAATGAAAGAAACAATAAACCAAATTAAAAGTTCAATCGAAAACATCACCAACAGATTAGACCACTTGGAAGACAGGACTTCAGACAATGAAGACAAAACAGATCATCTTGAAAAGAATGTAGACCACACACAGAGAAGACGGTAAGAAACCATGAGCAGAACATTCAAGAAATATGGGATAATATGAAAAGACCAAATTTTAGAGTTATTGGGATAGAGGAAGGCATGGAGTTTCAAACCAAAGGAATGAGCAAACTATTCAATGAAATAATATCAGGGAAATTTTCCAAACATGAAGAATGAAATGGAAAATCAAATCCAAGAGGCTGACAGGACACCAGATGTACAAAATCACAACAGATCCACACCAAGGCACATTATCATGAAAAAAACCTAGCCTACAGAATAAGGAGAGAATTTTAAAAGCCACAAGAAAAAGGAATCAGATTACACAGAGGGGGAAACCAAATAGGATATCTGCAGATTTTCAACCCAGACCCTGAAAGCTTGAAGATCCTACAACAACATGTACCAAGCTTTGAAAGAAAATGGATGCCAACCAAGAATCTAATATCCAGCAAAATTAAGCTTTAGATTTGATGATGAAACAAAAACCTTCCATGATAAACAAAAGTTAAAAGAATTTACAACTAGAAAGCCTGCACTACAGAACATCCTTGGCAAAATTTTCCATGAGAAGGAAATAAAAAATAACAATGCAAATCAGCAAAAGGAGGTATTATAATAAAGGAAAAGCTAATCAAAGGAGAAACTAAATCAAGTTAAATACCAAAAATAAACAAATATGACCTCCCGGTCAAATACAAACCATATCTCATTCATAACCCTGAATGTTAATAGCATAAATTCATTAATTAAAAGACATAGACTGGCAGATTGGATTCTAAAAATAGAACTAACAGTTTTCTGCCTCCAAGAGACTTATCTCATAGGAAAAAAACATTCACAGACTGAAGGTGAATTGTTAGGAAAAAAACCATTCCACTCACATGGACTGCAGAAATAAGCAGGAGTTTCCATCCTCGTATCAAATAAAGTAAACTTCAAGCCAAAGTTAATCAAAAGGGATAAAGATGGACATTACATACTGCTCAAGGGAACCATACGCCAACAAAACATAACAATCATAAATATAAATGCCCCAAACAATGGAGGATCTATGTTTATCAAACAAACTCTTCACAAGTTCAAGAGTCAAATACAATTCTGAATGACTTTAACACACCTCTTTCACCACTGGAGAGATCTTCCAACCAAAAGCTGAACAAAGAAATGATAGAACTCAATAATACAATCAATAACTTAGACTTAACTGACATAGATAGAATATTTCATGCATCAACAAGCAAATACACTTTCTTCTCAGCAGAACATGGATCCTTCTCTAAAATAGACCATATATTATGCCACAAAGCAACTCTTAGCAAATTAAAAAAAATACGGATACTACCCTATATTCAATCAGATCTTAATTAAGCTAGATGCCCTGCAGTAGATGAATGGATAAAGAAACCATGGTGTGTATATATATATATACACAATGGAATATTAGCATTTGCAGGTAAATGGATGGATTGGGGAATATAAGTGAAGTAAGCAATCCCCCAAAAAGCAAATGCCAAATGTTTTTTCTGATATGTGGATGCTGATCCATAATGGGGGTGTTGGAGGGAGCATGGAAGGGATGGAGGAATTTTGATAGGGCAAAGGGAGGGAGAGGAAGGGCGGGGGCTAGGGATTAGGAAAGACAGTGGAATGAGATGGACATCCTTACCCTAAGTACATGTATGAAGACACGAATGGTGTGACTCTACTTTGTGTACAACCAGAGACATGAAAAATTATGCTGTATATGTGTACTATGAATTGAAATGCATTCTGCTGTCATGTATAACACATTAGAATAAGTAAATATATATTTTTTAAAAATTAAAAAAGTTAACAACAAAAACCCAAGTAATGAATGGGCAAAGGAACTGAACAGGCCCTTCTCAGAAGAAATACAAGTGGTCAACAAACATGAAAAGATGTTCAACATCTCTAACAATTAGAGGAATACAAATTAAAACCACACTGAGGTTCCTTCTCACTCTAGTCGGAATGGCAGTTATCAAGAATACAGGTAACAATAAATCTTGGTGAGGATGTGGGGAAAGGCACACTCATACATTGCTGGTGGGACTGCAAATGGGTGCAAAACGGTCATTCCACCCTACCATTCCCTTTCTGCTGACTAGCTGGGTGCTTTTGTGAAGAGGTGTGTGCTCTCTGATCCTGCATGCTCCCGTGGTGCTGTTCACTAGGGACAATTTGGGTCGAGCTTCGTTCTTTCTCTTCATCCATCAATTTCCAAAATACTGAGTTGATTCCCATCGTCTCCAAGGTGCCCTTCCCTGCCATTTCAAACCTCCCTGTGAACTTGCAGATCCAGAGGTGCAACAGGCTCAGTCAGTGGCCAGAGCCCGAGTCAGCTGCTTCCCCAGAGCCCAGCCCCTCATTGGGGGAGGAGGTGTCCCCATGCCCATCTCAGGTCCTTGATGCCATTACAGTGGTCATTGGGCACAGGACAGTGTGAGGTTTCCTGGCGCTCTCCTGCTTTGCCTGCCTGGCGCCTGGGCATTGCAGGGCGCCGTGCCCACCTTTAGCCTCCTTGGCTGTTAGTTTAAAAGAAAGACAGTGTTCTCGCTGCCCAGGGGAGACAGCCACTTTGGTTGTCTGAATTCACTCTTCTGGAACCGTCCTCATGAGAACCCGGGACACACTGCCTCCTTCCTGCCTGTTGGCAACTGTTTTCACCTTTTATGCAAAAAGTCAGTTTGTGGAATTTAAAGCCCTGACTTTGGGGTTTCTCCTTTTGAATTCCTTAAAAATATTGTCTCCTGGTATGAAACAAGGCTGGCCCAGAGCATGACGATGCCCAGTGCTCGTTTCTCAGTCATTTACTCTGGTGGCTTAAACCTCCTGTGGATATATTTAAAATTTTGATTGGACTCTAGAATATGACTCTGGATTGAACTTCTCAGGTGCCTACGTTGAGTGCTTCTGCAGCAAGTGATTTCAAGTCATTTTGTTTATGGAGTGCGACAGAGTTGCCTCTTTATTTATGCCACTGATATTCATAGCCGGACACCAACCATCACAACCAAGATACAAACCGGCCCACCACTCCTTCAACGTGGCCATTCGTGTGCTGGATACAGTCTTCCTGAGAGCTTGTTTTCCATATGGTTGGATTGCCTCACTTTGGTGGTCTTCCTGGGGACTCCTCTCATTTGTTTATGAAATCTTTTTCAGTTTTCAGCATTTCTTACTTCTGTTTTTGGTACCTGGGTGGAACTCAGGGGCACTCGACCTCTGAGCCACATCACCAGTCCTATTTTGTATTTTATTTAGACACAGGGTCTCCATGAGTTGCTTAGCACCTTGCTTTTGCTGAGGCTGGCTTTGAACTCAGGACCCTCCTGTCTCAGCCTCCCAAGCTGCTGGGATGACAGGGGTGTGCCACGGCGCCCAACCAGCATTTCTTACTTTTTTTGAGATCCCTTGTATCTCTTTTTTTTGCTGGCTTTTTCTTTCTCTTTTCATTTTTCTATTTTCAGTTAATAAGTATTCAAGTTTCACTAATATTTTTTTCCACAGTGTCGAATCCACTTTAACCTCATCCAGCGCATTTTTCATACAGACATTGTTTTTACCTGTGGAGATTTCTTGTGGGTTCATTTTGTATTTTTCATGTGTCTCCCTTTATGGTCTTCTCCATCTTCTTGAACATAAGGAATGTTGTTATATAATTTTTTTCTAGTCTCAGCTGCTGAATATATCATCTGTCTCTTAATCTGCTTTTTTTTCTCCTTAGTTTCCAACTTTAAAAATTGGAATTACAATGTTTACTGTATTGCATGTGCTGGATAGTTGTGGCTGCCTTTTATTAAAGAATTTTGTTAGAAAAGCAATCAAGTTTCTTGGAAATGCTTTGATCCTTTAGCCTTTCTTGAGTGAGACCAGAATAGTAGAGTCTGGGTGACAGGGTCCAACCACAGAGGTGAGGCCCCCGAGGTCTCTGCCTGGGCTGCTGGGCACCACGGGGCTTTCCGACGCCACACACAAGGCCCAGGAGTTGTTCCCTCGCCTTCTCTCTGGGGTTCCTCCTCGAGGCCTGGGTGGTTTCCTCAGATTCATGAATGCAGCTGTATGTATTTGAAGACTTGAGAGGAGCTCTCTGTAGAGTTCTGGAATTTTCTCTCTGGGCAGCCCTCTCCTCTCTGGTACACTGCTGTTGCTCCAGCCACCTCGGCCGACTTCCCTGAAGTTCCACTTTTGTTTTGTCCTCTTGGCTCCAGAGGCACCGTGCCTGGCGCTCCTTGGCAGGAGCCTGAGTCTCCCCAGCGCCCACCTTGCTCCTCTGGCCACTTCATTTCCTGGGGGACCCCTAGGCTACACAGCTTCTTTCCAAAGTCTGGAGATGACTGTTTCTAGCATTTTGTTTGGCAGTGGAGGAGGCCAGGAGACAGCCAGGAGGAGGCCAGTTGTTTGAGGCAGGAGCACAAGTTTGTTCCGTTTGCCGTCTTGGCTGGGAGCGTTTTACTCCTGCCTTGTTCTCACTTCTGGTCACATGTGCGCTTCCTCTGGCCACACCTTTGTTTCTGTAATGATGTTTTTCTTTTATTTCCAGCTCTTTCCTGCGTCCTCCTCCACCCCCATCTCTGAGTGTCTCTGGGCTGACCCTGTTCCTAGTGCCTTTGGGTTCATGTAGAGACCAGCCTCCACCCATTCCTGTGGGAGGCGTCTAGCCCTCAGGAGTTCACAGTGTGTCCCCTACTTTGGTACAAAACTTCCATCTCTTTGTGCCTTCTGTCCTGGTCGCAAGGGGCGGCACTCCCTGTGGCTGCCCGGGAGCCTGCCAGGCTGGATTTGGGGGTTCACAGGGCTCTGCACTGCACCCCTCCAGCTGGGCCGGGAGGCCTTGCATTTCCCCTGAGGGTGTCACACGGGCCCACGCCTCGGGCTGTTGGGGTGGCCTGCTGGCTTCCTGCCGCCCGTTGGTTGGTTTCAGTTCTCCTGTCTCAGCTGTGGCCCCGGCACTCCCTCCCTGGGGTGGGCGCTGGGCTATGGTGGCCACCGGCCCCTTCCGGCCTGCACACACTGAGGGGCCTGCGGAGCACCTGTCTCCGGGTGGCACAGCGTTCTCGTGAGTGTTGCCCATGGGGTTTGGTTCTGCTGTCCAGCTGCCATCCTGCGGGGTGTGGAGAGATCGAGAACCTGCGCCATCTGTTGGGAGCCCTGGAGGGGCCGGGCGAGTTTGGCTCTTTGGGGCCACTGGAGGGCACACGTGGCCTAGTAGCAGTAGGTGCAGCCAGCGCCTTCCTGAGACTCGCCACTCTTGGTGGCAGTAAGGGAGGCCTGAGTCGTGTGGCTTTGTTAGTATGCGTTTGCTTTCCATAGAAAGTGCCTCCCGTTGCCTGCATTGGGGAGACGCTCCGCCATGATGCCGGGATCCCCTCGGCCATGAGTGGTCTTCCGAGTCACAGAACAGCGCTGTGCCTCAGAATTTTCCTGGGTGGGAATTATTTCATCCCATAATTAATTTTTCTAATCTTTTAGTGCATTTTAAGATATTTCCAAATTTTTGCAATCATAAAAAAATGCCACTTTAGAAACCATTGCCCCTGACTTTAGCCTTCAGCTTTGTCCCCTGGAGGGCTAGACACCAGGAATTCCCTGTGATGGGGCCCGGGAGGCAGTGGAGGAGGCCAGGAGGAGGCCAGGCCATGGTGAGCTGTCAGGGACCTTCAACAGTCTCTGGTCCCCTAGCCCATTTCACAGCTGGGGAAAATGAGGCTCAGGGAAGAGAAGCAGCATGTCAGCCTTAGGTTCTAGCCAGCAACGCCTTTCCCGTCACCCAGTGTCCCTTGCTGCAAGGGGTGGGGTGTCCAACATTGGCTTCCCCTTGGGGGCCGGGCGCCTTCTCCTCGGCTTCCTGGGCACACACACACACACACACACACACACACACACACACCCCGCCCTTGGGTGGTCTGGACCCAGGGCCGGGCTGTCTGAGTCACTCTGGAGTTGAGCTGGCAAGACTGGGGGAGGCAGTAACATACAGCCAGGGCTGAGAACGGGAAAGGGGGCAGGACCCTGGGGACACTTTTGTCTCAGCTCCTCTCTGTAGGTCTCAGCATAGCAAGCGTTACGAGGACCACTCTGGCTGCAGGTGGCCCCAGGATGACTGCACATGTATTCCGCAGCCCTGATGCTGCTTCCTGTTTCTAAACTCAGCCTGTCTGACGTCTGTCCACCTTTGTGCCTCATATCTTCGGAACCTCCATTCCTTTGACGGCTGCTGGGTACATTGCTG
This sequence comes from Urocitellus parryii, assembly GCF_045843805.1. Classification (NCBI taxonomy): domain Eukaryota; kingdom Metazoa; phylum Chordata; class Mammalia; order Rodentia; family Sciuridae; genus Urocitellus; species Urocitellus parryii. Next base: position 186,609,498 of record NC_135536.1, read on the forward strand.
AGCCAGGCTGCTCCATCGATGCTCTGCCCATACTTCCTGCTGATTTCCAGCTCTGTCACTGCAGCAGTGAATGGTCCTGAACTTGCCTCTGTGAGTCTGTGAGACACGGCCTTGGGGGCTTCCCATGGAGTCTTGGTCGTGTTCACACACTTAGGGTCACTAACATGCTCTTGGGGATTACTGGTCCCTAAGCCACCAACAGCACACAAGGGCTGCCATCTCCACACCACTGATGCTATGGGGTGTTAGGATCAGTCTAAGGCCTCTAGTATGAACAGGAGCCCCTCCCGGCGCTGTGGAGCTTCACCGCTGGCTGCCACCTCACCTGGGGCTCCACTCAGTCCTGGAGGCTCAACCACGAGTTCCTGGGTTCCCCGAGACCCGCACGGTCGGTGTCTACACTGTGTTTCTTTTTCTCTTGATAATTTTGCAACAGTTTCCTATGTGTTTTCTTGATAATCTTTGTTGGTTAGAGATTGCAAATATTCTCTAAATCTGTCATTATTGCTGTCTTTGTGATGTTCTTGGTTGAGCAAAAATATTTAACTTTAATATGATCAAATCCATGAAATCCCTTCTTCTGTTGTTTTTCTTTCTTTTGCAAACTATTTCAAACATTTCCTTCTCTGTTCCAGAGCCGGGGTAGTGATAATTCTCCTGTACTTCATTCTCCTGGTTTTACAGCCTTGCTTTGTTTGGAAGCTCTTTAATCCTTCACTAATTTGTAAGTAACACAAAATATAGATAGGATTCTTAAAGTCTACATATTGAGCCAAATCTCCAAACGTCATTTAGAGAATGATACCTTCCTTCTTCATTGATTTTTGATAACACCTCTTGAATCGGCTTCTGGACTTTTTTTCCGGCTGCTGAACTTATTAATTTCTAAGCCGTACCACACAGTGTAAATTATCATTTTGTAACATACCTCAAGTAGCCTGGGGGTGGTTTTAGTTTTGCAAATTGCTTTAGCTATTTGTTCTTTGAGGTTCCTTTTGGCCCCATCTCATTCCTGTCCTAAATCCTGCTGAATTTTCTGGTTGCGTAGAGTGGAATTTGCCCAAGCCCTTCCCTCCCACGCTACGTCACTGGGTCCACTGGTGTGTTCCCCGATGGGGTTCTGGAATCTTCTCCACAAAGCTCCTCCACAGTGTCAGGGCCCCTTCTGGGCAGTTTGATCCTTTTGTCTCTGGCACAGAGGGTCCTTGGCTTTCCCAGCTGCTTCTCCAGTGGGACAGGACCTTGTGGCTGCCCCTAGTGCGTGCAGCTTCCTGTGGGCTGGTATTCAGCAGGGTGCCAGTCCTCTCCACCCAGGAGGGCTTATCCAGGCCTCCCTGCTGGTTTGTGGCAGGACCCCACGGAGAGCCTGGCAGGAGAGCTGGCCCTAGGAAGAAGGAGTGGGCAGGAAGGATGCATCCCGTGACAGGCCCCTAAGTGTAGGTGCCTAGTCCTAAGAGGTGGTGTGGCAGCAAGCTCCGTGGCCATTGGAACCTGGCTTCTTCCTGGATTCACCAGTAACCAGAAGCACAGCCTAGTTTAGCTACTCAGCATCCTCCACTGGGTCTCCTGACCTGGGGAACAGGGACAGTAACTGTACCCGCCGACTCAGCTTGGGCGCAGGTGAGCTGAGAGGACGCTCCTTAAACCGGCCAAGGGCAGAACCGGGGATCTGAGTGTCTCACTGCAGACTCTCAGGCTCGGCCTGTCTAAGCCTTGGAGATGCTCAGGGGCATCCACAGTCTTGCTTAATACAAGTGCCAGTTTGAGTAGAAAAGCATGAATGCTTCCACACAGCTGCCTGCTCCTGAACTGTGATCATTCCCCATTTTGTTTGTTTTTCTAAAACAAGGAATTTCAAACTCTCAGAGCTGCCGCAATCGGGCTGCAGCAAAATAACGGGGGGGGGGGGGGAGCGAGGAACTTGTGGACATTGATACAGCATACAGCAGGAGTGGGAGCCGTTTATTGTAGGACAGGAGGGGTATATATACATTCCACACAGCTTACCTTAATTAACATAAACTGGATACAGCAGTCAACCAATAAGGAATCTCCACACTTAATGGCTCGCTGGTGTTACTTCCCAAACCCCTCCCTCTGGCAAAATGCCAGGTGCCATCCTGACTTGTTTACAGACCCTAACACAGAGCCAGGAAGTCCAGTGCCAAACTCCACTAGTCTTTCCAAACCCAGAAAGTGAGTCACAGGAAGTGAGCCCTGAAAGGCTCCCTGGTGCTGAGCTAGTGAACATTCAAAATGATGTCACCTAAAACAAAAGTAGCAACCAAGTGTTCCCCCCAGCCTAGACCTCCGTTGTTATGTCTGTGGTCAGTAAAGAAGGGGCTGCAGTCCTTTCGCCCATCTGTCTGTCTGTTCAGTGCGTTTATTGAGCACCTACTTCATGCTGGTCACAGGGTTGGTGCTGGGGATGTGGGAGGACAGGGCAGAACAGGGGGTCCCCTCTCACAGAGCTGGAAGATGGGAAGGAAGGGAGATGGTGAGGGTGTGGTAAGAGGGAGGGTACTGGGATGTGGGGAGGGCTCTCAGAGGAGGTGGCACCTCAGCTGACCCTGAAAGAGTGAAGGGATCTGGTCATTCCAGTATGGGGGTGCAGGCAGGAGGGGTTTCTGGCAGGCAGGATGCCTGGACCAGACAGGAAGCGGGGCTAAAGCACAGCCAGGTGTGGCACTGTATGGGAAGAGGAGAGGAGCGAAAGGTGCCCTTGGGGGCTGGCCCGGGGTTTGGTCTTCATCCTAAGAGCAAAGGGAGGCCGTGGAAAGAGACCCCGGGGAGAGGAGAACACGAGTCAGGTCTTTTGAAAAGCTCTACAGCAGATGGAAGATGGATTGGGAAGAGGGAATTAGGAAGAGTGAGGCCAGCCAGGTGGAAGGGCGGTCCTTCTGAACAGGTGGCACTGGCCTGGCCCAGGGGGAGGGCTCGGTAGCCTTTACCTTGCTACCAAGGTAAAGGCTTTGTTGAACCAAATAAAAACTTTGTTGTTGTTTATTTGCGGTGCTGGGGGGGATTGAACCCGGGGCCTCGCGCATGCCCGGCAAAGCCCTCTCCCACTGAGCCACATCCCCAGCCTTTTGGGATGGCCTTTAAAGGAAGAGGAGGTCCCTTGGTGGTCAGCTGGGTGGACGTGGCAACTCTGAATCCCTCTGAAGCTCAGCTTTCCCTCTGCACAACTCAGGGCAGGAGAGAGACCTGCGATCTCCACATTTCCTCCCTCCCAACACAGTTCTGTCCACTCTGCTACCCCTGGGGGTGAAGGTGTCTCCGTCACCAGCTGGGTGTTTGCTCAGAGAAGCTGCTCAGAGCTGGACTTGGTCAGCATTCAGGCTTCTCTTGAAAGTTGGTGTCCTCTCTGAAACGACATCATCCTAGGAGTTTTGAAAATGTTTTCACGAAACTTAAATTTTCTGACACTAAAGGAACAAACATCTTGTGGACTTGACTCCCCTTTAAATCTCTTAGTCACCAAATCATCTGAGGTGCCTTCATGAAGAGCCCTGGACACGCCACACCCACCCCCAGACACAGCCCTGCCATTCAGAAAGCCCGCAGCCTGCAGTGAGAGGCAGAAGCCACACAGGGGTTTTGCCTGCACCCCTATCATGTTCATTATGGAAATACTGCCTTTTAAATGATGTGTATTTGGGGGGCAGGAAGGGCAGAGACACATCACGAGCTTCCACTGTGGCCTGCTGAGCCCGGTCCAGCAGGGTGCTTGGACCAGGAGCAGTAGCTGAAGGGCTGGGTGGATTCCAGCTGCCGCTCCCTCTGCCACGTGGAGCCCTGGCTACAAACCACCTTGCACTGGGTACTAAGTGGGCCCTTGGTGGTCCGGGATCTGAGAAGACCCAACCAAGTCAGGCTGCCATCGGAGGACATTAATGGTCCTTGCAATTTCTTCCTCACAGCCAGGCTGCAATGTCACAGCCCAGGCAGATGGTGGAGTGTGTTCCTTAAAGCTGGGGCCATGACTTGGGTGTCTCTGTGTCCCAGCCTTAGCACACGATCAGTGTGGGCTTCCTGTGATCCATGAATGTGCAGACGGATGGATGTGTGCATGGGTGGCTGGCTTCGTGGGTGTGTGTGATGGATGGGTGGGGAGGTGAATAGAGGCCTGGGTGACGCCTGGGTTGATAGATGGGACGGTGCTGGCTGGATGTGTATGGGATGAATGGAGGGACGGGGGTGGATGGATGGGTGGGTGGGGGATGGACGGTGGGTTTGGTGCTGGTAGCTGTTCTGCAAGAGACGATTCCTGGAAGTTGTTGGCTCTTGCTAAGGCTTTTGAAGTGTGGCAGTGTGAGCCCTGGATGGAAAGAAGGTGATTTTCTGTATTCTAAATGGGCCAGGATAGGAGGAGGGTGGGGAGAAAGGGAGCTATGGTCAGCCTACGGGTGGCAGGTATTTTAATAAGTTATGGAATTCGTCGGCAACTTTAACAGTGAGGTTATTTCCCTCCAAAAGTCAGATCACTTACCTGGAAACCGTTCAACCTCCAGCCTCAGTGGGCCCATTTCTGGCTGGAGCTAATGAGGGACCCCTCCACGGTGACTTGGGCGGCCCTTGTCCCTGCAGGCCTCCCTGTTCTCCACGGTGCCATCTCCCTCTCTCCCTCCCTCCTTCCTACTCCCAACAGATTGAGCCACCCCTGGAGTGGAGGCTTCTGGGTCTCGGGGCTCTGGGTCCATGTCGAATCCTCTCATTCCCCGTGAAACCTCAGGAGAGTCACTTTCCCTCCTGCTCCAGGGCTGGTCCCTCACTCTCACTGGTCCCCCCTCTGTGTGCCATGGGTCCCTCCTCTGGGACTTGGTGGCTGGCCTTTTATTACGTGCATTGAGTACTTTCCACAGGGGGCCTCTGAGCCCCTCCTGGGGTCTCCAGCATCGCCTCCCCCACTGTAAGGGTAAACACAGCCTTCCTGGTTTACAGTCCCAGCCGGGCAGGGGCAGAGCCAGGACAGAGCGGGCCTCGTGTCACCGTCTCGCCCTGCTTCCCACCATGCGGGAGGTGCCCAGCAGGATGCCTCCTCTGGGCTGTGCCTGGGACCAGGGCCTTCCTTGGTGCCACACCAGTGTGAGATCTCTGCACTGTGTCCTTCCTCTCTCGTCCACACTCCAGCTGCCTGGCTGCTGGGCAGTCTCTTCCCACCCAAAGGGCCCAGTGGACATGGTGGCAGTGTGTCCTCGTGGAAGCCCGTGTTCCCAGCCTCCCCGGAGCCTCAGGGACTGGCCAGCACATTGGATGCTTCAAAGGGCTTCCCAGGCAAACAGGTCCAGCTGACCATGTTCCCAGGAGACAGTGTCTTTCCCATGGCCACAGAGGCCCAGGAGTGGCCTGGCCACCAGCTAGCCTCCGAGGCCCTCCACCTGTGACCTTCCATTCCCTGGAGGCACTGGGGGCTGTAGGCAGAGTCCAGACTCAGGACTCAGCTGGACCTGGGTTTGGATCCAACACGTCTTTGCTGTTGGGCGGCCATCTGGGCTGGCAGAGCCTCCCCTTCCTCATCTGGAGCCCAGGGCACCAAGGTGTGCCACAGGGCCTCACACAGGCCACCCCAGGGCCTCCACCAGCCTCCTTGGGGGAGGCCCCATGCCCCATCGCCCTCCGAGCCCTGGAGACGGCAGAGCTATTGGACTGGTTAGCTGGTCCTGGGCTCCCCAGCCAGCATCCAGCCACCTAGCGTGGGATCCCGCATGGTGGTTGGAGAGCAGTGCCCGTCCTCAGCATCCAGACCCCACAAGAAGTCCACATGCATAGAGAGCTCCCCAAGCCCATGACGGACAACTACTGAGCAGACAGATGTGTTACACAAACTGGATCCCAAAGCCATTGAATTATAAAACAAAATAAGTAGGTAAAAATCTCACCCGAGTCCCAGAGTGGTTGAAGACCTGGAAACAGGAGTCTCCAGGTCACCAGAGCAGCAGAGCCCTGCACCAGGCATTCCTCTCTGGGGTATTGTTGGGGCCACCAGGTCACGGGCAGTGGTCCTGAAACAGAAGGCCACTAGCCACTTGGGCTGATTCTATTTTAGTGGGTTGAATCAAAGACTGTTCCTCCAAGAACCCCTTGCCCACATGTTGCAATCAATAGATACCCTAGAGGACCCGTGAAGCGGGGTGATTCTGAAGGCCTCTTTGTGGACATGGGTTGGGGTTCTCAGAGTGTGTGAGTGTGCGAGCCTCTGTGGAAAGACCCTACGTGACTCCAGGAATTGGCTCCCGCGACTCTGGAGGCAGAGGAGGCCTGAGGCCTGCCCCCTGCAGGCTGGAGGCCAGGAGAGCTGGCGCAGCAGTTCTGCCCACAAAGGCCTGAGGACCAGGGGAGCTGGGGGAGTAAGTCCCAGTCCACCCCAACACCCAAGAACCAGGACATCTGATCCCCAGTGCAAGGGGAAATGGGTGTCCCAACTCCAGGGGAGGGATCCTGGCTTAGCAGCTTGTGGCTGCTCCTTTCACTGGTGAGAGTGGGTCTTCCCTAATCCGTGTAGAATTTAAATGTGAGTCTTTGCTGGACACACTCACAGACACACGCAGGAAGACTGCTTCACCACCCCTGTGGGCCACCCTTAGCCCAGTCAAGGGGACCAAATTACCGTCAGGTCTGTCACTCACCAAAGAAAATCGGAAATGTCCTGAGACCTTACGGCCGAGCTAAGAATGAATCTCAACGGAGGCTCCCAGATTTGAATGTGGCCCTAAAAATTGCATGCTCTTCCTGATAAAGAGGTGGGGAAATTTGAACAACACCCCCATGAACAGCCAAAAAAATCAAGCAGATTTCTGCCAGCTGCCATAGAGGCTACTGTAGACATCTTTCTCTTCTGCTCCAGGGAAGGGTGGTGCAAACTGCCAGGTGAAGGGATAACGTGTGGACTTCCAAAGACCAGGGGGGCAAGCCTCACGGTGCTGTCCTGACGGGGACACGGCCACTCCCACCCCGGGTTCAGGAAGCTGTTCATTTCCAAATACGGTGAGGCCTTTTCTTGGTCAAACAAATATTTCAAATGTTAAACAAGAAGATAAGGTAAATAACCGTCGTAGCCAGGGGCTGTCTGGTCTCCTCAAGGGATTCGCCAGCCGCCCGCCCCCGGGGGAGGCACACATGGGACTGTGTTTTCTGTGTCCTGAACAAATCCCGCTGATAGCCACGAGCATCTTCCCCAGAATACTCCAGCCCAGGCCACGTGAGCTGTTGCTGGGGTCCCTGGTGCAGCCCTGCCACTCCCGGGGCTGCTCTCTGGGATACTCCAGGGCCAGCAAGGCTGATAGCAGCTGGTCCTTCTCCCCAGGTGACAGGGCAATGGAGTAGGAGGCCTCCCTGAGGGAAAGAGTCATCCACAAGAGGCCTGGGACTCTGGGACCCCTCTAAAGGTGGGGCCCAGAACTCCCCAGACTTTAAAAAGAAGGTTGGAGCCCTTTTGGTAATTTCTAAATGATCTTAATTAATGTACTGGGTAAGTGATTGCCATGTGTCAAACTGGCAGGTCCATGGTCCCCAGTCATTCACTTACTCATCTAGGTGTCACAGTGGAGACACCTTGTACCTGTGATTCAAGTCCACAACAAGCTGACTTGAAGGAAAGGACACTGTCCTAAGTGACCTGGGTGGGCCTGGCCCAATCAGGTGGAGACCTTAAGAGAGAGCCGAGGCTCCCTGAAGAAGGAAGAAAGGTGCCTGTGGACGCAGCCTAGGCCATGCCAAGACCAGCCTGGGCCTGCCCAGTGGGTGCAGGACCCTCGCACCAGACCCCACAGTTGCCTAAGCAACTCTTTGTGGTAAAACCTGAATACAGACCTCCTGCTCTGCTTCTCGGGTTGACGCCGCTCATCCAGTAAGAAAAGTGTTTTCACTGATCTTTTGAGATGTGTTCTGCAAATTTCGTCTCATTGATAATTTTGCAACTACTGAGACCCCTGTCCCAGCTTCTCCAACCCTGGGGTTTTCCTGCCCCCCCCCGGGGGGGGGACTGTCCCTTTACATGGCCAGCACTCTCCTTATTCAGGGGCTGGGCCATTGCCGCTGTTCCGAGGGCCTCCCTGACCGGCGACTACAGGAGCCCTCCCCACCGTCACAGCCTGGTGCTGGCCTGGGCCTTCTCCTGTGCTGTCCTGGTGATACCCCGGCTCCCTGTCGCTCCCCAAACCACAGAACTTGGTGGCTGAGGGATTAAGGGGATGGCCCGGAGGCTGGACAGGCCAGGGCTGCTGCTGGGATTTCAGGTACTGAGGCACACGGCCGTCTGGCTTCTGACCCAGAGGTGGGAAGCGCAGGGTGTCCCTGCCCTGGCCACCAGGCTCCCGTCTTCCTCCTGCCCACGTGGTTCCTGAGGAAAGGTTTCAGTTGCCGCGGGCACACCTCTGGTTCTTACGTGGACACCTAACTCCATGTTGAAACGGCTGGAAACGGCAGGAGGGCGCCCTGCCAGCCCACAAGTGCTTCAGTGAACTTGAACCTGGCTGCTGCCCGGGCTCAGAGGGGTGGAGTTCAGTCTGCAGAAGTCTAGGGCCGAGGCCAAGCCACACCCCAGTCCAGGCGAAGGTGGGCTGTGTGCGTTCCTCGACCCCCGAGGGTTCCCGACAACCCTCCCGTGTCACTCCACGTGAGCCCACAGCCCCAGGACGGTGCAGAGGCTCTTTGGAGCTTCATGTGTGTCCACGTGGAGGACCTGATCCCCCCCACAGCCGGGCCCCATTCCCAGGTGCAGATGGGATCCTGGGGCTCAGAGAGGGGCATGTCTGGGCCCAGGGCCAGCGGAAAGGACAGCAGCACAGCCCTTCAGGTTCCATGGGGACAGGGAGAGGAGGAGCGTGTGACCTCCACTGTGCACAGTGAGGGCTTTGTGGGGCACCCTGGGAGGGCCACACACCCTGCCTCTACAGTGCCCACGGCTCGTGCCCGAGCGGCCTGAAACTGCGGCTCTGCAGGGACGGCCAACGCCACCTGAACCCTGGGCTCCAGCATCCACTGGGGAGGGGCTTCTCTTGGACACTGGCCCACAGTGCAAGGGGTCTCTGGGGCGCACCTGCAGGGCACAGCCAGCTTGGGATGCCCTGCCCACCCCGTACCCCTGAGTTTCAGTCCACCAGGGGAGCCTCTGGGAGCCTGGGCCTCCCCAGTACTACACACAGGGAGGGAGCTGTCCCCACCTCCCTGAGCCTGCTGCGCCTGGGCCTAGTGAGGGGCTGCGGGGCAGAGAGGAGGCTGGGCCTCCACCTCTGTGAGCAGCCGGCTTGCTGCAGGGGCCACAGGACTGTCCATCGCTGAGGAGTGACCAGACAAGTCGTGGTCACTGCCTGAGTTCTCTTCTGGTCCTGGGCAAATCCCTGTCCCCATGGACGGGTGTTGAAGGACAGGGTCAGGACAAAAAATCAAGCCCTGGCTCCATATTTGGCATGTTTCAGGCGCTCAGCTTCAGGTGGGGGGCCCGGGAGACGGCCGGGCACTCCTGCCCTGCGGTGTGGACTGGAGCCTCATCTGAGCGATCTGAGAGGGGTCCCAGGCCTGAGGTGAGCGTCTCTTTCTGTCTGTCTCACTTCCTCCCTGTCAGCTGAAGCTATGTGCTGAGGTTTCCACCCATCTCCTCCTCCTCCTCCTTTCCTCCCTGGCCTCCATGCTTACTGAGCACCTACTACGCGCTGGGCCTTGTGCTGGGGCGGGGGCAGCCTTTGTATGGCAAATGCCCCTCCTTGGGTGGGCGCTGCTCCAGATGTGAGGGGTCCGAGGGTGACCTGGGCAGCCCAGCCAGGAGCCAGCCGAGGGCAATGCTGGGGTGGGGAGAGGAAGAAGGACAGGCCTGGGGAAGACTGACCGAGGCATGTCTCCTGTCCAACTCAGAACAGTGAGAGCCGACCACAGTGACCAGAGGGCCAGCAGGAAGACGCAGGCCACGAGGGAGGGCTCTGGCTTCACTGGGTGCAGTGGGAAGCTCCGGGGTCTGGTCAGGAGGTGGTGACAGCCAGCAGGTGGCCACACAGTGCTGTCCAGGTACAGTCTCTCCTCAGGGAAGCCGGTGAGCCACCCTGCCTGGGGGACTTGCCCAGCCCCTCCTGGGGCAGAGGATGTTGTCATGTCTCCCTCTGGGGTGGCCTCTGGAGGGGACCACCCGCGTGACCTCCCGTTGACCCGTCTTCTGCCCGGCCCCGGCTGCAGGGCCCTCTGAATGGCCAAGTGGTGAACTCATTGGTACCTCCTGCAGGGCCGCTGTCTGAGCGTGTCTGCTGCTTAATCAAGGGACAAGGACTCTGTGTTCCAGGGCTGGGCTCGCCAACATCCTTGATGAGTAACTGGTACCATCAAGGGACCGGGAAGTGGCCACAATGCCGCTATTGTGCTGTGGCTCTGGAGCCTGAGCGCCCGGCTGCGGGCAGGCCTGGCTGGCAGCCGCAGCTGCTGGCCCAATGCGGTCGGCCCATCAGTCACCCCCGCAGGAGGCCAGGGAAGGTCCAGCTGCCCCCCAGACGCCACCTCCGCGGAGCCCAGGGCGCAGGACAAAACAGCTCTTTTTGTCTACCGCAACAAAGCGCCCTTTCTGCAGCAGCCGGGTGAGGGCGAGCGGAGGAGGGCGCTGGGGGCATCTGTCCCCGTGTCGGCTCCTCCCTGTGTGGTGCGGTCAGCGGGAGCCTCCCAGCAGGCTGGCTGCAGACCTGGCTGGCGGAGTCACCAACTGCCGCCTCCCGTGGACTGTGGTCACCTAGGCAGTCTGGGGCCGGGGGCTGGAGCAGGACCCTCCCTGGAGGTGTGGCTGAGCTGCCCAGCACTGCCCAGCGCTGACACAGCGACCATTTAACCTCCTTTCAGGGTTCCCAGAGCAGAGACAAAGCATCCCTGTGTATAATTAACCGTCGACTCCATCCTAGACATGGGGACATTGTCACAGTCTCGCCAGCCCCGGAAGGACAGGCAAATTGCCCTGTTTTCCCCTGGGACCAGAACACTGAAAGTTCCTGCCGGCCACCGAGGGCCACGTGATGAAGCTTCAGGCCTCGGTGGAGTGGCCAAACGCAACAGTGCCTAAGGGCCACCGCTTATGAGAAGTTCAGACAGGCGAAACTAACCGATAGTCCCAGAATTCATGACCCAGTGGCCCCTGGGTGGCACATAGGAAGGTCCAGGTGGGCACAGTCCCACAGTGGGGGTGACATTCTGTTCCTATGTCCATGAGCTGGTGATACGGGTCTGTTCAGTTTAAGAAATTTACTGAGCTGACGTTCATGATGTCAGCAGGTTTTTATGAACTCTGTTAATTTTCAATAAGGAAGGGGGTCTACTAAAGATGTAAGATGGACAAATGAGACAGATCACAGGAAAACCCCCTAAAAGATGACATCCTGAACAATGCGGGCCAAAGAGAAAAACCATGAAAGACCTGGAGCACAATGTTCCTCCAAGAGCCCGTCCTTGGTAGTTGTTGATCACGCACACCTGCAACTCCAGGCCAGGGTTTCCACAGCAGGGCGGTTGAGTGGAGCTGGGCACGTGCCCGAGGGCTCAGGTCTGCAGGGAAGAGGATCCCGTCACTAAGATTAGGAACTCGAGAAATAATCCGTGTGGTGAAAAGTATTAAATGATTGTGACAGTTCATTTTTTTAAAAAAAATATGCTTGTTTCCTTGTTTTTTGTGTAAGGAAAAATAACTGGATAGAAATACACCATAAGAGTCGTCATCTCCGGATGATGGAATTGCAGGTTACAAGGTGACTTTTATGGCCTTGTGGATGCCTGGCTGTGGACTGCTGCTGCCATCCGTGGAAGGTCTGCTTGAAGTAAGGTGACTCTATTACTAGTCTGGCACCCAGCACGCGCCCGGCAGAGAGTGAATTTTCTGTAGCTGGGGCTGGAATGCCGGAACGGTTGACCTGTAGGGTGCGGTCGGTGCCCTGGAGAAGGCGGGAGCAGTTGAAACGTCCTATCTGATGGGGCTGAGGGACATTTTCACAGAGAATATGGGGACAGCAGTGGCAGCCCAAGTGCTGTGGGGAGGGCGGATGGTGAGGTTTGGTGGGTGGAAATGGGGGACACCTGCCAGTGGCCACAGAGTAGTGCGGCAGGTCTGCAGGGTCGGGGTCGGGCTCTGCACACCTTCCCCCCTTTCCAGACTCTGGGAGACTCAGAGCAGCAAGGGCTCACCACGTGTCAGTGCTCTCTGCTCACCTTCAGTAAAGTGGTGGCGGAGGCGGAGGCCATGCCAGATGGCAGAGGCTCACGGAGTCAACTGCTAGGCTTGGGGACCATCCCAGATGCTTCCTACAATGGGACAGCCTGCCTCCAGTAGAGGGGCATCGGCACCAGGGAGATGGTGGCAATCAGGGGACCTCCCTCCTTCAGTCCTGACGTTATCCATACTGCTCACAAGATAACTACAGCCCTTAATAATAATAATAATATGATAATAAAAAATAATAATTTTAGCATATGCTGCTGGCAGGAGTGAGTACAGAGAGGTCCCGGCTTGGGTCCTCTTGCAGCCTGGCCAGGGCAGCTCTGTGCAGGTGGGCAAGGCTCCAGGTGGAGACCCCTTCCAGTCTGCACCTGGGTTCTGTGGGTGCCCAGGCCAAACGCCACCTGTGCAGGGACCCACTTCCACCTGCCACAGCCTCCACGGTGGGAGATGCTGCCCCCCCATTTTCCAAGCCTCTGGTCCTTCTTCCACACCTGCCTGTGGACTCATCTGGTCCTGCAGGAGTGAGGTGAGGTGGGGGCTGCCCATGATCTTGCGCCTGTCACCGCCGGTTACCGCCACCTGCTGAGCTCCCTGGTTTTGGATCCTGGAACACTGGAGGGCATACGGTGCCTGTGCTGTGGGTGAAAGTGCCCCATTAGCCACCTGGGGAAGGTTCCATTTTGGGGACCTTCAGACAGGGTGGCTTCCTTTAAAGTCCCACCCCAGAGAAGGAGGCAGCTGAGACCACCCCCCCTGCTCCCTGACCTCCTCTCCTCTCCTCACCTCCCAGGGAACCCCGGCTGCCCCTCCTCCAGCTGGAGCCCAGGCCCGAGGAGCAGTTCCCCCACCTGGTGCTGCGACATCTACTCTTCCAAGGAGGAGCCCTCCTTGCCAGGCCCCGCCTGCCCTGCCATCAGGACACCCGCGCTCTCCGGGGCCTGGCACGTTCTCCCCTCTGTCCCGACTCCTCTCCACAGCTGCTCTGGCCCAGGCTGTTCTCGCTCTTCCTTTGGGGAAAATGTCCAACACACTCCTTTCCATGCCTCTTAAGTTCACTAATAATATTCTGAGAACATTGGCTGAGCACTGACTTGGTGCCCACCTTCCAGGAGATGAACGATTTTCTTAGGCCCCGGCCCCAAGAACCTGACTTCCAGCACCTTCTAGATCTCTCTTCCAGGCTTACACAGAGCCCACTGCATACCTACCAGGAGCTCGGTACTCACTGATGCCAACTCTGTCCTCTTCCTTTGGTCACTGACCACTTATTGGCTCCTGGCCCCTGCTGACAGCTTCTGCAGAGGGAGCCTGTCTGCGCCTTCTCTCCTCCTCCACTTCCTCCTCCCACCCGGCTCCATTCTCCAGAAAGTTTCCTTTTCCAAATTGATTAACAGATGCCATTATCACCTCTGACGGGGGCTCAGGAGACCCCCTGGAGACCTCTGGCAGCAGCAAGGGAATCGTAATCACCCCGTTTCCTCCGCAGCCTGGGGCGCCCGGGCTCATTCGTCAGAGCAGGGCTTCTGGAAGTTTCAGGATGGGGGAGGCATATTTGCTCATGGACTTTTTACTCCCAACTTTCACTAAGGCAGCTGCTAACTGCCCACCTCCAAGCTGTGACCCACCCAGGAGTGGATGCAGGGCCGAGGGCTGCTTGGATGGGCCCCAGGGTGCTGGTCAGGAGACCACAGCAGGGTGGCACCTCTGCACTGGGGTGGGAGTCGCTCGCGTGTCCATGGAAACCCTCACCAGGCTCTAGGAAGGGCTGCGTTCCCCAAGCAGGGGGCCTCTGAGAACGGCTGTCCCCAGGAAGACCTGGGACAGGAAGACCAGGGCCTTCCCCGTCCAGCACCCACCAAACCTGGGACAGGAAAGTCCCACCTTGAGCTGCACTCGGCCCAGACCTGCTGGCTGCAAGCAGCTCCTGTCCCCTGGGGCAGCAGGACTCTCCTTGGCCCTGGCAGGACCATCTGGAGGGAGCCAGCTCCAGGAAGTCCCTGCCCAGTGACTTCTGGGGAGGGCAATGGCCACTCTCCTACTTGAGACAGCCGGTGCCAAGCAGGTGCCCAGCCCGCCTTACTTCCAGCCCCACCTCTGTGGACAGCAGCACCTACAGAACCACCTGTTCACTGCCCATGTCACCAGCCCACCAGTGGCCAGCCCCAGCAGGCGCCTGACCTGGACAGTGTGTCCAGGGGTCTGAAGATGGGCCTTAGCACATTGTAGAATGGATTCCCACCTGCTGCTTCCAGTTGTGTGATCTTGGGCATGTCAGTAAACCTCTCTGTTCTTTTGGTTCTTGGTTTACAAAGCGGTGATCCTGATGGAAACCAGCCCTTGGGCTTAATCCAGGGTTAAATGGGTTAAATAAGGTAACTGACATGGGGCCGCTCGAGGAAGCTGTGCGAGCCACGTGAAGTCATCTGAGACCCATCTCAATGCCCCCACTTCCCTCCCTCCTCTGTCACTGCCTTGACTCAATTGGCCACCCTGCTCCAGGGACCCAACCTCCAGTGTGGCTCCCTGCTTCCTCTTCAAAGGACCCCGTACCCTGCCTAGGACGGCTGACACAGAGGGCACCCCAGGGCAAGAGTACCCCTTCTGCACACTAACGGGAACAGGCGTGGCACCCTGAGAACTGGGGGAAGACGTGCCCACCCCTGTGAGGAGCCCCCTGCCCCGCATGGCCCTGGGAAGACTTCTGAAGCCCTGAGCCCTGTGCCGACACGGGCGGAGCCTCGTCCCCAGCTGCTGGCATCTGGCTGACCTTGGCCCTCAGACACTGTCCTGGAGGGGTCTCTGGAGAGGAGCTTCACAGTGACCATCTGTCTGTCTGTCTGTCTGCCTGTCGCTAGTGGGGGCTTTGAAACCACGTGGAGCTTCTCCTCGTGAACTCGAGACCCAGTGGAGTCCCGTGTAACTGTGATCGGCACCAGGTCCAGACCCCTCCCTCCTGCCGAGGTACTGGTGTCACACATCTGCGCTCCCGGGGCCCCACAGCCCGGCATCCCCAGCCCCTGCACTGGTCTGGGTCCCGGGAGGGAGTGCTGGAGCGGGGGGCTCCGCTCCTTGTTTGTCCTCTGAGCTGCGTTGGGTGATGCCAAATCATCCTGGCACCCAGCCTCGGAGCAGGGCCACACTCCAATGGCCGGCAGAGGGGCCAGGTGACGTGAGAAGCAGCTTGGGTCTTGCTGAGGCTCTCGAGGGGACCAGGGAGCGTCCCTGGGACCCACTGTCCCAGCTGCTCTGGCCTTGGCCCCACTCACAGTCACCCAGAGGAGTCCCGGAGCCCTGACCCCACCCAGCCCAGTCCCAGGGGAGCCTGGGTCCTGGGCACAGCATTTGGTAAAGCTCCTGGTGACCCCGGTGCACAGCCAGGGTGCCCCCTGCCCAGCTGCTCCTGCCTGCCCTCCTCGGCTGGTCCTGCTTGTAGAACAAGCCCGTGGTGCGTCCCTGCGGGCGAGGAAAGGGACGGGCAGGGGGCATGGGGGTCGCTAGTGCCCAGGACCTGCCAGGCACGTGGGAGGCCAGGGAGGCAGAGTATTGAGGAGGGGAAGAAAGGGACAGGGCTTCAAGACAGGCCGCGAAGGCAGCTGCCAGGAAAAGCGCTAGAGAACGAGAAGGTGGCGGCCAGCTGGCCGAGGACCACGCCTCGGCTGGACTCTGTTCTGAAATGGTGCTGTGGCACCCCCTGCTCAGGTGGACAGGCCTGTGCACAAACCACATCCTATGTCCGTGAGGTTTGTGACCTTTCACTCAAGGTCACACAGCTGTTGAAGGGCACCAGTGGGATGTTAGGCAGCCTGGGAGGGGACCCTAGGGCACCTGAGAAGGTGCTGCCCAGGCTGAGCCTTGAAGGACCTACATTCTGGAACATTCCCTCCGGCTCAGTCGGGCTGCCTTCTGGGCTGTGTCTGGATCAGCAGGCGAGGGGGACAGGGAGGAAAACTGGGCACACAGCCCAGGGTGATGTTCCGTAGACGGGACTTGAACAAGGGAAGACGTGCAAAACCGGGTTAACAGAACAAAAGAAAGGGGAAATTGCTGGCACCTGCAACTTCAGTTTGGTGGCCTTCAGGCACAGTTGGACCAAGGGGTATTAGAAAGCAGGACTTACTCTCCCCTCAACATCTCGTGCATCTCTCCTAGTTGGCTTCATTACCAGGTAGTCAGTTCCCAGTGACGGCAGAGTGGGCTTCCGATACCTTCACAGCTAGTAAGCTCAGAGAAGAGATCATAATCCGTTGTTTCCTACAGAATCTGAATCGGTCTTCAAAAAGACTCTGATTGGCCCTGATTAGGTCACCTGACCAGGCCTTATCCAATCACTGATATCAAAAGGCCTGGACTATTCAGATTGGCCAGAAAAGGTCACACACTCAACCTGGCAAAAGTCTTGGGGCCACATGTTTGCAAAGACCTCCAGGTGGGGGGAAAATCCACAGGAACATGAACACCCAGGGGGTCCCTGAGCCCAGCACCTGAAGTGGAGGAATAGCCTGGGAGGGCAGCAGTACCCCCTCCCAAGAACGGGCACCTGCCCAACTGCATCCAGAAACGCCTCTCTGGAGGGTCCTTGCCAGGTCCAGCCCTGACCTCTCCAGCCCCAGCAGGCCTGGGCGTCCAGCACGCCATGGGCAGGAGGCAGGCAGGTCAGGAGGACGGAGACAGGCGACGTCTGTACCATGAGAAAACCAACGCGCACGACCGATTGATCCCACAAAATTAATGGATCTGTGGGAAAAAGAAAAAGACAGGCTGATGCGACCCTTGAAAATGAAATGGAATTAATTGACTATGGAACTGAACACCATGAAATTGAAATAATTTAATAGGAGCTCAGGTGGTCTTGCCCGGCTTTCTGCTAAGCGTGTGTGGGCAGAGGGACACTGACATGCAGGACATCTGCTAAATGGAGGGAGGCGGGTCGAGGGGGGACAGTCGTGACTTGGCCAGATGCTGGGGGACTCAGGGACGGGTCAGGAGCCTGGGTCAGGAACCTCGGGCAGGATGCCTCCGATCTCCATTCAGAGGGACTTGCCCTCCTCCCAGGGTCTGCTGACTGGGTGGGAAGGTCCCAGTGAGCACGTCAGGTAAGTGAGGTCAGCAGGGACCACTAGCATCCAGGGCTCCTGTCTGCGGCCTGGCGAGGGGCACAGGCCTGGAATCCACCACTTCGGGAGGCTGCCACAGGAGGATCAAAGGTTTCGGGCCAGCAGCAGCAGCTTAGCCAGGCCCTGAGCAACTTAGTGAGACTGTGTCTCAAAATCAAGTTTAAAGAAGGGGCCTGGGGATGGGCTGAGCTCAGTCCCCAGCAGGCGCACACCCATAGCCTCAGGGCTCTTGGCTCCTGGAAGGACTGAGGGGAGCCTTGTGCTTTCTGAATGACAGCTTCCTCAATTTTTTAAACAAAGTGGTAGAAAGAAGACAGCATGGGCCAACATTTGCTAGGTGCGATGAATTTAGGGAAATTGCACAGAAGCAATTTTTTAAAGAATTTAATAATGATGTGTTTATTGTCGCCGTTTCCTTCTCTTTTGGTCTCCAATCTTTTTAAATAAGAGTTCTAAGTATAGCACAGCACCGTGGGTGAGTCATGGGTCCCACAGGGTCGGCATCTGGGAACCCGGCCGGGGGCCCTGGGATGGACAGGTGTGGTCAGACAGCTGTGGGCCTGTGCAGGCAAGAGCCCTGCGTCCCCATGTGTTCTTCTGGGACACTCTGCAAACTTGCCGTGTCCTTGATGACAGGTCACTCTGAGTCCTGCTCAAACTCCCTTAACACCTCTTGACAGCTGCCAGATGCCTTCAGAGGGCTCCTTCAGCGGGTGGCCAGTGGCTCTCCACCTCTCTCTGCAGGGTGTCTTTGCTCCCCTCCTTCTGGAAGGCAGCTTTCGGCTTCCCTCAGGGTCAGCTGCAGTGGCTTGGACCCTGGCCCCGGCCACTAGCTTCTGTTTAAGGGAGGAGGAAGGACAGCCTCCGCCTACCTTCCCACGGGGCCATGTGGCCCCAGGGAGCAGGGCGGCCTCCTGCACGGCTGTCCTGGCCACGGCCCCAGCAGCCGCCTCCACGGTGGGAGGCCTTTCCGCCCCAGCGCTGTCTAGACAGCCGTTGTGCCAGCCTGCAGCCGGGGCTGCGTGTGCCCGCGTGCCTGTGTTCACCCCCCTGGAATGTCTGCGGCAGCCGCCACTGAAGAAATGTAGGTCACCCAGTGAGGCCGGCGGTCACGACCGGCGCTGGCGGCGCACACGTATCGAGGTCACGCAGTCTGGGAGCAGAAGGGGCCAGTGCGTGAGGGGCAGAGGGGCCAGCTCCTTCCTGCGGCTCTTTCTTCAGCACATTCATGGGGCGACTCACGTCTGGGCCTAAGGCATGTGGCTCTCTTGTCATAAAGCAAGAACCAGCACCTACTGTGCATGTTGCCCTGACCCTTCCCTGAGCCGGGTGGTCTCTCGGACCCCCCAGCAGCTCTGGGCAAAGGGACCTGTCAGTACATCGGCCCAGCATGTGATCTCCACTCACTTTACAGCTGGGGAAACTGAGGCATTGAAAAGCCTCCCAGCTGCTGAGAAGAATAAATAACAAGGGTCTGATAGGACCCAGCGGGTCTCAGCTGCTCTCTGCAAGGTGGGTAACGGGGCTGCTCCCCTCCAGCAGCCCCAGGGTGTTCCCATTTCGTAGATGGCACAAAGGGGCGGACCACGAAGCAAGTGTATTCAAACCTGAATCAGGCTGCGGACAGAGCTCTCAAACCTGAGCCTCTGTCCACCAGTCAAATGCCCCAGGCTGGGTTGGCGTTGGTCCTTGGTTTGGAGAAACCACTTGCATCTACAAGGCCGTGGAGTAGGGAGAGCAGGGCTTGTGCCCCAGCAAAGACGCCCTTGGTGAGAAAGAGTTAAATGTGTCCACAAAGGCAGCCCCAGGGTGAGTCTCTGGGAGCCAGAACCCGGGCAGGACAGCTCCCTCCCAGGTTGACATCTCCTATCAGCACAACCCTCTGCTGCTCCTCACCCCAGTTTAAAAAGTCATTTAATCTCAGACTTTCCCATCTGTGGAATAATAGACGCGGTGCAGGCCTGGGTGTGCGCCTGGCAGCAATGACTGCGTAAGCATTTATAAGCTGGGGTTACAAGTAACAGGGTCTAAGAAACTAAAAGAAATACAAGGAAATGGCCCTTTGATCCTGGCCTCCCGGGGGCTGGGGAGACCCCACCCCCAACAGCTTACTATACAAATGTTAAAAATGCGCAGAACCGAAGCCAGATATTCGCTGCCTGGGTTTGCTGGGCTGGTGTCATCTCCTCTCTGGTCCCTGTCCGTGGCAGGTCCCATTTGAAGAGGACACTATTGCCTGAGGGTGGCTGCCCTCAGAGGAAAGGTAGGCATTCTGGCCGCCGAGCAGGGCTTGGCTCTGACATTTGCAGTTGGTTAGAATACCATGTTCTCCACAGCAGACGGTTGGCCGTGGTTCTTTCCCCTTCCTCGGGTTGTGTCTGCTTCTGCCTCCAACAGCAGCCAGCAGCCTTGGCCCTGAGGTGGCTGAGGCCAGCCCTGTGCCCAGTGCCCCACAGCCCTGAGCTCTGTCCTGCAGCCATGCTGAGCCTATTATCATCCTCCCTGTTTTCCACGGGGAGACGCTGAGGCCCAGGGAAGCTAGAGGAGGTGGCTGGGAGGCGGTGGACCTGCAGGCCCAGCTGCAGATCAAGCGGAGGGACTGCGCCTCGGATCCAGTGCTCGCTGTGTCGGCAGAGCAAAGGCGAGGGCTTCCAGCTGGGGGTGCGCACTCTGTGGGGAAACTGGGGCTTGGAAATCAGATGGGCCGCCCCCTCTGGCCTGGTGTTCAGGTTCCTGTGGATTTTCCCCCACCTGGAGGTCTTTGCAAGCACCTGGCCCTAAGACTTTTGCAGGTTGGCATGCGTCCCAGCAGCAGAGAGCTGGCCCGCACAGCCGCTGCTCCTTGTGTAGACACCCGCAGCGCCCTGAGGGACTGCAGCTGTGTCAGTCACCTGTCACTCTAACAGGCACCTGAGATGATCGATTACACGGAGGGAGGGTTTGTTTTGGATCATGGTTTTGGAGGTTCCTGTTTAGGCTCAGACAGGCCATGACTTCCGGGCCTTTCCTGGAGGGGACGGCTGGCAACGGCAGGATCTGTATAGTGGAGCAGAACTGCTCACCTCACCCAGGAACCGAAGAGAGAGGAAGAACCTGGGTGCCACAGTCACTTTAAGGGCAAGCCCCAAATGACCTGAAGACCTCCCTCTGTGCCCATCTCTTAAAGGTTTCATTGTCTCCCCAGAGACACGTGGGGACCAAATCCTGCCCAAGTGAACTGGTCTTTGGGAATATTCCAGGTCCACACTAGCAGGCTGCTCAGTTACGCCCCGTAAGCTCTCCAACTCTGCTTCAATCCAACGAGCCACCTGGGCCTAAGAGTTAGAGGTGTTTGTTCCCCACCTTCAAATACCAGTTGTACGTGTAATGTTAACTCACCATTCAACTGAATTATCATGTAAACTGAGAAATTGCGAATGCAAAAAAAGAGAGCAGTCAAATACTTTGGAACGACTTGATAAATATGAGTGGCTGAAAAATTTGCTGAAGAATTAGGGGACAGATTGCTACCAAGATTTAAAAATACATGAACCATGAAAGGCATCTGCACTCGGATCTCTTCGTGAATGTCCTTCGGTGTTCACTCCACTTGAAAAGATGAGAACAATGAGTGCTAGGGAAAGTAAGATGGCCGCGGAACGTCCATCAGTACAAACACAAGGCCAGGGTGCTCCGGAAGTGGCGAGGCCGGGCCCTAGACCCTTGGCTTTGATGATGTTGGTTTTAGCGCTGCGGCTGCCTGACAGGTTCAGGGAATCTGCACATACAGGAGCTTGGCTTGGCCATGGTCCAGCTCCAGCATCATCCAAGCAGGACCAGGCCCATCAGTGGGCAGCACTCAAGCTGGTCATGGAGGCGGTGCTGGTGAAGGCCAACAGAAGGTTCAAAGGCCCTGGGTCTGCTTTTGGCCCAGAAAGGGACAGGCAGGAGCACCTTTCCCTTCCTGGTGGGGACTCCCATGCTGGGCCCCGACCTCCTCTGTTCCTGGGACTGTCCCAGCCCAGAGGGCACGGGTCTCATTCCTGGACAAAATGCCCACGACCCTGGGAAGGTACCCAGCAAAGGCACTTACGGCTCCTCAGGGACCCCAGTGTTTGGCGACCCCGGGAAGCCAGACAGCAGAACCCGGGAGAGGAGAAGGGAGGCCCCGGAGACAGAGGCCGGGGCGCTGCTCCCAGGCCATGTTGACAAGAGGAGTCCACTGCCTCGTGGATTAATTAATGATGGCAGTCTCATTAACCGTTGTCTGACCTCGGGGCGGGCCGCGTGGGCCAGGGTCATTAACGATGATGCGTGTGGATCATTAGAGAGACAATCATCTTCCTGCAGCCGCCGCTCCAACTGAAAACTCCCTGGGCCTCCGGTCTGCATTGTTCCTGGCACATAAACAAGGAGAGGGCTGTGGCGGGAGGGCGTCTGGGCAGCGTGAGAGAGGGCCTGCCAGCTGCAGGTGTGGCCTGTGACGGCTGCCCCGGAGGGCTGGGGAAAGGTCCCCAAGGGGTCTTGGGGACTGAGAGAGGCTGCTGGCTCTCACACAGTGCCCTGGCTCTTAAAGTAGGACAGCCACGCCTGTGAGTGTCCACCTGTGCCCTGCCCCAAGCTGAGTGCTGCCCGTGCTACCCTCCAGGAGGCTGGAGGTTCTGGGAGGTCCCTCTTTTCTGGGTGGGCCAACTCAGGCTCCAGGACATGCCCAAGAGGAGGGGGACCAAGGGCTGCAGGGCTGAGGCGGAACAGAGAGGCTTACTACTGTAACAGTGGTTCTGATAAGCAGCCCTGGTCTGCCCAGGGTTGGCATCCAGTGCCCAGGGCACACTAAGTAACTAAGCCCCCAGCACCCCCTGAAGATGGCAGCGTGTGCATCTCCACTGGGCAGAGGAAGATGCTGAGGGGCAAGCTGGTGAGGAAGCTCCCCTCATCCGTGGTCTTCAATACTTGCTCCCCACAAAAGCTGGGCGCTCTCGGTGCTCTTCCAAGCAGCGGAGGCAGTGGGGTTGCTGGTGGAGCATCGGCCTGTGGGCCAGGCAGACCCAGGGTGCAGCCGTGTGCTGGCCGGGACTAGTGCACTGCCCGCGCCTCGCTCTCCTGCTCTGTGGAGCCGGAGGGGGTGCCACAGCGGTCCTGGCGGAGGGCGGGACTCCGGGCTTTGCTCTAAGGTGGCTCCTCTCCTTTCAGCCTTGGGAGTTGGATTTCTTGAGTCAGAGACTTTAGTTCAAGTGCTCAGAACGGGAATCCCGCTGGTCACTCTGAGCCTTCTGCTCAGACGCCTCCAGAAATGGAGTCTCTCCATCCACTGCCCCACCTCACTGGGACCCTGGAGGGTGGCCAGATCAAATGTAGGATGGATGTCCCCGTTAAACGTGAACTTCAGGTTGAAAATATAATGACATCGTCAGTTCCAGAATGTCCTGCAAGGTGTTTGGGACATAGTGATAATAAACATCTGATTTATGGTTTATCTGAAGTTCAGTTTTAACTAGGTGTCCTGTAGGTTCATTTGCTCCGACTGGCTGTTGTGGCACTGGGTCAGGGGAGGGGCAACCACGAGGGCACCCCAGCTGGACTTGGTCCTGTTAGTGACCAGGATTATGATTTGATGTTGGTCAGGGCCCTGTGCCAGGCCTTGAGGTCCACCCTCTTACCCTCAGTCCTTACCACCATTTTTCAGATGTGAAAGCAGAGCCCCGAGGAGGGGGGACCCTCCCAAGGACACATGTCAATGAAGCCCCGATTCTTCACTCTCTCCGGGCCCAGCCTCCGGGCTGAGACACGGCCCTGACGCCCCACTCCCCTCCTGAGGCTGGAAAGCTTCTCCTCCCGTGGCCTGGACTCAGGGTCAGTTCCTCCTGGGCAGGCTCTGGGGAAGCACACCCCTTCCGATGTCCCCACTCAGATCAGCTCCTGGGGACATCCTGAGGCTCCCAGGCTCTGAACACTCTGGGTGGCTCATGGAATGGACACCATCCTCCATCACCCCTCCTGGGCTTCAGTGAGACCAGCCTCCTGCTCCTGGCTGCACGCCTTCCTGGAAGCTACCCAGCAGCCCCAGCGGCTTACCAGCCATCAGAGGGCACGCACCGGGCAGGGCAGAGCGTCTGACTAGCTCCTCCACGATGCCCCCTGGAGCACGGGACCTGGGATGCTGCTCCCCAGGGCAGGCAGCCTCTCTGGACCAAGAGGCCAGGTCTACCTGGTTCCATGTGGCCACTCCTGTGGGGATGGTGGGCTTGCCTGCTACCGGCCCCCGCCGATCATGCTCCAGAACCAGCTCCACGGGACTGAGACCTCAGACTCAAATTCTGTTATTCTCTGTGACTTTGCTCCGTTTCTCTGATATTTTGAAAAGGTAGGTCGTCATGGAGAAGAAGCTGGTGACACCATCTTGCAGATACTTGGGGGTAAGGGGCTCTGGTTCATGGCCACCAAGGCAGCCACGTGTACTCATTCACATGAAATGAAATGGCTGCTCCGTCCTGTCCTCCTGGACTCCAGCCAGTGGACAAGAGTGAACCATGCCCCTCACTGCCACCTGCTCCCCTGCCAGGCACCTCTGCTGTGTCTGAGGTGGCCCCGAGGCAACTCAGAGATTTACGTGGAAGTCACGGGAATTTTTGAGAAATGTTTTGCTCTGCTGGAAGGGCTCCCGCTCACTTGCTCAGCTTTCCTTTCTTGGATTGAGGCTGGCGGGAGGTTTCTCACAACAGCAGCCATCTTGGGACCATCGGGCCATCTACATGAGGATGAAGTGGTGGACGTGGAACCAAGATCCCCTGACCCCACAGGTGCCACCACCATGGTCCAAGCAGCAGCCACCTGCCCACCCTCAATACGAGGACACAACGAAGCCGCTGTTAGTGGGGGATTCTGTTACTTGCAGCCTAAAGCACCGCAACCCAATAGAGTTCAATGCATTTTGTCTGGAAGCTTCTGGAAAATCTAGGCAGAAAAGGTTAAAAATGCAGTCTCTTCTCCTCAAAGACTCACAGTCAGTCAGGGGACATGGAACGTTGGACGGTGGCCATGTGCTTTGAGTCCATGGGTCCTAACACACCCCCTAGTGCCTTGCCTGCTGGGAGCTTGGGAGATCTAGTCTCCAGGAACAAGGGAGGGAAAACCGACTTCTCTGTTCTGCTCTGTTGCCCTGGAACTCTCTGGAACCACGTTCTGTCCTTTCCCCAGCTGAACTGTGCAGACACTGAGCCCAGAGCAAGTGTGCCCACACCTCGTTGTGCCGTGCCTCCCCTAGGGTCTGACCAGTAGCCCTGGCGTTTCTAATAGCAGCTGGCCTGGGAACAGCACTTTGAGTAGTGAGATGAGGAGGGTGGCCGGCAGCTCTGAGGCGGCCCCCCTGGTGTCCCCACCCTTGTCTCAGTCCCCTTGGATCTTCTGTTTCAACTGCTGAAATGCCCCCCATGTCCCATGTCCTCCACAGCCTGATGAGTTCTGCCTTACACCCTTTCCTGAGCTTACCTGCACTCAGTGGGACCCTCCTGGCTTGTCCAGGGAGGAGGGGATTCCGGGGATGTGCTCCTTGGAGAAGTTCCTGGCAAACGAGTGAGTGGCCCAGCTGGATGGGGTGAAGACGGAGCCGTTAGACACAAGGAGAGGCCTTGGAACCCAGCAGGGACACCCCCAGTGGTCCAGCCCAGATCAGCACACAGGGTGAACATGGGAATTCAGGTACCAGTGAGAGGGGGCGCCTTGTTCTCGGGAGATTCCTCTGCTTGCCCAGACCTGCGTCTGCGGGCCTGGTTGGTTGGGGGACTGGACACTCGCTCACAGCCCTATGGGCTTGCTGCTGCCTCATGGGGCTGGAAAAGGAGCATGTCCAGGGCCCCTCATGGAGGTAGTAGGAAAGGCTGGGCTGCGCAGAGCGAGGTCAAAGCTCTGGCCACCTTCTGGGTTGCCGGGGCCTCCCCCGCCTTCCACCAGCCCTGGGCGATTAATGATTTGCTCAGCTCCTTAATGAAAAAAATATGCACTGTTCCCAGCTGAATGCCCTTAATTTGTCTCATTGGTGCCTAAAGCATGGGATGTCGGGTAAACCCGTGTCAAGCAAAAGGCTATTACCATAACGTCGCGAGCCTCTGGCGGAGTCTGTTTGCAAGGCCTGTCTTCTCCCTAACAAGACAGGCGGGCTGGAGGACAGCACTAACTTGAAGGCTCCATGTGGTGGTCACGCTTTGTCTGTGGACTGGCTTTTACTTTGTCCTTCACAGTGGCTTTGTTTTTTTTAAAAAGCAACCAACATTTCAAAATTGGAAAATGTAACTGCAAATCTAGGTTTCTAACCTCTCCTGAACAATCTAGCCTTCCTGAGTGGACACTAACACACACTGGGCGGGGGGTGAGGACAAGCTGCCCCCTAGGTGCAGTAGGTCGGGTGGGGGGGGAGGGGCATGGGCTCCACAGCAGCTGGGCTCCTGTGGCATGCACTCGGGGCCCCTCTGAACCATTTCCTGTGTGACTCTAAGTAAGCAATGCTACTGATATCCACAGTGTTCTTACCAGCATGTTATCAGCACTGGATTCACGCCCTTCCCAAAGGGGGCCTTCCCTCTGTGAGGTTTGGATAGGAGGTAAAGTAGTAGGAAAGGCTGGGCCGGGCAGAGTGAGGTCATAGGGTCTGGCCACCTTCCGGGTGTGCTGGGGCCTCCCCCGCCTTCCACCAGCCCTGGGTGATTAATGCAGGAAGTTTCAGAGGTAAAATGATGAGAGCTGTGGCCTCACCAGTGGATTAATCCATTTCAAATGGGTTAATCGGTAGCAACTGCAGGCGGGTGGGATGTGGCTGGAGGACGTGGGTCACTGGGGACAGGCCATTGTGGTGGTATTTTGTTTCATCCCTTGTGCTTGAGCTGGCCCTGTTTCCTGGGTGCCTAGAGTAGAACCACCCTCCTCCACCCCCCTCCTCCACGGCACTCTGGCTCACCTTCAGGCTCAGAGCCACGGGGTTGGCCAACCATGGGTAATACACTGAAACCATGAGCCAGGATGCACTTTCCTCCTCTAAGTTGTTCCCGCTGGGTCTTGGGTCAGACATGCAGAACTGCCTGTCGCCGTCCCACACCTGCAGGGGTTTGGACCTTCCTGAGAAGGAAGCATTGGTGGGTGCTGAGCTAGAACTTCAGAATCAAGGTTCCACGCCTTCCGGGCCTTGTGAGAAGGTGTGCACTCCTCCTACTAAGGGTGAGGTTTCATAGCAACTTTCGGAGGGCCCAGGGAGTACGGTCCATGGTTGCAGGTGTCCTCCTGGGCATCCTGGGAAGCTGCTCAGGGAACAGTCCCCCCGGGTAGCCCTGATGCCTGTCCCCATGCAGCTGTGTGACAGGGAGTGTTCATCTTGACACCTGTGGGTGTGTGTTTCCAGGGATAAGTGTCATAAAGACACAATTCTCAGAAGGGAAAACTGAAGGATCAGTCTCGTCTCAGTACTTGATGATTATTATCTTTTTTGTAGGAATAAATTCAAAGGCATAAAAAGGTGTTACCGTATAGAAATGTGAAAATTAGCAGATAGAAAACACATCTGTAGTTGGTGTTACCGCTCAAGGTAGTGTCTATTTAAATGTGTCTATGATAAAGTCAAATAAGCTTAACGGTGTTCACTGGCAGGTAGCTGGGTTGTGCCTGTTTTTTATTCTTATGTTTTAAAGGAGGTTGGTAGCCAGCTCTGTTTCCAGGGTGAGATTCCTTCAAGCTGCTCCATAGAAATGGACTCCTGCTCACCAGGGACCCAGGCTGAACCCTGAGTGGGTGCCAGCGCTGGCCCCCACTGCAGTTGTCTCAATGACGTGCCCTGCTCAGCATCTGCTGGGTTGCTTGTCACGGAAACTCAGGGCCTGCTGAACCCCACAGGGCTTCGTTCGACCGCCCCCACCGTAACGGGAAGCCGGGTGGCATGCGTTCACACGGTGACTCTTCAGGCTGCAGGAACCCAGCCACCCTCTTCTTCCAGCTCTCCGATCCCTGCAGTGTTTTTCATCCTCATGAGAGGAAAACGGCTGCTTTGTCCTCAGTCATCACATCCATAGTCCAAAAGGAAAAAGGGGGAATAAGGAAGAGGAAAATCCTTTTTTTTTCCAACCAAGTAGGCCACGGGATGGCTTCTGACTCCTCCCGGTCCAGCACTGGGTCACGTGGTCATTTTCAACTCTTTGGAGGTCTAAGAAGTGAGTTCTGTTAAATAGGCACATTATTTGCAGAATAAGATTCTCTGAAGTAGAAAGTGGCTAATGGCTAAGGACTCTGCAGTGTTCGTCACCAATAACACAGTGGTCACAGTACCAGCTCCCACGGGTCCCACCGTGTGCGAGAACCACGCTGAAAGCATTGTCTGTCTCATTTTAGCCCCTCGGGGACTTTTATTACTATTCCACATCACAGAAAATGGAAGTGGGACTCGGCCTGGGGCAAAGCCACTTGCCCAAGGCCACACAGGATGTCCAGTGGCACCAGGATCCCAACACCATCCCAGCTGGGTCCAGAGGGACAGACTAGAAAGGACAGGCTTGGGGACATGAGCAGGAATGTCAAGGAAGGGACACTTCTCCTCACCCCAGACTCGGGTCTTCTGAAGACCAGGGCTGCTTCAGCTGCGACGTGCACTGAGGACCTGCAGGGTTCCGGGTGCCCCTGGCCCTGCGCGCTCACAGGCTGTGGAAACACCCCAGCACCCGGTCCTGCAGAGTGCTCGCCTGGCCCCAGGCATTGGGTCTCTCAGTGCCCACAGGGAAAGCCCACAAGTGCAGGCCCCAGGGAAGAAATGCCCCCCCAGGAGCCCAAAGGAAACTGTCACTGGGGTCCCCGCACCCAGGAGAGCTTTGCCCTCATGTCCTCCTCCAGGGGCCCTTTGCTCCTGCAGGGAGGCAGGTCTGGGCTGCAAATTTTGCTCCCTGAACTGTGCTGTAGATGCTCACTCTCCAAAGCCCTCCCACCATACCCAGCCCTCGCCCACCCTCCTGGTGGCCTTGCAGGGGGCAGGAGGTACACATCCTGTCCGCTGGTCACTGGTGACCGTCAGAGCCTACAGCTCTCAGCCCCAGGGCTAGCTGCTACCACAGTACTGCCTCGTCAGGAAGGACTTTCCTTAGTGTCACTGGGCTGACCTTAAGTTTAGGTGAGTTAGAGCACCGAGATTGTTTTGATGGAGTCTTCGACGTTTAGATCCTTGTTCCAGTGCTACTAAGGGGAGAATGCACCCAGTTACAACCTTGGGAACACCTCTGTCCCCTATAGCCGCCCATGCATTTGAGTATTTATTGTCCTGTATGAAAGGAGGTCAAATTAGCTTTGCACATTTTGAAAAAAAAAAAAAAGACCAGGAAGGAAAAAGGAGGAAATGGAGGTTCGCCATACTCCAGCCACCACACCCCAATCTGTGGATTCCGTGCCAGTTCCTGCTCGATGACAGGTGACCCTGAGACACTGCTGTGGGGACAGCTTCCCTCCAGGTTCTGTCGCAAGCCGCGTTGCAGATGTCATCCTTAACACTCATGTGCACATTCCACCATGAGGAATTCTGTAGCTTATTCAATGAATTTTTTTAGCATGAGACGTTTACTTTTTTAAAAAGTGAAATACTGCCACGATTAACATCCATTTATATTAATCTGTTTTCATTTCTGGATTATTTTCCAGGGCCAGATCACTAAAAGTGGAACACTGAATACAGCAGGGAAGTGTATTTAACATGTTTTTGCACGTGTGTGTGTGTGCACGCGCACAAACACACACACACGCGCGCGCGGTTGCTTTTCCTAAAGGTACCTCCAGAGAACCTCTGGTCCCATACGTCCCCAGTGCTGAGTGTTGCTATTTTGAAAACCTCTATTGGATTGGTTTTGGGGATAGTGCCTCATTGGTGGACTCCAGGTGTAGACCTCTGCAGATAGATTACTAACCAGGAGTTACAGCCCAGAGTGAAAGTCCCCACAGCATTCCAAGGCTTGACCTTGAAGACTTGACCTCTGTGGCAGGCACTGCCCGCTGCCTGGCAGCCTTGGGCGGTCAGGGGGCAGGGAGGACCATTGTCAGTCTCCCACCCACAGCTGTCTGAGCCCGCAGGGTGAGGACTGGAGACGGCTGCCCTTCTGGGTTTTCAGACCAGGCTGTCTGGGGGGCAGGGATGACGGGGTTCTGCCCTGTTCTCCACTTGTTCTGGGACAAACCTCCTCGAAGGCAGGGCTCAGGTTCCACGTGGTGTGATCCATCCATCCTGTGGTCCAAAGACCATTTGGGACCACACAGAGGATTTAAAAACCAGGGGGAACAGGTGATTGTCCCCCATGCTTTAGAGATTTCACTGAACCTCGGGTCGGGCTGAGAACAGGGAGACCGGCTGCAGCTGAGTCTCCTGGGTCCTGTGGCATCTCAGGGACACCAGTGGCTTTCATGAACCCTGCTGCTAACCCGCCAGACAGCATTTTCTTCCCAAGTTTACGTCCACCTCTGCCCATACCCAGGGCAGCTGGGGTATTTGTCATCCAGCTGGAAAGCAGACCCAGTGCCCAAAGAGCCCTGCTGACTTCCAGCTCCATGTGATGCTTTCAAACTGGGGTTAAGTGGCAGGCGAGGGGGAAAT
The DNA here is from genome assembly GCF_045843805.1 of Urocitellus parryii. Taxonomy (NCBI): domain Eukaryota; kingdom Metazoa; phylum Chordata; class Mammalia; order Rodentia; family Sciuridae; genus Urocitellus; species Urocitellus parryii. The sequence continues at coordinate 186,639,370 of NC_135536.1, forward strand.
CAGACCCCTAAGGCAGGTCTGGGTCTTTGAAATGAAGTGAGCTTCTGGGGGAACTGAGCTGAGGAAGGACGGCTGCCGTCAGAGCTGGGACACCCGAGACCAAGTCCAGCTGGATGACCTCGGGGAGCCACACCGTCGCTGGCTTCCAGCAGCCTCATTGTGGTGATGAGTAAGTGAAGTGTCATGGTGAAAGCTACCCCTGCTTTTAGGCAGCACCCAGACCTCAGCAGTCACAGGGTGACCACTATCATGGCTGACATGGCAAAGGAGGGTCACAGCCCTACCTCCTCCTGGGTGGGTTTTGGTACCACCAGCCTTATTTGTAAGACTGTATATTGTAGCTAAATGAGGTCTACTTTATACATGCCCGTTATGTTTTATATATGGACATATATGACACGCTGCTCCTTAGCTCATATTGACACCTGGGTACGTGCTTATTTACACACATGCATGCTCTCACATATATGTGTGGACAGCTCTACACATGTAGGCATGAAAAACACACATGCATATATTTATAATGATGTAGCCATGTGCACATGTCCATCTATATTTCTTTCTCCGTGTTTTATTATAAATCACGGGCACACCATGCTTTGTAATGAAAGAACAGTTTGAATAAATTCTTATTTATTTCTCCTTAGCTTTTCTCCAATCAAAATGCTTTTTGAAGAAACCCCTAAAGGTTACATTAAAAACCAGATGGATCTGTAGTGTCCACCCCAAATCTGGCCAGCTGGAGTAACTGAAGGGGCCCATGTGGCAGGGTAGATTCACCCCTGAGCTCCAGAGCCTGCTGTGGCACTGAGGGGCTCAGGCTTGGCCTCTGCATCGATGGTGACATCAATGACTTTGGCCCTTTGTGGTGCTGACAGTGTGTCCCCCAGCAGACAGGTGGCCACGTTCTGGTCACTTAGCCAGGCACACCATCCAGCATGGCTGGCTGCCACCTTCCCTAATGTCACGACGGCTAAATGGGTTGGAATCTCTGAGGCCATGGTGATTGGAGCTGCAGGTGACTGCCTGGGGCTGCTTGGTGGCCTGTGGCCCATAGGGTGGGCTGGGAGGTCCTCCCCAGGGGGCTCCCTGGGCATCAGTCAATAGGGCAGCTGGCAGAGCCCCTCTGGCACAGGATCTACAAGGAGACTGTTGAGGCCACAAAAATGCCCAACTTCTTTTGAGATCAGAGGAAACAGCTTGGAGGGAGGGTCTGGGCACCTTGGAGTGGCAGTGATAGGAGGAGGGTCCCCCAAGCCATGCTGGAGAGTTGGGAACCAATCAGGGAGTAGAGCCCCAAGGTGTGCACAATGTGGCCAAGTAGGGGACAGGGAAGGAAGGATGGGGACGGATACCATGGCCCAGAGTGGTGGGAGACCCAAGGTGCCCTCCTGGGAAGCATGGGACAGGCTGGGTGTGGTCTGGCTGTGACTTGGAGTAGTAGACAGACGCAGAGAGGGCCTCATGGGCATGTGCTCTGGGTCCCCTGGTGTCCCATCTCCTTGGGCAGCTGTGCTGACCCTCACTCCCTCCTGCCTGCCTCCCCTCACCTCCCCTGCCTGCACCCCTCATCTGGCTTCCTGCCCTCTGCAGAGAAGCTGTGTCTCCCGGGCCTCTGCATGTACAGGTCTTTGGCTGTCATTTGTCCTGACTTTCAGCAACTTCCTGTGCCAGCTGAATGCTCCCTCCTCCTGGATTTTGTGAAGCCAGCTCTGCCTCTGGCTTCCTCCCAGCTGCCAGCTGTAGCTGCCAGATGCCCGGCAGGCCTTTTCCCATCAGCAGCTGGGCTTTTCCAGGGGCCTCCTCCAGGGCCCTGGTCCTCTGCTCTCTCTTCTCTCTCGGTGGGTCCCCTAAGCCCATGGCTCCAACCCTGCCTGGGCTGAGGCCAGCTCAGCAGCTCTGAACTTCAGATGGACAAGGAGCTCTTCTTCCAGTGCTTCCCAAGTATCTCCCAAGCCGGCCTGCGTGTGATCTGGCCACCCTAGTCTCCCCAACGGTGTCCCCCAAACTGATCCCCTCAACCTAAAAGGATCCTCCTGCTTCAGACCTGCCTGCCCACCTCCTACCAGGCCATGGCAATGCACTGAAGTCCCAGGAGGCCCAGACCCAGACTCGCCATGTACCCCCACCCCTCGCTGGCCCCAGCCTGACAGGGCTCCTCACCTTATGTTCTTATGCAAGCTTCTCCAAGCGACTTGTGCTTCTTCCTGGGTGACCATGACTCCCTCCTCCCTGGATCCCTTCCTCCCTGAGACTCTCTGTCCTCCCTCCCTTTGCTGCAAAGCATTCTCCAGAAGGACCTTGTCACATTTGCATGGCTTATGTCATGTGGCTCTCCACTGCTGGCAGGTGAAGCCACCACCACAGGCGTGAGCTGGACCTGTCGTGGTCCAGCCCCACCTCTCCCCCAGCCCCTCGTGCCTGCTGGGCTGGACCAGGGTGAGGAGGAGCATTAGCCCCAGGTGCAAAAATTAAAAAGGCACTGAGTCACTCATGAGTTGAGATCAACAATATTCCAATGTAATATTTTAAAATAAAATATTTGCAAAATGTAGGACAAAGTCTGAGATCAAGATAGTCTCTGATCTCCCTTGTGTGACGCGCTGACTGACCTTGCCCCTGACCTGCCCTGTCTTGATTTACAATTTTGACATTTCATTCATTGAGTTTTTTTTTCCGCTAGTTTTGGTTGTTTATAAATGTTGCATTGAAGTCATACGACACTTGATCATGAGTGTCGTAGCACCTCCTTAAATTTGGGGTTCAAGATAAGTGCCTCCCTCACCAGCTCTAGACCAGAACCTGTGTCCTGGCTTCCAAGCATCAGCCTCAGGGTGTCCCCCAGATTCTCTGGCTCCCAGGGTCCTCTTCTGTCTGCAGGCATTTGGCAGATCTCATTTCATCAGGGCACTGTCCCCTGGGTGCCGTCCCCTCAACCACAGACCACAGCCTCATCCTTCAGCATGTCTGGCTCCAAGTGAGACTCAGTCATCTTGCATCTGTCATCTCTGTAGATACACGGAGCGGTACTCAGGGACCAGATGACCTGGGTGCCCTGGGCAGTGCCAGGCACGTGGAGGAGTAGTGAGTGAGTTAGTGAACCAGGCAACCCTGCTGGAACCTGGGATTTCCCAGGAGCTCTGTGTCTCAATGCTCAGACTGTTGTGCCCCGTGGAATTCAGAACTTGAGAAACAAAGTGCTGTCCTTGCGGGATAAATTCCTTAACTGGTCCAGTAGGAGAGTTTCAAGGAGTTGATTGTAAGCTCAACTTTACAATCTGCTCCTTGCAGACTGGCAGTCTTGAAGGATGTGTGAACTTGGGAACTGTCCATGGCGTGCCATCAGACTCCAGCAGCTCCTTCGCCCCAGCACAAGCCGACACTCAGTGGCTGCTCAGCGTTGGCACCTGGACGAGAGCGTGCAAGGGCTTTCACCTCTAGCCGCAGTGCACACTTCTCTCCAGGACCAAGGCTGCCCGTGCGTGGCTTTGCCCTGCTTTGATGGGCAGGGACCATGGGATGATGGATCGTCCCTGCAGTGAGTAGGCTCCTGCTCATCTCCTCATCTTGCAGTCAACAGCTTCACTTTATTTCTCTTGTTTCTCCACCGTGTCCCACTCAAGGTGGGAGCAAGGGTTGACTTCTGGGGGCCAGGAGTGTGAAATTATTTAGATCTTGCATTTTATCTCAAAATCTCTTCTCCATTTAAAATTTGTCTCCAATCTCTTCTGTATCTTTTTGACAGTATCCAGTTCCTCTGCCGAATCTTTGTGCAAGATGTCCCTCGGGGATGAGCTGTTTTCCAGCACCGTGCCTACTTCCTGGTGGCCAGGGCTGGGTGAAGTCCAGCAGAGCAGGCCAGGGGCTGAGCATGAGGAGACTTCCGCTGGATTCTGCCCAGCACTGGCACCCCTGGGCTTCCCTCCTTTACCCCAGCCCACCTGCACCTCACTGTGGGCAAGAACAAAGGTAACGTGGTGCCAGATGACCTCCGCCCTTCACGGCACCGTCCACCACCTGTCCATCTTACACACATCGGAGCAGAGGAGATGCCAGCCAAACATCTCCTGGGCCTCTCATGGGGACTCCACAGAGACCAGGTCGCCCACAGTACTAACATCCACTCACTCATGGGTTCACCTTAAAGAAATAGTTACTTAAAGTTACCTTGTGCCGGACACCATGCCAGATGCAAGGACAGGACACAGTGGGGACCAGGCAGCCCAGCTGTCTGTGAGCGTCCTGCATTTCAGCGACCTTTATGTCTTTGCTTAAGCGAAACCAGCTTGGAAGGAAAAGAACTGTGCCTGTGTTTCAGTGAGCTGGGGTGTGCCCAGGCTCCCCGTCTGACAGGGCCTTGGGGTGCCCTCAAAGGGAGGTTTGTTAGGTGGACTTGGCAGCTGCGGCCAAGCCTCTAGGAATCAGGACTCAGGGGGCTGGAACATCACCTCTGAGCTCTCTACAAGGCTTCCATCTGTGCCCTGCCCCCAACAGCCCAACTGAGCCTCCCTGTCTCAGGCCCTAAGGATGCCCACTAGCAATGCACATGGGCAGACTAGACCTGCTGGGCCCTGAGGGTGGACTCTGTCAGTGTTTCCATTTGCCCCTTTGGTCCTACAGTATCTGCCAACATCTGGTCACCTAGGTTCTGCCACACCCACCTTTGGAAGGGCTGACCTTTCATTCACCAGTTTGCTGGGCTCAGTATCTTTATTACTGGTCTGCATTTGGGGGGAAGGGTCACCTCCTCTTTTCGAGAACATGTGAATCCATGGGGGACAGGGTCTAATCATGTTTTCTGGGATATGTGCTGTGGCCAGAAGCCCAGAGCTGGCCCAGAGCGCTCTGCTGGTGCCGGAGCTCAGGGACCACTCAGGCACGAGAAGGAGTGGGTGGCTCCATGGCTTTGGCACAGCCGAGAAATCGTAGTGATCAGCCAGAAAGAGTGAAAACAACAGCAGCAGCAGACCCAGAAGGGGTATGGTCACAGGAAGGAGACTGCCCTGCAGCCAAGAAAGGTAATGCGACATAGAATGGCATCCAGGGCGGAGACTCCCGGGGCCTGGGGCTTCAGACGTGGCATCCTCCCCTACCTGCAGGTTGGCCACAGTGACCTCACAACCAAGTGCCCCGAGGACAGAGCCAAGCCGCTGTGCCATCAGCGGGAGGTGGCTTCCTTCCTCGTGGTTGCTGAAGTGCCAGGAAGGGCTATAGCCAGGCCACCCCTGGAGTCACCTCCTGTAGTCGGGGTCTGACCCTGAACCAACCTTCCGATTCCAAGTCCCGACTCTCTGTGCCCTGAGCACCTACCTCCTCAGGGTGCTGTGAGATGCACACCTCTCCCTGGGGAGACCCAGCCTGTCGTTAGGCCCATCCAGAAGGTCACCTGCCCAAGAGGGGCAGCTGGCACAGTCACCTCCAGGCCCCAACCTGCCGGCCCCAGCTCTGCCAGCTCAGCAATTTCTTAGCCTTTCTTAGTCTCTGTCTCCTCTCCTGTAAAACGAGGCTGTTCTTCTAACCACTTCTTGTGTGGTTCTGGGGTTCAAGGAGAGAGCTATTGTCCAGTCCAAGCTTGGCCCGCTGTTGGACATCGTTGGTGCATGATAATCCCACCTTCCATGACAAGGTGTCAGGAAGGTGAGGGCATCTTGCGCTGCAACTTTAAGTCATGAGGTCTACATGCCCTGAATGAGGCTCATACATGACATTACTGTGCTCACACACAGACACACAAGGGCTGGAAATGTTCTAGAAGTCAAATCATGGTACCTGGGCTTCAGACCTTCAAGAATGGTGCGTAAGCTTGGCCTCCAGCTTGGCTCCTCCTTTTGCACAGGCCCTCATGGCCTGGAGGACCTCCCTAGCTGCTGTGGAATGGCCTGGGGACTTATGCTCAGCTTTGAAGAAGTTCCCGGGAGGCCTGGGAAGGATGCAAGTCCATGAATCTAGAGAAGTGCTGGCCAAAGCCACTAGGAATCAGGACTCGGGGGGCTGGAACATCACCTCTGAGCTCTCTACAGTGCACCCAAGGCAAGGTTTCCATCTATGCCCTGCCCCCAACAGCCCAACTGAGCCTCCCTTTCTCAGGAAAGCCCAGGGTCCAGCCTGTCCAGCAAGGGATGGGGCTTGACCTATGATTGAAATCCCCTCCTCTAGCTCTGAGACTAGCAGGTGGCACGCTGGGCTGGAGGCGCAGGGTACCTGACCCTGGAAGTGGGTTTCAGGCCCCAGGGGTTCAACACTTTGGCAAAGATGATGATGTCCTTTTCTACAAACTGAGGACAACCACTTTTGTCACTGTGACCAAAACATCTGACAAGAATAATTCAGAGGAGGAAAAGTCCATTTGGGGTGCACAGTTCCGGAGGTCTCGGTCCACAGATGGGCAACTCCATTGCTCTGATCTCAAGGTGAAGTAGCACATTGTGGGGAAAGGGCCCAGAGGACAAGACCTGCTCAGCTCATGGGGGGGGGTGGGGAGCACAGAGACAGAGAAGGAAGGCCACAGGGAAGTCACACTCCTCCAGAGAATACCCCCAGGGACCCCCCTCCTCTAGCCATGCCCCACCTGCCTAGGCCCACCACCCAGTCCGTTCAAACTAGGACGGATTGATGAGGTCACTGCGCACAGTCAGTCACTTCACCTCCAAACACTACTGCGTCAGAACAGGGGCTTCACGGGGCCTTCTTCCCAGATCAGAAAAACCATGCTCCTTGCCTCTAAGTCCCTTGGTGAGCGTTTAGTGGGGCAGTGTGCTCAGAGGTCAGCACATGGTGGACAGGCAACCAGGGGCAGCTGCTGTGAAGATGCTTAGGTCACCTTGAGATTTCTCCCCAGTCCACAGCACCTAACGGAAAGGTGAGGGGGGCTCAGAGCTGGAAGAGTTCTCGAGACAGAAGGCTGGATCCTCTCTGCTGTCAGGTGGTGATAAGAGCTACGGGGACAATGAGGAGGTGGAGGGAGATGGTGGCGATGGTGACCTTGATGGGAATGTTGATGGTGACAGCTGGGATGGTGGTGATGGTGATGGTGTTGATAGTTGTGATAGGGGTGATGGTAACGTTATGATGATGGGGGCAATGGTGATGGTGGTGATGGCGATGGTGGTGATAGTTGTGATAGTGATGATGATAGTGGTGTTGGGGTGGTGATGGTCATGATGGTGGTGATGGTGATGGTGTTGATAGTTGTGATAGGGGTGATAGTAACGTGATGATGGCGGTGGTGATGGCGGTGGTGGTGATAGTTGTGATAGTGATGATGATAGTGGTGTTGGGGTGGTGATGGTCATGATGGTGGTGATGGTTATGGTGATGTTAATGGCGAGAGTGGTGATGGTAGTGGTATGTGGGTGGTGGTGATGGTGATGGTGTTGATAGTTGTGATAGGGGTGATGGTAACAGTCATGATGATGGTGGCAATGGTGATGGTGGTGATGGTGATGGTGATGTTAATGGCGAGAGTGGTGATGGTGGTGGTATGTGGGTGGTGGTGATGGTGATCATGGTGGCATGATGGTGGGGTTTTGGTGTTGGTGGTATGATGAGGATGATTATGGTGGTAATGATGGTGGTGGTGGTGGTGGTGACTTAAATGTAGGGTGGTTACATATAATTTGTGTAAAGATCTGAGGAATATAAGGGAGTAACCTGCTGGAACAGAGCAAGGAACTGATTTCCAGGGGAGGGAGGAGCAGAGCTGAGCCCTGAAGTGGGAACAGTGGTGGACCCCGAGGGAGGAGCCAGTGGGCCTGAGCAGAGCCAGCAGGGCAGCGGTGTGCGGGCAGAGCAGAAGCATCCAGGGGTCAGTGAGCAGGACCCAGGCATGGCCAGGACTCCAGCCTACAGCCTGCATGAGAAGGGGATCAGGGGCAGGTTGTAGGCAGAGGTGCGAGGGCCTGACTCGAACCCTGGTGGGATCACTCTGGCTGCTGCATGCAGATTAGGACCCAGGGAGTAGGAGAAGGCCAGGGAGATATCTGCAGGAATCAGGGCGCAGTCTCCTAAAAGAAGTTCTCTGTTTCTTCTGGAGTTTGAATTGACACATTTGACCAAAAAAATGTGGGAGCAAGGGTGTGGCCCTCCCCCGGAGTCCCGCTGTCCACCTGAGCCTGATCAGGGCTTCGTTTCTTCTGAGGTCGTCCCTGGTGAGCATGTCACCTTTTCCCATGTGGGTGGGGACTGAGAGAGCGGTGATGGAGGCTAGGGCTGGACGTGCCCTAGCAGGGGTTTCAGTCTGGAGGACTGGCCCTTGGCTCTGGCCAGGCCAGGGAGCCAGCATCCGTGGCCCGACTCCGGCCTGCAGAGCAGGGTAACAGATCCAGCGGCTTCCCAGGCAGGGCAGGGCAGCGGGGGCAGGACGGGCAGAGGCCGTAGGCCGTAGGCCGGGCAGGTCCTGCAGAGGCGTAGATCTTCAGGAAAGGGCAGGGGAAGAAGGGTGGGGGCCGTGTCGCTTCAGCTGGCGGCGGGAGGAGCTCTGTGCTCCAGGAAGCGCCTGGCACGCGCTTGCCATTGGCCCTCAGGGAGAGGTCACTGTGTGGGGCTGTCCCAGCATGGTAGTGGACGTCCCAAGATCCACAGCGACTGACATTAGTGCTGGAGGGGAAGAGGCTGGAAGGGCATCTGGTGGCCAGAGGGGCCAGTGGGGGCCCTTCAGTGAGGTGGACTTTCCCGAGCCTGTGTCCCTGGGAGGTGTGTTTCAGAAGCCCTTGAGGGTAATCACTGTAAACAGAAGGGTGGGGAGGGGGAGGGTCAGGAAGAAACAAAGACCAGAATGTGAGAGGGCTCAGCCGAGGCAGAGGGGGGTGCTCAGTCACCAGAGCCTGTCCTCACTGGCCACAGGCGTCCCGGCCAGCGCGGGGCCCCACTTGAGTCCCTGGTGCTGGTCCCCAGTGCTCGGTCGCCTCCCTCACCGGCACTGCACGGGGCCTGCGGCTGGGCCGGGCTGCCTCCCCCAGGGTAGGTACGTGCTTCTCCCCAGGGTCCGCCCAGGCCTGGCTCTGTCTCGTGTGGGGCTATGGTTCTTTATCAGGGACCATCCTGTCCTGGGTGTTTGGCAATGTCTGGAGACATTTTCATTTGCCAAAACTGAGGAGGCAGGACACGCTGCTGGAACCTGACGGTGGAAGCCCAGGATGCCGCTGAACACCCTATGAAGCCCGGGTGGCCTTGCATGGAGAATCACCGGGACTCGGGCTGGGCTTGAAGAGGTGGAGGCATCTGGAGAAGGGCTCCTGGCAGCTCTGGGTTGTCTTGGGTGGGGACACACTGCCTTCACTGTCTGCTAGTCCCTGGGAGTTTAAAGGCCACCACTGCCTGCCCTTCTGACCTGCAGGGTCCCCTGTAACTCTCAGACCCAGCAGGAAGACCGGAAAGAGGCCTTTGGACAGCAGAGGAAATCTGGGAGCTGGCCTTGTAGGGGTGCAGGACCTAGGAGACAGGGGTGCTAATGTCTCCTGGGTGAAACACAATTGCAGTGACACCTGGCCACAGAGGACTGGGCACACAGGTTGACCACAGGCCACACCCGGCTTCTGCTTCTCAGGGCTGCTCTCACCAACAGCCAGCCACCCTGGACACAGGACCACTCTTGTCTTCTTGGCGCCCTTTATTCTCCATGTGGCTGTGATGCCTGCAGGTGCAAGGGGGTGTACCCTGTTTCCCCCAGGGAAGGATGGCCCCCGGCTGCTTCACAGTCTGCCTCCTACAGTGCTGGAGGGGCTGCCTGGCCCAAGCCAAGTCCCTCCAGGGACCCAGGGCCAGACTCCCCCTTAGCAGGCTGGGGAAAGAAGCTTCTGCCTGCCTGAAAGGAGCAGGTGGGCATGCTGGGAAAGCCTGCCTAGGGGTCACCTGGAGGGGACTGTCAGGTTCCCTGGGGATGAGGAAGCCTCAAGAGAGCTGGCATCAGTCTTCCCCCGCAGGGTCTGTGCAGGGAAGGTCACCAGCCAGCATCTTGCAGGCCTCCTGGGAAACCTGTGTGCTAAGCCGTGCCCAATCTCCTGACCTGTGGACACCTGGAGAGAAAAAAAAAGTCTGGTTAAACGCCACTAAGTTTGTGGGAATGTTCTGCAGCAGAAGAAAAATAAGACAATTCCCGTTAGTAATAATGAGCTTGGATGCTGCGTGTGTACCAGATAGTCAGTGAGTGGCCTCCTTTTGTCATGTCCATTCTCTGTCCATCCATCCTTCCGTCCACCCACTCATCCTTTTGTCCATCTGTCCACGTATGCACACTTCCATCCATCTACTCTCCTACCCACCCACCATCCTGCAGGACAGGTCACCACAAGGAAGTGTGGTGTCCGGCAGCAGTGTCACGTCTGGAGTCCCAGTGTGTACTGCTCCGTCTTGTGACTTCCCTTACTTGCAGTTCGACAGCAGGCAGCAAACCCTGACCAGTGTCAAGAGGGCCCTGAGGGTATTGCCATCTAATCTGAGCTGTGGACAGCCAACCGTGTGTGTGTGTGTGTGTGTGTGTGTGTGTGTGTGTGTGCGTGCACGCGCACACACACGTACAGGACTTTCTGCGTGGACCCGGCTCTCTGGCTGGCCATCAGTGGGAGACCAGACACAGATGTTAAATACCGACAGCGGATGTGAGATGACTCAAGAAAGACTGAGCGGAAATGAGTCCTTCTGCAGGCCTGGCATCTTCATCAGTGACAACGTCTCCAATATTTTGATGACGCTCACACATGCCGAGCAGATGGGCTGGGTGGGGCTGGCAATGAGCTGGTGGGTAGGGAAGTCCCCGCAGGGGCCACTGGGGGCAGAGTGGAAGAGAAGGGGCTGCCTGTCCTCACCCAGCAGATAGGTCCCTGAAGTGACCCCGTTCCCTACCTGAGACACTGGCGTGCGCGTCCTCTCTCTCTGTTCTGTGTCCCAAACTGCTGGGGACTGGGGGAGAATTCTGCAAGGAGGAAGGCCATCGCTCATTCGGAGACGTGCTGGCAGCCTGAGAAGCAGAGGCATTGTGGGGAGGCGTGTGTGTGTGTGTGTGTGTGTGTGTGTGTGTGTGAACCTTACTCCATTATTGATAGCTCCTGGCTTCTGGCTTTGGAGCCTGTGTGCTCTGGGGCTGGCCCAGAAAGAAGAAGAGAGGAGGAGGAAGAGAAGGAGGCAGACACGGGTGTGAGAGTGCGCGAGTGTGAAATTGCTAGCCCGCAGGCAGCTTCACTTGGGACTTGGAGGTGGCTGGGGACAAGCCTTAGTGCCTTTGGAATGAAAGGAAGTTGAACTAGCCCCAGCCCTGACCCACCCTGCCTACAACACGGGAGAGGCCCCAGGCGAGAACCCACAGCCAGGACCACCCAGACCAGAGGCCCCCAGAGTGGGACGGGATTTGTGGGCTAATTCGTTACACAGCGAGAGATCACAATGGCAAGGCCTGCCTCCCACCCTTCTTACACAACTTCCAAGTGTAGACAAGCTGGGATCACCCCGCGTCTGCAGGACAGACAGCTGCCTGCCCTTCTGACCTGCGGGGTCCCCTGTAACTCACAGACCCAGCAGTGGGGCCAGGTGTTAGTGGCCACAGAGCTGAACATGTTTATTTACAGCTGGGGCTTGACCCCATGGTGAGGACCAAGTCCTCTCCGTCCACTCCGATGCTTGGCTTAGAGGAAACATGTGACGTTGAGTCAGATGTGCGTCATTTCAGCCGGCCCTGCTCTCCCCCTTAATAACAGTTCTCTGGGAAGGGCCGTGAGTCTCTGCCTGTCCCCATGTGGAGGGCCGCTGGTTCCAGAGAAAGGCTGGGCAGGATGGCCATCTTCTCCGAGGAGGCGGAGCTGTGCCCTTGCCTCCCGTCTCGGGGTGTCTGAGTGCAGGCTGCCTGATTTATCTCTAAATGTACCCCCCAGTGCCTCGCTCCCCTCCCAAGCAGGCGGGTGGCTTTACGATTTAATTTAATCACCCACTGAGTTTCCAAAATTAATTTCCTGTTAGAAATAAATATTGTACCATGAATTATAAATCAGAGCAGGCAGTAATTCACAGACAACCTGTAAATTAAAAGTTTGACTGTTGTTCTCTGTGACAAGAAGTGTGCACTCGGGACCCGGTGTTTCCAGCCACTTAGCGGGAGCTCAGGGCCCAGCAGATGGGTGGTGACAAGGGAAGGCTCTGGCCCCTGGGGTGCTTCCCGGATCAGCTGCTTCTGCTCCACAGGACACTGCTGGGCCAGCTTTCGGGGAGGCCGTCAGCCCCAGGGGAACATGGTGCACAGCCAGGCCCTGGCCAGGGACATCAGGGCCTCCCGCTCCGTCCCACCTGGAGCCACCGTGGTCATGAGAACCGTAGGCGCCTCTCTCCTGCAGGGCTGCCCGCAGCACGGGGCGCTGGTTAACTTCTGTGGTCTTGGCCGTCACCCACCAGGCAGATTCTACCGTGGGCACCTTTTCGTGGACGAGGAAACTGAGGCGTAGAGAACTTGCCCGAGCCGTGAGTCAGTGGCTGGTGGGGTTGTGTGGGTTCCAGAACTGGGGTCTCTTGCTCTCCCAGCCCAGCCTCCCAGCTGCCACCTGGGCATCCCACTGTCCCCACCAACAAAGCCTCAGCAAGCTCTTTAGAGAGGTGAGTGCCCGGCGTGAAAGCCCCTGCACCGACCCCCAGGATGGCCCTGTGCTCTCAGGACCAACAAGACTGCACCCTCCTGCACGGCCAGGCAGGGCAACTGTGCCCACCTGTGGCTGCTAGACGTCACCAGAGGAACGGGCTGTTTGGGCTCTTACAGAGATGGATGACCTTGCAGGTTGGGAGGTCCAGGGCTCCTGAAGGCTCTCTCGCCTCCCACAATCCATGACCTCATCTTGCAGGTGGGAAAACCAAGAGGTGACTTGCCTAAGACCACAGAGGTGGCATGTGGCAGAGCCTTGGCATGACCAGGCAGCAGCCACAGGGGCCACGGGGTAACTACCACACGCTCTGTCTCTTCCTGACTCTCAGGAAGTCGTTGAATGAGCTAGAAGCCTGGCCCACAGCTCAGAGGCAGCTCAGAGGGGTTCCTGTCCCTCTTGCTGCTCCCCGGGCCGATCATTCTTTCCTTCTAGTCAGTCCTTAGGCTTCTTGTTATAGACCCAGAAGCCAGGGGCAAATTAGCTAAGAAATAAAAGGAAATTTGCTGGCTCCTTTTTACAGGTCATTCTGGGATTAATGGTTGCAGGTATGGCTGTATCCAGGGTCTCAAGCTGTCGCTGGGGCTTTCTCTCATCTGATTGTACGTGGCTGTGGTCCTCTTTCGGTGAGGGGGCTGCTCTGCCCTTCAGTAGGATGGCAGCCAGCTGTCCTCTGAGGGTGTCATCATGGCTCCACACCTAAAAGGAAAAGTCCCTTCCTGACTAGCACCAAACACAGCCACTGTAGAGAAGGGCTCGGAATGGAGCTGAGTTCGCCAGCCAATTCCTGGGCCTCCGCCAGGTGCTTGGACTGGCCTGGGCGCTGGGGGACGGAGCTGGGCTTGAGGTGAGTGCACCCCTGGGCGGACCTCCTGCTGCTGTAGGAGCTGTGACTCGGGCTTCCCGAGGGGCTCTGGGGGGCCACCTCTCTGAGGGCCTTGGACAGACCTTCCTGGTCGGGGGACCCCAGCCCAGGGCATCTTCTTTATGGTGCCCTCCCATCTCGGACCCTCTCGGAGGGTCCTAGCAGGAGCTGGGGAACAGGGTGTCAGTGGGTGTGGACGTGGGAGGAAGAGGAGCGTTGGGCCAGGACCTCTTTCCTGCGGGGATCAGCCAGGGGGGTGCTGCTGGGGCTGCTGATCACAGAACCCACTTCCCCCTCCCAGGGAGGCAGGTGGCCTGATCTACCCATGGCAGCCTCTTCCTCTGGTCAAGCAACTGGGCCCAGAAATGGAATTGCTGTCTTTGGAGCAGGAAGGGAGGGGCCTTCACACTGTGAACAGAGGAGAGAAGGTAGTGCTTATTTCTTATCCCCAAGATAGTGCTTGAAGGAATCCCTGGATCCAGCCAGGCCTGCAGCATGACTTATTCATGAAATTTTCAGTAACCATGAAACAGTGAATTCCCTTTTGTTTCTTTGCTGCTTTGAATTGTGCCCCAGTGGCTTGCAACAACCAGCCTGGCTGACCTGGGGCTGGCTGAGTGAGCTGTTCATCCAGCCTCCCTCCTGCTGATTCTTCCCCGGGCATAACTGTTCAGCGCATGTCATGCTCAGTAGGTGTGAGAGCAGAGCCTGGCTGAGCCCTAAATCTTGGAAGCCTCCCACAAGCCATCCACAATCCCCTGTCCCTCCCAGCTCAGCGCAGGGGCCTTGTCTCCCTGACTGAGGTTCACACTCTTTCCATCTGTCCACACCAGAGAGCCCTGCCTCACTGTCCGCCCCTGAAAACAGAGAAGTCATTCAGGAATGTTCTAGAAGGACAGCAAGAGGACCAGCAGAGTCCCCAGGGCTGTGGCAGGCTATGGCAGGGCAGATACCTGCCCCCCCCCCAGCATTTTTCATGCATAACCTCCCTTTCCTTTGCTTCTTTCACCTGGCCCCGGGTCTGGCCTGTGGGCACGCAGAGGACCAAGGCCAATGTTGACTGAGGCAGACTCACCTCCAGTGCAGGCTGGACGCCTTTTAAAGCAGAAATGGAAACTGTCGCGACGGGGTTGAGTCCTTCCAGCCCCCGCGGCTGAACATCGGCGTCGTTTCTTTTCTTCTTCCCTTGGTTGCACCACCGCGGGGGACATCTTTGCGGAAGCTCTCTGCACACCTGGGTGGACACCTCTGTCTGGTGGAAGAGGAGGAATCGATGATGGGATGGAGGTTCCGTTTGGAGAGAATGGAGCAGAACTTCTGGGCAGTAAAGAATTAACATCATGGAAAGAGAATTCTGGAGCAGGGTTTGACCCCCAGCCTGAGGCTCCAAAGTCACTTTGTGTCCTACTCCATTCGTGGGTGAGTTTATCCCCACTGCCCTCTTCTCGGGAAAGCAACGCCTGTGCCTAAGAGCACAGAGGAAGGTCAGTGGAGACCTGACCGTGGCCGCCTGTGGCACTGTCCATAGTGTGTGCTCCTGGCCTTAGAGAAGGGCAGGGCATGGGGGAGAAGAACTTTGTGAGTTATGAAAGGGACACCATCCAAGAGCGGGCACTGCACAAGGGGCATGGTTTGTATGGCACAAACCTGTGTTTTGAGTTGGAAGATTTTTTTTTGCATTGATTTGTATTTATTCTTTTTTAAAAAAATATTTTAATTTGTTATATATATGATAGCAAAATGCATTTAAATTCATATTGCACATATAGTGCACAATTTTTCATATCTCTGGTTGTGCACAATATAGTCACACCATTCATGTCTTCATACACGTACTTAGAGTAATGACATCCATCTCATTCCACTGTCTTTCCTACCCTCATGCCCCTCCCTTCCCCACCCCTGCCTTTGCCCTATGTAGAGTTCATCTATTCCTCCCATGTTGACCCTCCACTCCCAATATGAATCAGCATCCTTATATCAGAGAAAACATTTGGCATTTGGTTTTTTGGGATTGGCTAATTTCACTTAGCATTATATTCTCCAACTCCATCCACTGACCTACAAATGCCATGATTTTATTCTCTTTTAATGCTGAGTAATATTCCATTGTGTACATATACCACAGTTTCTTTATCCATTAATCTACTGAAGGGCATCTAGGTTGGCTCCACAGTTTAGCTATTGTGAATTGTGACCCTACAAACATTGATGTGGCTGTGTCCTTTGGGTATAGACCAAGGAGTGAGTGGGATAGCTGGGTCCAAAGGTGTTTCCACTCCCAGTTTTCCAAGGAACTCCATACTGCTTTCCATATTGGCTGCACCAATTTGCAGTCCCACCAGCAGTGTATGAGTGGGCCATTTCCCCCCACAACCTCGCCAACACTTATTGTTTGTATTCTTAATAGCTGCCATTCCAACAGGAATGAGATGAAATCTTAGAGTAGTTTTGAATTATATTTCTTTAATTGCTAGAGATGTTGAACATTTTTTTCACATATTTGTTGATTGATTGTATATCATCTTATGACAATGTCTGTTCAGTTCCTTGGACCATTTATTGATTGGGTAACTTTTTTTTTTGGTGTTAAGAATTTTGAGTTCTTTGTATATCCTAGAGATTCGTGCTCTATCTGATGTGTGAGGGGCAAAAAATTGGCTCCCATTCTGAAGACTCTCTATTCACCTCACTGATTGTTTCTTTTGCTGAGAAGAAGCTTTTTAGTTTGAATTCATCTCATTCATTGATTCTTGATTTTAATTCTTGCACTATAGGAGTCTTATTAAGGAAGTCAGGGCCTAATCCAACATAATGAAGATTTGGGCCTACTTTTTCTTCTATTAGGAGCAGGGTCTCTGGTTTAATTCCTTGATCCACTTTGAATTGAGTTTTGTGCATGGTGAGAGATAGGGGCTTAATTTCATTTTGCTGCATATGGATTTCTAGTTTTCCCAGCACCATTTGTTGAAGAGGCTATCCTTTCTCCAATATATATTTTTGGTGCCTTTGTCTAATATAAGAAAACGGTAACTATATGGATTAGTCTTTGTGTCCTCTATTCTGTACCACTGGTCTACAAGTCTATTTTGGTGTCAATGTCATGCCATTTTTGTTACTTGCTCTGTAGTATAGTTTAAGGTCTGGTGTACTGATGCCAGCTGCTTCACTCTTCTTGCTCAGGATTGCTTTAGCTATTCTGGATCTCTTATTTTTCCAGATGAATTTCATGATTGCTTTTTCTATTTTTATGAGGAATGTCATTGGGATTTTTATCAGAATTGCATTAAATCTATATAGTGCTTTTGGTAGTATGGACATTTTGACAATATTAATTCTGCCTATTCAAAAACAAGGGAGATCTTTCCATATTCTAAGGTCTTCTTTAATTTCTTTCTTTAGTGTTCTATAGTTTTTATTGTAGAGGTCTTTCCCCTCTTTCATTAAATTGATTCCCAAGTATTTTTTTTTTTGTTTCTTTGTTTTGAAGCTATTGTAAATGGGGTAGTTTTCCTCAGTTCCCTTTCAAAGGATTTGTCACTGATATGCAGAAATGCCTTTGATTTATGGATGTTGATTTTATATCCTGCTACTTTGCCAAATTCATTCATTAGTTCTAAACATTTTCTGTGGGTTTTTTTTTATCTTCTAGGTATAGAATCATGTCGTTAGTAAATAGTGCTGATTTGAGTTCTTCTTTTCCTATCTGTATCCATTTAATTTCTTTCAACTAATTGCTCTGGCTAGTGTTTCAAAAAACTATGTTAAATAGAAGTGGTAAAAGAGGGCATCTCTGTCTTTTTCCCTTTTTTAGAGGAAATGCTTTCAATTTTTCTCCATTTAGAATGATGTGGGCCTGGGTTTAGAATAGATAGCTTTTATAATGTTGAGATATGTTTCTGTTACCCCTGGTTTTTCTAGTGTTTTGAACATGAAGGGGTTCTGTATTTTGTTGAATGCTTTTTCTGCGTCTATTGAGAGGATCATTTGATTCTTGTCTTTAAGTCTATTGATGTGATGAATTACTTTTATCAATTTCCTTATGTTGAACCAACTTTACATCCCTGGGATGAACCCCGTTTGATCGTGGTGCACTCTCTTTTTGATGTGCTTTTGTATTTGATTTGCCACAATTTTTGCATCTATGCTCATTAGAGATATTGGTCTGAAGTTTTCTTTCTTTGATGTGCATTTTCTTTCTTTGTCTGGTTTTGGAATCAGGGTGATATTGGCTTCATAGAATAGAAAATGTTCCCTCTTTTTCTATTTCACGAAATAACTGGAGGAGTATTGGTATTAGATCTGCTTTAAAGGTCCTGTAGAACTCAGCTGTGTATCCATCCATCTGGTCCTGGGCTTTCTTGGTTTGTAAGCTTCTGATGGCGTCTTTTATTTCATTGCCTGAAATTGGTCTGTTTAGATTGTGTATATCATGCTGATTCAGTTTGAGCAAACCATATGACTCTAGAAATTTGTCGATACCTTTGGTATTTTCCATTTTAATGGAGTGCAAATTTTCAAAATGATTTCTAATTGTCTTCTGCATCTCTGTAGTGTCTGTCCTGAGAGTTCCTTTTTCATCATGGATGTTAGTGATTTGAGATTTCTCTCTCCTTCTCTTCACTAGCGTGGCTAAGGGTTTATCAATTTTATTTATCTTTTCAAAGAGCCAACGTTTTGTTCTGTCAATTGCTTTACTTCTTTCCATTTCATTGATTTCAGCTCTGATTTTAATTATTTCCTGTCTTCTACTGCTTTTGGTGTTGATTTGTTCTTCTCTTTCTGGGGCTTTGAGATGTCATGGTAGGTCATTTATTTGCTGACTTTTTCTTCTTTGAAGGAATGAACTCCATGCAATGAACTTTCCTCTTAGAAGTGCCTTCATAGTGTCCCAGAGATTTCCATATGTTGTATCCATGTTCTCATTTATCGCTAAGAATTTTTTAATCTCCTCCTTGATGTCTTTTGCAACCCATTTTTCCTTCAATAGCATATTATTTAGTCTCCAGGTGTTGGAGTAGCTTCTATTTTTTATTTTGTCATTGATTTCTAATTTCATTCAATTATGATCTGATAGAATGCAGGGTAGTATCTCTTTTTTTGTATTTGCTAGGAGTTGCTTTGTGGCATAATATATGGTCTACTTTAGAGAAGGATCCATGTGCTGCTGAGAAGAAAATGTATTAACTCGTTGATGGATGAAATATTCTACATATGTCAGTGAAGTCTAAGTTATTGATTATATTATTGAATTCTATAGTTTCTTTGTTCAGCTTTTGTGTGTTAAATCTGTCCAGTGATGAAAGAGGTGTGTTGATGTCACCCAGAATTATTGTGTTGTGGTCTATTTGATTCTTAAACTTGAGAAGAGTTTGTTTGATGAACGTAGATGCTCCATTGTTTGGGTCAATATTTATGATTGTTATGTCTTGTTGTTGTACAGTTCCCTTGAGCAGCATGAAGTGTCCTTCTCTATCCCTTCTGATGAACTTTGGCTTGAAGTCCACATTATTTGATATGAGGGTGGAAACGCCTGCTTGTTTCCACAGTCCATGTGAGTGGTATGACTTTTCCCAACCTTTGACCTTCAGTTTGTGGATGCCTTTTCCTATGAGATGAGTCTCTTGGAGGCAGCCTATTGTTGGGTCTTTTAAAAATCCAACGTGCCAGTCTATGTCTTATGATTGGTGAGTTTAGGACATTAACATTCAGGGTTATTATTAAGACATGATTTTTATTCCCAGCCATTTTTGTTTCCTTTTGGTATTCAACTTGACTTGATTTCTCCTTTGATTAGCTTTTCCTTTAGAGTAATACCTCCCTCTGCTGCTTTTCATTGTTATTTTTCATTTCCTCTTCATTGAAAAATTTGCTGAGGATGTTCTGTAGTGCAGGCTTTCCAGTTGTAAATTCTTTTAACTTTTGTTTATCATGGAAGGTTTTTATTTCGTCATCAAATCCAAAGCTTAATTTTGCTGGGTATAAGATTCTTGGTTGGCAACCATTTTCTTTCAGAGCTTAATATATGTTGTTATATGTTGTTCCAGGATCTTCTAGCTTTCGGGGTCTGCATTGAAAAATCTGCAGATATCCTATTTGGTTCCCCCTATATGTAATCTCATTCCTTTATCTCATGGCTTTTAATATTCTCTCCTTATTCCTTATGTTAGGCATTTTCATTATAATGTGCCTTGGTGTGGATCCGTTGTGATTTTGTACATTTGGCATCTTATAAGCCTCTTGAATTGGGTTTTCTAATTCATTCTTCATGTTTGGAAAATTTTCTGAAATTATTTCATTGAATAGATTGTTCATTACTTTGGTTTGGAACTCTATGTCTTCCTCTATCCCCATAACTCTTAAATTTGGTCTTTTTATGCTATCCCATATTTCTTGAATGTTCTGCTCATGGTTTCTTACCATCTTCACTGTGTGATCTACATTCTTTTCAAGATGGCAATGAAGGTGACACAGGATGGAGGTGGCTGCTTTCAGCAATGGGGAGTCAGATGGGGTGGGGGGCTGGGCAATGGCGGTTCGTGATTCATTCAGAGATGAGCTCTGTGGTGCGCAGTGTTGTGGCTGTCGGCTCTCTTCAGGTGTGAGGTCACCAGGTGCAGACAGGCTACTGCACCTAGGGGACAATGGCAGTGGCTGCAGAGTCCCAAGATGGATGTTCCCCAGGGGGAGTCCCACATTGGTAGATGGGGGTCCACATGAGAGTGGCAGCCAGAATTCCTGCATGTGGGTAGTGGCTGAGTGTCCACCTGGGGTGGTGGGTGGATGATGGGTGGATGGTGGGTGGATGGTGGATGATGGGTGGATGGTGGGTGGATGGTGGATGGATGGTGGGGGGATAATGGGTGGATGGTGGGTGGATGGTGGATGGTGGGTGGATGGTGGGTGGATGATGGGTGGATGGTGGGTGGATGGTGGGTGGATGGTGGGTGGATGGTGGGTGGATGGTGGATGGTGGGTGGATGGTGGGTGGATGATGGGTGGATGGTGGGTGGATGGTGGATGGTGGATGGATGGTGGGTGGATAATGGGTGGATGGTGGGTGGATGGTGGATGGTGGGTGAATGGTGGGTGGATGGTGGATGGTGGGTGGATGGTGGGTGGATGGTGGGTGGATGGTGGGTGGATGGTGGATGGTGGGTGGATGGTGGGTGGATGGTGGATGGTGGATGGATGGTGGGTGGATGATGGGTGGATGGTGGGTGGATGGTGGATGGATGGTGGGTGGATGATGGGTGGATGGTGGGTGGATGATGGGTGGATGGTGGGTGGATGATGGGTGGATGGTGGGTGGATGGTGGATGGATGGTGGGTGAATGGTGGATGATGGGTGGATGGTGGGTGGATGGTGGATGATGGGTGGATGGTGGGTGGATGGTGGATGGTGGGTGAATGGTGGGTGGATGGTGGATGATGGGTGGATGGTGGGTGGATGGTGGGTGGATGGTGGATGGTGGGTGGATGGTGGGTGGATGGTGGATGATGGGTGGATGGTGGGTGGATGATGGGTGGATGGTGGGTGGATGGTGGATGGATGGTGGGTGGATGATGGGTGGATGGTGGGTGGATGATGGGTGGATGGTGGGTGGATGGTGGATGGATGGTGGGTGGATGGTGGGTGGATGGTGGATGGATGGTGGGTGGATAATGGGTGGATGGTGGGTGGATGGTGGATGATGGGTGGATGGTGGGTGGATGGTGGATGGTGGGTGGATGGTGGGTGGATGGTGGGTGGATGATGGGTGGATGGTGGGTGGATGGTGGGTGGATGATGGGTGGATGGTGGGTGGATGGTGGGTGGATGATGGATGGTGGGTGGATGGTGGATGGTGGGTGGATGGTGGATGGATGGTGAGTGGATGGTGGGTGGATGGTGGGTGGATGGTGGGTGGATGGTGGATGGATGGTGAGTGGATGGTGGGTGGATGGTGGGTGGATGGTGGGTGGATGGTGGATGGATGGTGAGTGGATGGTGGATGGTGGGTGGATGGTGGGTGGATGATGGGTGGATGGTGGGTGGATGGTGGGTGGATGGTGGATGGTGGGTGGATGGTGGGTGGATGGTGGATGGTGGGTGGATGGTGGGTGGATGGTGGGTGGATGGTGGGTGGATGATGGGTGGATGATGGGTGGATGATGGGTGGATGGACATGTGGGTGAGTGAATGGATGATTAGGTGGGTAACTAGATGGATGGATTGGCATCAGGGATTCCTGTACAGGTGGACAGCCAGGAGTCCTGCATGGGTGCTGATGCCAGTGGTCCTGCTCGGGCATCCAGGAGCCCTGAGTGGGTGAGTAGTTGGAGGTCCTGCTCTGACACTGAGGCCTGGAACCCTGCACGGGCACAGTAACTGTAATTCCTGCATGGGAGCAGCTAAAGGGGTCCTCTATCACTCCAGAGAAGCAGTATTCCCCCTACTTGAGTCCCAGACCATGGAGCGACACGGAATGCTGCCTTCCTCTAGCCCGCCATCTTGGATCTCTGGAAGAAGATTTTTCTTTTGTTGTTTTTTTTTTTTTGCTTTAGAGAATTGGAGAACTGAGAACTGTCTGGGTGGAGGGTACATGGGAGAACAAGGACATTTCTATGAGGTGCCCCTCCTGCAAGGTAACCCTCCTCCAGGGGCCTGTGGAGGGACATCAGGTTTGTTTCCTCTTTCCCTCTCAGCTGGAGTGGAAGGAGATGCATTCATGGGGGAACGGGGTGGAAAAAGCAGCTTAAGGCGGAAGGAGTTCAGTTGAGATGGCGAGGTTGGCGTCTGTGAGCAAGTGCCCCCAACCAGGCTGGCCTGTGGGCTGCCTCTCAGGCACGCACAACCCCAGGATTTAAGTGCCACAGGATCTATATTTTATAGATGAACAAAATGAGGCACCAGGAGCTTAAGTAGCTGGGCCAGGGTCACGGGGCTTGGACACGTGGTGGAAGCTGGATCTGCCTGGCTTCTGAGACCTAGCTCTTCCCCCCAGAGTCATGTAAGGGCTGGACTGGGCTCTGGTGCCGTGACCATGGCTCACACCTCCATGGATCTGGTTTCAGTGGGAATGCTTGGAAGAGCCCCCACCCTTGAGCAGGTTCTGCAACCATCTGTCCAGACTGGTGGACAGTCACCAAGAGCTTCCTGATAGCAGGCTAGACACCTTCCTGGGTCTCCCTTCCTGGGATCAAGGGCTTTGGTTCTGCACCTGGGAGGAGTTAAAGGACCCCCTTCCCACTGCTCTGGGGCCCAGGAATGCAGAGTCCAGGGGAGACTCTTTTGTCTTCACTTGGAACGTGATCCTGCCCAGCCCTTAAGGCGGTTGGCCAATGGGCCATCAGCATGGGTGCCACACTGGCCAAGGGCAACTGTTTGGACTCTGTGAGGTGGACCTCACAGGAGATGAGGCAGGAGGGCAGCACACGGTGAGCACCCAGACTGTGGCTCAGACAAGGACTCTCAGTTAATGAGGGCTGGGGCTTCGCCAATCCCAGGCTGGGGACGGTGGCCCAGGAGCCACAGGGTCTCCGGAAGTCTCCTTTTATGATTGCCTTGGTCAAGCACTTGATAGGCAACTCCTCCCTCCTGTTTATATTCCCAGCTGTTACCAACTCTTGGTGGATGAAGTTCCAGCACGAAGTTCCAATTCCCTGATGGTCCCTCTGCCCCCCTCCATCCCAGCCCTTCATGCTGGATGGGGGAGGGGTCATCCCCAAAGAAGTATTCAGAGAGGACATGTTGGCTGCAGATGCTCAGCTGGAGGCCACCCTGACCAGCATGAAAGAATCAAGGCAGCCAAGGACCCCTCTCCTCGCTGCCTGCTGAGTCTAAGCAGTTTCTGCTGTGGAGAACACTTGCAGACCGCAGATCAGGATTCATCCCATAATCCTGTAAATCTACAAATGTCCTGAACAATAGGTGCCGCAGTCCGGCTGGGCAAAGTAACCGGGAGGTGACAAGCAACTTGAATGTTGAAATGGGAACTGCTTTATTACGGAACAACAGCGGTATATATACCTGATTACACACAGCTTGACTCAATTAGCATCATCCAGATACAGCAATCAGCCAATAAGGAATCCCCACCATCTTAATGGCTCTGTGGTGTTGCCTCACAAACCACTCCTCTTGGCAAACTGCCAGGCGCCATCTTGACTTGATTGCGGCCCTCAACAAATAGGGTTTAAGCAATAAGCAGAAGATCATGATTCCTGCTCTCATGGAGCTGATGGTGAATGAATGGGTGGGTGGGTGAACAGATGAATGAGTGGGTGGGTAAGTAGATGGATGGATGGGTGAATGGTGGGTGGATAGATGGATGGGCAGATAGTGGGTGGATGGAGGAGTGGTGGTGGATGGTGAGTGGATGAAGGAGTGGATGGTGGATGGATGCAGATTAGGTGGGTAACTAGATGGATGGAAATGTGGATGGATGGATGGATGGAGAATGATGGATTGTGGATGAATAGGTAGATGGTGGATGGATGGATGGGTGGATGGTGGGTGCACGGATGAGTAGATGTGAGTGGACAAACTGTCTAAGCTCAAACCTTAGCTCCTCCATTCACTAGTGTGTGAATTTTGATGAGTTGCTTCCCCTCTCAGTTTCCTCAGGTATTAAATGGGGATTGTAATGACACCAACTTTAGAAGGGTTCACAGATCATAAAATAAATAACTATACAAAGTTCTTAGAATAGGGATGGCACAAGGTAGGTGCTATGTGAATGTTGGATTATACGAGTGAAGGAAAAAAAAGAAAATAGCACAAGAAGCTAGGTAACTCCAATCAGTGCTATGGAGGAGAGGAAATGGGGTGCCATGAGAACATTTTACAGAGTGGGGTGGGGACCCAGGAGAGAGCTGACCAAGGCAGGGAGGGAAGAGGAGGTGAGATGAGAAGGGGGTGCATGAGTGTCGGGTGGTGGGGAGTGACAGTGGCAGTCTAGGTTCAGACTGCAAAGGCCCTGTGGTGAGTAGACATGAGGAGCTCCAGGCCTGGGAGGAGGTCACAGGCGAGAGCTCAGTCACAGGCAGCCAGTGTGGGGGAGGGCCTGGGAGGTCAGTGGGGCAGGGCCTGGCAGGGGGTGTCACCTTGCCCCCAGGGCAGTGGGGCACAGGAAGGGAGGGAGGAGTGGTCATCATATTCTTGTTTCCAGAAGATTGAAATTGTCCAAAAGACAAATGGTGTCAGGTAAAGGGCCTTTAGGAGCCCCAGGCTGGTCATCTGAAATAGGTCACCGGAGCTCTGCAGAGCTGGGGACACGGGCCCCTGAGGGTAAGTTGAGGGATGCCTGGGAGGAAGGGACCAGATCCCTGCTCTTTTTTCAAACAGGGAAGTCCTTTAAAGCTGCTTTGCCTCGTGCACATTTTTGAACTTGCACCAGGTCTCCCTGGGGAGAAGGTCCCCTGGCCAAACACCACGGGACGGAGGTGATAGAGGAAGCCACTTCCGAGCCAACCTCTTTATGTGCATCTGGGGACATGGGACCTGGGTGCCAGCTGCACAGCTCTGGTGGAGCCGGGCTCCGGACCCTGCTCGGTTCCTCTCGCCCCAAAAAGTGACTCTGAGCGCAGCCGCTTTGACAGTGTGGATGTGCGGCCCTGAGGTTCCCGAGTGGGAAGCCTGACGTGGGTCTCGCTGCGCCCCCGCTGGAGGCCACCGGAGGGTCTGTTTCCTGTTGTGGGGCTGCTGGTCAGACGCAGGTCCTTGGGGTTCTAGAATGGAAGCCCTGACCCTCGCCGCTGTTGGCTGGGCCCCTCCACAGGTCAGCACGGGCCCACCTCAGCGCCAGCTCGGGCTGGACCTTCTCGTGACATCTTCATCCTGACTTGACTGGTTTTGCATTTGTGTCACTCTTCTGCAGCCAGTGACATTTCTCTGCCTTCTTTTCCTAGAAAAAAAAAATTTAAGTGTTTTTAGTTGTAGATGGACATAATACCTTTATTTTGTTTATTCATTCTTATGTGGTGCTGAGGATCGAACCTGGTGCCTCCCAGGTGCGAGGCAAGCATTCTGCCACTGAGCCCCACACAGCCCCATAGCAATGATTTTTAATCATGGTCAAATAAACGTAACAAAATCCACCATCCTGACTATTTTAAAGTGACTGTTCAGCAGTACCGTGTTCACTCACGTTGTTGCCATCACCACCAACCATCCAGAACATTCTATCTCCTACAGTGAAACTCTGTTCTTGTTAAATACCAACTCGCCCTTCTCCTCCCCCCACCCCAGCGCCCAGCACCCACTCCTTTGCCGTCCATCCTTAAGGAGCCGACTCCTCCAGACGCTGCCCTCCTCCTTGTGCCTGGCTTAGCTCACCTTGCACCTCGTCCCCAGGTTGGTCCCTGCGGCAGATGTGGGATCTCCTTCCTTTTAGAGCTGAATAGCACACCGTGGGTGCGCGAGTCCTGGCCCCCCGGCTCCTCCCGCACCTGTGAGGTCCTGGGCTGGTGGAGGCCATCCTGACAGGGGAGGGGCTCTGGCTCTGGTTGATTTCCGTTTCTCTACTCATCAGAGCTGGTGAGAGGTTCTTGGCTTTTAAAGACTCCCACAACTCGACTGGTCTCCACCCCACACCTGCACAATCCAGAACAATCTGCCGTCTCCAGATCTTACATTAAATCACATCGGCAAAGTGCCTTTGCCAAGCAAGGTGACATATTTGCAGGCTCCCAGATGGAGGCGGGGACTTGCTGCAGAACGTCCTGGAGAGACTCTTCCCTGTCCTCAGACATGTGGAAAGAGAACATTCAAGGACGGGAAATGCATGTGTCGTTGCCTCCACATGGCCCAGGTCCTCAGGGATCCCCCAAGGGCCACCTGTCACTCGCCTCCTCTCACTGTTTCCATCTTGTCATTAAACACAGCTGGGCAGCTCCTCTGGGCCAGGTGTCATGCGGGTGTGGGGTGCAGCGGTGGGCAGGTGCTGCATGGGGACAGGTCAGAGCCGCGCCACACCCCAGAACACGGTGAGGGTGTGGAAGGTGAGGAAAACCCACGGGCTCCGGGACACAAGGCCACTCTGCACTTGGAAGCTCAACAGAGGCTTCGCTGATGAGTTGACCTGGGACCCTAGAGGACTCAGTCAAAGAGGGGAAGGGACACCCTGGGCAGAGGGACAGAGTGCTCAAGGGCCGGAGGCTGGAAGAGACGCTTGTGCTCTGGGACCTGAGCAGTGGTGACGGTGGCCAGGCAGCCTGGGCAGGGGCTGGAGAAGCCAGAGACCCCCTTCTCATTTGGGAAGCATGAATGTTGTTGAGCTCTCTCAAGAAGGGGCTCTCTTCCTTTCTGCAAAAATTGCTGAGCTGCCTCAGCCAGGAGCGGGCGTGGGCCCCCCTTGCTCGGATGCCATCAGGGACAGCGCAGCTTCCGTAAGAGGTTCCTGTCGGTGCTCGCTGGGAGATCAAAACAGTCCGGCTAAGGGGAACTCAAACCTGGGCAACCAGGGGAGGCTTGGGCCTCAGGGGGACCTTCCCCCGCTTTTCCCAGCCCTGCCCCCAGCACTGCTGCCCTCCCCAGCCACCCCAGGTTGGCCCCCTGCCCCCTAAAGAACTTCCCTTTGAGTTGAGTTACAGACTCGTCTTCCTCGGCCCCATTCCCTCGGCTGCAGGAGGCCGGCACGTCGGAATGGCACCTCCCCACAGCGAACGCCAAGCCAAACAGATTAATTTAAGATGCATCTGCTGTAGATTAAACATTTGGAAAAGCCATTTTATAAATATTTCTTTTCTACAACCACATCCCATATGGCCGCGCGCTCCGGCCCCGTTCTGAGGCTGCCGGTGGCCGACACATATGCATTTAATGTACACTGCAGGCCCCAGACTTCTGTTCCGGCCGCCAAGGAGCATTCCAGAGACTCTGCGACTCAGCCCTTGGGGGGGCTTCGCAATCCATGGGGAGCCTCCCTGGAAGTGGGGTGGGCAGGGAGGTGAGCAGATGACGCCCTCCTGCTGTCCTGCCCAGCTGGCTGGCCACAGGCAGCCGCTGGTCTCTGCCCCGCCCTGAGGCAGGCCTGTGGGCTTCTGGGAAACAGTCTGTCTAATGCTCCCTACCCAGCCGTGAGCCCACGGTCAGCCCTGGGCCTCCAGCCTCCTTACTTCCTGGAGACCCTCCTGAGCAGGGCTCCGGGTGTGCCCCGCTGCCCTCTCCCACTCGCCCACGGCTCTCGCTGCACTGCCCACTCTAGTTGAGCTTCTGGGGCAGGCACCAGGCCCTCCGTTACCCCTAGCAGCTGAGGGTCACATCTCTTCTGGCCTCAGACACTCATAGAAAATGGCCCTTCTATGGAGACCCTGGCCTCAAGGTGCATGACCAGGCCCTGGAAGGCCCTAGGATCCTATCCCCACTCCAGCCTTCTTCTTTTTTCCTTTGAGATAATTATGGATTTATGAGAACTTGCAAAAACCATGGAGAGATATACACAGCAGTGTGCAGCTGTGGACAGAGGATTGCGTCCAGGCACAAGGCCACACTGGAAGATGCTCATTAGAGTCTTGACCGGGCAGGACCTCCAGGTCTGAGAAGACGCACCGCAGCTCCGTGGCTGCTCTGGGGCCTATCCCTGGGCTGCCTCCTCTCAGACAGAGGTGGGCTTAGTCACTCTCCAAATCCATATTCACGGGGACTCTGGTCTTTGAACTCTAGTTCTGCCAGGTAGATAAATATGGGAGGGGAGGGATGGAAAGATGGGGGCCCTGAGGTGAGGCCCAGCATGGTGTGTCCAAATAGCAGAGAGAAAGCCAGGTGGGAGGGGGGCAGACAGGGAGGCCTTGCTGAACAGATGTCCCAACCCCAGAACAGCCCCAGGCTGCCCCTGCTCCCAGCCAGTGCAGTTCCACATCCTAAAATCTTCTGAGATGGGGGATGTTGCCAAACCTCCAGGGTCACATTCTTCCCTGCTGCCCTCACAAACAGGCCTCCAGCCCCACCAGGGTGGGGTGTGAGGGACGTAGCAATAGAAATGGCTGCTGAGCTCAGAGCAAGCGCCCGGGAGGGCTCAGGATGGGAAGCCAGGCTGGAGAAGCTGCTTGGGAGACACAGGCCTGGGGCAGGGACATGGTGGCTGAGGACAATGAGAGCCCCACCTGGCCTTCTTACAGGAATGAGGGGACACTTCCTCCTAGCACCCAACCATGTGCTCCTCAGCTGAGGAGTCAGCATTCTGTAAGAAGGAGCCCTGTGCCCACGCGGGTCAGTGAGTCCCTATGCCACCCTGCCCTCTCCTGTGCCCCATCCAGGCCCCTGAGGGCTCTGTCTCTTGTCTCCCTTGTTCTCTGACTTGGTTGGGTTCAGCCAAAACGGACATTTGCGGAATGGAGGGTGGAGGCAGCGATATGGGGTGTTTTCACTCCCCCCCCCTCAATCCAGGCACAGCCTGGCCCTCCATGGACACACTCCCACAGTGTGAGTGCTGAAGGGGACTCACTATGCCAGCCCTCGCCTGCTGAGGCTGGTCTCAGCTGTGTCCCCTTGAGGGTCTTGTTTCCTGGTCTACCTCATCCATGCACATCAGCACAGAAAGCTCCGAGGTTCCTGACCCAGGTCACGCGTAGACCCAGCCTGAGGAGGCCCAGTGGATATATCAGCTCTGGGGGGCGGGCAGTGCCTGGCAGAGGAGCATGGGGAACAGGGAATTCCACACTAACTCAGCCTGCACTGCCAAAGCAGGACCCTCCGGGGAAGGGCGTCACTCCGGCCCTCCCGCCCGGGTCAGCAGCTTGGCAAGCTCTCCAGCAAAGAAGCCAGGGCTGGCGTTGGCCGTGGGCGATGCGCACGTGGGCTAATGGAGGGGCACGCGGGAGTTGAATTTTGAATTTTATTTAATTGCAATTAATTGCATTCGTGGCTGGTGGCTCCTGTTTGGAGAGTGTAGGTCTAGACAGGACGGGAGATGAGTTCTTTAACCCTCACCACTTGCTCTCTAGCCTCCATACATGTTCCAGCTGATTCCTGAAGGCAGCTCTGAGAAGGCTGAGCAGCGGGTGGGGGGACAACCAGGACGACTTTGGAACCCAAGGAAGCGTCTCCCAAGGCACGGAAAGCCTTTGTCAACAACCACCCGAAGCAAAGTGAGGTTTCCCACAGACTTCCCGCCGTGCACTGGGTGAACGGTTTAAATGGACCCTGTCCCAGAAAAATGTGCACGTGTTGAGCAGAAGCTGATCTGTGGGCACATTGAAATTCACCGTGCATCCCGCGCTCTCTCTCGTCCCCAAGCCACATTGGAAATAAACTCCGGCCCCTTTCAGTGCCCTGAATCATGCGGGTGTCTATGGAGGGCCATGAACCTGCCGCCTTCACCTGGAGGGAAATATTTCACTGTGTTTATTGAGAAATTGCCTGTCAGATGTGATGGTTTGTTTGGAGCGCGGCATCCCAAGCTCTGCCTGGCTGGCACGCTGTCGTGCACAGTTTATAGGTATCTGCCAGGCACGGTCCCCTGAAAGGCTCCTTAAAATATGCTTGGTTAAGAACAGCAATGACAACCTTGTTTACCGTTCACATGGAGAATCTTATGGTCTCCTCCTGGCGGCAGCCTGTGTGGGCTCTTACCCACCGCAGGGTGGCCCTGATCCCCAGCTCCGTGCCTGCCACCAAGGCCACCAGCAGACTCCTCTGCAGGGGGGAGCCCGAACACAGGCTGCTCTGGGACTCCTTCCTCTCTGCCTGGGCTGCCTACCCAGCAGGAGAGACGGATCCAGGCCAGGAACCCCGAAGAGGCATCTGTCTGGCTCCGCTGCCAAGACATTTCCAGGAGGGATCTGACGGGCAGGATTAACAGGATGAAGGAATCCATTCTTCCAGCAGCCCTGTGGGAGAGATCCTCCACGGTGGCAAGAAGGTGCAGGCAGGTGCATTTTACGTGGGTCAGGAGCTGGGAGGACCTGTAGGGTCTGGCTGAGGCCCCACGGCACATGCTGCCTCTCCTTGGCCTTCCTGCATCCTGGTCTGGGTCCTTCCCCTGCTGGCCATTGTCTCGCGGGGACTGGAGGGATCCCGTAGCTGTGTCTGACCGTGGAGAGTTGGCAGAGCTGGCAGGAGGCCCTGCCTTGGTCCACACCGCCTTGGGCACAAGCCTGTCCAGGATGTGCGTGCCTTTGGATCAGAGCAGGGCTGGCACACATCTTCCCAAGCATGCTAATGTCCCTCCTGTGGCAGACCCATTGGCAGGGACAGGGGGCATTCCTGACAATGGACGGCTGCCACCAGCCTCTCCCTGAGGACCAGAAAACACACTTTGTACATTTGCCACAACAGGGTTAGGGAACGCGCTAACAGTGACAGCTGGAGGCCTCTGGTTGATGGGTGCAGCCCATGTATGTGGGGGTTTCACATGAAACCCAGGGGGAGGGCTCCGGAGAGGAGAGGGGCAAGAGCCACCTTCCACGAGTTCTCAGGGGCAGGACACTGCTGCCTCCTCGCCTGCCTACCTTTCAGGGACGGATACAGAGCCCTGCTCAGGCACCAAGGCATGTTCATGTGGGTGGGGGGCTGGAGGGGGTAGAGGGCGCCCAAGCTTTTAAAACCTTTGATCTCCTAAGACGCGAAGCAGGAATGGACAAGGGGAGATACAAACATCGGGCTGCCAGCAGCTCCTGAGAGCCCAAGCCACTGCACCCAGGGACTGCCCCCTTGCCCCTTGCCTAACCCACAGCCTCTCACCTTGTGTCTGTGCCCCCAGCCTCACAATCTCAGGAAAGGGGGAGCTCACCTTGCTGTTGGCAGTACCTCCCCCAACCACCCGCCCAGTGCTGCCGAGAGCTCGCTCCAAACCACCTGCCTGGGCTCTGGGGCTGCTCAGGGAACCAAACCACCTGCCTGGGCTCTGGGGCTGCTCAGGAAACACAGGGCCGTCCTGCCCATGGAGCTCCTGGCCCGGCGCATGGTGAAGCAAGTGGGATCCTGCCGTAGAGAGAGGCCCTGCCCACCCCAGGCCATGGATTCCACGAGGAGAGAGTGTGTGGTCTCGCTGATGGAGGCCCAGGGAAGGAGCCCCCAGCATTGTCCCCACACCCTCACTCCGTTCCACAACAACCTCGCACTTCCCTCCTCCTTCCTGGATTCACAGGGTCGGGGAGAGTGCTACCGACCAAACCTCCAACTCCAAGCCCCACAGAGGCCCAGCCCAGCCCTCTCCAGAGGTTTCACACCTGGACATGGAGAGACGCTTCCTCTGTGCTTAGCACCTAGGAGTGTGAGACTCATGCCTTGTGCAGTGCACAGAGTCAGCTCGCTGGGGTCAAAGCCCAGAGGCAGAAAGACCATGCCCGGATGCCGTCCCTGGAGGACGGGGGTCAGATAGTGCCTGGAGGCCTCCCTGAGTTCCTGGCCAGTCCACTGCCTCGCTTATTTCAACCCTGGTGAGCTGGCTTTCTGCCCCTTGCTGCAGAGAGATTTTGGATCCACACAGGGGACCTAAAAGATCCCCTGTGGGTCAGCCATCCCCGTGGAGTGCCTTTAAAACTGGGTGCCTGGAGACGGGCAGCACCAACTTTGGCTTCTTCCAGAGACTTCCTGGAACTCGGAGTCGGCACCAACACCCACCCACCCCGGCCTCAGGCATCTTCCTTTCAGGAAAAAAATCTCGCTGTGAATGGATCATGACATCATCGTCTGACTGATAAATGCAAAAGGAGCTGCTATCAGCTTTCTGGGGTCCAGGAGCAGAGATGGGAGGATTGTTGATGGTTCATGGCTTTGGCAGTGGCCCAGGCGGTCCCGTCCACGGGACGTCAGGAGGAAGTGCCGTCTAGGCAGCAGAAGGCTGAATTTCAGGCTTGTGCCTTAATCTAATCTGGAAAAAGAGCCTTTCTCCACCAGGGTGTGGCTGGGGGCCTTAGAAATGCTGATGTCTGCACACCCAGGCTCCCTGTCAGTATCTGAGAGGGGGTTGTTGCACGTGGAATTCACAATTTCCTTGCACACTCTCATCTGATGCCTGGTTTATTCATGAAAGACTCACCCTTGCAGGCAAGTAGGCTGGAGGTCTTCCGGCTTCACCAGGGAGCCCCAGGACCACACTGTGGTCAGGGACCAGGCCTTTTCTGGATTGGAAAGGGCATCCCCCACCCCAGCCCACATGTTCTCTGAAGTATCACACCTTTGCAGGAACTCACCACCCTGCTGGAGAAAACAGAGTCCCTGGGCAGCAAGGAGAGGGGGTAGGGGTGCAGGGCCCAAGCTGGGATGTTCAGGGAGGGCAGGCAAGGGGTGAGGGCTTCCCCTCCACCCTGCCTGGCCCGGTACACGCTTTGCCTGGTCCCACCCACACCTCCACCCCCAGGGTGAGCTTCACCCTCCTTACTCTGCAGAGGAAGAGACTGAGGCTCAGAGAGGCCACACAACCTGCCCTGGATTCAGCAATGCCAGAATTACACCGTATTCACTCCCAGATCACTGCAGCTCCAAGGCCCATGTTCTTACTAACTAACTACTTTGTTTAAGTTTGAAGTCTTTCTACAAGTCAGAGCCATTAATGTCACGTGGGCCTCCAGAACTGCCTGGCATGAATCAACTTCCGTTTCCTCTCCCACACTCTAGATGATTTCTTGCCTGCTCTGCTGAGTCCCGCCAGCGGCAGGAAGGATGATTTCCAAGCTGGCTCTCTGCTCCTTTGTCTCCTGTTTCATTGGGAAAACTGAGTGGTTGGGAGAGAATTTCTGTGTCCCCTGCTACCTCCTGTCCCTCTTTCCATCTGAAGTCCAGTTCTCTCCTTGGGCACCAGCCACTGTTCCCTGGTGCTCTGGACCATCAAATGTCCCCCCTCTGCTAGACAAAAATGCTGGGAAGTTTTTCCTGCTTTTCCAGAAAAATGCTCTTTACCAACTCCCACGGGAGGCCTAAGCAGCAGTGCCAGCAGGAGCCCCCCGGAGCTCCAGGTGCCCCCCCTGGGGCCCCCTCCCCTCTGGAAAGCCCGTTCCTCAGGATGGACTGGGAGCTGCCACGTTCCTTGGTGTGGGAGCTGCGAGCCAGCGTCGGAGACTGTGGAGAGGTCTCCCTGTCGGCTGCCCTGGGGGGTGGCTTCCTACTTCTTGGGGTGCCACTGGGAGCCTCTGATGTTGACTTTCTTTTATGCCACCTGCCTACCTTTCAGGTCATGCCAACCGAAACAGACCCTCCCAGATGGTGAAAATCTGTTCGATTTTAAGTGACAAAATAACCAATAAACAGAAATAAATATGTTCATTTCACAGGACCAAATTCTCACACTCAGATGAGCGTGTGTGAGATGGTTGAAATCTGCAACCGGGCTCGGGACCATGTCGACTTCAGGATTCTGGTTGTGTGAGTATGTAAGGACACCACGGGGACATGGAGAAGGGTCCTCGGGTTGCTGTTTTGTTTCTTACAAGTGCAGGTGGATCCACAGTGTCCTCAAAATAACAAGTTAATTAAAGAGAGCAAACAGATTCACCGCTGGGTTTGATGAGGACTCAAAGAGGAAGCACATGTCCTGGGCACAGACAGAGGCACCCTCGGGGACACAGGGCCAAACTGAGACCTCAGCCATCACACGGAGCCAGTCATAGAGAGGGACTGTGTCAGCAAAGACCCGGAAGCAAGAGGAAGCACCATTTCCTGGGGACGGGTCAATTCTCTGGGGACAGAAAGAGGAATTCAGTCTGCACAGAGCAAACTAAGAGCCATGTGTTGGGGCTGGAGACAGGTAGGGCAGACCACCAGGTGCTGGGGCCTGCTGCAGAGGACCACTGGTCCCTGATGGGGCTCAGCCGAGCATGCAGACCTGCAGGCTTGGCTCTGAGAGCTCTCTCCAGCTTCCGGCAGGAGACAGTGTGATCTTCTTGCTCCCTGTTCCAGTCTCCCAGGCTGCCTCCGTTCAGAGGCTGGCTCTCCCCAACGGAGGCTGATATGCTGGCAGAAGCTCCCCCATTCTCACTCCTCCAAAAGTGGCTTGTGGAGGGAGCATCCTCCCCGGAGCCCCACGAACAACTGCGGTTCATTCAACCGCACCAGCCTGGGCTGGCAACACACTCACCAGGGCCGGGAAGGTGGAGGCTGTGGGCTGGTGCCAGGGAGGGACGCAGACCTGTTAAGATCCTGTGATCTGGAGGATGGGGTGGACACAGCCTGGGGCTGTCACTCCAAGAGAAGAGTGGCATCACTCTCTGCCCAGGCCAGGTTGGAGGAACAACAGGCTTTTCAGGGAGAGTGGGGTTGGCCTCACGGTCCATAGCCCCCTTGGGCCACGCTCCCAGCAGGTCCTGCAGCATCTGCAGTGTCCCAAGCTCCCCTGGGGTCTGCAGAGCCACACCCAGGGGTTGGCAGGACTCTCACTTCCTGATTCACTGACGGGCACCACCTACCAAGAAAATGCAATGAATTTATAACTTGGTGCTGCCTTCTGGGGGCCCCTGCCAGGCTGCTGTGTGTCACCCACAGAGTGGTGTCTCTGGATCCCTCAGGGCCAGATCCGAGGGAGACGGAAGCCCTGCAGCCACAGAAGGCCAGCAGCTCCCAGCCCTCGCCAGCCCCTGCAGTGGGCACTGCCAAGAAACTGGCAACCTGTAACCTTGAGGGTGCTCTTTCCCCACTTGGAGACTCCGTTCCCTCATATCTAAGTTGGACACGAGATGAGAGGACGGTAAGATTTCAAAAATGTTAGTTAATGCGATTACTATTATGAGTTCATTACACAACTTAGAATGTGGCTTCTAGCCCGTGCTGTTCGTGGGGCTTCTGTTGAGCCCTCCCCCATTCTCGCTGAACACTGAACACCAGGGCTGTGTGCTCCTGAGTGGAAGGGTCCCCAGGGAGCGCACTGGGCTGATCCCACAACAGGGACAAAGGCCCGACACTGCATTTCTCCTAGGACCCAAGGAACCCTTGGGATGGGCTCATCAAAGAGAGAGTTCTAAAGATTCCCTGGCACCCAGGGGTCAGCGGGAGCCCAGGTCTGCCATCCTGTCCAATGCAGCCAGTCCTCCTGGGGCTGAGCTTGGCACCTGAAGGCTCCAGGGCCCCAATACCCAAGGGGCTCCAAAGAGGTCAATCTCTGAGCATACCTCATTCCTGCCAGTCAGATGGCAGGAACAGGGAAGAATGCCCTTTATCTCCACCCCTACTCTACCTGGATGGGCGGCTCTGGGGGCCACAAGCAGCGGCTGCCTGCGAGGGCTCTGCTGCCATCCTGCACCCATGGCTCTGCACACCACCTGGCTTCTGCCTGCTGAGCATCCGCCGCCCACACCTGGACCTCTTGGGCGAGCTCCTGGGCCTGAACAGAGCTGGGCCTACATGGCCCTGCCCGTCATGACAGGTGGTGCCCAGGCTGGAGAGGAGAGCTGACAGCTCCAGGGTCAGACTGAGCTGGGACTCCCACCTCTACCCTTCCTGGCTGCTTTCTGTCCCAGGCCGTCCCTGTCTAGTCACCTGGGGTCTTCTTGGAGGGGGCCTGGCCTTAGTGACATTCAGAGATTAGGTCACGTCCACTCTGGGAGCACACAGCAGAGTTCAGCCAGCGCCCGGTTGAGAGCACACAGCCCACCCTCTGCGTCTGGAGAACAGCAGACCCTGGGATTCTGAGCAGAGCGACTGCGGAGAGCCCCCTGCGGGATCACCTGGGCACCTCTGCATCACCCTGGGCCCATGGGGTTGCCGAGCCCATGGGCAGGCTGCCTGTGCCTGGTAGGCCACTCGGGGAAGGACTCTGGGCTGCGAGGTGGGAGGTGGACTGGGTCCTGGCTTCTCCACCTGTCGGCACGTGGCCTGGGAAAGCTTCTGCAGCCTGATCTGCACCCTGACTGGAAGCTCCTCATGGGAAGGCACAGGCCACCTGCTCCCCTCGTGGCCGAGGCCCTGAACCCTCTAGGCATTGACCGTTGGGTGTGAGGAGGCTGGTGGTGCAGGCTGGGTCGGCTGCTCTCTGCATCTGTTTGATGCACCTCTCCTGGTGGCACTGAGCGACCCAGGGCTGAAGTGTTCCAGAACCCTCCTCCTCCACGGGGCGCCCGAGCACCTGGGTCACTCTCCTGATTTAAACCCAAATCCCAATGTGTCAGTTCCCAGGCAGAACCCAAATGACAAGGTCTGCACCTGGGACAGCTCTGGCCACGTTGCTGCCTGTACTGTAGACCTGCACCCACCAGAACTGGACCTGACACGGTCACTGACTGCCCAGCCAGGGAGGGATACGGGGTCCTTCAGAGGAGGGACTGAGGTGCACAAAGCATGACAGGTGTGTGGGCAGAAACACAGAGCAGGTAGACAGAAGTGGCCACAGAGAGAGGCGGGCAGGCAGGAGGGTGAGGCTTGGGTGGAATCCAGAAACGGTTTCTTTTATCTAGAATACAAATTAAAACAAGGAATTGGAGTTCTTGTTTGTGTGTTTCATTTTGTATATTTATTAGTATATTTCCCATCCTCGAGAAAATCACAGAAATAAATATTCCCTGGTGATAACAGCAGAGCCCTGCCACCTTGGGTTCCTGCTAGTGGGGGCAGGTGTGTGGGGCTGCGGATCCCAGCGTGGGGAACACAGCTGGTGGGGAAGTGTGGCCTCCCTCCGGCAGTTAATGGAGTTAATTACACACTGTAAACAGCCTCGAATATAATTAATGCTGGAGGCCCAGGGCTGGGACAGACGCCCTGTGGAGACTGGCATCATCAAACAGTGGTGGGGCGCTGAGGCTGGTCCCTTCAGGAGACATCGCAGCACCCGCTGCTCCCTGGGGCAGGCTGCAGCCCCTCCCGCCCCTGCCCCGCGCCCTCCCAGGACGGGGCCTGCCTTCCGACTGGACCACATCCTGGCCCGGTGCCTGGCTCAGCAGAGGGGACTGGCTCTGTCCCAGAGTTTATGCTGTCAACAATGCAGCCAGTGTCCCAAGGCCCCTGGGAGTCTAGGATGGGGGCTGTTCTTTGGGGACCAGAAGCTCAGTGGGTCTGAGGCTGGCTGGCTCACCGTTTCCTCTTCTACCCACCAAACCTCTCCACCTGCAGCCCCCAAGCCCCGAAGCCTGGAGTCTGCCCTGAGGCCTCCCTCCCTCCTCTGAGGTCCAGTCTCACCTTCCATCTGATCTCTGGTTCCCATGAGCCGGGCTCACATGACCTAGCGTGGTCAACGGGCCTCCCCAACGCTCTGCATGTCCATGCCACCGCCTGGACCAAGCCCAGCCACTCCACCAAGTGCAGCTAGGGCCTCCCAGGCTCCCAGCATCCTCTCCAGCCCCTCCAGCATGAGACCAGCAACACCAGCCTGACCAGGTCCCTTGTCTGCCTGAAGTCTTCCAAGAGCTGCCCACTGTCCTGTGACAAGACCAAGTCCTGACCAGGCACGGCTGGGGCTGCCGTCCTCAGGTTCTCTCTCCCTCTCCACCCTGAGCCAGAAAGCTTGGGCATGTTTGCATATCCAGCTTAAGCAGACTTCCCTCAGAGGAGCCTCCCTGCCCTCCTTGGGCAGGACCCCACAATGTCACCTTCACTCATCGTGTATATTTTTGTAATTACAGTGGGTCCTCTGTATCCGTGGACTCCACATCCAACGTTTTAGTCCACAGTGGATAGAAGAAAATTGTGTCCACACTGAATGTTTGCAGACTTTTTCTTGTCATTTTCCCTACACAGGACAGCATAGCAATGATTGACAGCATAGCAATGATTGACAGCATAGCAGTGATTGACGGCATAGCAGTGATTGACAGCATAGCAGTGATTGACAGCATAGCAGTGATTGACAGCATAGCAGTGATCGACAGCATTTACACTGTATCAGGTACTATGAGTCATCGAGGGAATGACCTAAAGTGTGCGGGAGGATGTGAGTAGGTTGTGTTCAAATATTGCACTATTTCATACGAGGGACTTGCACATCTGCAGACTGGTCATCTAGGGGTGGGGTCCTAGAACCAGGTAGTTCCCTGTGGACACTGAGGGACGACTCCATTTGTTTAGTATTTTCTTTCTCTGACAGTTTTTTTAAAGTTCTCGGATAGCAGGGCCAATCTGGCCTGTGCATTTCTGGATCTGCCGTGCTCGGGACAGGGCCTGACCCAGTGTCTGTCTTCGTCATTGAATAGAGGAGCGAATAAGCAGCTGAATGGGAACAAACGGCTTTTACTTGTCACACACGGAGGCAACACGTTACATTTTCTGCCCTCTCCTTTGTGACCCACCCTGAGCATGCTGTGTATTTCTGGTTGGATCATTGTCATTTGTCTTTGAAGTCCTTCAGGTTTCCGGGTACCGTGAGGTTTCGGGGCTCTGGGCACTAAAGATGGCTATGAATTAGTTCGTGTTCCTCTGTCTCCTTGCCTCCTCCTGAATATTGACCACTTGGGGTCTGGGGGCTCAGCTGTGGGCTTTGGTGAGAGACGCCCTGCACCCCAGGCTTTGCCATAGGGGCTGCTGGCCTCTGCTTCCATCCACTTGGGCCGGGATCCATCCAGGTGGAGTCGGCCGCCTCTGACATCACCGAGCTGTGGGGAAGCCCCTGAGAGCCACAGCGGGTTACACAGAGTGACAGGGACAGAGACACCAGCCAGCTCCCTGTCCCTGGCCCCCAGGGTTGCCATATGTCCCAAGGAGTAAGCCAGGATGCCTGAGGCCATCCCTGGCACAGCGGCAGACGGCAGCACGAGGCGGCTCAGCCTCGGCAGAGGGTTCGGTGCTTTCGGACCTTAAAACTCACCACGTCCACCCCTCATCACGCTTACATGTCCTCCTGGGGAGAGCGTGCGCTCCTGCAGACCTCCTCCGCAGGAGGAGGGAAGAGCAGCCCACCCCGGGCCTGTGCCCCTCCTGGACAGGACGTTCCTTTGGTTTCTGTCTGGAGAGGGTTTCCTTGTGGCCTTTTATTTCCAAAACAGACACTGCAGATGGTTTTCATTATCCATGTGACTGCGGGAGATTCTAACCCCAAAGGCAAGACCTATATTTTAAGAACATCAGTCAAGAAAATCAGGAAGAAAACGGCATCCAGAAGGAATGGGACGCTCCAGAATGGGGAGGGGGCCGCGCCCAGAGCCAGAGAGCCCCTGCTCTGCTCGTGACCTGGCCCCAGGCCTGATCCTCGGCCTCCTCTTCCGTGGACCTGGCCACTGGCCGCCGGCTGGGGGTGGGCTGGCCTTGTGCAGTGTCTGAAGTCGTCTTGGCGGCACAGCCGATGGCCCTGCGGGGTCTTGGTGGCCGTGCTGCGTGTCCTGGCTGCACACGAGCCTGCTCTGCGGGGCTGTCTGTGTGTGGAGGCTCTGGGCACCGGCAGCTCCCACCTCCCTCCATGGAGACGCTCTCCCCGTGGCCAGGGCTTGGGCCAGCTGCACCACAGAACCTGCCTTGGTGTCCAGCAGGACCGAGGGCCTGGCACAGACTCTGGGCAAGTTCATGGGTGGAGGAGCAGGCCAGGGCCCTGGAGAGGACACTGGAGGAGGAGGGTCACCGTCCTCACTGTGGAACGGTTGTTTCTCTCAGGGCAGAGGAGGCTGCTCCTGGGGTGGTCGAAATCCTGACGAGTGGAGGGGGACTTCAGATGACTCTGAAGGGGTGAGGGGGAAGGTGTGGGCTTCCATGAGGGAAAGAACGGGTGCCGAGCAGGCTGAGCCTGGCTGGGGGAGGGGAAGTGGAGCCAGGTCAGGTGCCCTGGGGAGGGAAGCCGGAAACCAGTGGGGTGGGTGTGAGGATGATCCCGGATGGTGCACGGATGGTGCACAAAGTGCTCTCCACTTGGTGGCCCAGTCACCTTCTCCAGACCTTCCTGAAACTGAGCCAAGAGCTGTCTGCTTTTGCTCAAATCCTGCAGTGACTTCTCAATGCCTGAGGAGAGGGACTGCAGTCCTGCCAGCGTTCCATCCTGTGGGTCTTGGCTCTGGCCTCCTTCCTTGACCTCACTGCACCCCACAGGGCCTCTGGCTCTTCTGCTTCAGACACACTGGCCTCTCAGTCCCTTGTGCTCCTTCTGCTCTCTCCTACCTCAGGGCCTTGGCACATGCTAGCTGTTCCCATTGGTGTGCTTTTCTCTCCTCTTGCTCGCCTAATTAATAACTCCTCATCTTTTACAGCTAGCATTTCCTTTAGGGAGCATCCCATGACCCTACCTGGATCCACTTCCTCTCCTAAATCCTTCCAGCCCCATGAACTTCTCCCTCTGATCCAAGTCAGAGATTGTGCATTAAGAGCTGTCTTCCTCACAGGAGAGCTCCCTGAGGGCAGGGACCTCTATCTCTTGGCTGCTCCTGGCACCACCAGCACCAGCTCAGGGCGGGTTGGGTTGCTAAGGATTAATTTAAATGAATGGATGATATAATCCTTTCACTCAGGACACATGAGTGACCCCTGGGGTCTGGCTTGACCTGATTTGCTTCGGATTCACCTGGAACCACCCAGACATTTCCTTCGTAGAGAGCAAGTCGTGGTGGATTCGCTGCCCGTGAAAGAGGGGAAGATTTGAACTTATTTTTACTTGTATGGTGCTAGCAGAGGAACAGGTGTCTAGGTCCTAGCCCGCTCACACACCATGACACCCTGATTCGCCCCAAGCCCAGCGCGGGCTGTGGCTCATCTCCCCTGGTCCCTGCCTCACACCATCCACAGACAGCAACTCTGAGTGTCGGCGTCACTTCTCGGTGACTCGGTGTTCATAAGCAGGACACAGGAACCTTTGGTGGGAATGGGAACGAGTGCTACTGTGGGTGGTGCCACCCCTCGAAACGATGGTCACACTAGGACAGGCACGGCAGGACAGGAAAGGTGCCCGCCAAAGACACAGCCTAACACCCAGGAACCTGCCCACAGGGATCCGCCTGTCAGTCCCCAGGGCCTGGCCACCTGTGCGTTGAACTGTGGGCTGCCTTCCTGCTTGGTTTGACCTCGAAGCACCGACCCCGCAGGGAAACGCCCACCAGTCCCCCAGGCACTTGCATGAGACGCACGTGACAGCACTGTTCCCTGCAGACCCAGACAGGAAGCAGCCCACGTGCCCACCAAATGGCACCAAGATCCCGACACAGACTGCCAGGGTGCACAGCAGAAGGGCGAGGAGGGGTGAACCAGGGTGGGCTGCGACTGCCACACTCGGTCACACGGGGCTGGGCAGGAGGATCAGGCCCAGGGGAGTTCCAGCCTCACACAGCTCAGCAGGGCGCCCTGCGAAGCGCAGAGGCATGGTTGTATGGCTGTGCCCTTCAGGGGAGGCGGTGGCACCGTGCCGTCCCTTGGAGAAGATTCAGGCTTAGGGTTCGTGCACTTCTCTGCATGTGAGTTCTACACACTTCTCAAAACATCTCCCTAAAAAATAAAGAGAACACGGGGAGCCCCTCCCTGGGTCATCTCTGCACCCTCCCTCCCCCCGCCGTGCCTGGCTGAGCGCTTGCAGGAGTTTGGTGAATACACGCTGAGCGGCCGAGCAGGGAGTCAGAGGCCTTGGAGGCAGAGCTGCCCCGAGAAGAGGGGACTAAAGGGGCCGTTTCTACTGCGAGAGCCGAAGGGGAGGGGAGGTTCGCGTGGCCTCCGGTGGAAGTGGGGCGGCCTGGGCTCTTCCTGTGTGTCTTCTGCCTGGAAGGGGCTGTGGCCCCCAGAGCCAAACCTGACAAGTGCCCAAGTTTGGGGGCAGGGGAGACAGGGGAGACGGGGTGTGGACGCAGTGACCAGCTCGCCTGGCTCCAGGGCCAGTGCCAAGCCTGCAGAGCCTCCCCTTCCAGGTGGGCTGGGCGTGTTTGGACAGTTATCCCAGGACACCTCCTGAGGGCCCCCGAAGAGCCTGCGAGGGCCGCTCCACCCTGCACCAATAAGGCTGCCCTCAACTTCCTTCATTGCTGAGGTCCCCAGTGAGCTGTGGCCAGAGGGCAGTGGCTGCCAGGGATCCCTGCCCTGCCTAGAGTAGGTGGCGGTGGACGCCACAGCGGGGTCCCTGAATCGGGCCCAGGGAGGCCATCGGGGTGCAGCGCAACGAGCCCCTCCCCCTTCCCAGGAAGCTCCTTCTGGCAGGACGTAATAAAGAATCTTTTAATCTTTGTCACCGTGGGTAGGCAGGGAGGTCAGAAGTCTCCATATTTTAAAGGGAAATTTTAATTAGTATGTAAATTCAACTCACAGCCTTAAAATGTCATTTGCTAAGTAAATGCTGCTGCTCTCGAGTTCAGGTGTTTATTTGATCCTGTCCTGCCCGGCCGTCTTTGTGGTCTTCCCAAGTGTGTAACAACAGCATTTCAAAACCAGAATGAAACTCTCCTCTGTCACAGCATGCCCGGCTGTGGCTCCGCCGACGGCGCTGTGACTGGAATATTTTAAGGAGCCAGCCTCAGGCTCCGCTGGCGCACACCCCTGCCTGCTGGAGATGCTTCTGGGGATGCAGAGGAGCCCGAATCTGGATCTCCGAGCAGCCCCACTGAGGAGCAGTGACCCTGGCCGCACCCCTGGGTGATTGCCAGTTACCTCCCAGGAGCATCCAGGGGTCCAGAAGGGTGGACACGGAGTAGTTATGTCATATGTGCCCAGAAAACCCATGCGCAACCACCTGCAGAGGCAAGAGTACAGGCAGGTGATGGTGGCCACTGTCCACTTCATTTCAAAATAAACCATGACTTAATGGGAGGGTCCAAAGGGCAGGAGGTCACCGTCCTGCTGTGTAGTGCCCCAGAGTCTCCCCAGTCGTGATCAAAGTGTGTTCTGGATGTTAACGAAGCTTCATGGAACCAGCACGTGTGCCCGTGTGCACACAGACCTTGCGTCAGCACAAGCCCCTGTGTCCCCGTGGGAGACGGCTCATCTCCCAGCCGTGTCTAGACAGCAGGTGTACCATCCACTGCGGGGCCTGAGCTGGCTGTGTGTGTGCGTGTGTGCCTGTACATGTGTGTATGCGTGTGCATGTGTGTGCACATGTGTAAACATGTGGAAGTGTGCATGCACATGCCTGTGTGTGAGCCAGTGGGGGGGGGCAATTCTGCCAACCTCCACATCTCCCAGATGCACAGAAGCAGGCTGGAGACCTGAGGCAGTGGCCTCCCATGCCCAGCGTCACTTCCTCTGTCCCCCCAGGCCCAGCCGGTGAGGAGAAAGAAAGGGGGCAGTGGAGGAGTCCGGGAAGCTCTCTTGGAATAGAGATGTCACACGGGCTCTACCACTCACCCGCTGAGACCACGGGTCCCAAACCACCTGCCCCCGCTGCTACCCTCAGCCCCCATCTTCTCCAACTCAGACGTGGTGCCCTGGGCACCCACATGGTCAAGCCCCAGAGCCAAGGTGTCATCTGTGGCCTTCCCCGGGGCTCCACCAGGTGCAGAGGAGACCTGGGAGAAGGATCAAGTGCAGCTGGAGGAAACAGGTGGCTTCTGCTCCCTCGATGTGGTCAGCAGTGGACACTCCAGCCCCCCACAAGCCCAGGCTGCCGGAACGCTAGTTGTGCTTAAACACTCTCTTTGGGTGATGGAGTGTTTATGTTGTAAAATCCAAGTGGACTCTATAAAGACCCCCCTACATCAAACCTGCAGGAGAAAAGACTCCCTCAGGCAGAGACAGGGG
Organism: Urocitellus parryii; assembly: GCF_045843805.1. Taxonomy (NCBI): domain Eukaryota; kingdom Metazoa; phylum Chordata; class Mammalia; order Rodentia; family Sciuridae; genus Urocitellus; species Urocitellus parryii. Next base: position 186,683,318 of record NC_135536.1, read on the forward strand.
CCTCAAACCGTCCTCTGTGCCTCACTGGTGCAGCCATTAGACCAGTGGCCTGGACACCTGCCAGGAGCAGCCTGCGCTCAGCCCTGGGCAGAGAAAGAAGGAAGGTCTGTCCCGGGAACCGACAGGGGTGCACCTGGGAGACAGCCAGGTGGCTCTCTCCTCTGCGCCAGAGGAAGCCCTGGGGCAAGCCACAGGGCACCTTGGCTTAGGGGCTTGGCCACGTGGGTGCCCAGGGTGCCACATCTGAGTTGGAGAATTTGGGGGCTTGGGGCAGCCGCGGGGGCTGGTGGTTTGGGGATCGTGGTCTCTGCTGGTGAGTGGCAGAGCCGGCAAGAGACCCACCCCTCCTAGAGGCCCTGTCAGCCCAGCCTGGGAGCCCCTGGCTCGGGAGGAGAGACAGAAGCGTCACCTCCATAGGACACGAGCTCATGTGACGAGCCGGGGGGCAGAGGACAGGCCAGCTCCTGGAGCAATGGGCTTGGAGCACAGATGGAGAGGCAGGAACCACAGGCCAGAGGTGACACAGATGGGAACCGAGGCCTGAGCCCTTGTGAAAAGCAAAGTGGGGTGTCCAAGGGTCGGGCTGTGTCCCAAGCCTGTCTCCCCACACCCCCAGACTCCAGCTCCGGGATGAGCTGGGATGACAAGCCCATCCCCTCCTCCTCCACCTTGAGGTGGAGAGCCTCGGGCTGTGACCCTCGGGCAGGGCTGTGACTCCTTCCCCCCCCCCTTGTTATCCTAGGCCTCCTTCCTTCACTCACTCACCCTCCTGTTCAGCTGGCCTCATGGAGAACCGCGTAGGTGCCAGGCGCTGCTCCAGGAGTGGAGCACAGCGGGAAAGATGAGATGCTTGCAGCCCTCGAGGAGCTCCCACGTCTGGAGAGCGGGCAACCCAGGGTGGTAGTGTGAGTGCTGACTGACTACCCCGCAGCTGTTCCCCGTAGCACGGGACTATGACAACCCCCAGGCCCATGCACAGGTGCCGTGGACACCTCCTGTAGATGCGTAAGTCATGCCTGTGGGCTCCTGGCTGGTGATCTCTGTGGTTTTATCCCTGCCCCACCTCCCACCAGTGCCTGGTGCCGTGGGATGGAGGTGCGTGTCCCCCAGAGTTCATAGGCTGAAGCCCCAGTCCCCAAAGACATGGTGTTCGGAGGTGGAGGTGAGAGGTGCTGAGGGTGGAGAACTCCTGCACAGAATTAGTGCCTGATTAAGAAGAGGCTTAAGACCTGCTCTCTCTCTCTCTCTCTCTCTCTCTCTCTCTCTCTCTCTCTCTCTCTCTCGGCCACATGAGGACACAGCGAGAAGGTGCCACCTGCAAACCTGGGAGGAGCAACCCTCGCCAGACACCATCTGCCAGCCCCTTGACTTTGGACTTCCCAGCCTCTGGGACTGCGGAGTAAGCGTTGGTTATTTAAGGCACAGTCGCAGGGCGGGTCTGCTTCGGCAGCTGGATATGACTAAGACGCTTAGTAAAAAGGGAGCGGCACTTGAGCCCCGTGTGGTGGTGTGCACCTGTCATCCCAGCTACTTCCGAGGCAGAGGCAGGAGGATGGCGAGCTTGGGCGCAGCCTGGGCAACTTAGTGAGAGCCTGTTGCAAAATAAAAAAGCAAAAGGCTTCAGTGGCAGAGCCATCGGCTCAACCTCAGTGCCACACACCCGTAGAAAGGGTGCACTGGGAGAGACTTTGCCTCCCGCGAAGGCAGCCGGGGTGAGAAGAGCAGCTGCGGGAGATGCAGGAGCATTGGCGCCTCTGCTGAGCAAGAACCAGAGCTTGATTTTACTTTGCATTTCCCTGAACATCCATCCCCTCCAATCAGCGTAGGAAACTTCGGTCTCCTTACTCACCAGCCGCTCTGGGCGAGCTCTCTAATCCAGCTCCCTGTTGCAAAAAATTGGGAATTTCCTGAAACCCTGATGCTTCTTTTCAGTTCGAGGCCACGATCTGAACACTCATTTAACTCCCCACCTTCCAAGTTCCCACTGGTGTGACCAGATGTTTCAAGCAGCTTTTTCACTGCTGTGACCGAAAGACCTGACAAGAACAACTAGAGGAGGAAAAGTTTATTTGGGGCTCATGGTTTCAGAGGTCTCAGTCCACAGACGGCCGACTCCATTCCTCTGCACCTGAGGTGAAGCAGAACATGGTACTGGAAGAGTGTGGCAGAGGGAAGCAGCTCAGGATGTGCAGCCGGGAAGCAGAGAGAGCTCTCTTTACCAGGGACAAAGTTTAAACCCCAAGGCACAGCCCCACGGACCCCCTGCCCCCAGCCACACCCTAGCTGCCTACAGTCACCACTCGGCTAAGCCCTATCAGGGAGTCAGTGCTCTGGTCAGGTTAAGACTCTCATAACCCGTCATTTCTCACATTGTCTCACACGTGAAATTTGTGGGGACACCTCACATCCAAACAGTAACACCAAAGCAATACAATAACGGCTTCAATCAGCCATGGGCACCCCTCCATTCCCAGGACCCCATGAGTGTGCACACCGCACTGAAGAGGGCCCCAAGTGCAAGGATGTATGGCCGGGTCTCTAAACACAAGCCTTCGCTGCATATAGTGCTCAGTGGCAGTAGCTGTCTGTAGCTGTCAGGTGAAGTGTCTTTCCTCGTAATTCTGGCTCTTCCTGATCTTGCCTTTGGTGCCATCTTTAGGACCTAAGGCCCAGGAGGGGCTGGGGATAGAGCTCAGTTGGTAGAGAGCTTGCCTCCCATGCACAAGTCCCTGGGTTCAATCCCCAGCACCACAAAAAAAAAAGAACTTAAGGCCCAGACTATTTGCCCACTGACATGGGCAGGGGATAGGAGCCTTGTGCAGCCCAACACACGATGGGCCAGTCACCTGGGTGGGAGTCATGAATGCTGATGTCCATGTGCCGAAGAGGAGATGGCCATCCCATCTCCCAGCCGGGCTGACAGGGGTCAGGGGCAGGAAGTTGATCTAAGAAGGACAGACTTCAGAAACCCAGGGGAGACACCCAGGAATCTTCTGTTCACCGGCATCATGGCTGAAGGGCTCCCCCTCCCGAGGTGTTTCCTCCCTGGGACGAGGAAGGGCAGCTCAATGGCACAGCCTGGTTCCTTGTTCCAGCAACATCTGCTCCTCCTCTTTCTTGCGGAGAACCCACCTCCCGTGACTGAGCCACTGCCAGGCCCTGTGACCCAGTCCCAGCCACAGTGTGTGAGAGACTGTGCCAAGTGCCTCTGACGCCCCTTATGTCCCTGTGGAGCACTGGGCTTTTGAGTTAGGGACGCCAGAAAAATACAAGCGATGCCGTAAAATTTGAATGTCAGATAAACAATGAATACATTTTACTAGAATTATGTCCCAAATATTGCATGAGACAAATACTAAAAATTCTCTGTTATTGAGAGCATGCCACATGTCATTGGGAATACTGTACTACAGACTTGCTGAATCTGATGGCCCCGTTCAGAATGCTTTTGACCCTTGCCTGCGACTCGGTGGCTCTGGCCCACAGCAGAGGGGAGGTGGCCAGGAGTTCACCCTGAGCCCACCATCGGCCAAAACCAGAGAGCCAGCCTTCGAAAGCCCAACCCTCGCCTGGAGCAGGCAGGAGAGCGTAGGCCACCACGTGGCTTTGGCTGCCAGGAAGATTATTCCAGGAATTAGAGACAAACCAGGCAGCCAGGGGCCAACCTGGGCCAGGGCCTCGCACTGTGTAAAACTGGTCAGCTCTCTTGAGGGCCAGGGAGGGTGGCATGGGATTTGGGGGGCGGGTTCAACATGGCGTCCAGGGAGAGGCAGCTCCGTGGAGTGAGAGCCGTCACACACACACACGGCCCAGAGCAGGCCGAGCAGGTGCTGGGCTCCCTGAACGTCATCCCCACAGCCCCGTGCCACCCGTTACGAATGTGCAGGTGAGGACGCTGAGGCACAGTGAGCTGAGGGGCAGGGACAGAGGGTGACACTGGCCAAGCCCAGAGCTCCTTCAGGAAAGCAAGAAACAGGCCACTGGGGAGCAGGAGCTCACGGGAGTCAGCCAAGATGGGGCCTCGGTTCCTGCTGTCGACAGGCTGCGCTGGCCAGCCAAGAGGGGCTCAGGGTGACCAGGTGGGGCCTGGAGAGGGGCCAGCGAAAGGTGGCGAGTGCCGACAGTCCTCGCATCCTCCACAGCACTTGCATGGCATGGGGAAGGCATTCCGGCGGGTTCCATCTGACTCAGGGACAGATGTGTGACATGGGGCAGGAGCAGCTATATCCACCCACTCCGTGGGCCAGGAGGGGCCGAGTCACAGTCCTTCCCTTGGAGCCCCCGGTTCTAGCCGAAAGGCCCCAGGAGGACGAGCCACAGTGGAAAGCAGCCTCCTTCACAAACAGTGCTGAAGCAGAGCAGGGGCTCTTCCTGTCGCGCCACCCAGGCAAGGGACAGCAGCCTGGCTTTCGTGCTTTTTCTTCCCTGGTGGAAGGAGGAGCCACCTCTGGACTCTTCCTCTCTCCAACCAGCTCTCTAGCTGCCCAGGAAAGCCCACAACCCACGCCTGCCCCGCCCTCTCCAGGTCACGTGTTCCCAGTGCACCCCGTGTCACGCCCACCAGGCCTCCCAGCTCAGGCAGGTGCTGGTCACCCACTGCTCATGCGAGGAACCCAGGACCACTCCTGCCTCCTCCCCTCTCTGGTGCAATCCCACATGTCAAGCTCCAGATACTCTCGTCCACTCCTGGTCTGACCGCTGCCACCAGGACCCCTTGGATCTCTGTACAGCAGCCAGAGGCCCAGGTGCGTCCCACAGTCTCATGTCCATTCCAGCTCCAGCTGGCTGGTCTCCACCCAGGGCACCCCGTCACCAGCCAGCCCAAGCCCAGGGACAGGCTTCAGGGATCCCAGACAGGCCAGACACCCATCCTGTGCCCTCTGCTGGACTGAGAAGTTCCCAGAGGCAGGGACAGTGTCCACCGCTGCACCTCCTCCAGGGGCCCTAAATGGTGGTGTTTGTATTTATTCGTGTAACTAACCCACACTTCTTTTTTATGTGCTCGGCTGTTCTAAGGAATTTCCGTATATTAATTATCTCATTGACTCTTTACAAACCCCCCGGAGGACTATTTTGTGTGTGTATTTTACTAGCAGCCAGGAAACCAGGGCAGGGAGCCGAAACCGCTGGAGGAGTGAAGGAACAAGCAGGTGGATAAACGAGGTCCCCAGGCAGGAGGAGGCTCCCGTCCAGCCCTGCCCGGACCTGCTGTGTGAGCTTGGGCAAGCCAGCCCTCTGTCCTCAGGTTCCCCTACAGAATCTCCAAGCCCTTTCTGGTGTCAGGGTGACATCCCCTTTCTGTTGCCCTCCTTTGGTGGCCTCTGGAGGGCTGTTTCCAAATCAAGCCACCAAAACTAAGAACCCCACCAAAGCAGTTCCTTTTATTTCTGGCCTTTTATTATTCGGAGTGCCATGATCCTCAGAGCAGATGGTGCCCAGAGTCAGCAGGAGCCCCAGGAGATGGAGGAGCTGGGCCAGGGGGGCTCAGCTCTGCTTTCTGACCCTTTGGGTCTTCGGCTCGATTTTGCAGTCAAGTTCCAGCATGGCGTGCTTCCTCCAGGGCCCAGAGAGAGACATAAACTCTTCATGGTCCTCAATTCATCAGCCGGCAGAAATGAAAGGCCTCTCTAGGCTGCCATTCAAAGCCCGCCCGGAGCCCACATTCCCACCGTCTGTGGGCTGGCATGGCTGCCCTCGTGCACTCAGATGGCCTGAGGAGCGCACTTCTGTGGGCCGGAGAGCTCTGTGGAACCGTGGGATCCAAAGAAGAGCCCCCAGGGCCCCTCATGTCCCAAGTGAGGTCCCGTGTCATGCTGGTGGTGTGACACCCAGCGAAGCTAGTGCCCTCTGAATGTGAGGTCACTCAACTGCAGGAGGTCCTCCGGGTGGCCTTGGAGGCACCCAGCCCTGCTCTATCACTTGCAGAGCTCAGAACTGGAGTGGGCTGCGTGCCACGTGCTCAGACAGGGCGGGCTGGTGGGACAGGGCCTCCACACAAGGCCTTAGAGGCAAAATGTCCCTCAACCAAACAATTCACACTGCCCAGCAAGGAAGCTCAGGGAGGCCGCTGTCCAGGGTCCCTCTGCTGCAGGAAGTGGGGCCCCCGTGGTCAGAACTCTACCTGCTCTGGGAACCTATGAGCCCTGAGCTGTCTCCGTGAACCCTGGCTCAGCTGTCCCTCGCTGCCTGTCACCTGTTGCAGCTGTGTGCTGCATGTGAGGCGCCTGTCTCAGTGACCCGAACATGTTAGTGCAAGTCACAGGGCACTGGCTTCACCACGGTGGTCCACTTTAAGAGGTGCAAGTTCATGTCGTCCAAACCCAGAGCCCTCTAAGCTGCCCGAGCACCTTCCAAGGCTCTGATAAATCCTTTCTCAGGCCCTTCAAGCCCAGTTCCTCAATATCCTTAGTGGGACAAATAGTTTATTTGTGGGTTTTATTCTGGTCAGAGCATTTTTCTCTACATCAAAATTTGTTACAGTTTGACCAAAAAAAAAAAATTGTGCAATATGTGAGTGTGTTTGTACAAAAAGTTTTAGGAGGCAGGAGGCTAAATAGAATCACTCTCGTGAATTGTCTTTATTGAAACGTATCCAAGTTCATGGACCCAGAGCTGTGTCAGGGTCCCTGAATGCTTCCTCTAGCTGAGAGGTCCTTAAACTATTGACCAAGACAGAGGAGTCACTTCCAGACTCTCAGGGCACTAATACTCATTCCAGCAAAATTTCAGTACAACAAAATTCCAAGGTGATGACAATGTTTTTCCCAAAGACTTAGACTTGACTGGATTGAAAATGCTCTTAATCATTCTAGGAACTAATCGGAACCTATTGCTTATCACCTTGGAATTTTTAAAAAAGGGACTTGAAGGCCAGTGAACTCTACTGCTATATGGGCATCAGGGCCTGGCTGAGCTCTCTCGTCCAGAGCTAAGTGACCTCGCCCCTGGGGCATGTGAGTCTGTGCTGTGTCGTAGACGCGTTGTATGACTGGTCTCATGAACTGAATTCCTTGTTCCCTTCGGCAGAGGGGACCTGGCTATCTGAGGAGGAGGTTGGGGTGATGCTGGGACAAGGACTGAGGCTAGAAGCCCCAGGGTTCAGACTGCAGGCAGGTCTTCCTTTCAGAGGCTGAACTGGGAGCTTCCCAGGGACCGGGCAAGGAAGGTGCAGGACCCACAGGGTCACACACGTGTGTCACACATCATCTGCATGAAGTTGCACAGAGAGTGAAGGGGAGAACAGTGCTGGTGCTCACCCTGGGCAGCAGTGGTCACCAAGGCTATTCTGAGCAGACGGCAGCCTGTGGCTGCTGGTGGAGACCCCTGTCTGTGGACGGCCCGCGGCTGCTGTCTTTAGCGGCTTTCAACACAACCCCTGGAGCAGCAGCAGCACTCCGCATTGCTGTCTGTACCTAAAATAAAGGGCTCATTTTGTGTCACACACTTTTGTTCTTTGTGCCCGAGTGAATCCGAAACAGCAGACGGAATTGCCGAGGGTCTCACTGCTCGCTGCGTGTCAGCCACTGCACCAGCATGTAACGACCAGTCCCTGCTAACCAGGAAGCGAGTGCCATCATGGCCCCCGTTTCACACATGAGGTCACTGAGGCTCGGAGCAGCTGTCCTGTGATGGACATGTCACCTCCTGAGGGGACAGCCAGGATCATGAAGCCAGCTCTGATCCCAGGGTCCTGCTCTAGCCTCTTCACATCCAGATACCAAAGGCTAAGGATGGCTTCTCTTGGCCCATGACACTTACAGGAGCGAAAACCAGAAATGAACAATAGACCCATGGGCAGGTGCGATGGTATTCAGTACCTAGAAAGAGTAAAGACAGATGACCCTGAGCCATCTTCCCCGTCCCTTCCCCGCCCTCGGTCCTTCTGCAGAGGAGTCTCCTGAGAAGCCCTGGAGGGGGTGCAGCTGGTGGCAGGAGCAGAGACAAGGAACAGCCCAGCCTCCCTGTGCCCTCAGGGGCTGGGCCTTCAGCAACGTGGGTTCCCCAAGGACAGGAGAACAGGCCTGGACACCCTTTGACTTCTCTGTCCTTGGGCCAGCAGTTCTAAGATTCCTGCCCTCCTCTGCGGGTGTTAGGCCTCCGTGGAACTTGCCTGGTTCCGAGGGCCGACTCGGCCCCTTGCTATGGGCCTTGAGCCAAGAGCAGGAGCCACACCTCAGTGTCCCATCTGAGAAACGGTGCTGCCAGGGAGCCCCTCCCTCTCAGGGGACTGTACTGTGGGGGGTTAAGTGAGATGGCATCCCTCAGAGAGCCCAGAGCAAGAACGGCTTGTTGTGTCGTCACTGTCCCCAGTTCTCCTTCGTCCTGTCATTCTGTCTGGGTGGCCCAAGAACTGGGCCACCTCCAACTGTCATCTACTGGGTCTGGTCTCTTGGGCATAAAACTGCCTGGGGTGGTCCCAGAGCAGTCCGGGGGGCCTCTTGGTGTGGTGCTCCCAGTGCCCCAGCCCCCGGCCAGGGTAGAGAGCCCCCCCAGCCCTGGCCTCCTGATTGCTCCCTGGGCAGGGGGAGAGGTTTGGCCCTGGGTGGGTGGTGGAGAGCAATGCCAGGAGCCCAGGTCAGAGGTCCTGTCCCACCCCCACTGGCTCCATCCTGCCCACTGCAGCCCTGGAGTCCCTGGGGTTCCGCCTGCAGGGACATAGCCATGAGCAAGTCCCCCCTCTTGTGTGTCGGAAGCTCCAGGCTGCCCAGGCTGAGGGTCCAGTCGGGCCACGCGGTTGGGTGAAGCACGGAACAGGCACTTCACACAGGGCCTCTCTCTGAGCCTGGTGATGCCAGGGAGCCATAGGAGACCCACAGCCATAATTTGAACCATATTATGTTTAATTTTTTTTTCTAAAATTAGTTCCCAACATTTAGAAACAAGCTCATTTCATGTAAAAGTTGAACGACCTTTTTCCCTTAAGAAAAAGGTCTACTTTGGACCTGCGTTCAGCACTCTGCAGGGGCAAGGCCACCCTGGCTGCCCCTCTGCTGGCCACATGCCCCCCCACCGCCTGTCCCCTCACCACCGTGGCCGGCCTGACCTGGAGGTTGGCCTCACCACCTCGTAGCCCAGGGAAGACTCCAGTCCTGGCCTCCAGCAGACCCACCTTTCCACCTCACACACCAGATGCCGACCAGGTCCCCGTCCCATGTCATCCTCACTCCTGCTGGGAGGTGGGAGCCGAGATGAGCTCGGAGAGTTTGGTCAGCTTGCCCCAGGACACACAATCATCAAGGGCACAGCAAGACGCAGACCAGGGCCACTGCCCTGGTCCCAGCCAGGGGACCTTTAGCCCACCCTGGACTCAGGTTTCCCCTCCAGCCGTTCCCAGAACACACAGGGGAATGGGGCAGAACCGGAGATCAATCTCTGATGTAGGAATGTAGAATGTTTAGAAGGTAGTCAAGAGTCACGTTGGTGATTCCCACCCTGAAGGGACACCCCGTGCTGGTGGCCCAGCCAGGCAGAGGTCTGCTCAAGAGAAAAAAGGTTGAAGAAACGCGTGCACGGTCTGTCATTTCTCCTCCCGCAGCACAGCGCACAGGCCTTGCCTGGTGCCCGATCTGCGATGGACACCTGTGGGTAGGGTGTCCCAGAAGGGACAAAGTAGTCGCACAGCTTTGAACCCTGATGATTTCCCACGTTCCATGCAGCTTTTATCTTCCCAGTCGTGAGCCACACCTGAGGTGGCCGAGGTCCTCACCCACCGTGTGGCCAGATGTGAGGCTGGCTGGGGACCCCACATCCCAGTTCCAAGATCTTCCTTCAGATCCTAACCCAGAGATCCAGAGGGAAACTTCTGGGTTCATTAGAGGGCTGCCTGACAGGGGCCTTTTCAGACCCCTTGAGGACAGAGAAGGTGACCAGTCCAGTGCCCACTGAGGGCCTGGTGTTCCGAGGGCCTGGGGAAGAGGGTCCAGGAGGAGAGACACAGGCCCATTCAAACCCACTGGCCCTGAGGGATGGACGGGAGGCTGGGAGCCCGTGGTCTGGCCGCGGTTTAGGAGCAGACTGTTTCCAGGAAGGGAGGAGGCAGCTTCAGCCCCAGGCTGGGATGCTTTCTCCCCTGGCCTCAGTGAAATAAACAGTCTTAACTGTAAAACCTCCTTCCTCTAAGAGCCCCTGCTCCCCTGGCCCTGGAGATGCCCCCGTGGGAGAAGACAGGGGAGTTAACAGGCCACAGAACCGAGGGTCTCCAGGAGGACAGGAGCCCAGTCCGTGTTCTGGAACCTTCCTGTGCCTTCCTCTTTCCCCCAGAGAGGATCGCCCAGTCTCGGCACTATTGACACTGGGCCGGATAATTCCCTGTTGGAGAGGGCTCTCTGTGCACGGTAGGAGGTTGACCAGCATCCTTGGCTACTCACTGGGTGCCACCAGAGTGCTGAGAACCAAATGTCCCCAGAGAGGCCCAACGCGCTGACTGAGCCCGCGGGCCGGGAGGACATGGGCTCTCTCTCCTGGAGCTCAGGTGCTGCCCCTGTGCAGTGAGCACAGGCCAGGCCCCTGCAGGGGGGAGGGAGAAGGTGGCAGCTGTGTTATCCCCTGGAAGAGGAGGTCACCTTGGTCAGGACTGAGACGAAGGCGCTGACCCTGGTCTCCTCCACATCTGGGCACTGTGCTGAGGGCTCCACCTGTGTCTTCCCACTTCCCTTCCTCCTCGCAGTGCCTGTCATCAGTACCCCTTGTGACACGGTGACACTGATGGGAACAGGAGCCTCAGAGAGATGGTGGCCAGACCAGGGCTCAGGGGGTGGAGGCTGGTTATGGAGCAGCCCGACAGATGGCCAGGGCCAACAGCTGGCTTCTTTCTGACGTGTTCTTCCTTCTCCTTCTAGATTATTCCTGCAGCAAGCTCTCCTTGGGGAAGCCCTGGGTTTTGAGCCCAGCAGTCCTCCTCCTCTGTGTGGGGCACGGATAACATCGAGAGCAGGGAGGGTCATGGGTTAGGAAAAGGCCTTGTGGGAGTGGGAGTTGGGTTCCTGCCCCCTTCTCCGGGCCACGTGCTCCCAGAACTGCAGCACTCCCCCTTCCTTCTCTCCCCTCCCAGCATCTCCCCCTCCCGACGTCCCTTCCCAGGGGGACGCTTCCTGAACACGGAAACACTTCCATCCTTATTTGAATACCAACCGCCATGGTGTCCACTCATGGGCCAGGGCCGTCTGCAATCTCTGTGTCTATGACTTGACCTGCCAGAGTCCTGCAGGGTGGGCTCTCGCTCCCTGCAGGAGAGTTCCACGAACCTGCAGTCGTTGGTGGCTGCCCTCAGGGACCCCACGCACACGCTCACGTGGCCCTGTGTTTACTCCTTCTCTGTCCCCACCCTGGAGAGCTGCCAGCTCTACCCTGACTCTGCGTCTCCAGGAGCAGCCTCCCTGTGCCACACAGGGTGGCAGATCAGTGCCCCAGCCTCCTCTCCCTCAGGGGACCCACTCAGGCCTGGCCTGCACGTGGCCCTGGTGTTCCCAGTGGACTCAGGCCACAGGTGACCCAGTGACGGCCTCTGTCAGCGCCCGCCTTCCCTGATTCAGTTCCCCACTCCCTACCGATGCTCACTGGGACGGACTCCCTGCTCCCTCCAGGGCCTCTCTCGGGAGAAACCTGGACCAAGAGCCAGTGCCCACTCCTGCCCAGCCCAGGCATGCCACTTGCCCTGGCCTGCACCCCTCTGTTTCTTTCACAGCAGGGGCAGGCGAGCTCTGCATGCACCTGCTGCCTCTCCTAGACTGGAGTCTGAGCTCTCACCCTCCTCGGGGCTGTGCCCCGGCCTCTCCATCCTGGTTCACCCACACCACTCCTCGGGGCCTGGCAATGACTCTGGGCTCCTGAAGCAGGAGCGCCATGAGCTGTGAGTATCTTCAGTTCTGTGCACCCACAGGGCCTTTGCACCTACTGGCCCAGGCCTGAGATCCCTACTCCAGATCTACACACAGCTACCTGTTTGACATCTCAGCACGTCTCTCCTTGGGGAGGCTGCCCGAACCCCCTGTCTCATTTTGAGGCCCCAAGCCCAGCATGCCCTCTAGTCTATCACCTGGCCCTGCTGCATTTGATGCCTGGCAGTGTCTGGGGTGGCCTCCTCTCCACTGGGGGCAGCTCTACCTCCTCTCCTGCAGCAGAGGGGGTGGTGAATGGAGCAGGACGCAGCTCAGGGATGAGCAGTAGGTGGGGATGGGAAAGATGAGCTCCCCCAGGATCCTGTCCAGTGGGCATTGAGCAGCCATAGGTGCCAGCCAGGCCCTGGGCTCCTGGTCTTCTGGTCTTCTGCTTGCTGGCCACTGAGGACTACAGGCCAGCACATATACAGAGGGGGGGCTCTCGGTCCCATTCAATTGCCCTGAGAGTCTGGCTCCCCACACACTCCCTGTGGCAAGAGTCCCCTGGCTACTCTCAGGTCACCTGCACTTGGCCAGTTCCAAGACAGGGGAGGAGAAGAGAAACCCAGGCCCACTGGACAGCTGCGGAGCCATGTAGATGTATTTAAAATAGCTCCCAGCAGCGGCTGGCAGATTGATTTTTCTATGCAGACTGGGTGGCTTTAATAAAAACAGGAACTTCTCCATCTGTTCTTTGAAGATAAGCCCCCTCTCCCCACCCCACCCCCTTCCCAAATCATTGAGCTACGGAGGCCCAGGGGGCGTGGTAGGCGGGAGCAATCCAGGCCAGTGACAGAGACATGAGCGCTCGGGTCTATAGCACCAGGCTCATTCAGGGGCTGCGGGAGGTGGGACCAGAGTGGAGACCAAAGGGGGCACGGGGAGTTAGGACGCCACTGAAGCCCCACAGCCCCCGCCGCCCTCTGTCCACAGGCCACCGGGCAGGAAAGGACAGTTCTCCAAGGCCTGGAACCACAGCGTCATGACTGGGTTCCGAAGGTGTTGGGGATGCAGCCGGCAGAGAGCCCTCAGCAAGAGCAGGCCCCACTTCTCTTGAGCAGGGACAGGCACCCGAAGGTGAGCCAGTCAAACCCACGTGGCCAGCTGGCTGCAAGGGAAGCCCAGGCCCCTTGTGCCCAGGTGTCCTGGGGAGTGGTGGGCACGGGGCCTGGGGGCCTGGACCTCCTGCCTCTTGAGGCCTGGGAGAGAAGTGGGCACTTAACTAGGGAACAGAACAGTCGGAGCCCTTCTGGGGCCTTGGGAGGGTCTCGCAGGTGACAGGCCCCCAGCCCAGGATGCATCCAGCTCACAGCCGGTGAGTGTGTCTGAGAGTGTGTATCAGTGGTGTGCAGGTGTAGTGAGAGGGCGTGAGCGTGTGAGGGAGTGTGGGAGTGTGAGGTGTGCACGCCAGGGGGTGTGCATGTCCAGCTGGGCCCCATCCACCAGGCCCAGTGCCCCAGACACGCCCTGGCCAGTGCCCGGTCAAGGACGGCTCTTCACAGGTCACCTCCCAGAATTCTGTGGTGCAGATTCAGCAGAATGTAGGGCAGGAGACCTGTGTGAGAAGGTCAGTCGAGAGGGGACTTGCCATCAGGAGTGCGGGGGGGAGGGAGGTGGCAAAGGACCTCGCCCAGGCTCTTTGGGAAGGGAAGGGGCGCCTAGGAAGACAGGGCTTCAGGCTCCAGTCTGCCTCCCAAGAGCTCTTCCAGGCACAGGGTACATCCGTGCCTCCACTGGGCGCCATGAGACCCCAGTTTCGATGGGGTACACTTGGATCCAAGGAAGAGTTCTCTACCCAGCTGCCTTACATTGGATACGGCTTGAATGTGTCCCTGAGGGTTTCCACAGGGAGCATGGTCCCCACTGTGGTGATGCTGGGACGTTGTAGGACCTTGGAGAAGTGGGGCCTAGAGCGAGGTCACAAGGCTTTGCCACCCCACTCTTGGTACCAATTTTCTCCATCAGTTCATTTTTTCATTACTATAACAAAATAATGTGAGTCTAATACTTATAAAGAAAAGAGGTTCTTTTAGCTCACCGATTCAGAGGCTGAAAGTCTAAGTTGCATAGCCCTGGCTCTGGCAAGGGCCCCTTGGCTGCCTCCCCTCATGGCCGGTGGCAACTCAGTGTCAGGAGCTTGGGTGAAAAGTGGGACAGGGAGACAGACAGAGGTGGAGGGGCCAGGCACACGCGTTAGTCCACGTATGTGCGTGTGTGAGAGCGTGTGTGCGCATGTGCTAGACTTGAGAGGCTACAAAGTTTGGAGATAGAGGGAAAAATTTCTGAGTGCTCCTCCTGACTCCTGCCAGGACTGTGTCTCGGGGCCTGAAGGAGAGACGTGGCTTCTCACGCGATAGTATTGGTCAGAGCCGAGACTCCATAAGGTCAAAAGTTAACCCCAGAAGAATGATGAGTCGCAGAGGATGACAGATATCCTGAGGAGACACAAAGGATTCAAGTGCAATGGCAAAAATACTCTCGGGGTTAACCTTTTCCCCTTCTAGGGACTGGGACACAAACCACTCTTGCAGCCAACTGTCCAGCGGCTTCTCCCTGTTGTCTGCCAGTTGCCTCGTGATGACGGGCTGGCCTTGGGTCACTGGGCTGTGACCGAGTGGACACCCTCCCTTGACACAGAATCCCTGTTGCCGTGAACTGAGTTTTAAGTCATTCCAGGTGAGAAGGCTGAACTTCAGGAACGCGGCAGTCAGAGTGTAGACGTCTTTGGATTCCATCTCCTTTTTAATTCTTCATAGTGTTTCAGAACCCAAATCGTTCTAAATGCAACCCAAATAATTTCCACACTCTACAGGGTTCAGTCTCTGCTGGTCAAAGAAGCACTGTTTAAATAATCAAAAGGAAGCAGAATGAAATTCCAACTCTCACTTGCATTTTTTAAAGGATATTAAGGGAATCCAAATGGCAACCCACAGCCTCCTTCTGAAGGATCCCGCCAGCTTTCTCTCCAGTTCTCTCCCAGTTTCAGAACCCCTCGTGCAGTGGAGCTTCCCCCTTCCCTGTCTGCTCTGACACTGTTCAACATGTTCCTTGCTGTCTTACTTGAAGACTTTTGGTTCCAAGAACAGAAAATCTAATGTGTATTGATTAAAGCCGGATGAATCCAGCCTTCATTATTTTTTTAACAAGATGCCTAGAAATAGAGGAATTACAGGACAGGTTTAGACGCTGTCATCAATGATGTCATCAAGGATTCAGGTTTTATCCAGTCTTCCACCCAATGAAACTTTGACCTCATGCTTGCTGCCTCATGGTCACAAGACAGCTGCCTGAGTTCCAAATGTGTGTAACAGCATCTCCAGCAGGAAGGAGAACGCAGGGACCAAGGAGTTTCTCCTCATGAGTCTTTTTACCCAGGAAGAAACCCTTCCCAAATGAAGCCCAGCAGACTTCCTTTCTCCTCAAGTCTAGAACTGGGCCCCATGGCCACTCTGAGTCACAAGGGAGATTCAGAAAGCAAGAATTTACTGGGCGTGGTGGCACATGTCTATAATCCCAGTGGCTTGGAGGCTGAGGCAGGAGGATCCTGAGTTCAAAGCCAGCCTCTGCAAAAGTGAGGTGTAAGCAACTCAGTGGGACCCTGTCTCTAAATAAAATACGAAATAGGGCTGGGGGTGTGGCTCAGTGAGTGAGTGCCCCTGAGTTCAATCCCCACTTACCTCTCCCCCGCTGCAAAAAATAAAGAAGAAAGAAAGAAAGAAAGAAAGAAAGAAAGAAAGAAAGAAAGAAAGAAAGAAAGAAAGAAAGAAAAAGAATTTGACAGAGTTGGAAGAAGCGTCATGCCTGGCTTAGACCAGCCAGGACCGAGTCCCTGGGTCTGGGAATGTCACAGGCCATGCCCCTGGGTTCTGGAAAGCCAATGGTCAAGGCAGCCTGGGAAACCCAGCTTGCAGGGGGACAGTGGGGGAGGGTGTGGGAATGCCTCGGGGACTGAGTCCCCGAATGCTGTGTGACTATTCGTGAAGCTTTAGGTCTTTAGGAGGCTGAGCCGCGTGTGGTAATAAGGGGCCTCATTCAACAGGGCAGGGGCCCGCGTAGGTGACACTGTCTCCCTGCACACATGTGCTTGAAGGAAAGACCACGGGAGGACAGTGCGGGGCTCTGCCATCTACCAGGCGGGCCCTGGCCAGAGCCCACTCCTGCTGGCACCCTGCCCTCAGACTTCTGGCGTCCGAGCTGGGAAACAATGTTTCTCTGTGGCTCAGGCCACCCAGCCTGTGGTATTCTGTTAGGGCAGCCCGGGATGACCAGGACATTTGGCAATTCTGAACACAGCTCCAGAGACTCGATGTGCTAGGAGAGGTCCACCTCCTGACTCCCAGAAGCAGGAAATGAAGTCATCCCTTGGTGTCCACAGGGATGGGCCCCAGGACCTCCCCAGGGTGCACGATGCTCAAGCTCCTCCACACCGGCTCCAGCTCCCTCTGAAAACAGCACGGGGGACGGTGGGGTTAGGGTTAGGGTTAGGGAGAGCCAGAAGCAGGCAGCCCTGAGCTGGCTGGCCGTGGCCTGTGGGCTCACCTGCCCAGGGGATTTGGGGACTGGGAGGGCGGTCTCCAAGTTGAACCATGGAGGGCTGGGGCGGGGTATGTCACCTCCTATCCATGGCCTCTGGACCTGGTTGAGGTCCTTCAACCCCAAACCTGGGCTTCACTGAACCTTGGTGTGAGCGCTGGACGGCACAGACTAATCCATCAGGCACAAACAAGCTATTTTCAGACAGCTCTGCACAATTCCCAACTTTCTGTTGGGGATTCCAAACATCCTAATGGAGCAGGGCACAGGTCTGCCTACCAGCCTGAGGGGCCACCCCCAGCACGTGCCCCTGCCAGTGCAGCAGCTCTGTGGCCCCGAGGGGCACCAGCCAGAGCTTCAGGCCTGGCTCAGTGCTGGCAGCTGCTCTGGGGGCTGCACCAGGCTGAGGAAGGGAGCCAGTGGTGGGAAGGAGCCAGGAGGCTGATCATTTCCATTTTCATGCCAGAGTGTCTCTGGGACACCTGTGGACCTGGCCTATGGGTGGGAGGGACATGCCCACGTAAAGCCTGGATACAAGTCTCTCTCGGTGGAAAGGCTGCCCCTGTGGAGCTGGGACAGCCTCAGGAGCAGTTAGGGACCTGCTGAGCTTGGCGTGCCCAGCCGGGTCTCCAGGTGCAGAGCCAAGGCCCACCCCTACCCTGGCCCCTCAGCAGCCAGGTGCCCCCACCCAGTGGCCTATGCTGGTGCTGATGGCCACTGGTGGGTGCAGCCTGGGTCCCTCCCTATGCATGTGTCCTTGGGCTGCAGGTGGCCCAGCAAGCTTACAGAGATACTGAATCCAGCAGGCCTTGGTCCTGGGACCCTCCGGAAGCCCCTGCCAGCACTGCGTCTCCACACTCTCCACAGTGTGACCCCCAGAAGACACCAGGTGTGGGCGGGTGGGCTGGCTGGAGGATGGCTGGGCCCTGGACCACTGAGCCATGGTTGTCTCCTCCTCAGCCTGACAGCCCAAGAGACCCTTGAAAACACAGCCCTGCTGCTTTGCCCCTTCTGGCTAGTGGTGGGGGGAGTGGAGCCCACCCTCTCCCTGTCACCTATCTGTCAGGTCTTCCTGCCAAGTCGCCCCTCAGCCCTGACACAGTCAGAATCTGCAAAGAGCTCCAGTCCCTCACCAGTCCATCCTAGGAGGGGCTGCAGCGCTCTGGCTTCTCAGAGCCTGGCTGTGCTGTGGACGCTCTGCTCTGAGTACCTCCGCAGCCCAAGCAGCTCCTGGGCCTGACTCCTGCTCAGTTCACTAGAGAGGAGGTGAATCCAACCAGAAGCCACCTGGCTCCAGGCCTCCTTGGAAGGCTGCCGCCCACCCCCCGGGGCTCCAGCACCTGCTCTGCAGAGGCACCAGGTAGATACCTCAGTCTCACCTGAGTATCTGTCACAGTCACACCCACACCCTCTGTGACACTCCGTGAGTTCATGAGAGGGGACAGGGCCCATGGAGTAGCATGCATGGAGACCCCCCGCGGGACTGGATTTCGAACGTTAGACGTGAGGACCGCTGTTCCTAGATGTGAGGACCGCTGTTCCTCAGACAGAGGCCAGAGCCACAGCAACCTCAGCTACAGGCTCCAGATCTGCCAAGACAGGTGGCGTCTGGGGACCAGAGGCAGAGAATTCCCCTTTTCCCTGGCCGAGGGCCTAGGAGGCACTTGGCAGTCACAGCTCTCACCTCTCAGTCCCTCTGTGATCTGCTGGGGGACAGGGGCAGGTGGAGAGAGCTTTGGGGACCTTTTGGGATGAGCGGTGGGACTCCACGGAGGAAGTGGCTGTGCCAGACACGCCTCAGGGTCCAAGAGGTGACTGGGATGGCCAGAGCCACTGCCCCTCAGCGTTCAGGGGAGCGTGTTGGGGAGGGGCCTAGCACCAAGCCGCGGCAGCAGGGGATCTGTTGGTCATTTATTCCACAGTCGCAGGGCAGGACCCGGGAAGCCAGCGCACAGCGTGGGACGTCAAGCACAGGTGGGGACTGAAATATAGCCCCACGCCACTGAGGCCAGGGCACTGGTGTGGCAGTTTCTTTGTCGCAATCCCATCTCCAAGGGCTTGTGACTGGGCGGGCAGGTTGGCTCCAGGCCCCGGGGCAGAGGCTTCTCACCTTTTGTCCCTGGTTATTTTCTCTATGGGTCGTTGGATTTGACCAGGGCACAGGCAGGAAGAGTCCTGGGGTGCTGGGCAGCCTTGGGGGTCAGGAGTGCAGGGCTGGGGGTCGTGGCTGGTCCTGCATCTTCAAGGGCCGAGAGACTCAGGTGTCTCATTTGCATCAGGGACAGGAAAGGCTCCCAGTGCCCCTGCCCCTCGGCCTCCCTGTCAGACCCCCTCCTCTGTGCTCTGTCCCAGGACACTGCTGAGGTCTGCCCTGTGTGGCCCAGTCCCCTGCCACAGCCACGTGTCAGCACTGGGACAGCCTGGTGCTCCACTGGGCACTGGGAAGCTGAAGGGACTGAGCCCAGCCAGGGCCAGGTCCTCCCAGGGCTGGAGTGAGACCTGGGAGGAGGCCATGCCACCAACATTGCCTGCTATGAGGATGGGCAAGGCCACCCTGGAGAGCGCATCTATCATAGTGTGGCTGTAAGCTGTCCCCCAGAAACAGTGGGACAAGCACGTGAGAGACAAGCAAGAAGGTTCAGAGGAGAGAGGATTGGGTCCTGAGAGCCTTAACCCAGCCAGTGGATTAATCCCTGATGGGATTAACCCAGTGGTAGTTGAAGGTGGGTAGAGCGTGGCTGGAGGAGGTGGGCATGGGGGGCGCGCTTTGGGGTACACATTTAGTATCTGGGGAGTGGAGTCTCCTCTCCCTCTCTGCTTCCTGGTCACCACCTGAGTGGCTTCCCTCGGCCACAGTCTTCCACCTTGATGTTCAGCCCTGAGGAATGGGGCCAGCTGTCTATGGACTGAGACCCTGACACTGTGAGCCAAATAAACTCCTCCTCCTCTACAGCAGTTCCGGTGGGGGTCTTTTAGTCGTAGCAGCAGAAAAGCTGACTAAAACAACATCCCAGGGGACCTGGATCCAGGGGGAGGACCAACATCGGTCATCTTTGTGTATCCACCTGACTTGGTCACAGGTGCCCAGACTCAGGGTTGAGCACTATTCCGAGAAGGTCTGGGCACCTGAGTCGGGGGGAGGGCTGGGCGGAGCACACGGCCCCCTCCCTCCTGCAGCTGGGCCTGCCCCCAACACACACACTGAGGGCCTGTCCTCAGGGAGCTCTCTTTGCCCTCTTGCGGGAGCAGGGTGTGGCCTTCTCCTCCCCCAGATCAGAATGTGCCTCCCCGTCAGCTCTCTGGGCCCCGCTCGCTGACTACAGGCGCTGGGACGCCTTGGTCTCCGTCAGTGGTCCTGGAGAACGTGGCTAAAGCCAGGCCTGCTGGGAGCTGTGCTGAGTTTGGGGTACTTACCCCAAGACGTGGGGTTCAGGAGGGGCAGGCGTCACGGGAGACCAGGGCTCCACTGTGTTCTCCCAGGAAGGACACAACTTCTGCTGAGATGCCCCCCAAGGCAGCCCCTGGCCTCTGCTCTTGCCACCCTCCTCCTCATGGAAGTGTCTCCTCCGGGGTCACCTCCCGCCTGTCTGGTTCTCAGCTCCTCCTCCTCTGTGCACCAGCTGCTGTGTAAAGCCTCTGGAGATCACCAGCGGTGGCTTCACTTTCCGGAGACTCTGGCCTCACCGCGGAGCTGGCACAGGAAGAGGGGTGGGCAGGAGAGGTCTGAGGACCCTCAGGGGTGCAGGGTGCTAGGACAGGAGGAGTGGCCTGAAGAGCACAGATGTGATGGGGCAAAGGACTTTGAACCTGACCTGCAGGCAGCGGGCATCGAGCCAGCAGAGCCCAGCAGGCCGTCCACAGCATACGACAAGGACACCACTTTGTGCACAGCAAAAGGAGCTCCAGATGCCCCCTCTGGCTCCTGCCCGTCTGTCTGCCTGGTCCTGAGTTCGCTGGCTCGGCCATGAACAGGGAGCCCTGCCCTCGGGGCCTCCTCAGGGCCTCTGGACAGACAGTCCCAGGGCAGGATCCGTGGCCCAGTGGTCTTGTCCTCAAGGGGCACGACTTTCATGCTTTACTTGGAGGAAACTTCACTGCTTTGCTGAGCTGCCTAATTTCTCCCCTGGAAAAAAAGGACAGGGAAGAACGGGTAGGAAGCCCGGCTGCCCCAAGAAATGATTAAAACAGCAGCAGCGGCTGCCGTGTTGCCCAGGGCCTGGGAAATATGCCAGGCTCCTCGGGGCTCATGGTCCCTACACCCAGCCCCAATGCACAGAGCGCTCCTCTTGCAGATGGTTCTAGGAGCAGCAGCCCTATCCAGGTCTCCAGCAGGGAGCCCCGGGGCAGCAAGGGTCCTGCGACACAGGTGGTGGCAACTCCGTGCAGGGAACCAGGACAGCACAGGGAGAGGGGGTGAGGGCACGGAGACCCTCGGGGGCATCAAAGGAGCCCTGCATCCTCCTATACCCCGTCCCAGCCCCCAGGGGTCTTCCTTGCTCCCCCAGATTCTATCTGATGTCCCTGTTTTCACAATGCCAGGGGCAGGGCCTGGGTGGGATTTATCTTCTGTCCTGCCACACTAGGACCCCCTGGACAGCTGCTGTCCAGGGCTGTAGACCCTGTGCCCGCCTGCACTGCCCTCCCTGCCCCCTCCCACAGAGGACCACGTGGCCAACTTCCCTAAGATTTTGTCTTGAGCACAGAGGACACTTCAGTGGGACTGACGACTTAGGTAGCCCGCGCCCTTGGCCTCCAGATGCTTCCCGCTCTTGCCAGATGGCTGTCTTGGTGGTGGTGGACGAGCGGATGCCTGCCCTTGGCTTGGGTGTGAGGGAGCCGCTGTCCCACATCTCTCTGAATCTGGGTCACAGAGGTGTGGCCTGCTGCAGGAGCGAGACGTGGGCGCGGGGCCTCCGCCTCGCTGTCCCAGGGCTGCCGGGCCTGGTGCGGAGCCTGGCCACAGGGAGGCCTGTGCCCCTGAACTCTTTCTTTAAAGAAACCGCTGGCCCAGCCCCA
Source organism: Urocitellus parryii (assembly GCF_045843805.1). Lineage (NCBI taxonomy): Eukaryota > Metazoa > Chordata > Mammalia > Rodentia > Sciuridae > Urocitellus > Urocitellus parryii. The sequence goes on from NC_135536.1 coordinate 186,704,743, forward strand.
TTCTCTGTATGTGGCTTTTCCTCCTCCTCCTCCTCCTTCTCTTCTTCTTCTTTTTAAAGTGGGTTAGTTAGAGGCCTCCTAGATTTTAATGCACCCACAAAACCCTTGGGGGTCCTGTTAAAATACAGATTTTGATTCTGCAGGTGAGGGAATCTGCACATCCTGCCCAGTGTCAGGGGTGTGATGCTGCTAGTCCAGGGACCGCCGGGGAGAAGCGAGTGAGGAGGGGTGGTTGAAGTTCTCCTGTGGTCTACCTGTGCAGGTCCGGCCTTCAGAGGGCTCTGCTCCCCATGTTTGGAACTGGGCTGGGAGTGGACCCCAGAGGGCAATTCAGGAATGGTCAACTTTGGGGACATGGGGGTGGCTCTACCTGCATCTGACTCATCTCCAGACTCAGGGAGCAGAAGGGCAAGACAGAGGGCCGAGAACCGAGGGTCAAGGACAAAGGTGCCCTCAGGAGCCCCGGGTTCCGTGGCTGCCCCTCAACACTAGAGCGGCAGCAGGGCTGAGCAGGCCCCAGGTAGAGCCACTGGCCCAGCAAAGGTGGAGGCTCAGGCTTAAAGGCCTTTTTATTTTGAAATAATTTCAAATTTGATTTGAAAATACCTGTGTTCACCTGATGTCCAGGCTCCATCTGCCTTTGCCAGGAGTCTCACGCTCACTCCATCTCTCTCTCCATGTCCCCTGGAGACTATGCGAGGGCCCCTCTACCCCTGAATACCAGGGGTTTTCCTAATGCCCCTAGTGTGTGTCCCCCTTGAGGACAGGACCTGGGCTGTGTCCTCTGTCACCGTGAGGGTGCTGGTGTCTGAAGACAACCTGGCACCTGCTCATCTACTCCACTGCACAGTGTGGCCAGTCCACTCACATCCCTGCTGGCCCTAGGACTGGAGGAAGTGGCCTCACCAGGGCAGCCTGCTGTCCCACTCACAAACAGAAGCCACAGGACAGTGGCGGCTTGCAGGACCCTGGCACAAAGCCTGGTGCTCGTACTGTCCCATTCGTGGATGATGAGGACCAGTGCTCAGGATCCTAAGACCCCCTAGACCCTGCTCCCCCCTTGGGTTTACTGTCCAGAGGCCCAGGGGACTTCTCAGGGGCTTGGAGATGGAGGTTGAGAGGACAGCGTGAGGACAGGCTCGCGGGAGAGCCCAGGACCCTCGGTGGAGAGACACCAGGCCTGGGTCCCACACTCCCGCAGGAGGGGCCTGCACAGGGGCCACTCTCAGAACCGGGACTTGGTTGGGGGTAGGGACTCCAATGAGGGCTAAATGATTTTGGTGGCACTTTAGAGAGGGCCCCGGGAGCCACAGAGCAGGGACATTAGGAGGCTCCAGAACTTTGGGTCCTTCCTGGCCACATTTATTTTGAGGTTACCCTTCTGCTCCCAGTGGAAAAGCCAGCCATGAGCTGGTCTCGTTGGTGAGTGCAGAGTGGAGGGGCCGCCCCTCCCCAAGAGCGAGGAAGAGGACAGTGGGGACCCCGAACCTGCCTTTGCAGTCTGCCACCCTGGGTGGTGGGGACAGCTGACCCCAAAGGGTCTGGCCCACAGGCTGCCCAGGGACCAAGGATTTGGCAAGTGTAGAAGAAAAGACCAAATGTGTTAGACTCCACACTCCCAGGAGAGTCGGGACCAGGGCATTCCAAGAGGGTCAGCAGAGGGGCAGAGGCTGATGTCCTGTAGGCCAGGCCAGGCACTGGACGGCTGGGTTGTAGACCACAGGGGGCATGGACTAGGAGGGTGGGGAGGGGAGCAGATGGCAGGAGAGTCCCATGGGGACAGCGCCCTGGGACGACAGTCCTGCATCTCCCCAGCCAGGACCTGGACCTGGACCCCAGATTCCATCTCAACCCCTTCCTCCAGCTTAGAGGGCTTCCCACCACGTGTCTGCACAGTGAGCCCAACCCCTGCCCGTGGCCATGAGAGGGACACAGCTTCCTTCACCCTGAAGGTCTGGGCTACGCCATCGGCTCCTAGAAGAGCCTTCCCTGACCTCGTAGACTGGGTGAGTCTCCCTGATCCCTGCCCCGAAGCATGTTGTGTTCCTTCTCAGAACACTGCCCGCTTCCAAAGGCCCACCCCAAGCCCTGGCTCACCCCCAACCCCAGGGCAGGAAGGGTTCGGGGTCGTCTGCCTCACAGGTTATCTGCTCACGGTAGGTGCTCAGGAAATCCTGATGTACACTTGAAAGAGTGATGATTGACTAGGCAAGCCCTGGCTCTCACCGGCGGGGAGCCACCCTGCTGCAGACGTGGATGAAGGACTTTGAGGCAAAAGACATGAAATGTCTCTGTTCCTTTGGGATGTGATTTTCCCGTCTGCCTAGCCTTGGGGGAGACCTTCAAAGTCTAGTGTCTCCTGAGAGTGGAGGCTTGTATAGGAAAGACCAGAAAAGGTCTGAATCCCTTGTCTGTGTCTGTACCAGAGAGTGGGGTTCCCAGAGGGGGAATGGACCCAGGCCATCACGAGGATGGCGGCAGTGACTGAATAATCCACTCCCCCTCCCCAAATTGCAAACCAGAGCAGAGAGTTTGGGATGTCCACTGGGTTGCAAGGGGCTTCCTTTCTCAGGGTGCAAGGATGCCACCCCCTAAGGACTGTGGATAAACATGTGTTGAATAAGCAATTGGCCGAGGCAGGGGCAGGCCTGCTTTGGCAAATTCTCATTCTCGGGTTCAGGAAGAAAAGAGAGACCACCCAAACACTGGGACCCTGCAGGGGTGTCCACAGCAGCCTGGCTGGTGCTAAGCACCACAGAAAGTTCCAGAAGACCAAGTGCAGCCTCCCCGCCTCCTCCTGCAGGCAGAGAGCCAGGCAGTGACGGCGGAGGACCTGGCGGGCTGAGCAGGCAGTACTGGCTCAAGGGCCTGTGTCGTGTCAGTGTCTGGTCAACTCTGGGGCTGGCTTGCTTGTCCTTGGGGACAGCAGCTCCATGGAGGATCCCCTGGGCCACCTGAGCTACACAGCGCCTTGTCCCCTCGTGGATGGGGACACGGCTGGGAGGTGCTTGGGGACAGGGACCCACACATTCTGCCAATGGGCTCTGTTTTCTGGCAGCGCTCAATTTGCACACAAAACAGACAATTGAAGAAAAGGGCCCAGGAACGGAGGGTATGGAAGAAATCATCCAGTTCAGAGGGTCTGGTTTAGGCCAGGCCTCGCCGAGCCTCCCGTGAAATCTTACAGGCAACATCAACAGAGCAGGCCAAGTGTCACCAGCAGCATTCCATAACAAAGCCCAGCTGTGGGCACTTCCCAGCCAGACAGTCATTCCTGCCGCTGGAAACGCTGACACAGACAAGCTACAGGATGAAAGCCGGCTTCCCTGCCCCCAGGGAGGGGCGGTTGCAGACTGCAGTCTGAATATTCATTGGAACTTGAACGATCCATAAACACAGTCTAAGGCAGGACTTCTCGTAAACTCATTTTGACGGGGTGCAGGTGAGACACCTTGGCAGGTCCTGGCCAGGACCATCACCTGGATTCAGAATCTTTGTCCCGATGCTGGGGACACGCTGAGTGGCTCTCCTCCCTGGCTGTGGGGGTGGGGCCGCTGGCCTTGGGACTCCTGACAAGGAAATCTTACAATCCTTCCATCCAAAGGCACGGACCCAGATGTGGGAGAGGAGAGACATCTGGAGCTGCAGCCCCATTCTCTGGCCTCAGCACGTCCCACTCTCTGGGGTCCCAAAGCTGGCAGCAGGAATTTGGCCACAAAAATAAAGCTTTGGGGGGGGGGGTCAGGAGGAGGGGGGCCGAAGGACGGGAATTCAGGGTGACACTGTCCTGAGGCTTTCTCTCTTAGAGAGGACACACAGGTCAACTCTCAGGCTCAAGTCCCAGGCGTGACCACGGGGCAGGGAAAGCTGGGGTGGGAACAGGAGTGTGTCTGGGTGCAGAGACGGGGTGCCAAGCAGGGGCTTTCCAGGGACCAGGGAAGATTAAAAGTATTGAGCCCCAAAGGTAGATGTATTCCAAATTTTGCACCTGAGATCCACAAATAAAATCAAAGGGAAAAATTTCAAAAGTGCAAGCCAAGGAATATTGGAGAATCCCACTATTGGAGAATCTCAGCACTGATGATGTGACCCAGGAAGAGGTCGCGGGAGCAGGAGTGTGCAGGCTTCCTGCAGGATGTTTAGGGGGTTTCAGGCCAAGTCAACCACAGGTACAGGGCCTAGCCACACCCTCCCAGCAGGCTCTGCCCCATCCACTGGCCTCCTCCCCCCATGAGGGTCCCATGGCCTCCTCCCCCGACCCATGGGCTGACTTGGGCCTGGCACGGGGTGGGGAAGCAGGCTTGGGTTTGGGGTGAGAACAGGGGCTCCTCTTTCCCCTTCACTCAGTCCCGCCCCAGCCCCATCGCTGTCAGCCAAGCTGGCATTGGGCTCAGCCACCTCTCCTTGCAGGTCAGAGAGATCCAAGTGCTGCCAGCTCCTCCAAGATCAGAGGGGCCTCAGAGCAGGGGCTGGCAAGGTCCAGAGCAGGGTGCAGGTGCTCCAGCCTGGGACGCTGCAGTGACCTCTGCCTGGCGGAGCCTCTGGTCTACTAGGGCCAGAAGGTCCTTCTCCAGGAAGGAGACGTGGTGTGATTCTGCGGGACATGGTGCCAAGGACAGTGCCAGCCGCCTTCCTGCTCAGCCACACCACGAAATTGCTCCCGACCTTCCCCCAAATTCTCAATGGACCATGAGATGGAGTCTGAGCTAGGTCTCACTTCAAACAGAGATAAACCCAACCAGCTTCAAGCTGTGATCAGGGCTGAAAAACTACCTTAAGTTCACAAAGAAACAAAAAGTTGTAGTGTTTTCTTGTTGTTGTTGTTGTTTTTAATTTTTAAGAATGGTTTCTTGTTAAAATGCTGCTCAGGACTTCCTGGAGTGTTGAGCATGGACAGATGTACACATTTGTCAAAAATCGTTGACCTGCAGGCTTAAATGTGCACATGTCATTGTAGGTAAATTATAATGACCTCCCTCCTGAAGGAAGACCTTCTGGCCCTGGTAGTCCACAAGCCTGGTGAAGCAGACACTGCAGCACTCTGAGGCCAGAGCACCTGCACCCTGCTCTGTGCCACCCCAGAGTTCCCTAAGAAGATGTTCAGCACCACGTCCTGATGTCAACTACAGTCAGGTCATAGAATTCATCCTACAGCAATCTGGGTCTCAAAGTGGCTCCTGACGTGGCTGGCCCATCTTGCCTGCTGTTTGCTGTTTAAGTACTGATTGAATTTCACCAAAGAGCTCAGAGATACCAGACAAAAAGACGGCCCTTCTGTTCCCAGCGCACAGCACAGTGACAGAAGGGCAAGCAGGGAGGGACACTATAGAAGAGCCGCCACCCCCCACTCCCCGCAGCCAGGGGGACCACTACTCCTTATTTTCTGACTTCCTGTCTGTGCCTGTGGTGCAGGGGTGAGGGGACAGTTCAGATGGCTTCTCCAGAGAGCCGCTGTGATCAGATGCTGGTATCTCACTGCCCAAGACAAGGCCTGGCGAGGGGGCTGCAGAGCAGCCCAGACAGCCTCCTGGTCAGCTCCCTTTTCCTTGTAGAGGGACTGGCCGTGTGGCTGGAGCTCCCAGGGGCACAGTGAATGTGTGATGGTGACAGAGGTCAGCAAAGGACAGTGGCTCTCGGTGGCACCATGAGAGCCCACTGGGTGACCTCTGGGACCAAACCCCAGCCCCACCACCTGGTCACCTGCTGGCAGCTTCCCCAGCCTCTGCCACACTTTCCAGGAAGGCCCGGTCAGCTGTGACCTGCAGAACCTGACCCACAGCTGGCGCTCTCCTCAGAGGCCCTGTCCCCAGCAGACCGGGCCATCCTGGAGGTGTGCCAGCCACAGCCCTGGCCGCTCTGCAGAAGGGCCACCTCTGGGCGTACATCCTTGCCCAGGACTGTGTTCTTCCATAAAAGGAAGTTGTATTTGCAGAGAGAACCGCATTTGGCTGGTAAAATCTATCCAATCAAAAGTTGTAACCAAGTTGTTGTAATTCAAACTCGGATGTCGATTTCAATCCCTATCTCACAACTATTTTGAGCCCAGGAAAGCCCACAAGTGTGTCTATTCTGAGACAGAGACACAAAAAGATCCAGTTAGAAAAATGTTCGGAGAAACTGGGGAATTATGATCACTCCCACACCGGGAGCGCTCAGCTGCTCTCGTTTCATGAGCGGCGCTGCGCCCTGTTCCTGGTGCTCGACCCCAGGCGGCTGCCACGGGGCGCCGGCGCTGGGCTTGGTAGAAGTCACCCCACCCAGAGGCGTGGGGCAGAAAGGGACCCAGGACTCACAGTGAGCAGTTGTCCCTAGGAAGGCACAGACGAGCCGAGCAGGGAAGAGCAGGGAAAGGGGTCAGGTGAGGGTGAGGCCCGGGCGCAGATGCAGCTTCCTCTGAACGTCACCAGCCAGCTACCATTTAGTGCCATTTTATCACGTGGCCAGGACTGCTGAGCCCAGGACGTGCGTTAGTTCATTTATCATCCCCTCCAAATACATTCTACTGGAATCCTCCCTCTCAGCCTGAGAGACCAAGACAGAATGTTGGGGGACTTCCCGGAGGCCTCCAGGCCAGGTGAGGAAGCCCTGAGAGCCCAGGACCATGGCTACCAAGTCCCCTCCTTCTGACAGGTCGCAGGCCCCAGCCTGCAAGAAGGTGTTGGCAGATGGGACTTGGGGAAAGATCTGGAGATGGGGTCATCCCAACCCCAAGTGGGTCCTAGATCCAGTGACACACAGGACAGCAGCACAGGGCTTGCAGACGAGGTGACCTAGGAACTTAGGTGCTCCAGCTCCAGGACCCTCCCTTTGCAACCTCTCCCTTGTCCCGGCTCGGGTGCTGGTCCTGCCCAGGTGATACTTTGAGCAGGTCCGAGGGTAGGCGCTGCTGCTCAGAGCCTAAGTAAGCCTTCGCCCCCGGAGCTCGGCCAGCAGAACTCACTCCACACGCACATCCTACTGTGCGCCAAGCAATCAAAATAGCTTGGAACTTCCCCAGTGCCCGTCACTGGTGTGGGGACTTCCACACGGTCCCCCTCATCTTGGCAGCTCCTCCAGCACATGCACTCAGATCGTCCCTGCCTGGACAGAAGAGGACACCGAGGCGGGAGAGGTGGCATGATCTGCCCCCAGGGAGAGAGGCGACCTTCAGACCCGCCAGTCCTGTTCCCGTTGGGCTCTCCCTGCCCTATGCCAGGCTGTGATGAGGAGGGGATCAGGGCTCAAAGGGCAGGAATGCCCTGGCCTCCCCAGGCCCCTCCTGGCCCAGGAGCTGGAGGTGAATTCAGACTGTAACAAAGCAGAAGCTCCTGTGAGTGGGGCCTGTCCCCACAGCCCTTCCACACTGGCCTCATCTCAGCCTCGAAGAGGCTCTAAGGTGAGTGCCTCCACTGTCCACTGTCCCCATTCGTGGGGTAGGAAGTGAGGCTCAGCCTGGCAACGTCCCTTTTCTCCAGCTAGTAAATTTCAGAGCAAATTTTCAAGCTTCATCCTGCACATTTGGAGGCTGTCCTCCCGGCCTCTTCACCCACCTGCCTCCTTCACGGGGTAAATGCTCTGCAGTTGGACCCAGTGCCCTCCCCCGGGGCCTCACCAATACCCAAGTGCATGACGTCAGCTGTCGCGTTGGCCGGGCTGAGCTGAGCTGAGCAACTTGAACAGATTATCTAGTTGCCTCGACTTCAGAGGGCCTGGCGCAGGTGGTGAAACCCCGATTCGGCTATTTCTGGGAAGTGGGAAAAGCTCCCTTGACTGCTTTGACGGAGACCCCAGCCCCGTCTGTCGGGCTGTTGAGTCGGGCAGCAGGGCAGGTCTCGGCAGTGATGTTCTCTGAACCAGGTGCCTGGCCGGGACTGCAGACTCCAGAACAGAACAGGACAGCCAGGTCCTGTCCCGAGTCAGTGTCCCTCTCTGAAGCACGAACGGCATGGAGGCTGATTCCCCACATGCAGAGGCAGATGTCAGAGGACAGGTGACTGGTGAGCCTCTCCAGACCCCGGGGGGCCACGGCCCAGGACACAGCCCTCTGGGGACCAAGAGGGAAGGAGAAACCAGGCCTGCAGCCTTGACTCTCCATGAAAACCAGTGTGGTTCTCAGATCCAGGAGGCACGCGCTCCCCAGGCTTCCAATCCTGACCTCGGTTCTGGAGGTTTCTTTTCCTCCAGGAGGCAGGGCAGTCTTTTTGAAGGTAGGAAAACCTGTGTGAATCATAATGACTTGATGTGGGCAAGTGGCTTCAGCTCTGCAGCCTCTGGTTTTCCTTCTCTAAAATGGGAACAGTGGGCAGAGCAGACAGCATGCCTCGGTATGTTAGGTTTCTTTTACTATAACAAAAATACTCGAGACACTCAACTTAAAAAGAGGAAAGGTTAATGTTGGCTCCCAGAGAGGGAAGTTTCAGTTCACTGTTGGTGGCCCATTGCTCTGGGGCCTGTGGTGAAGCAGAACTGCATGGTGGGAGCCCAGGGCCGAGGAGGAAACTGGGAAGCAAAGAAGGAGGAAGAGGAGGGGCCAGGTCCCCAAAATCCCCTTCCAGGACATGCCCCAGTGACCCCACTTCCTCCCCCCAGGCCCAACCTCCTAGTGTCCACCAGTTCCCACTAGCACATGGTCTGGAGACCAAGCCGTCAGCACTGGCCTTTGGAGGACGTTCCAGAGCCCAAAGACAGCACTTCAAGAGCAGGAGGGCCGCGCCGGACATGCCCAGTGTGAGCTGTATTCCCTGGGGAGGAGGGCTGCTTCAGCCCCTTTGGGTCCACCGAGGGAGGCGGGAGCAGCAGGCAGAGCTGGGAATGTCTTCCAGCTCCGGCCCCAGCTGCCAGCACACAGCGCTTTCTTTACGCTGCCGAGCATTACACTAATCGCTAGGAGCCCGGAGCTGCCCTAGCCCATCTGCATTCCACTGGCCCAGTCCTAGTTTTCACAGCCGACTGCTATCTACCCATGAAGACGACACCTGGCAATCAGCCCTTCCTTCCGGCTTCCCTGTGACTGTGTGTTTTCCTGGGATGCAAGGATTTCAGCGCTAAAGCTGGGACAGTTCTGGGCGAACTCTGTCAAGCTGGCTAGAGGAACTTACCCCAGTCATAGGACAAGCTCTTTAGGGCCAGCAGGCAAGTCTTGGCGTCTCTGCAGAGGGAATCCTTAGAGAAAGCGACTCAGGTGGACCTGGAACTCTCCGCCCCACCTCCACCTTCCTGCAAATCCCTTGAGCAGGTAACTCAGCAGGAGTCCCCTGCTCTTCCTGCAGGTCTCAGCAAAGGCAAATCTAGGCCTTCCAGGGTCAAACAAGTTCCCTGAAGCCTGGGACCACTTCCTGTACCCACCTGCCCTCGGGGTTTTGAACTGCCCTTGGAAATATTCAGAAGTACTTGTGGGCACAAGGAACACTGCCACTGGGGTTTCAGGTGGGGACAAACTTGGTTGCAAACCACACAGTCATTTAGTAAAATTCCCACATGCAAACCGACCCCCAGCCAACAGATCAAAATCAGCACACCCCACCCTGAGACAGGCTGACACTGTCAGCTCTTCCGCGGGATCGATCCCCAGCCGGCTGGCCCTGGCCCACCGCCTCAGGCGCGGTGCTACGTTGGCCTGTACCTTGAAGTGAGGAAATTAGATAGAAATATTGATCGGGCGGGAGCAGAGCTCATGTCTGACAACTGTTTTTGTCTGAGGCTGCAGGAGCCCAGCTCTGGAGCCCTGAGCAGAGGCTGCCTCGTGAGGCAGAGAGGACACCTCTGTCGTCCACAAAAGGGGGAGGGGGTGCTTGCCAGCCTGACCCCGGGAGGAGAGGGTGTCAGCTTCCCTGCAGAAGGTTTGGGGGACTCTCCCCAATCACCCCAGGGCCATAGCTAGGGAAGAACTGCCCTGGTGCTTGCTGAGGGCCTGCACAGGCCTCTCACTTGCTCTCCACTTGGCCCCAGGAAAGGACAGTCTGTGGCTGGTGTCCCCAGCTCAGAGGTGAGTGGGCCTCCATCACAGAGAACTGTTTCAGCCCCCTCTGCTCTGCTGACCTGCAGGTGGGGCTGGCACTGGGGAGCTGCCTGGCATTCCCCTGCCACCTCTTGCTGCCTGGGGCACCTGGATGCCCCTCACCACCCTGGGCTTCAGGTTCTCCTCTCTAATAGGGCTCCATGTGTCCAGCCCTCCAAGCTGGAAGTTTGGGTGGATCTGGACTTCATGTCAACCTAAGACCCCAGGGGGGTGAGATGCCCCAGTGAAGAGCTGTGGAGGGAGGCTGCTTCCTGGGCGCCGAGGCCTGTGATACGCCCATAGAGTCCGGGACACTGATCTTTTGTATATTGGCCAAACACAATGACATATGGGCCTGGTCCCTTGGCCCAGAGGCGTAACAGGTGCAGGACCACAGGCATCGTGCTTGGCTTGGAGAACTGCCTTGGGGAGCCCCCCCCCCCCCGCTGGGACCCTGAGGACGCGTGGGCTGAAGTAGCCTGATGGTAGGGGGCACTTTCCCCCAGTCCTGGGAGGTCAGGGAAGACCTGAAGGGACCTGTAAACAGTGAGCGGCCGTTGAATCCACCCACTGCTGCTCCTTCCTGACCATCAGCAAGGCCGCTGGCCCGATGGCGGGGGGCTTCTGTGGGTGGGAGTGGGCGTCATCGCTGACTCGGTTGCTGGAGGGCTCCAAGGGGGCAGAGTGACAGGAAGCCGGTACCGGGACCAACCAGAGCTTCCCGGCGGCTCCGTTTTCTCACCCGAGCATCTGGAAAGCTAGACCCTCTGGGGCAGAGGGGTGTGTTGACCCAGGGGAACACTGACAGCCCAGCAGGAGGAGTCTCAGGGTGGAGACACTGATCCCAAGGGCTGTGACAGGCCCAGCAGCATGATTAGGGACAAGCCCCAACCAGGTGTGCACAGGGAGGTCTCCTGATGGCAGCTGACAGCTGGGACCAGGAGAAAAACGGAGGGAAATCGGGGCTGCAGCAGGTGGCAGTGGGGGACGGGGGGCCACAGGAGAGCAGGAGGCTGAGGCACTAGAAAGGGGGAGGGGGAGGGGGACCAAGGGCGGCGGGAACAGAGGCAGCAGGGTGGGGGGCGCACATTCAAGGAGGGGGCCTTCCCCGTCAGCCGTCTCTGCTCGGGAGCGCGTTTTGCTTCTATATTTTTTTCATCAGTGAACTGTCAGAATCGCAGGTGCCGGGGCCGGGGGAGTCCGATTCCTCAGTCCCTGTTGGAATTCTTTCTGCATTTGGATGAGATTTCTTGGCAAGATGTCTCTGCCACATCCTGAAGGGAAACTGTGTTTTCTTTGGGGCCAAAGCATCAGCTTTGATTGATCTTTGACCAGACAGTGTCCCCAGGAGCCACCAGCACTGGGACAGGAAATGACCTTGGGGGGTTCTCTGGGCACCTCTCCTTCTGAGGTTCTGTGAGTCGGTAGTCGCTCTTCTCTCCTAAAGGAAAAGCAGTTGGGGTTTCGGTGTTTGGGGTGGGGATGGGGATGATTTGGGTTTTATATAGACAATGAGTCAGAGGCGCAGGGGACAGGCCTTGTGAGACGTCACATGGAACAGTAATTACACAGCTGCTGGGGTTCCACGGGCGCCCACACAGCCAGCCCCGCCTCAGGGAGGACATCTCCAGCCCTCAGCTCGCCCGCGGGGTCCCCTGGATCAGGTGTTGTCACTTCCCACCCCTCAGTTCTTCACAGCGGAAATGAGCCAGTGAGCTCAGCTGAGAGGGCTTGGCTTGTCCTGGGGGTCAGGGCCACCTCTTCCCACCCAGCGGGGTCCTCCCTGCTCTCTGCCATTCCACAGACCAGGCCCAGAGGCTCAGCAGCCTGTCCCTTACTGGAGGCCAATGACTGCATGGAGTGGACACAAAGCCCAGCCCTGGCAGATGGTGTCCCCAGCTCACGCCCTTCTCTCTGACCAGCCACCCCCTAGTCAGTGCTGGCCACAGAGGGGACATGATGGGTCTCAGCACAGACAGCCCCAAGCCTCAGAGGACACCCTGACCCAGGGTCATTGATTGGTCCCTCCTTCTCCCTCTCCCTCTCCCTTTCCCTCTCCCCCTCTCCTCTCTCTCCTCTCTCCCTCTCCCTCCCTCCCTCTCTCTCCCCCCTTCTCTTCTGCAACTGGCCACTAAGGTCCTGCTAATAAAATCTCAGACAGGTCAACGGTGGTTTGGGCTTGTTGAGTTGATGGAGCTTTGCCTGCCGTTCCTACTACCTCCACAGTAGGTGCCCAGCATGGTTTTAAGTGGACATGTGACCCCTGAATGGGCCCTGGCCACCTGTGTGCAGGACGACACCCTGGGAGACAGACCAGATGGGCTCTCCCGGGGATTCAACCGTGAGCTGCCCAATCTGGGCGTCCCCACAGCAGCCGAGATGGAGCGTGGGGGCGGGAGGTGAGAGGGGCCGTGATGCCGGGCAACAGGAGCGGGTGCAAGGTAGGAGAGGGATGGGGCAGTTAGAGCAGCTTCTTTCCCTGGGAGTCCTGCCAGGCGCAGCGCCAGCGGCCACCCCACCCCGCCCTCTACCCTGCCCTGCAGGCCGACCAACCCGGCTGGCCGTCCAGGCTGCTGCTGTGCGTGGGCCCGGCAAGCTCCCAGGCTCTGGAAAGAGTCGTGGGCACCCAGCGTCAAGTTCAGTGAGGCCGGGGTGGGCTGGCAGAGCTGCTGGTGAACTCAGTGACAGGCCGAATGAGTCCAGGTGGGCAGCTACCCAGGCCAGGAGGGCGGGAAACAGATGATATTCACAAGAACTGACCGTGTGCCAGGCTCCACTCTGTTCCCGCCCATGTCCATTCTCGGTGCTCACCATGTCAGACAGCTCCGCTTTGCTTCAACCAAAATACCCAGCAAGAACGAGGTAGGGGCAGGTTTATTCTGGCTGGGGGTTTCAGTGTCTATCCACGGTGAGCCAGCTCCGATCCTCTGGGCCAAAGTGAGGCAAAACATTTTGGCGGGGGGACACGGCAGAGAAGAGCTGCTCAGTTCCTGGCCATGGGAACAGAGAAAGGGGAGGAGAAGCCAAGGGTCACCCCAGTAGGCCACCTCCTCCTGCCACACCCCACCTGCCTACAACTGGCACCCAGAACTGCAGTCCTCTCAAATCATTTTCCATCAAATGGATTAATCCACTAATTGTATCACAGCTCTCAGAATCTTGTGATTTCACCTCCTGCAGGAGCTTTGGGGGGACACCTCAGAGCCAAACCATAGCACCCACCAATACCCTAGTGGTAAGTCCTACCCTTATCTCTACTTCACAAGGGCAGAAACTGAGGCACAGAAGGTCCTTCTGTCACCCAAGCTTGCTCCCTGGCAGGTGGCAGGTGGTAGGTGGGGACAAGCCCAGGTCACCTGGATTCTGAGCCTGTGCTTATAACCAGAGCTGGGGCCGGGGCAAAACAAGAAAGCACAAGGATGGGAAGTTTAGAGTCATCACCCTCAGGACCTGCCTCACCCAGACCTGGCTCTGCACAAACCACCCGCTGTGATGCACCTTCCTGACCCAAGACTGTCCCATGTCATCAGCCACCCTGACCTGAGTGGAGGTGCCGCAGCTCTGATGCCGACCTGTGGTCACCTGCTCTACATAAGGAAGACCATTGGGACAACTGGGCCATAACACCTAGGGTTAAGCAGGGACCATTTGTGCCTTTGATTGAACTTTTCATTACAACTTGGTTATGGAACGTATTCGGATTTCCAGTTTCCACTCCAACAGGGAAAGTGCTAGAAGTCTTTGTTCTCATCCTCACCGAAAGAGAAAAAGCTGAAACAAGCTGACACCCAACAACTCTTCTGAGACCCATCAGAGAATGGAGGTCACAGGGCAGACTGCCACCCAGAACTTGGGAAACGGACAGATGGATTCAGAGAAGTACAGCTCTCAGGAATCAGCGGTGGCCGCCAGAACAGGAAGGAGCCCTTGCAGTTGACTCGCTGCCACTCTGCTAGAGGCTCTGGTCCTGCAGGAGATGGAAAGCCTCTGGCCCCCAGGCTCACTGGGCCACACACTCATGAGCTCTTCCTGCGGAAGCCCCACCAGGTCCGTGGAGAACTAGCTCACGCTTCCAGCAGCGGGGAAGGGAAAGGAAGCATTTCACAGCACATCCAGAATGTTCTGTTTTCCTTAACAGAGGTAGGAAGGTGGACGGATGCATAGACAGACAGACACTCAGATACGGTAGATGAGGACAGAAGGACTAATTACCGGTGACCTAGGATACAAGAAATACGAAAGGGATTCTTCAGAACAAATGGAAATGACCCACGATGGAATCTTGGCAGAAAGGATAATTTTTTAAAAAGACTGAAAGGGCAAAATATATGAATAAATTTGTGGCTATCTTTAAAATTTTCTCTAAAGGACTAAAGCCAATAAGACCACAAAGTATTACAGCTTTTGCAGCATATATGAGTACAACACAATAAAATAGTACAAAAAACTAAGTGTTCACTGAAATTATGCATGCCTTGTATAATCCCCTCCCCGTGAGTGTGAGACCTGTGCGTGCAATAAGACGTCACTACCAAAGTTTGGTTCAGAGGAAATTAAGGTCCCTGATTGCTTGGACTTTGAGTTGATCAAAGCAGTTCCTAAAAGAGAGAGGCTCTCTTGCTGGTCTTAGAAAAGGCAACAGCCATGTTCTGTGCTGCCTGTGGGAGGAGGATCTGGGGTCTCAGTTACACAGCTGCAAGGAGCTGAATTCTATCAACAATTTCATGGGCTTGGAAGAAGACCCCGAGACCTGTAGGAAATCACAAGCCCGGCCAACACCTAAATCGCAGAGTTGTGAGATGAGACCCTAAGGATCTTAATAGAGGAGCCAGGTAAGCTGTGTTAGAACTTCTGACCTACAGAAGCAGTGGGATAATACATAGCTATTGTGCTCAGCCAGTATGTTTGGGGTCATTTGTTATGCAACAGTAGGAAACTGGTACATGTCATTATATAAGATGTCAACATTGCATTAAGAAATGGCACACTCTTTGGGTTGAGTGGACAGGGATAATTTATGAATGCACACTGTAATTTCTATAGCATCTACAAAAAAATTAGTACCACAAGGAATAACTTCAAAGGCCAACAGAGGCAAAGTGAAATACTAAGAAACACACAATTTAAGAAAAAAAAAAGTAAGGAAGGAAGAACAAAGGGAAAACCATAAAGGACAAATATAAAACAAATACATGCTACACTTAAGCCCAGCCATATAAGTGAAGGACACTAAATGTAAATGCACTAAACACTTCATATAAAAGGCAGAGATTATCAGACTGGATAAAAATAAACAGGAACTAGCTGCATGCTGATGATTCCCGCTTTCCTGGCCACACTTGAAGGACATCAATGAGTTGGGGGGAAAAAAATGGTATACTGCACAAACATCAATCATGAAAGATCAAGAGTTACCCTGAGAGGAAGAGGAGCTCCTCCTAGTGACAGGAAGGCCAGGTCAGCAGGAAGATAGAGAGCTTCACAGGTAGAGGTACTGAATATCAGTGTTTCAGACATTTGAAACAGAAGTTGACAGAACTATATTGAGGAATAGACGACTCTGCAAGTAGAGTCGACATTTAAGACCCAGCATGCTGAGAATATTTTTTAAAGCAACAATTGATAGAAAGTTAGTCAGGCTACTGGAGATTTGGACAGCACTTGGAATCAGTGTGGCCAGTCAACACTCGCGGGAACTCTACCCAAACCACAGGATGTGTTCCTCGCAAGTGTGATGAAACATTCACCAAAATATGCAATATGCTGAACGATTAAATGAGTCTCAATACTTTGCAAAGGACTGGAATCATACAGAGCCCTGTAGTCCTCTGACAATGGAATTTAACCAGAAATCAATTATAAAAATATAACCATTTCCAAATACCTTGGAGGTTAAGTGACTCATTTCTAAATAACTCATAGAACAAGGAAGAAACCACAAAGAATACAAATATTTTTTATATAAATGTAATAAAAGAAAAACATATGAAAATCTGTGGTACAAGCTAAAGCAGCATCTAGAAGGAGACACAGAGATGTGTCTATACAGGAAATAAAGTCAAGAATCAAGAAACGGGATGGATTCAAACTAAAAAGCTTCTTCTCAGCAAAGGAAACAATCAATAACGTGAGGAGAGAGCCTACAGATTGGGAGAAAATCTTTACCACATGCGCCTCTGATAAAGCATTGATCTTTAGGATATATACAGAACTCAAAAAATCTAACACCAAACAAACAAATAATCCAATCAATAAATGGGCTAAGGAACTGAACAGACATTTCACAGAAGAGGAAATACAATGGATCACCAAATATATGAAAAAAATGTTCAACATCTCTAGCAATTAGAGAAATGCAAATCAAAACTACTTGGAAATTTCATCTCACTCCAGACAGAATGGCAATCATCAAGAATACAGGCAACAATAAATGTTGGTGAGGATGTGGGGAAAAGGCACACGCATACACTGCTGGTGGGACTGCGAATTGGTACAACCACTGTGGAAAGCAGTGTGGAGATTCCTCAGAAAATTGGGAATGGAACCACCATTTGACCCAACGATCCCACTCCTCAGTTTGTACCCAAAGGACTTAAAATCAGCAGACTATAGTAATGCAGCCATGTCAATGTCTAAAGCAGCTCAATTCACAATAGGTGAACTGTGGAATGAACCTAGGTGTCCTTCAGTAGATGAATAAAGAAAGAAAACTTGGTATGTATACTCAATGGAATATTACTCAGCTTTAAAGAAGAATGAAATTATGGCATTTTCTGGTAAATGGTTGGAGTTGGAGAATGTCATGCTAAGCAAAATAAGCCAATCCCCCAAAAAACCAAATGCCAAATGTTTTCTCTAATAAGTGGATGCTAATTCACAGGGTGGACACTAGGGAAGAATAGAGTTACCTTAGATTAGGTAGAGGGGAGTGAAGGGAGGGGAGGGGAGGGGATGTGGGAATAGGAAGGATAGTAGAATGAGATGACACTATGACTTTATGTGTATATACAACTGCATGACCAATGTGATTCTACCACATGTATAATCAGAAAAATGAGAAATTATACCCCATCTATGGGTGATAGATCAGAAGTACATAAATGCATTCTACTGTCATGCATAACTAAAATTAAAAAAAAAATTTTAAAACAAAAGAACAAAGGTGGAAACCAATGGTCTAAACTTCTATCTCAAGGAGCTTGAAAGGGAAGGCAAAGCTTAAGAACCAGAAGAAAAGAACCAGCAGCAGAGTGAAACTCAACCATTTGAAAAGATCCATAACACTGCTGGGCTCCTA
The DNA here is from genome assembly GCF_045843805.1 of Urocitellus parryii. Lineage (NCBI taxonomy): Eukaryota > Metazoa > Chordata > Mammalia > Rodentia > Sciuridae > Urocitellus > Urocitellus parryii. The sequence goes on from NC_135536.1 coordinate 186,722,016, forward strand.
GAAGCCCTATGGAGACCACCTGGCCTTTAGCCCAGATCTGGGTGTGACTTCCACCCCAGGAACGGTGACAGTGACAGGAGGATGCTGACAGTACACAGCAAGGCTTTCCTCAGCACCCTGAGGTCGGCCATCTTCATTAACTTACTGAGTTGATCTTTCCTTCAGGCAGGAAGGAGCATGGGGGTGGGGACTGTACTGTGGAGGCGGTGGGTCCATATTGGAAAGTCATCGCAAAGTCACTCCCAAAAACTTCTCCCTTGCCACGTCCCACTTCCCTGGCAGCTAAGTCAGCCGTGTGATGGGTTTGCCGGCTTGAGCTTCTGAGAAAGAGGTGGCTGGAGAGTTCTGTCCTCTTTTCTTCCTCCTGCCTTACGTGTGGATAGAACCGCCGTGGGGACACTGTGACCCTCAGGAAAGGCCAAAACAGGCGAGAGTCGGTCCCTGCTGGGACAATCCAGCTGCTGGCTTCTCCTTCCCCGCCTGGGCTGCTGCAGATCAGGAGTCTCTCGGCTTGCAGGGAAAAGCCTCCTCGTCACGGTGCCATCCCAGGGGCACCAGAAGGGGCCCATGGGAGGAGGCTTGGTGGCACTGGGGGCCAGAGGGCCTGGAGAGAGCCCAGGCACATGGCCACTCACGTGTTCCCAGAGTGGACCGCCCCCATGGCCCTGGCCCTCCCTTGAGGGGACAGTGGGTCCAGAGCACATGTGTGGTGCCTTGCTCTGGTGGTCTCACTTCGGGGGACCAGTCCCGGAGGGTGGGCCAAGCCTGAGGAGGGCACTCTGAAAGTCTCTCCAGACACAGAACTCCAGGACCCCGGGGCTCCCCGTGGCCTGCCCTCCCCGCCTCTCAATGACCTCCAGTGCCTCTCTGCTGTCCACCCTCAGGAGAACTCCAGCCTGGGTCATCTCGCCTCACGTGTTACGGGAAGCCTGGGTCCTGAGAGAGGGCCCTTCTGCAGGTGTCTCCAGGTCACACAGCCACTGGTCCTCTCTGCTGTGGGCACCATCGAGCTCACTGTGCAGATGAGGAAACCGAGGCTCACTCGGGGTCCTGCCACTCCTCCCAGAGGCCTCCACCCATCAGCAGCAGGGCTGGTGCGCAGCAGAGGTCTGTGGGCTCCGATCCTGAACTCTGCCTGTTTAGGGTACAGGAAAGACTGGAGCAGGGCTGGGGTTCAATCTGTGGGACTCAGCATGACTCTGCTCCCCAAGATGACCATGTCCCAAGCCCCAGAACCTGTGAAAAGGTCCTGACCTGCAAGAGACTGTGGAGGTGACTGAACTAAGGACCCTGGGATGGGACCCTGGCCTGGATTCACCAGGTGCTCTGAAGACAGAGGAGTGCAGGCAGCCGGGGTTACGGTGTAGATGTTAGGCGTCCCCCAAAAAACTCATGTGTAAGATAAAGCAAGAAGATGAAGAGGGGAAGTGATTGGGTTAGGAGAGCCTTGACCTAATCATGGGTTAATCCCCCGATGGGGATTAACGGGGTGGGAACTGAAGGCAGGTGGGTGAGTTGGGAGGAGGTAGGTCGTGAGGGGATGCCTTTGGGGTTTATATTTGATGAGTTGAGCTGTCTCTCTCTCTCTCTCTCTCTCTCTCTCTCTCTCTCTCTCTCTCTCTCCTTCCTGAGCATCACGTGAGCTGCTTTCTTTGGCCACACTTTTCTGCCATGATGTTCTTCCTGCCTCCCCTCAAGCCCTGGAGTTGGCCGTCTATGGACTGAGACGTCTGAGTCTGTGAACTCCAAATAACCTTTCCTCCTCTAATTGCTTTTGTCAGGTCTTTGGTTGCAGCAATGAAAACACTGACTAAAGCAAGAGGCGACTCATGTGGGGGCCGTGGGGAAGGAGGAGGGGCTGGTTTTGGAGAAGGAGAAGGGGCCACAAGTCAGGGACTGTGGCGCTCTCCAGAGGCCATAAAGGCCAGGGAGAAGATCCCCCCAGTGCCCCCAGGAGGATCCAGACCCGCTGGCATCTTGATCTTGATTTTTGTCCAGTGAGACTCACTTCAGATTTCTGACCTCCAGAGCTGTAAAGAGCCAAAAGTGTGTTATTTTAAACCACTTAGTAGATGGTGACCTGCTCTATCAGCCACAGGAGACTCTTGTCACCTGACGTGGTTCCTGGGTCTTGGGTGGACACCAGTCAGGTGGGCCCGGCCTTCTGCCCCTGGGGAGGAAATGATTTAGGGAACAGGGTGACCTCTTAGGACCAACTGGGCCGCAGCTGTGCAGTCTACACAGTGAACAAGGAAGACCGCACTTGAAGGAAGAAAGAGCCTTCTGGGCTCTGCCCCCTTCTGTTTAATTAAGCAACAGGCAATGTGGCTAGGGACCGTGCCTGTTAGGTTGTCCAATTCAACATATGGTCCTTACCCGTCATCGGATGAGCTGACCTCTAGGCATCAGCCTCCTGTCTTAGGTTGGTACCACTGCAATTGAATCATACCTGTCACTGACTACCGGTCCAGCATATAGCCATACCTGTGGATAGGCCTTTGCATCAGTGGGGGGGTGAGGTTCTTTGCCTCACCTCTGTTGGCCCCCAAATTTGGCCTTGGTGCCGGTGGGGGGGTTGAGGTTCTTTGCCTCACCTCTGTTGGCCCCCAAAATTAGACCATCACTAGTAAAAGGGAGGAGGATACAGAAATGCCATGACATCAAGTCAATTGACGGCTCCTTAGGAAAAATTGCAACACTGGTGACACATCAGCAAAGATACACCAGCACTACCATAATTCGCTGTATCAACAAATAGAGCACAATGCATACAAGTGATACATAGTCTAGGCAAATTTTGTAAGCAGTTCAAAGCGGAGGAATCTATCAATATGTCCATTTCCTCCCAAAGTAAATTGACTCCTTGATTGAGCATTACTTGTTGAGTTATTATTCATTGATGCATCAGCTTATACAGTTTGTTGTGATAACTATCAAAGAAACTGTAGTTTGGTTTCATCTTGTCTTTACTGGCACTGGGATGAAGATAGGAATTCTGACAATGACGCTAAAAAAAAAATTATGTAACATTCCAACAGGTACTAAGAAAACAATTTTTTGAACGATTTACATTATCCTGAACAGAATTATTAAATATAATGAAAAGGAAAGGTGAAAGTAAAAAAAACAGATCTGTTAACCTGCTTATTTGTACACATATTAAAACAATTTTCAACAGCTGTTTACCCAATTTAAATTAAACCATTAAAATCACGTGAATAATAAAAAAATTCGGATCCATTTATTCATGAGCGCTTTTCATATATGAACACACGCACATACAGACATACAACACAAAACACAAGTGTGCACACATAACATACAACACATAAGACAATAGTAAAGGCCTTGTAGCTTTACCTAGGTGAAATCTCCATTGCAATGTTTAAAAACTCCACAGTCAAAAAATAAAACTTATCAGAAAAACATTAACCTAGGTCTGTATGAGCTCAAAAATAAAATAGAACTTTATGATGTGGGAAAAAGCAATAATAAAATAGATATTGAAAAAAGCATCCTGGTTAATCACTGATGCAGATGTAAGAATAGCCAAGCTGAAGTTCTGGATATTAGCTGTTATGGATTTGAGTCAAATCATCTTCTTTTTGGTCTGTAGAAATTGTTTTGGTTAGTCTCTCTGGAATCCAAATTAGTTGCTGTTCTCCCTGTGGAAACACACAAACAGAACCCGACTCCAGACAATCACTGGGTCAGGACCTTTCCATTGTCCTGTTAGAATATCCTTCCAAAGTACCTGAGGCTTATGTACATTTTCTGGATACAAATGTCTTTCCGCAGCACTATGCCCTGATGAATCCAAATTCAAAAAGTTTAGAGTAAAAAGGGTTATTTTAAGTTTATCTTTGGGGGATATATACCCCTTTCCAATTCCCTCCTTTTGTTTTAATAAGTACATTTTAATAGTTTTATGAGCTCTTTCAACTATGCCTTGTCCCTGTGGATTGTATGGAATTTCTGTTATGTGAGTAATGCCAAATGATGAGCAAAATTGTTTAAAAGAGGTAGAAGTATAACCAGGACCATTATCTGTTTTTAACTGTTTTGGAACGCCCACAGTGCAAAATGTTGTAAGCAATGAGCTATAACATCTTTAGTTTTTTCTCCGGCATGAAGGGAGACCATCAAAAATCTAGAAAAAGTATCAACTGTAACATGCAAATATTTTAATTTTCCAAATTCTGCCAAGTGTGTGACGTCCATCTGCCAAATATGGTTAGGTATCAATCCTCTAGGATTGACTCCAAGATTAACTTGTGGTAAAAATGTCACACAATTTTGACATTGTTTTATTATATATCTGGCTTGTTCTTTAGTTATTTTAAAACTCTTTTGTAAAGTATTAGCATTGAAACGGAACCTTTTATGAAAATTTATAGCTTTTTCTATTGTGAGAAAATATGTATGTCATGTGTAGATTTATCTGCTAATTCATTGCCCAAACTAAGGGCTCCAGGCAATCCTGTATGTGCCCTGATATGTCCTATAAAGAATGGATCTTTTCTGTCCCAGATTAGACTTTGTATAGTGGAAAACAAAGAGAAAACAGTAGAAGAAGGGGAAATCCTACCAGAACCTTCAAAGGATACTATAGCATTAACTACATACTGACTATCAGAAAGTAAATTAAACAGAATCTTTAAACATCACAAAAGCATGTAATACTGTATTAAGCTCTACATTTTGAGCTGATTGTTTGGGTACTAAGAATGTAAAAGTTTGATCAGGAGTAACTACTGCTGCTGTACCATTATTTGACCCATCAGTGAATATATTTGGAGCATTTATGATAGGGGTTTTTCTTGTCATTTTTGGAAAAACTACAGGATGCTTAGACCAAAAAGACACCAAAGGATTAGATGGTAAGTGATTATCAAATGAAACATTAGATTTGCACATGATTATTGCCCAAGTATTTAACTCATTAGCTAACTCATCAATTTGATCCATAGTATATGGAGTAATAATTTTATTGGGAGAAATCCCAAATACTCCCTTTGCTGCTCTTTTTCCTTAGAGCATTAATTGTCCTACAACCTCAGGATATCTAGTAAGAATAGTGTTAGGAGAATAAGATAAATGTATTCATAATAATGGACCTTCTTGCCAAAATACTCCTGTAGGAATATTTTTTGTTGGTAGTACAATAAATAATAAAGGCAAACATATCAATTCTATCCAAATGCATATTTTCCATATATGTTTCAATGATTTTTAATGCCTTTCTTGCTTCAGGAGTTAACATGTGGGGCGAATTTGGATCTGATGGACCTTTTAGGATATCAAATAAAGGTCCCAACTCTCCTGTTGGTATGCCTAGATAAGGCCTTATCCAAATTATGTCTCCCAATAACTTTTGAAAGTCATTAAGTGATTTGAGTTGATCTACTCGTATTTGAATTTTTGGTGGACGGACCATGATTGAGGATAATAGAACTCCTAAATAATTAATTGGAAGATTTAATTGTACTTTATCTATTGCTATCTCTAGATTATAATTTTTAATAAGTTTGTAAGTGTGGCATAACATTCTAGCAATGTGTTTTTATCTTTATGTGCCAATAACACATCATCCATATAGTGAAATATTTGTAGTTCAGGATTTGATTTCTAAGTGGCTGGATTGCTTTGTTAACATAAATTTGACACATAGTTGGACTATAAGCCATCCCTTGAGGGAGTACTTTCCATTCATATCTCTGATCAGGACCTTCATGATTTAGTTCAGGGATAGTAAATGCAAAATGTGAACTATCCTTGGGATGAATTGGAATTGAAAAAAAACAATCTTTAATATCTATAACTAAAACATACCAAGTTTTTGGCAAAGCAGACAATTGGGGAATCCCTGATTGAGCAGGTCCCATAATAACCATCTCATCATTAATGGCTCTTAAATCTTGCAATAATCTCCATTTACCCGATTTCTATTTAATGACAAAAATGGGAGTATTATGGGGAGATACGGAAGGTTGTATATGTCCTTCCACTAATTGTTGTTTGACCAGGTCATGGGCTACTTGTATCTTTTCTTTAGTCAGGGGCCACTGAGGAACCCATACTGGTCTTTCTGATTTCCATGTAATTTTTATTGTCTCAGTGGCCCTTTCAGAAAACCCAATCCATGTCTATTTATTCCTTGATCTATTTGAATTGGTGCTGCTATACCTTGTTCTTGTTCTCTTAATCTTTTTTCTTTCCTAAAGCCTTGTCTAGCCCTAGTAGTGGGCGCGTTAGGATTGATGTTATTTGTTAATGTCAAGCCTAATTGATCTAGGACATCTCGTCCCCATAAATTTATAGGAAGGTGATCCAATACATATGGCTGTATAGTTCCTTCACATCCTTCAGGATCCTTCCAATCTAATACCATTGCACTTCTATCGGGATTAGTTGCCACTCCTAGGCCTCAAAGCGTTTGAGTGGCTTGTTGTAATGGCCAATGTCTTGGCCATTCTTGACCAGATATAATGCTAAGGTCAGCACCTGTGTCCAGTAGCCCATTAAAGTCATGTCCTTGAATATTTAGTTTTAGCATGGGGCGAGAATCTAAATTTAAAGACAGCATAGCCCAATCTACACCTGTGGAGTCTAATCCCCTGGAACCTCTTTCTACAGTACGACTGGAAAATTTATCATGCAGGCTGGGTATTATTAATAACTGTGCTATTCTATCTCCTGGTGAAATTACTGATATACCTCTTGGAGAACTAGCTATAATTTTTATTTCACCTTCATAATCGGGATCAATTACCCCAGGACTTATCATAAGTCCTTTTAGTGTAGAAGAACTGCGTCCCAATAATAAGCCTACTGTTCCTTGGGGAAGAGGTCCTTTTACTCCTATGGGAATGATTTGAACTCCCATCTCTGGAGTTAGTACTGCTCTGGCGGAGGCGCAGATGTCCAACCCTGCGTTCCCTCTAGTTTGTCTGATGAGGGATTTAATGGACAATGTGTCCTGGGCACTACCTTGATGGTGCTGTTGGGTTCCTCCACTGCCCCGTATATTTGTGGGTTTGGGCCCCGGAGCATTGGGCCCTCCAGTCCATTTTTTGGCAATGGAGCCTGATGCCTTTCTTCACGATATCGTGGGTAAACACTTGGTCCTTGTCTGTTTTTTGATAACGGAATACCCTCTATGGTGGTTTGAGAACGGCATTCATTAGCCCAATGTCTCCCTCTAGGGCATCGTGGGCAAATACCCGGTATTCTACTCCTTTGATACCTAGCTTTGTTAAACCCTCCTCCTATGGGGCAACTCCTTTTAAAATGTCCTGTTTGATCACAATTATAGCATGTTTTTGGCCTGGTATCTAAAGCCTGTTTTACTGCTGCTAAGACTTGCCCTTGTTCATTAATGTCTCTACATAATTTAATATATGTGTTTAAATCTTCATGTCTCCATGGTCTAATGACCTCTCTGCAGCAACGATTTGCTTGGTCATAAGCCAGTTGTTTTATAAATGGCATTGCCTGTTCTGTATCTCCAAATATTCTAGAAGCTGTTTGAATAAGCCTATCTACAAATTCAGCGTAAGGTTCATTAGTTCCTTGTATTACCTTAGATAATTGTCCTTGTAAATCTCCATGTCCTTGTAAAGTCTTCCATGCCCTAACTGCGTCTGCAGCAATTTGTGCATATACACCAGGATCATATTCAATTTGTTGCCGTTGACCCTCATAAGGTCCCTTTCCTAATAACATATCTAGATTTCTTTGAGGGTAACCTGCTGCTGCATTTCGCCTAGCTGTCTCCATGCAAAATTCCTCATTGGCAACCTTCCATAACAAATATTGTCCTCCATTTAGCACAGATCGACACATGTTAGCCCAATCTGCTGGCGTCATGTCTAAGTTGGTAATGGATTTGACCATGCTCACAGTGAAGGGTGCTTGCGGGCCATAGGTTGTTACAGCCTCTTTTAATTGCTTCACTGTTTTGAAATCTAAAGCACAGTGAATTCGTTGCCCTCCTGCCTGTTCAAGTACAGGGCATGCTAATCTTTGGAGTCCTGCCTCAGGATTCCGTCCATCAACTACGGGAGTTGAGGGCCGCTCAGCTGTAGATGGAGCTGTTGGTTGAATTACGCCCTCTGGTGATAGAACGGAGTTAGTAGCAGCCTCCTGTTGTAATTCCCCACCTGATGGTTGTTTTTCCTCTAAGCTTTCTTTCTTCAAATTTTCCTCTGTCTGACTAGCTCGAGAGACCTTCTCTTTTGCTTGACCTAACATATTTTCTACCATAGTCTGGACCTCTAACAATTTACTTAACAGTCTTTCAGTTTGTTTTTTACTAGTTTCTAATCTACTATAAAGGTAACACAACCCAATAAGATAGCATAAAACAAAGCCGAAACAGAATGAAACAAAAACGGAACAAAGAATAGTTGTATCAATTTTCTCTTTCTCAGGGCCGAACAACTTCAAACCTTGAGCCAACCATTTTTCCCAGTTTGCCTGAGAAAATTCTAGGGATAGGCAGCTTGAAACAAAAACAAAATAAATCAAAACAAGAACACATTGTTTTTTGAAATGGTCACCCATTCTCTCGCCTTCCCTCGGGGGCGAGCAATTTTACTCACCTCCAAGCTTCAGGTGTCCCCCACACGGGCCACCAATTGCCGCAGTCTGGCTGGGCACAAAATCATGAGCCACTCAAGCAGGAACAAACTTTATTTTTGAAACTGCCGCCAATACCCCATACACGCCCGGGAAGAAGCCAATCCACACACACGGCGTTCTCCCTGAACCCCAGAACAAGTTCCTCCCCCAGAATTCCCTCCTACTGTACTTCCCCAACCAATGGGAAGTCTCCAGGAGTCCCGTAGGAGGCCAAGGTGAACAGCAGGAGTCCAATATCCATATGAATGCAAATCTTAACATAATCATATCATCTCAATGGCTAGCTGGTGTCACCTTTCAACCAAAAATGCCATGCATCATATTACTTGGCTGTGGCTCTTAGCAGGGCCCGAGGACGAGAAGAGGGCTGCTCCTTAGAGTCTACAAGCTGCAAGGAGGTGGCTCATGGGAGAGAACTGCAGAGGAGGGGCAGGAGAGAGAGAAAAGCAAACCTTTTTAATAATGCATGAATTCTCTCATTCATTTATTTACTTACTCAATAGGCATCTATTGATTGCCCACTGCATGCCAAGCCCTGGTTAGGAGCTGACAATATAGCAGGAAACAAGAGACACGGACGGACTCATGGGTGTGGAGGTTCTAACTTAATGAATAAAACAGATAAAAATTAGACAAGCAAATACAGCTTCATCCATCCATCCCTCCATCCATTCAACACTTGGCTGGCCTTGGCTATTTCTGCACATGTGAAGAACTTGGGGTGGAGGGTGGGGGACAAAGGGCAAGAAATAAAACCAAGAATCAATCAGTGCCTCCCACAGCAAAGGAAATGATTACAAGTGTGAAGAGAGAGCTACAGGATGGGAGAAAACCTTGATCAGCTACTCCTCTGACAGGGGATTAATATCCAGAATATATAAAGAACTCAAAAAGCTTAAGACCAAAAAAACAATCCAATCAATAAGTGGGCAAAACACCTAAACAGGAACTTCTCAAAAGAGGAAACATAAAGGCCAACAAATCTACGAAAAAATGTTCAACATCTCTAGCAATCAGGGAAATGCAAATCAAAACTACAGTGAGATCCCATCTCAGTCGGGTCAGAATGGCCATCATCAAGAACATGAACAATGATAAATGCCGGTTGGGCTGCGGGGAGGAAGGAGCCCCCGGTCAGTGCTGATGGGACTGGACTAGCACAACCCCCTCTGGAGAGCAGTGTGGAGAGTCCTCAAGACACTAGGGATGGAACCACCGTAGGACCCAGCTATCCTACTTTTTGGTATTTTCTCAAAAGCTCTAAAATTGGCATAGTTCAGGAACATAGCCACATCAATGTTTACTGCAGCACAATTCACAATAGCTAAGTTATGGAGTCAACTCAGGGCCTGTCAATGTATGAATGGATTAAGAAAATTTGACATACATACACACACACACACACACACACACACACACACACTCACACAGTGGAGTTCTACTCAGCCATAAAAAAGAATGAAATTATGGCATTTCCTGGTTAATGAATAGAAATGGAGAATATTGTGCTAAGTGAAATAATCCAAACTCAGAAACTCAAAGGTCAAATGTTTTCTTTCATATGCAGAGGCTAGAGTGAAATAAAGGAAAGGTGGAGAGAAGGATTGGATAACGTGAAGGGAAGATGGGCAATGTAGAAGGAGGAAATCAAGGGGCAGAGTGAAGGGAAGGGAAGGGAAGGGAAGGGAAGGGAAGGGAAGGGAAGGGAAGGGTAAATTCTTAAAAGATCATGTTCTGTGCATCTGCAAATAGGCCACAGGGAGCTTCACCTTTACACAGAGGTAGAAAGAACCATCAAATGCAAATGAATAGATGAGCTAAAGGAAGCCTAGTGGAGCAGAGGAAGGAGAATGGGAGAGGGGAGGGAGGAGGAGGGAGAGGGGAGGGGGGAGGAGGGAGAGGGGAGGGAGGAATAGGGAGAGGGGGAGGGAGGAGGAGGGAGAGGGGAGGGAGGAGGAGGGAGAGGGGAGGGGGGAGGAGGGATAGGGGAAGGAGGAGGAGGGAGAGGGGAGGGGGAGGAGGGGGAAGGAGAGGGGAGGGAGGGAGAGGGGAAGGAGAAGGAGGGAGAGGGGAGGGAAGAGGAGGGAGAAGGGAGGGAGGAGGAAGGAGAGGGGAGGGAAGGGGAGGGAGAGGGGAGGGAGGAGGAGGGAGAGGGGAAGGAGCAGGAGGGAGAGGGGAGGGAGGAGGTGGCAGAGGGGAGGGAGGAAGAGGGAGAGGGGAAGGAGAAGGAGGGAGAGGGGAGGGAGGAGGAAGGAGAGGGGAGGGAGAAGGAGGGAGAGGGGAGGGAGAGGGGAGGGAGAGGGGAGGGAGAGGGGAGGGAGAGGGGAGGGAGGAGGTGGCAGAGGGGAGGGAGGAAGAGGGAGAGGGGAAGGAGAAGGAGGGAGAGGGGAAGAAAGAGAAGGGAGAGGGGAGGGGGAGGAGGAGGAGGAGGAAGAGGGGAGGGAGGAGGAAAGAGGAGGAGGGAGAGGGGAGGGAGGAGGAAGGAGGAGGAGGGAGAGGGGAGGGAGGAGGAGGGAGAGGGGAGGGAGAGGGGAGGGAGAGGGGAGGGAGAAGGAGGGAGAGGGGAGGGAGGAGGAGGGAGAGGGGAGGGAGAAGGAGGGAGAGGGGAGGGAGAAGGAGGGAGAGGGGAGGGAGAGGGGAGGGAGAAGGGAGGGAGAGGGGAGGGAGAGGGGAGGGAGAAGGAGGGAGAGGGGAGGGAGAAGGAGGGAGAGGGGAGGGAGAAGGAGGGAGAGGGGAGGGAGAGGGGAGGGAGAAGGGAGGGAGAGGGGAGGGAGAGGGGAGGGAGGAGGAGGGAGAGGGGAGGGAAGAGGAGGGAGAGGGGAGGGAGGAGGAGGGAGAGGGAAAAGAATAAGAGGGTCATGAACTGAAATTGAATTCCAGGCAGACATGAGTGGGTGGGAATGGCCCCAGCTACTATGTATAACTATAAAGCTCTTAAAAAATTAATCACGGGAGGAAGAAGTTCTGTAAGAAGGTCAATCTGCCATCCTCACCCTGGAGGCCAGGTCAAAGCCTTGGCAGCAGCCCCCGGTCCTCACCTTGCTCCTTCCAGTCACCAGTCCCCAAGGGACGCCCCATGCCGACTCCTCGAAGCCTGGGTCAGTGCCACCTGCTTTTGTTCTTGGTGTCAGTGGAATGACACGGGCTGCCCCTGTGCACCTGGACTCCTCCCGACCAGAAGTGGGAGCTTCGTTTTTGCAAGTTGAAGCTGGCTCACGGTCACTGCCTCATGCGTGCTCCTGTGTGAGTCCCCACGTCCCCACGCTGTCTGTTCTTCTGTTGATGGACATTTGGAGGGTTTCCAATTCCAGGCTGTTATTCGCATTGCTGCTGAGGACATTCTAGTGTCTTGGGGAACATTTGGGACATCACGCCTGGGTCGTTGGGCTGTAGGTCCCCAGTTTTAGCGCCTGGTACCAACGGTTTTGCAAGCTGGTTGTACCTGTCCTGCTCCCCTCTGCGGTGGCAGCACGGGGCAGACTCTGTCGTTTCCTGTTCTGCTCATCTGCTCGCTGCGTCCCCCACAGGGAGGACAGAGCAGACAGGGGGCAGCCAGGAGCCCGCTGAAAGCACCGATTTCATCACACCGGCTGAGTGATGTGGGCAGTCGGGGGCCCCCTGAGCCTCGATTTCATCATGGGCCAAAGGAGAGCGGTAAGGGCCGCCACCCCTCCCTGGGGCTCAGGGTGACCACATGCACAAGGTAAGTCCTTGGACCTGGGGCTGAGGAAGAGCTCAGTGGCTTTGTGGGAGCATTGGCTGAACATCGGGCTGCACACACTCCACGCACACAGGGGCTGTCCCGAAGCCTCACTGTCATCCGGCTATGCAGGATGACACGCGCATGACAAGGTTCCCGGAGCTGGGACACTCGTCCAGAGGTCAGATGCCCAGGGCCCAGGTGTTTCTCCAGAAAATGGAACTTGACCTTGTAGGTAATTTTGAGAGGAACACAAAGCACTCCTGGTGAGGGACTCATGGAATAAACCTGGGGACGACTCCCAGGAAGCCTCCCTGGCAGGTCCCCAGGGGTGACATAGATGCCACACTTGGCTTCCTGCTCCTTCCTCCCTCCCTCCCTTCCATCTTTCAGCTTCTTCTCAAAGGCACAGAGGACCCACACCTTGTGGGTGGAGCAGGGAATGATGCTTCCATGGACACTGGCGGGAGCTGCAGTTTCCTCCCTGTGCTGGGCGCGTCCGTGCAGGTTGCCTGTCACCACACAGCAGCCCTGTGATGCATCCGCTGCTGCTGTCCACCGCACGAACGAGGGCACTAGAGTGCTGAGAGGCTCTTGAACTTGCCAGCACCACACACAGAGAAGGGCAGCCAGCTGCCGAGCTGCCCTTGAACCAGCACAGGCCAGCTCTGAGCCCATGGGCGCCCCACCTACCTGCTGGACTCCGGGAGTCAGCCTAGGCCTGTGCCAGCCACAGTGTCAGCCTGTCATGACACCTTTGCCCCAGGCCACAGGGACACGTGCTGGGCCCTGTGGACCCCACTGTAAGTATCGGGCAGGACCCTGTGTCCCCATTCCAGCCCTCAGCTCTGCTCAGCCCTGGAGCCAGCACCTGGAGCTGCAGACGGTGCCCCGGAAGAGCGTCATGGATGGTGTTCCAGCCATTTGCCTCCCTGAGCAAAGCCTGGGAGAAAGGGATCCCCCCCCGCTCACACACACACACCCCAAGCTGGTCCTGGAGGTGAGCAGAGCCCAGGAGGTCACAGGGCTATGCGCCACCACCCAGAGCTCTGCCGTCCCCCAGCCCTTGCTGGGCTTCAGCATGGCCTGGCACAGGAGCTTCACAGGTGTCCTTGTGTAGAGCTGAGGACAGATCCCAGTGGCCTTAGGCACAGTAGGATGGGAGCCCAGAGCAGCTCTTGGGTATGCAGCCAGATGACAAGACAGGGGCAGAACATGTGTTCACTAGGGCTGCCACGACAAGAGAGCAGGTCGGGCTGGCCTGAGGGACGATGTACTTTCTCATGGTTCTGGAGGCTTCTTCGAGAGACTCGCAGGTGACCGCCTTCTCCCTGCATCCTCAGAAGGTTCTTCCTCTGTGCACCTGTGTCCGAATTTCCTCTTCCTACAAGGACACTGTCAGACTGGATTGTGGCTCAGCCTAAGCCTCACTTGCTCGTCACCTCTGTGTGCAAATATGGCCCCGCTCAGTGCTAGGGACCAGGATTTCCACTGTCCAGCCCGCAGCAAACCCAGCCGCACCCCCCCACACACAGGGAGCAAGAGAAGGAGGAAGGTGTGGGGGAGGGAAGGAAGAGTCGCATGAAAAAGCAAAAAGAGTCCAACCAAGAAGCAGCTCTAGGGATAAAAGACCACGGCTCCCGATCGCTCCACCTTCTGGAAGAGTTTCACCCAAATTATCATCCAGCCAAGCCACGCTCAAGGACCAAGTGGGGAGTGAAGAAAGTCCTACTTAGGATAAAACTGACCTCAGGAAACAGGTCAAAACCAGAAATATCATCATCCTATCAAGAAATCACTGCTGGGCAGCAGAGAGGGGGTGGACGCAGAGAAGAAGGCAGAGCCTGGGCACAGAAGCCTGCTGTGGGCAAGGTGTGGTGGCCACGGACGTCAGGATCCAGGTGACCCTTGGGGAATTATGGGCCGACCTCAGGAGACCAGGGGAGCTGCTGGCCCAGCCGGGAGGGCCACCACAGGGTCCTGAGCAGGGCTTGGCAGGAGTGCGTCCGCGATCTCCCTCCTCCACTGATGTCCCTCCCTCTCACCCAGCCTTCTGGCTAAGAGGTCCCCCGGGCAGCCCACGTCCTGAGGGAGGCCTCCCTGGAGACCTTTCTCTAGGCTCACAGGACTCGGATGCCTTTCTATAGCCGTCCTCAGTCACTGGCCGCAGGAGGTCCACATGGTGGCTGCTGCAGCCTCTCAGCCTCCCCACCCCCCCATGAAGCCCTTCCTGCCCCTGAGCAGCTGGAGCTGGAGGCGATGGCCGCTGTCTTCCTCGGGGCTGGCCCTGAACAAACCTGACTCCCTCCAGCCGGTGCTCCTCTCCTCCTCCGGTGCTGGAGCCGGGGGCAGTGTGGACGTTTGAGTCCAGTGCCACGTGGCTGCACAGGTGTGTCTGCCTGTGAAAGGCCACAGGGTACACGCTGGGGTGGTTCCCAGGGGGTATCGAAGGAGGAGGCCACGTGCCTGTGTCACAGCCAGAGGTCGAGGACAGCGCAGCCACAGTCCTGCTGGACTCCAAACCTAGGGAAGCACAGGACACTGCGGAGAGTGGACGCACCCCATCTCGGGGGCAGCCACAGGGCATTGCCACAGGAGGAGGGGCATATGGCCCTGGAGGAGCAGGCCGTGCACACACCTGGCTGCAGAGGAGCCCACACGCCAGGGGGTGACCCAGAGGTGTCAACCCCAGGATCCCACCAGCCCAGGGACTCTGAGGACAGGTGACCTTCAGAAATGAAGGAGCTCAGGACAGCAAGTGCCCATGTGCTCTGGACTCGTTTCCTTCGGCTGCTCCAACAAATTGCTGCAAACTCACTGGCTTCTAACAATAACACAGAGGGATTGTTAGACGGTGCCGGGGTCGGACGTCAGGCCTGGGCCTCGCTGGGCCGGAGCTGGTGGTGTGGATGGGGCTGCCCTCCCTCTGGAGGTCGAGGGGGTCTCGTTTTCTCATCCGCTTCTACAGGCAGAGCCCTGCCTGATGGCCCACCCCATCTTCAGAGCTGGGACTTCCTCCCTCTGCCTCTCCCCGTCACCCTCTCCCCCTCTCCCCTGCCTCCCCCTTTCCAGAACTCCCGGGGCCACGTAGGGCCACCCACACCATCTAGGATCATCTCTGCCACTTGGGATCCTCCATGCACTCACGTCCGCACAGCCCCCTCCACCAGGTAATGGCTACAGACTCAGTGTCCCCACACAGACTGGGGTGGGGAGAGGCCATGGTTCTGTGTCCCAGAGACAGGACTCCATGGCTGACAAGATCCTCGTTGTTCATCTGTGCCATGGCTGGGAGCCTTGGTCTTGGACTTCCGACTGGCCACTTCAGGCCACATGTCCATCCCTGACCCAGTCACTGTGGCCCGAGGAGCAGGCCACTCTGGCTCGATGACATCTGGCAGGAGATGACCTGATCAGAGGTGAGGAGGGGCAACCCTGGCGGGCACTCAGGGCCTGGCCGTCAGGCAGAGCTGTGCCTAGCCAGCATCGGGGGACAGGAGAAAGCGCTCCAGGTCCCACACACCCACCTCTGGGCTGTCCCCCAAAGTGGACCTGCCTCATGTCGTAGACTTTCCTCGGCCGCCAGACTGGCCTGCTGTGAAGACGGGAGCCAGGGCCCTATGCCGCTGCACCCCTCCTGCTCTCCCTGCCTGTAGGATTCTGGGTCAGCAGAGGAGCCAGCCTGCCAGCTCTTGGCTCTGCAGTGCTGTCCCCTGTGGCCAGTGGGGTGTGAGGTAGCTCATTAAGAGACTAGCAGGAAGACAGGACTTTCTCGCCCCTCCTGTCTGGAGACAGCGGCTGGCTCTGGAGCTTCCCTGGGCTCCCAGCCCAGAAGGAGAGAGAGAGAAGAGCAGCAGCCCACCACCTGAGAGCTCCCAGGGCCAGGCCTCCCAGGGCCTGCAGGCTTCTCCCCTCCAGCCCTCCCAGCCATGCCGAGCTGTGGGACTGTAGCTCCCAAGCTGCCTGCGGTCCCCCGTGCCTGGAGCCCCCGCCTCCTCCCACCCAGTTCCACTCAGGACACACCTTCCCAGAAGCCAGCCGGTCTGTGCCCTGCAGGCTGCGTGAGATGCCCCAGGCTCCCTCTGGGATGTCCCAGCCCCTCCAGACCTGCCTCTTTGCTGGTCTGTGCCTCGTCTCAGTCCGAACCTTGTGCACCGTTGCAGGGTCTCCAAGTGCTGATTGTCTGCTTCCTGAGAACCGTCCCGAGGCCCAGCCTGTCTCAGACCTTTCCAGGGAGGGCTGTGAGCCTGGTGAGCTCACTGCGGGGGAGAGAGAGGGCCTGGCAGCCAGCCTCCGGCATCACTGCACTGGACCCTCCCTGGACCCCACACCCCGTTTCCACACCACCTGGCTCTCACCTCCCCAGCAGAGCACCAGCCTTACCCCGCCTCAGGCTCTGCCATCCGAAGACAGGGACGTCACATGCTTGGTTTGTTTTGTCTTGTTTTTAAACTTCCAGTGACTAGAGATAAAATATGTGAGAATGAATTTATCAATTAATTAAATTTCCATGTACCTTTTTTTTTAAGAGAGAGAGAGAGAATTTTTTTAATATTTATTTTTTAGTTTTCGGTGGACACCACATCTTTGTTTCGTATGTGGTGCTGAGGATGGAACCTGGCGCCCCGCCCATGCCCGGCGAGCGCGCTACCGCTTGAGCCACATCCCCAGCCCTCCATGTACCTTTTTTACAGATGGGAATTAAAGAGAAGCCACCTGAGTGGTCCTCGCAGGAGGCTGTCATTAGGCTGGCTTAATGGCTACACCCACTCCTCCCTCTCACTCAGGCTGGGCAACGGAGGTCCTCTTGGCGCTTCAATGAAATGTCTTGTCACCCAGGGACAGCATCATCAGAACTCAGCTAGTCCCCCTTGGCCCTGTGGCTTTCTTAATGATCATGAATTAAACTCAAACTTGGACTCATGTCTTTTGGGTACTTTTCTGCAGGTCCTGAAACCATACAGAGGTTCCTAGTGCCATGAGCTTGGAGAGGGGCCATTGCCCTGGGGTTGCAGCCCAAGGGCTCCTTGAACATGCAGCCTCAGAAAACGAACTCTGCTCTACGCCTTGTGCCAGAGAGCAGGAGATCGCTCCAATTGCCGCCTGAAATAGTGTCCCCTCCATTCTCAGAGGGATGACTCAGAGGCCCCCACCAACCTGCAAAACCATTAAAACAACACCTTAGAAAAAGAACAATCCTCGGAGGCTCTCCAGCGTGGAAGAAAATCAAATCTCTCCAACATCCTGCAAATGCCTCTGGCCCATCTCTCCAGGAAGAAGTGCGCTTCATGAATTTGCTTTAGTAAGTTTCCCAGCGCGTGGCACAAGTGTCCCCTTGGCTGGGCTGTTCCCTAATAGTGCCATCTAATTAAACATGATTAGTTTCCAAATTGCATTAAGCTAGAGTCCCGCACATAGGCAACCCTGGATCTAATTAAAGGCTACCAACAGCCTCCAAGAAGCCCAAAGTCGAGACGCCACTTGATGGTGTACAATTGTCTGCAGCATTTAATACTTCAGTTTTCTCAGTGATGACAGGAAAAAAAATGTGGAGAAAAAAAAATTGTTTTTCATCTGCAGTTTGATGACTTTAGCAAATAGCTTTGCCTCTCGGTAGAACCAGTTTCTGGCAGACGTTCCGGAACAGATGCGGTTCTGAAGGGCTTCTTCGTGGGGCTGCAGCACGGGAGGGTCCCCACCAGTCCAGGAGACTTCACAACACTTTGCAGGTCAACCCGAGCAGCCACGAGAGTTCGCAGAGAGCAGACCAAACTCACGTCACCCCCGAGGTCCCATGAGCTCACGCTCAAAAATTGGTACTGTTCCTGAAACAGAGACGGAGCTGGGGCAAAGGGAGGGCGCTCCGCCCCAGACCGTGCCACTTTGTGGGATGAGATAAATCCTGAGCATCCAACTGAGAAAGCAAAGTGGGACTGGAGTCAATTCCCCATCCCTCGGTACAGGATTTAATTAGTGCCGGTGCTGAGCACAGGAAAAGTTTACTGATTGCTGAGAAGAAAAATAAGGGGAGAGGGTACATGGATGCTCTTCCTGGCCTAAGTTCAATGAAATGTGCTTAAAGTTCTGACTCTCCACTCCCTCCACGTCCCCAAGACCCCCAGCCGGGCTGTCCCCCACCCCCACCCCGTCCACAGGCAGGGCTTATTGCTCTGGGCTTTCCTGGGGGAGGGTGACATGCTGGGAGACGGCCCCTGGAGGACAGGCACAGGGTCAGGGGATCAGGATGGTGGGGGGCGGCAGCCACTTAGGATAGGTAACAGATCACTGTGACTCCTCCTCTGGCCAGCGGCAGCTGTGCCCAGCTCTGGTGGGAGTTCAGCAGCGAGGACCCTCCCAGCCTCTTGCAGAAGCTCGGGGCTTGAACAGGTGTGGGCAGGGTGGGGGCTGAGACCTCAGGGCAGAGCCTCGGCCAGACACTCTTCTTCCCGTGGTGATGTCGGTGACTGGGGCTCCTGCAGTGGAGGGGACCTGAGGCCAAGCTCCAGGAGGACAAGTGGGCAGGTGCTGTGTGGTGACACTAGCTTGTCCCTTCTCATGGGTGTGGCTTCCCCTCACTCTCCAGGATGTGTTACAGGCAGGACTGGGGAGTGTCTAGGAAACGTGGGGCGCCCCTGGCCTTCTGTAGCACTGCTGGGCCCCTCAGTGGCCTGGCTCCAGTGAAGCTCCCAGGACCCCTGGGATCTGCCGGCCTTGTTCACACGGCCATCCTGAACCCAGCGCGGAGCTCCAGGTTCCAATCCAGCCCCACCGTTTGTGGGGAGTGTGACCCTAGATGAGCAGTCCAGCAGCCCAGGTCTCCTGTGACCCTGCCCTGGTTACCACTGACTCAGAGCTGAACTCAACACACAGGGCTGAACTTGGAGAGGCGGAGGCCAGACAGGGGATCTGCACGGAGCCTCCAAAATCCAGCTGTCTTAGGGCTGAGTTCCTTCGGGAAGCCCCAGAGCAGACTCCATTTCTTTATCTTCCCTGCCTCTCGAGGCCCACGCTCCTTGTCTGTGGCCCTTCCACCATGTCCGAAGCTGGCTGTGGTGGTCCATTCCCATGTCACGCTGCAGAACTCCGACGCTGGCCCTCCTGCCTCCTCCTCCACCTTCAGGGCCCATCTGATCACCAGGGTGACCTCCCATCTCAGCCCCCCTGACGCTCACTCCCCTTTGCCCTGTGAAGGTCGTGGGCGATCAGGACGTGGTGTCTTTGGAGCCGGCTTTCTGCCTGCAAGGTTCTCTTCACCTGTGAAGTGGGCTGAGGGCATCGCTCCTTGGAGGATCATCCTGATACTGAAGGGAGGTGACACAGAGTCCTTAGCAAGAGCCTAGTATACAGTAAGAGCCTAATGAATGGACAGAGCACCACCAGCTCAGAGTGGTGTGCAGCTGGCTCGGCAAGCGTTGTGGGGCTGCCGTGGTGGTGTCAGAAGAAAAGCACCCGTTAAATAAGGTAGAAGGACCAGGCATGACCCAGGCCTCCTTCAGAGGTGCCTGACGTTCAGTAGCTGCTCAATAAACTCTCTTCACTCTTAATAACCAGGCAAGTAGAGGGTTAGCAAAGGACAAGGCTTGCTCAGCCTCCAAAGTCCCACGGCTTTGGGAGCTGGGCCTCGAGTGGCAGTGCCGGCCTGGGATGTGGTCAAAGATGTCTGCCAACGAAGATGTCAGAGAGAGGCCTGGGGACAGAGTGACCGGAGTCCTGGCCCTGGCTCTGCACCATGTGGCTCTGAGCCTCGGTTTCCACACCTGCCAGGGGAAGCTGCTTAGTGCTGACCGTGCCATGCACTCAGACTGCCTTCTGCCTCCCAGCCTCCCTGCTTACCTCCAGCAGGGGTCCTGCAGGAACGATTGGGCTTCAAGAGACCACTCCTACCAGCTCCTGGACAGCCAGAGCTCATTTTATCAGTGAGGAACCTGAGGCCCAGAGAGGGGAAGGAACTGACTGAAAGGTGCACAGCATAGAAGGGATGAGGGCTGGAGCTCCAGTCCCCCCGTCATCACCCCAAGAGTGACAACAGGAGGCTGTTTCTCTCACCTTCCCGGGCACTGGATAGGAGGGAGACAAAGCGCAGCTCAAGTGCCAACCCTGGCCCCTTCCTCACGCGCTCTGTGCTCCCAGCCTGGCATTTAAGAAAGCCAACTGCGGCGTAATGACCCCCTTGCACAGCCACGAGGTCCTGACAGCCGTGCAGCCTCAGGGGTGCAGACGCCCCACCCTGAAGACCTTGTTTTTCTTGACAGTGGACAGCCGAACTGTCTGGGGGAGACCCCTCTCCAGCAGCGTCTTGGGGTGGCCTCTTGCCGGTGACCACCTCTCCACCAGGATGTCTGTTCACGAAGGCAAAGCAAATGACACCCCTAATCCGGGGCACGCGAGGGCAAGGCCGTGCCAGCCGGGTGGGAAGTCACTCTGCGTCTGAACATTCTCCTCGTCTAGACGAGAAGCCCCCGAGCACCAAGCCGACCCCGCAGAGTCCCCGGGCTGCAAGCACACGGAGCCCGTTAGGTTTGCTTCCTCTCTTCCCTGGGGGTCCTGCTCACCACCAGCTACAGGAGCCCCCCGGCTCCTGCTTCACTGTCCTGTCCCGGGTCTCCAGGTGTGGGTGCAAGTCCTGCATCTGTCCCTTGCAGGGGCTTTCAGCCCCCGAGCCTCAGTCTCCTCATCTGAGAAGTGGATGCGATGATACTGACCTTGGGGGTCACCACAAGGCTGGGTGAGGCAGTAAGCATGAGGGACACTGGTGGGTGGAGAGTCCCCCCATGAATCTCCCCCTGGAGCCTCAGAGCATGATGGAAGGACGCAGCCAAGATGTGGCCATCGTGGAGCAGAGTGAGCCCTGATTCTGGGCACCTGGTGTCCTCAGAGAGGAAAGAGACCCAGGACGGAGTCCCAGGAAGCACCATGGTCAGCGAGCACCAGCAGGCGCTGGAAGAGGCTCCCCCAGCCTCAGAGTGACGGGCCTCCCCTTGCCTTGACGTCAGACTCCATCCTCCAGGCTGGGAAGGAATGCATTTCTTTGTGACATTCTGTTCCAGTGGCCCTGGGGACTAAACAATGGGGTGGAAATATCAGTGATTTGTTGGACAGTGGCACGTGCAGGCACCATCCTCACCATGGCCTCTGGAAGCCCGAGTGACCTGTCCAGGCCCCACTCAGGAAGCACCTCCCTTCCTCCTGCCTGGGCCTTCGCCACTGTCCGGCCCTCACCCACGACTCTGGAGATAGCACTGGAGCAGGGGACGGCCGGGCTGGTCTCTCCCTGCTCTTCCAGCCAGGGCCTGGGTCTGCACCTGGACAGAGGACCTCTTGTTCCCAGAGTGCACTTCTGTCCCCGGGAAACGCTATCCAGAGAACCCCGACGCCAGCCCCAGGGCATCCCCAGCAGATGCCGAGCTGTAAGCCGGGGAGCAAGACAGATCAGGCCGCTCTCTCGGAGCCCAGGGCTGTGCTAGGGAGAGGGCCTTCCCTCAGCAGTGACCACTGAACCCTGAGAGGCACAGGGAGCGGAGGGAGGAGCAGAGATGAGAGGGACGGCAGGGAGGACTGAGGGTGGGCACTGCCACTGGCCTGGAGTCCTCGATGAGTCCGTGATGGCACTTGAGTGGTCCCGGGGGGAGCACCCTTCTCTGCAGACATGACAAAGGGGGGGCCACCTGCTCCTCCCTCCCCAGGGATCCCAGGATCCTGAGGGCCCTCCACCCCTCGGGAAGACCGGGTCAGACCTGCAGGGGTGGCTCAGGGCCCCAGGGATGGGGCAGTGTCATGGGGGGCAGAATGCTACACAGAGACCCCAGCAGACTCTCTAGAAAGCCCAGGGACAGTACAGACAGCAGAAGGTCAGGGCAGAAGGTCAGGGCAGCCCTCCTAGGGGCCAGAGCTGCTCTGAGGCCATGTGTACAGGGGTGCGAGAGGCCATCCCCCCAAGACCTGCTCCAGTCAGGGTCACAGACACCCCAGAGCACGGAGGTGTCATCCCAGACCCTCCACGTCCCCGTCCCAGCTTTGCTCTCGCATGGGGACACGGTCTCCCTCCCTCACCCTGTCCTTCGCTGACATCTTTATTTAAATTGCCCTCTCCCGATTCCTTTAACCTAAGTGGCCCCTGGGAAAGGAGCTCACAGAGCAGGCCTAAAGGGCTAGTGAGGCGTTTCTCCTCGGTCACATTAAATTAAATGATAACCACATGCAGACAAACCACAGGCACCCACTCACCATCCCTGGGAAACCACAGATATGAAGCACCCCGAAACTTGTCCTACAGGTGTGGAGAACTAGACGAGGGCAGCTGGGTGCTTGCCCTGCATCAGAGGACCAGCTGGTGGTAGAGCAGGGTCCCCAGTGCCACCCCAGCCTCCCCCAGCTGCACCACACACCCTCCCCGGGTCTCCAGCAGGAGCAAGGCTGGAGGGAAGGACTGAGCCCCACACGCCCTTTGCTGCCACCACTGCACATAGTAGGTGCTTTATCAACTTTTATTAGTTCAAATGATTGGATAGACTCTCCAAAGCTAGAATCTTAGCAAACCGTCCACGGCTTTGTGCTTTGCACTCTCAAGAGCAGCCCTCGGGGATTCTGACCCTGCTGCACTTTGCCTGGACTCTCAGGCCTTCCTTTGAAACCTCAGTGGAGATCTCAATGACCCCTTAACTCCAGCATCCTGCATTCCTGAAGAACCAGCACCACGTGGATGACACCAAAACCTGCCACCATCTCCAGCAACATTCAAGTCTCCTGGGACTATGGCGGCAGCCTCAGAGTGCTTGGGTGCTGATCACCTTGAAACAACTTCTTAGCCCTCTCTGTGCAAGCTGGATTCTCCCCAAGATCCTCTCCAAGGAATTTTCCCATCTATATCCTTGAGCCTGTAATGGGAGTGTCTCAAATTCCTACCTTGTCTGCTGGGCATCTTTGTTATTGTCTCTGGGAAAAGGACTTGGCATCTCTTTAAGGGCTATAATCCCTTTAACAACCACATCTTTCTTGGCCCCTGTTTTGCTGCACTTTTCTGGGCACAGCACCTGGCAGGGCAGCATGTGATGGAGATGGCAGCTGCTGTGACCAAGCACCCTGCCTTCTGTTTTTCAGGAATTCCCTGAAAAGCAGCTAGAGGCGAAGCTACCCACCCACAGGTAACTGGTGGAGAATGCAGCCCAGGGAAGAGAGACTGACTGCAGGGAGTGTGAGATAGGAGGAGGAGGGGCAGATAGAGGCACGTGACCCAGCTGGCCACAGTGGTCAAGGAAACCCAGCTGGCCACACAGTGAGGAATGGAATGATCCATTGCTAAGGAAAGCAGCCCAGGCCCAGTGGGCACATGAGGCCACTCTGCAGCACCTGGGCTGGGCGCAGCACGCCTTCCCCCAGATCTTCCACGCCATGGCGCCATGGAAACCCACATGGTATCTCCAGGACAGGAGCGGGGGTCACGTCCACAGTCAGGTGTAGATCAGCAGGGTGGTGTTCAGAGCCTGGGGGGCTCTCGGGAAGCCCTGCAGAAGTGTCTCTAAACAAGTGGACGCATTCTGCACGGAACTGGTAGGCGTGATCCAATTCACTTTGCGGGCTGGTTTATTCCACTGTCCTTTGGCCAGAGTTTCAGGGACAGCTCCACTACCCTCCCATCATCATTCTGGGTTAAGGCGAGGAGGACAAGAGAGGGATGGGCCAATCCCTGCCCCTGGCTGTGTCAGCTCCCCCCTCTGCCGCCGTGGCTGAGGGTAACTGCTGCACCTTCCAGAGTGAGAACTTGTGCTGAGCCTGTCACTTAAAAATAAGAAAAGGTAGGAGGGCTCACTCATGCTGAGGCGGCGATGTTTTCCAAGTCACCCGTAGGATAGAACAATAAAAAATTTATTCTTCATATTTATTTTGCAGGATTTTGCCACCAGAGACCGTTCCTCTCTCCGCCAGGCTGTGAAATATTTCTGTGTGTGCCAGGTCCCGCCAGCGCGCCAGCCTGGGGCTCCCCTCTCCCTCACCAGGGCTCCGCGGCCAGCCTGCCTGCCCTCCTCCTGCCTCCACCCTGGAGCGGGGTCTGGGCTCCGGTCACTCCTCCCAGGGGCACATCTCTGGGAAGGGGCAGAGGAGGCCCAGAGAGGCCTGAGCAGCTTCCCCCACTTCCCCTCCACCATCTCGGATGAGGAGCTGGTGCCAGAAGATGGAAAGCAGGAGAAGGGGAGACCCAAGCAGCCAGCAAACCTGGTTTCCTAAGAACTGGTGACGACAAGGGAGCTGAACAATCAGGGGGTGAGGAGGGGCCGCGAAGTGAGCTCCAGGACAGCCCAGGGAGGGGTGATGCACACCTCCGGGGTCCCGGGTGCCATGCCATTCCATGCTGTGGGAATGCCCGGAGAGACCTGGGGTCTCCGCGCCTTCGACAGCACTTCTCAGGGGAGGGGCATGAAACCAGGAACAGGAAAGTGAGCAGAGGACGTCTGAATCTCACTGTTCACATCTTTACAGTTCACTTTTTTAAATTTTTTTTTTTAATTAAAAAGAGAACTTTCCATCAGATTAAAAATAAATTTGAACCCCACTCCGGGGCCTGCTGGAGAAGACTCGGGGACTCCCTGTGGCGGGGCGTGTGCTGATAAGGTCACGGTGGAGGGTGATCTCCCCACTTATATTAAAATGCCCCATCGGCAGGGCCGCACTGCCACTTCCCTGAGGCAGGCCCGCACCAGGGCCCGGGTCTGGAACGCCAGGGGAAGACTGTCCATGGGCCCAACCCGACGGCACCTGGAAGCCCCTCCTGGGGCCTGGCAAAGCAAGTCAGTGGGTGTGCCCACCCGGACACCCATGGCAGCCCTCACAGGACCAGGCAAAGTCACCCATCCCGACCAGCGGAGCTCGGCAACACACCTTTTCGGGTCAGGGAGGGGGCCGCGGGATGATCGTGGAAGGTGACACATTACGGACTCTGCGAGTGCCCACGCGTGGACCGAGGCACATGCTCAGGAAGACTCCGCAGCAGGCCGCGACCGGCCTCAGACATGGCGGCCACCAGGCTGCCCTCCAAACACCTCTGGCCAACTGCACATCTAAACCCAGCAAGCACAGCCTGCCTCGGCGGGCGGTCAGTCGGCCCTGCCCTGAGGACACGCACTGTAGCACTGCCCCGTGAGACCCAAATTCTCAAAGGGCTCGTCAGCCACCCGCGGGAGCAGGGCATCCCCTGGGAGGGCCAGTGCCCACAGCCAGCTCCCTGCAGAGGGTCTGGGAGACCAGGCCAGATGCAGTGACCTGTCACAGCTGCCCTCCTGACCCCGGCCTCTCTAGGGCCAACCCCGTGTCCGCAAGGCCCACCTGGAAAGGTGCTCTGCCCAAGCCCCTGCTGCAGGAGGACCTGCCACCCAGGCAGGTGATGCCGGGCACATCACCCAGGCTCAGCTACGGGGCGGCTCCCCTGCGAGGCTGCGCGTAGATTTGGAAAAATTAATCAAGTTGCAGAAACAGAGAGGAAGGACCAGGAGGGGTCACTCCAGGGCTCTGTGGCCAAAGGGCCAGGAGGGGAGTGAGGGGGTCCTGGGCTGGGCAGGTCATGGTGGTGGGGATGAGGCTGGGGGGCTGACTGGGGAGCGCGGGGCCAGGTGGAGGGTGTTTTGAATCCAGAGAGACATGTTTTAGGAAGACGACGCAGGCCCTCCACAGGGCAGTGTGCTG
The DNA here is from genome assembly GCF_045843805.1 of Urocitellus parryii. Taxonomy (NCBI): domain Eukaryota; kingdom Metazoa; phylum Chordata; class Mammalia; order Rodentia; family Sciuridae; genus Urocitellus; species Urocitellus parryii. Next base: position 186,748,033 of record NC_135536.1, read on the forward strand.
GGTGGCCCCTGGACACTCGCATGGCCTGGAAGATGAGACTGCTCCACAGGTCACTGTGACATGTTCCCATGGCAGAAATCAGCCTGGGGCCTAGAGAGGACCTTTCCAAACTCTTTTCTGGAGCCGACGGGGCCGATCTTGCCACTCGGCACGTGCTCCTCTTTTCCTGGCCACAGAACCCTGGGTTCCTTCCAAGGATGTCCCTTCCCTCAGTTTTAGGCCCTGAGTGTCCACTGGGCCCAGGTGGAACTAGCCTGATGAGGTCTTCCTGCTTCAAGTCAAGCGGCTCCCAGGAAGGTGCAGGAGCCAGCAGGAAGAGTCACCCCTTCCCTTGGACTTGGGCCAGGGAGGTGGAGGCGTGGGGGTGTACTGGCAGCCACGTTGTTACCACTGGATTCTGGGGATGCAGACTCCTCAGAGAATAGGACCAAGCACCGAGTGAGAGACTCAGGCTGGGCTCCCGCCTGAAGCCAGACTACCCCAGCGGCCTGGGGTCACATGGTCCAAGGAACACCCCTGCTCCTTGTACCGGTATCGGTCAGTGCTCTGCTTCCAACAGTGGAAAGGGACATCTGGGATCCTCTGAACAGCTTTGAGAATCCGAGTTGAATTTATCAGTTATTATTGGGGGTTCCCTGGCCATTTTCCATCATGAAGGTTAACAGTAAGTAAAATAACTGTCCATAAAATACACGGGCACCCAGGGGTCCCGTCATGGCCTAGAATTGTTCCCCTCCACGGAAAGCCACGGCAGCCCTTCACACGTGAACAGCCTCGGGACCGAGGACCGCTTACTGCTCTAAGCTCTGGGGAAGCAACCGAGAGGAAAGCAGTCAAAGAGCATCGCCCTCGGGGAGAGGACCGTGTGGACCAAGAACGGAACCATGAATTTTCAGGTCATCTGCACCACAGAAGGGAAGAACCAGGGAGGTGACACAGCAGGGGTCAGGAGTGTCTCGGAGCCACACCACAAATGGGGGCCAGGGAAGAACTTGATGAGAAGCCAACCCTTGAGCCCAGACCATGAAGGGAAGGTGAGCCGTGCCGCCACCTGGGGAAAAGGGCCTGGTCGGAGAGTCTGTGCTGAGAGAGCAGGGCTGGGCGTGGCAACCAGGGTGCGGCTGGGCCGGGGGCAGGATGTGGGGGACAGAGAGCTGGGAATGGTAAGGTTTTACGGAGGAGCAGTGTGTTCCGAGTACCCACCAGAGCGCAGAGGTGAGGGCAGAGCACGACGTCCCCGGGAGGCCAGCGAGGGACGGTTGCCACAGTCCAAGAGGTGACAGTGGAAGTGGCAGGAGCCATGTGGCTGGGTAGCCTCGGGAATAGAGTGGACTGGATTCCTGCCCTGAGAGTCCGTGCACCAGGAGCTGCCTTCCCCCTGCCTGTGTGTCCCTAGGGCTCGACCTGGGGGAAGGAGGGCGCCTTCAGGGCCCCTGACCAGGAAAGGGCTTTGGGAAGGGAGGGGTGGGCTGTCTGCAGCCGTGCTCCTTGGGGAAGCACCTGGTGACACCCGCTCCTGGCCGCCCTCCCCCAGCAGTTTATTTGCTGACAAGCTGTCTAAGACGTCTAGACGTGTTGGGGGACAGAGACTGAAGTGCCAAGGTGATTCCTGGGCACGGCGGCGGCTGCAGAGGACCGCTGAGCCGAGGACCGCGGCGCCTGGGCCAGCACAGCTCATTACACAGGAATATGCTTAATGCTCTTCTTCTTTATCAGCTGACAGCTTCCAGCAGATAAAGCTTATTTTATTTAAGCTTTCGAACTCCAGGCAAGATAAATATCCCTGAATTCCAGTCTTTGCAGGGGAAAAAAATTAAAAATGGATGAAGTCAGAATCCTGAGCAGGTTTTTTTGAAACTCGGGCAGGGGTGGGCCCGCACGAGCGAGTCGAAATGGAATCAAAGTCGCACTGTGTCGGGCGTGGGGAGCTGGGTCAGGGGAACCCAGGGCCGGCAGGTTGGTACCAGCAAGGACATAAATACACCTGCGGGAGTGGTGATTCAGCTTGCCCAGAGGCCCTGGTCAGGTGGCAGACACCTGGGGCTTAATCCCTGCCTTTCAACCTGCGTAACTGGGAGCAGGCCGCTTGACTTCCTGGGCCTCGTTTTCCTCAACTGGGATTCAAGACCATGAGCCAGAGCTGAGAGCAAGCCCGCATCACAGGGAAGGTGCTGTGTGCTCAGGGGACAGCCTGGCACTGAGCTGGGACAAAGGTCACCTGGTGCCCTGGCCAACCTCAGGTCCTGTCCCTGAACATCTGCTTCCTACAGGGCCCCTCCAGCACCCACCCGGGCTCCACAGCCACCAGGGCCGAGGAGGGCAGGGACGGGCTGCAGGACAGACTGCTGCCATCTCAGGAGTTACTGACGGGACCCCTGGCAGCTCCTGGAGCCACCACAGAGCAGGAGACTTGGGCTGAAAAGGGAATGAGACAGAGCAGGTCCTGCCACCAGGCAGCCTGTCCAGAGAGGTGTGCACCTACCCTATGTGAGCTTCTGCCACTGCCCGCAGGGCTGGGGACCTCTCAGCTCCCTCACTAGTCCTAGAGCCCCAGTCACACCGTGGCCACCGGGGCTGGACTAGGACACCTTGGCTCGTGCACAGAGCTTGAGCAAACACCCCTCAGTTCACGCCCAGGACTGTCAGCACTGGCTGAGACCTCCCCACCGCGCCTCCCTCCAGACCAGGCCGAGACCCCCAGCACACCCATGGAGGGAAGGGCTGGACAGGGGCCTCCAGGGCTGGCTGCTGGCCTCCCCTCCAGAAGATTCTGAGCTCCAGCCAACTGTGACTCTGGCTCTGCCTCGCGTCCAGGTAGGGGCCCCACCAGCAGAGCCTGAGAGGCCAGCAGAGTGGTGCTCAGAGCTGCAGCACGTGCCTGGACCACGCCACCTGGCACTTACCCACCTGGAGTTCACGCAGAATCAACAGGGGAAACAGTATGAGACTGTAGGAGCCAGAGTGTGGAGGGAGGCGGCTGTGGGTATGAAGTGTCCACTGAGCCCCCACGGAGGGAGGGGGAGCAACACAAACCATGTAGCATGGACTCACCTGCCAGGGAGCCAGAGCGCCACTGGGGAAACCAGGGCAGGATGCATAGGGTCCACCTGGTGTCCCGGCTGAACTTCAGCTTCACAGAAGGTTTCCACTGGGGGGAAAGGGTATGAAGGATCTCTCTGAGTTATTTCCTGCAACTGCATTTGCAAGGACAATTATCTCAATAAACACAACAACGTTTTAAAAAACAGTACAGAGACCTCTGAACCTGGCCTTGGAAAGCTCCTGGTGCGTTCACTCATGAGGAATCTCCCAGACCATGAAGATCTGGGGCTGGAGAGTTCCAGAAAGAGGAAGCTGCAGAGCCCGGACTGTAAGGCAGGAATAAGCCCAGCCCTTCTCCAGAGCAGGAGGAAGAGGAGGGGGAAGGCGGTTTAGGGCCAGCAGGAGTCTGGATCCCATGAGAAGTCCCCAGAGCATTTCAGGCAGGGCTGTGACTCGGCCAGTTCTTACGGTCATGAAAGTCCATTCTGGCTTCAAACTCAGAGGCTAAGATTCCAGCTCAGGGCAGTGATTCTCACTGGCATCTCTAAAGCACTTCTGAGGTCCATCCCTGAGCCCAGGAGGGGCCCAGCCTCGTCAGGCACCGGGCTGCTGAGATTAGAGGTGACAATGGTCAGTACCAATGGGGAGGGTGGGGGTGGAGGCCCACAGGGCCCTGCAGAGGGCTGCACCCTGGCCTCCAGAGGCAGCCCTGGCCAGGTCTGGAGATGGTCTCCACCAACACCCAACCCCTGTTCACCCTGGATCCACGAACAACCCCACCTCCCCAGGGCCAGGCTCAAGAAGGAGGGTGCCCCAGTCTCCCCCTCTGGAGGGCATGGAGGGGGTCGCAGGGCTCCAAGAGGCCCCTGGTGCTTGCTGCTTGGTGGAGAATTCCCAGAGCCATCGGTTGGCTGTCAGACCAAAAGGAAAACAGATTTCAGACAGCTTCTCACCCAAGGTTATTCCTGACTGATTCCTCATTGGCACAGGCAGAATCGGCACTGCCTCTCCCTCCTGTCCCTCCCGGCCCTCCTGTTCCTCATCACTGGGTGGTCCTGCTCTTCCTTCTGCTCCTGGTCAGCAGGTGGGTGCCCCAGCCCCAGTAATAACTCCCAGACTAGCCCCAGATGCAATGTGAAGGGACATGAGATGTTTTCTCTGTCTAACATCCCTCCCGCCTCTGGGGACACATCCTGGTGCTCCTCTGTGGGATACAGCTGATCCCACATCTGATCATAAGGGGGCATCTTACTTAGACAGCCAATCAGAACTCTAGATTCCTCCAGCAACAGTGATTGGTTCAGGGACATGTCCATCACTCAAAACAGGCCAGTGAGAGTCTTCTCTGGGACTTCTGCTGAAGCCAGAAGAATAGAAATGCTCTCTCATCACTTAGAATGCAAGTAAGAGGAAATCCTGAAGCTTCTGGCAGCCACCTGGTCACCAGGAGAGAAAGCTGGACTGAGGCTAAGGCCAGCCAAAAAAAAAGAAAGAAAAAAAAGAAAAAGCAGTACCCAAAAGCAAAATTAGGAGAGGAGTTACTTTGTGGTCAGTTGCTTGAGACCCTGAATCTGGCCATACCTGAAGCTTATGATCTACTCTTTCTGAGCAAACTCTCTTTCTTACTTAAGCTATTTTGAGATATTTTTCTGTGGCTTGCAACCAGAAGAGCATTCATGCTACCAAGAGCTGCAGACCATTCTACATTATTGTTGTGAAGAAAAAAAAAAAAGGCAGATTATAAACAGGAAAGTGCCAGGCACACAACAGGTGCTCAATAGACGATCTCTTCTTTCTCTGCCCAGTTCCTTTCTTCACCCTAGGACCCCCAGGGACTCAGGAGAGAGGGATCCCAGCCCAGCCAGAGGGGGGCGCTGTTCTCCAAGGCCTCCAGCTTGGCTCCCGTGATCCTCAGCTTCCGTGTGGTTAACAGCACCACCAGTGCCCTAGCCATCCTGGCTGCTCATGGGCAAGCCATCGCCATCAGCCAGTCAGCCCACCCGGCCTCACAAACCCCACTTCCTAGACTCGCTGGTCTGTGTATCAACAGAGCCTCTATTTGAGTGGACCTTCCACAGGCAGGACTGACTATGCACAGTGTCAGGTGGGAACACCACACTCTGCCTCTGAGGGAAGCGCAACCATCATGGGCCCCATGACAAGCCTGGAAGCTGAGACTCAGAGAAGTCAAGACACTCACCCGAAGCCACACAGCTTATGCCCGCTCCTGGAGCAGTGGGCCTGACCTGGCCTGGCAAGCGCTCCCCACCAGGGCCTCCTGAAGGCAGCTCCAGAGACTATTTCCAACAGTTCTTTGTTGGGGGTGGAGGTCCCTAAAGCCTTCCAGGAGGGTGCAGGGCAGCTTTAGGAAGCTGGTTCAGCTCCTGGAGATGGAGGTTTGGCAAGTGTCACGAGGAGGGGGACCCAGTTCAGGAGACAGTGCTGCCTGAGCCCGGGAGAGGATTTGGGGGGGCCTCAGGGCCCCAGGTGGGGAGGGAGCCTCCAGCTAATCCTATGGCGGGGGAGGGGGGGTGGGCACTGCCCGAAGGTGGGGTGACAGGGCGCATCCCAGTTCACCGTCCTTGGCTTCCAAAGTAGCGCCTGCCAGAAGGGGGCATCTGTGGGACCTGTGGCTGCGAGGGCTGGGGGAGGGCATGGGGAGGGCATCAGGGACAGTCCCCAGAGGGCCAGAGCCCCACAGAAGGCCCAGGAGGAGGCAGGAGCCTGTGCCGGGGACGCTGTCTGCAGTCGGTCTTTCCTTGTCCCCACTCACCAATCGAGGACAAGGGGACACCCTGGGTCTGTGGGAAATAGAGGGGGAAGGACCGGCACCCAGTGTGGGGCCATGTGCACACGGCAGGCTGGCTCACTTCAAAGGTCCCTGGAGGACAAGGGAGGGAGAGTGTCCTAGACTCCAGGAGATGCAGGTGTGGCAACTAGACGCAGCGTCTGAAGGCAGTCAGACCTGGGTTCAGAATCAAGACAGACAGCTGGGTCCCACTGCAGACCCGACCACGATGAGGCAGGAGTTACTTCCCAGGGGAGAAAACAGAGGTGTGGGCACAGGTGTCTAGGGGTGATGGCAAGACCTCACGGCGCTGTCCTTCCCACTGTCCTTCTGCAGGTCTGATAATTTTCTTATGGAAAAGTGTGAGCAGAGCCCAGACTCCACCCCTCCTAGGAGCAGCCCGCAGAGACTTGGCTCTAGGCTGCCCCTCGTCTTCCTCCTGTGCTCAACGGGGCTGCTGAACACAAGCCCTCCCTCGGGCTCTCAGCGGCATTCTATTTGACCAGCACACAGAAACCTGGCTGTTAGTGCTCGGCCCTCGACAGCCCTCAGCAGATGCCGGATCTCAGCATGATCGGACAGTGGCAGCCTAAAATGGCCTCAGTTTCCAGGTGGAAGTGCACTCTGACCTCAACTCTGGAACTCAGTGACCCTTGTCCTGTAGACTCCATAGATGGAGCTAGAGGAGGTGGGAAGGGAGGGACGGAGTGGGAGAAGCGTCTTACCCCCACCTGGAACAAGTAAACAGTAAGAGTGTCCTGGCAACACCAGCAACATGGCCAAGGGGCTGTAATAGCATTTCTCTTTCAAATATGACCATTACTCTTCATTGATAAGGAAGAAAGCTAGGCACAGAGAGCTTAAGTAACTTGCCCAAGGCCACATAGCCCATGAACAGTGATTTGGCTCCAGTCCACTTGGCCCCTGCTCCCCACCACTGACCACTGCATTTTCTTGGATGATGGAAAATGGAATGTGGGGAATTTTTTAAAAGTATTTTTTAGTTGTAAATGGATCTTTCATTTTATTTTTTATTGATATGCAGTACTGAGGATCGAACCCAGGGCCTCACACTTGCCAGGCAAGTGCTCTACCACTGAGCCACAACCCCAGCCCCAGGAATGTGGGGAATTTTTAAAATATATCTTTAATAATTGAGACACAGTAACATGGGTATGTGTGGGGCACAGCATGGCATTTCAAAGCATGGGTGGGCTGTGAATGATCAGATGAGGGTGAGTGAAACTTCCATCACCTCAAACGTTTGTGGTTCTGAGTTGTTCTGGGGGCCACCAAGGTCCTTTACTGGCGGGTTTGAAGTACTCAGTCACCCGTGGTCCTCTGAGGTCCTCGGCCGGCATCCTGCTGGCTGCAGACCAGTAGCAGCTGCTCCCCCCCACCCCACCCCTGCACCGTCAACTTAGGGAGCTGCTCAAGGTCCTGGGGTGGGTGGGTCCTGGGTGAAGACCCCCCCCCCAGGCCTGTGCTGCTGGAGCCAGACACCCGGTCCCCAGGTTCCCTGCGTTCCGGTCCCACCTGCCCCGGGTGGCTGTGCTGAGACTGTGACCCTGAGCAGTTAGCTTAGCTCGGCCTCTGCTGCCGGAACAGGATGAAGGATCCCTGTTCCCTGACAGCCACTCCCAGCCGGGGGTCTTTGGAAACTTCTGTTTCGTTCAGGCCTCGGTGGGTGGACGGGCAGCACCAGCATCAGCTGGGAATTTGCTAAAAGATACAAAATTCAAAAATTCTCAGGACCCATGGAGACCCCCTCAGGCCAACTGCGGGCGGGAGCCGGGGGCCTGTCTCAACAGCCCCCAGAGACCCTTCTGAGGCCTGTTTGTGACCGTCCATCGTTAGGGACATGCCCAGGCAGTGGCCCCGGGCTGCCCGTAAAAGAGCTGGGCCGAGCAGAGGTCCTGGGCCAGCACGGCGGCAGCCAGGGTCCTGGGGGCACCGGCCTGTCCTGAGGTACCCTGAGAAGCTCTGAAGTGTCCCCAGGGGAGGCCTGGCGCTGTCCCCAGAGCTCGGCCCTCGATCCTTCTTCCTTCCTTCCAGGCCACCTGAGAGCCTGCCTCCAGAAAGCCACCAGGCCCGTGGCCACCCTCACCCGGGCCCCCGCGTGAGACCCTGGGGAGGGACGCTGGGAGGGGACCTCTGTGAAGACCAAAGAAGCCGCTGGGGCCCACTTCAGAGAGAGTGTGGCTCAGGACAGTCCCCAGGCGGGGAGGTCCTGTCCCCAAGTCCCCTGCGCTCTGGGGGCCCCAGAGCAGAACTCTCAAGACCCTGGGGAAATTCCCCTGAGCTCTCGGAGGAGTGAGGCCTGGACCCCTCTCTCCCCCGCCTCCTCCTACTGGTAGGAGGATTTCGGTCACCAGCAACAAGGAGCCTAACTCAAAACAGCACTCAAAGAGGACCCCGAGGCCCTTGCCTAATGAGGAACCAGAGGCAAGGAAGCTCCACGGTTGGCCCTTGTGGCTTGGTCCCAGGGACCGTGCTCTTCACAGACTCCCTGCCGTTCCACCCACCTCTGCACATGGGTTTGGTCCTGGATGCTCCCTCATGGCTCCAGGATGGCTGCCATAGCTCCAGGAATCACATCCAGACATGACCACATGAAATGAAGGAGGAAGAATGTGCGTCTGGCTGTCCACTAAGCACGGTGGCTCACCCCTGTAATCCCAGTGGCTCCAGAGGCTGACACAAGGAGGATCATGAGTTCAAAGCCAGCCTCAGAAATGGTGAGGCACCAAGCAACATAGAGAGACCCTGTCTCTAAATAAAATACAAAGTAGGGCTGGGGGAGTGGCTCAGTGGTGCCCCTGAGTTCGATCCCCGGTATCCATCCCCCCCCCCAAAAAAAAAAAGAAAATCTTTTCCCAGAATAGCTCTTCCTTATGTCTCCGTGGCCACGAGCAGACCTTAGGGCCACGAGCAGTCGCCGCCCTGAGGGTGGCTGAGCAGAGTGCACCTGCTCGGGTAGAGCAGGGACTTTCCCACCATGGGACAAAGTCTGGGGCCGCTCAGGGCACTGGCACTGGGCAGCTGTGCACTCACCAAGGGTCCTGGGCTCACACCCCGCCCTCCCGCCTGGAGCAGTGGGGACGCCCTGTTCCCTGCTGGTGCGTCTGGCTGTCCACCTGCTGTGGGGCGCAGGAGGTCCTGGAGGGGAAGAGATGGCCCACAGGGTCCAGCTCGGTCCAGTGCCAGCCCTCAAGCAGAGATATTCACCTTCCTACCCCTGGAGCTTCCAAAGGGCGGCCTCCTGGGGAGGAGGCCTGAGCTCTGGCCCTTACCTGCTGCTCAGGCCTGGACTCAACCAGGACCCTCCCTCTGCTTCCACCCCACCCCGTGTCCCCTCGACACACCCACGAGGACTGTACTTCCCTGGACCTGTCTCCCTGAGGCTCCAGGAGACAGACGCCACGTCAGCCTCTGAGTCTCGGCGTTTCCAGGGACAGCGCGGTACCTGGAGGGAAGCAGCATTTGCTCCACCAAATAGACAGATGGACCAGGTAAAGCCAGGCCAGGACGTCCGCCTCGCAGGGGGCAGGGAAATGCAAACAAGTCCTGCCCCCAGTTCTGATCACCCGGACACTCCAAGCAGACCCTGCCCTTGGCTGTGGGCCAGCGCCCTCCCCTGGGGCTGCTCCAAGTGGAGTCACCTCAAAAGCACTTGCTCCAGGCCTCTCAGGGGGGGCAGCGGAGGCCAGGGCTGACTTTGAAGTCGCCTTGGCCTCCTGTTTTATGCGAGGCTCGTTCTGATAAACTGACCTGAATGCTAACAGCTGGGAGTGTGAGTCGTATTCAGATGGGAACAAAATCAGCGCTCGGAGGAGTCGGAGCTGTTTAATTAGGTCTAGCACTTAACTCAGAAGGAAGGCACCGCGCTGCCAGGGACCAGGGAGGAAAACAGTCTCCAGGGAGCTCTCGGCCGGCAAAGGAGCTGCGAGATCCAAAGGCAGCAGTGTAGACAGGATGAAGTGCTTCCCACGGGGAAGAGGCCAGAGCCTCCCCGTCGGGCACTGAGGGCTTGGACTCACAACTCAGTCAAGGCCACGGAGACTCCTGGGGCGTCTGTGCAGGTGTGAGAGGGATGTGGGGAGAGGAGCAGGTCTCTGACCAGGAAGTACTCATGAAGGCCAAGGCTGGAAGCAGCTCCAGTGTCCACTCAGGATGGAATAATGAGTCCCCTGCGGCCAAGCCGTGCATCGAGCGCCAGGCAGGAGGGAAAACGCAGGTCCTGATGCTCCCGAACACGGTGGGCCCAGGTACCAGTGCGGGGAAGAAGGGCCCTGGCTGTTCAGCTCCATCCAAGTTCAAGAACAGGACAAAGTAACCTATGGGGCCCAGAAGGCAGAGTAGGGGCTGCCCACAGGAAGTTCAGCCTGGGAAGGGACAAGGGGACCCAGGGGGCGGGGAGGCCGGCCTGCCAAGTGTGGTGGCACCCAGTGGCGTGCCTCCCAGGGCAGTGCGCTCTAGGAGTACTGCCCTCCGTTTAAATGTGAGTGTACCTTACGGGAGCCCTGTACTCGGGAACACAGCAGCGAAGGCGCATCTCTGCCACCAAACCCTGTCACCTGTGACACGTGCAAGCTCAGCACCCGGTCGGCAGCCGCGGCTCCGTAATGGGGATATTATCCTCACAATTACAGGTCGGATGCTTTGCAGTTGTCTCTCCAGTTCACAAAATAAATTATACATCTTCTCCGCACGTTTGCCCACGTGTCTTAATAAAGTGGGGACGTTTGGCGTTTCCTGGTTGCATGTGAGAACTCCGAGGGGCAGGGAGACAAGCGGACACTTCAGGCTCCTACTCCATGGCTGCTCATGAAGTCACACTGCAAGCGGGAAGCTGTCCCCACCATCACTGGGGCGAGAGAGGAAGAAATGAACTCTGCTTCAAAGCTAGAAGACGTGAAAATTGATTCAGGAATGCTAGCCGTTTGCCATCTCACATGGCCACCTACTCCAAGGCGCTCCCAAACAGCAGTTTATACGCAGATGCGGAGACATAATTAACACTTCCACTGGGCTCAGCCTGGGGGCCGGACGGGTCTCCAGCCCCTAATCCTGCGGCCCAGGCAGACGTGACTCAAACTAGGCTTAAAGGAGACACACGGCGAGGCCCGTGCACTGAGTGAAATAAAGGATCTGCTGTCTTTTCCCAGTTTCTCCTCCCCATCCTGTCTTGCTCTGAACTTGGTTGTGACAGTTTGTGGAGACAGGAAGGAAGTGGACGAGGAGAGGATTCCAGCCGCTTGAGTGAAAGGTTGAGAGGCAACAGATCTGGCAAAGCACCGGGCCCACCTCAGACGCCTTTGCCCATTGCAACATGGATCCAGTGGGTAGTGGGAAGCCGTGGCCTTGGAGACGGGACCTCCTGAGCCGTGCTTCGTGATCCATAGGTTGGGATGGCTACAGCACCCTACCAGGGTTCTGGGGAGAACTCGTGATCCGTGCAAAGCGCAGAGCACGTGGGACATTGGCTTCCTTTGCTGATCCTAGGTCCCGACAGCAAACAGATCCGTCACCTGGCCACAAGCCGACTGAGGAGCTAGGCCCTGCTTTGCCACTGCAGGCAAGGAGGCAGCTACGTGATTTGTGGGGTTGGTGCAAAACTAAAATGCTGGGTCCCTGGTTCAGAAAGAAGGGAAAAGCCTCCCTTTAAAGTACTAAAGTGAGGGGCTGGGGCTGGGGCTCAGCGGAAGAGCGCTCGCCTAGCTCATGCAAGGCCCTGGGTTCGATCCTCGGCACCCCATAAAAATAAATAAAATAAAGGACTAAAAACAAATGCTGAACTGAACTGGGGTTCGGCTCGGGGAAAGCAGCGGCCACACAGGCAGAGTGCTCCAGGTTCCAGCCCCAGCTCTGCAGAAAATAAATATCAGAATCCATAGGGACTTCTGAACTGCGGACTTCCCCTGTCTTCTTCAGCCTCCCTCTCCCTCTCGCTGAACTTTCATGGTGCCTTTTATTCGTAATTCAGAGCCATCTCGCATCAAGCAAACGTTCAGATTATTAGCATGAATTTTATCAAGCGTCTTTATAGCGCGCGGCGTCAGTTTTAAATGCAAGTAGGAAAGCGTTTCACTTGAGTGCGGAATCCCTGGAGTCACACAACTGTGTCTCGTAGCAGGTCCGCGGGTGTGTCTGTCACTCTCCCAGACAGCAGAAGCCCCGCCTGCAACCGGCTGCTGTCGGTTCACCCCTCGGCACACCGGCTCCAACCGCACTGACACCTCAGAAGAGACATTGGTGCCTCCACCTTCCTGGTGGCTCCCAGGGAAGTGACCGGAGAATGCATGTGGGCCCTGGGGTTCAGGCTTCAGAACACCAGTGCCTTCTCCTCATGCTGAGCAAGCTCTGGTCCAGCTGGACGGGGAGGCCCTTGGCATCGGGGTCCTGGCCCTGGGTCTCAGAGGCATCCTGCGTGCTGGCACGCGCTCGAATCCCGCTGAACTCCTGTGGGCCCCGTGAAGGCCCCGTGGGGTTGGGCCTGCAAGGAGTGGGGTGCACACACACTCTGCTCCCCAGGATCTGCCCTGACAAAGCCCAGGATGAGAGGCGAGGTGAGATGCCTTCTAGGTCAGGGCACGGGTCACAGGCCCAGGAGGGGACGTTCTTACAGGGCTCATCTCTCCAGGGGCTGCAGCCAGCAGACATCACCCCTGCTACGTGGGCTGTAACCTCAACCACCACCACCCCCATCCCCAGGGCGATACCTGCTCTGAACCCCCAGGAAATGATCCCAGAGAAGCTGCGTGCCTTGGCTCGCGCGCCCAGCAATCAGACAGCACGGACAACCAGATGGGCGCCCACTCCATCCCCTCCCGGAATCCTGCCCAGGGGTGAGGGAGAGACTTGCTGGAATCCGGCTGAGCGTCCTCACGGCACCGCCTGAGGCGGCATGATTCCAGTTTCCAGGCTGAGAGAGACGACTCCACGCTGCAGCCAGGAAGCAGTGAAGCAGACTTGAACCCAGGCCTCCCGAGCTAACTCCTCCTCTCTCTGCACCTGGGTGGCTACAGGGCACGGGACTCCTTTTCTATACTACACTGTGCCGCTGCTTTTTCTGATTTGAAAAGTCCTAAAACCCCTGTTGTCACGATTCCCCACTGATTGTTCCTTTTCCTCATTATTTTTGAAGCTATATTTTAAAGACAATGACAGAAACTGCTGTCAAAGCACTCATTCAGAATGCATAAGAAGAAATCAGTAAGAAGAGACAACCAGCTCACACACACACACACACACACACACACAAGTTTACCAAAGAAGACACACGAGAGTCCCTGGTAGCAACCGTCTTGGTGCCTGGACATCTGGTAGCGCCAGCTTCACAGGGCGTAGAGCAAGGCCCTGGGCCCTGCGGGGTCCTGCCCTTGGCTCAGTGCCCTGCACAGGGACCTGCCCTGTCATTTGTGCTGCTGAAGCTGGAGGTCCTCACCCTTGCCGCTTGAGCAAGCTGGTCCAGTGGTCTGCAGAGCCCTGGGCTCAATCCTACGGGCCCAAATGTGTGCTGGTCATGATTTGGGAAAGTGCCAATCTCCGTCTGCTCCACTTTCACTTCCTGCTGCTCGAGGGGAAGCAGGAGGTTGAGGACATCCAGTTGTGGGTTCTCGGGGGTTCCAGGCGCACTGCTGTGAGGAGGGCGTCTGCACCCCGGCTGGGGCTCTGCCTTCTGGTTGCTTGGTGGCTGTGGGATCTGAACCAGGGCTCACCTTCCCTGTTTCCTCGTCTGTCAACGGGTTCGTGACAGCAGTCGCCTCCCAGGTCTGTCCTTCCAGCTCACATAAGCTGGCTCCTGTCTCCTGACACCTGCGAACACTCCCAGGTTCTTCATAGTAAGATCTGAGAGTCTAACAGAGGGGAGTTTCCTGTGCCCTGAGGGCATTTGGGGACCTCTCTGTCTTGATGGGGGTCCCCAAAGCAGATCCTGAGATGTGGGTTCAGACGCAAGGGGTGGCTCTGGGAGGTGGACCAGGTCCTCGGGCAGAGGCGCGGAGGAGGGTGGGAGGGGAGGAGGAGACCTGGGACAGTGCCTTGTCCAGCCAGGAGTGTGCCAGACACCTGAAGCTCAGTCCTGCCGAGAAGCTGGGACTTCATGGGGACAGATTGCCAACCTTCAGGGAGGATTTCAGGACAGGTGTCGTGTGGCAGAGGCTCTTGGGGACTCACCCTCAGCCCCTTGGTGGTGACTACTTCGGGGACCCTGCTTGGCTTCCAGCTGCCAGTGCTTCATCTCCTAGAGAGGGGCTTCGCCTGACCACCAGGGTCCCCTGTCTCCTCAGTGACCAATGGGAGCGGGTGAGGGAACAGCCCAGCTGCCCTGCCCCTGGACAGGGCGCTGAGTGTGTCCACCCCGTCTCCCAGGACTCCCCACAGGAGAAGCTCCAGCTGCCACGGAGGGAGCTGGCTGTAACACACCCTGTCGCTCCCCAGATCATTTCCTTAGGCCCGTCAGTCCCTCTGGGGACCACCTCCCCCCATTTTTCTTATATATATATAAGTGCTTTCCTGGGTCCCACCTCTGAAGAACCCCACCTAAGAGAGTCAAAGTGAGAATCCAAGTCTGACCAGTCAGAATCCCGTCTCCCTGACAACAGGACTGGTCCACATTTGGGCACATGAACTGAGCAGGACCCGTTTAGTCCCTGGGATTAAAGTACAGTCACTGGGGAAAGTGACTTTCCTCGGGGCTACAGGGTGGTGGCCGCCATGCCAGCTGTCTCGTGGACAAGTCTGTTTGGGGTACAGGAGAGTGTGGCCCTCAGAAAGGACTGCAAGAGTGACAGCAAGCTTGCCACAACCATCCTGGCTCCGGTCCCCCAGGGTCTGGGCCCCACAGCCTCCCTCCAGGCTGTCAGCAGCGCTGTGACCTGCTACTTCCAGGTGGCACGGACCTGAGATGGTTTGGCCACCCAGCAACCAGGATTTCCGGGAGAGGGGGCTGGGATGGGCAGACATGAGCACATGACCCTGTCAGAGGAGGTCTCCTCAAGAAGACGTGACAGAAGTGTCCTTTCCAATGGAGTGATGCTAAATTGCTGCCTGGTTTTCCTGCATTTTGTCCCCCTGCACCCCTCCCCATTGCTATATATGTTTTGAGGTTGTTCCTCTCTTTCCCATTACAGATCAAAGACAGCCTTACTTTGGTTTTCCCGTTCTGTGACTGAGCTCACGTGCTGGACCACTTTCTTGATCTGCACTTCTTCGTGTTCACGGCAGTTGCAAAAGCCCCAGAAGGTGGGCTGATGAGCTCTGTTCTCCCCACTCGGTGACATTACACTCATGTAGGGTGGATCTGCAGGTGAGCCCTGCAGGTACCGCCAGGTGAACGGCACTACACAGCTGCAAGAAAGGACACTGGGACCGGACTTGGCACTGGCCAAAGCCCTCCACCCTTGTTATCTCAGCTGGACTTCACGGTGGCCCAGGGGAAGAGGAGGCAGATCTCCCCTGGCAGATGACACCAGAGGAGACTGAGGCTCGAGTGGGCAAGCAGTGAGCACCAGCAGAGGTCCGCGTGCCAGGCGGTGACACTGCCCGTGCTCCTGCCGCTTCCCTTAGCCGCTCACCCAGCGCTGACAGGGCAGCATCGAGCATGGATCTGCCGGTGCTGCCTGCAGGTTCTGAGGAAGGCAGATGGGAGTCCTGCGGGCACGGTGTCCACCTCCGACAGTGAGTGGGTGAGACAGGACTCCCACCGTGGCCCTGGCAGTCTGTCTGGGGAAATGTTGCGGCACAGGAAAGCCTCCGCCACAACCCTCACCTGGGGAAACTAAACTGAGGCCCCGCGTCTTGGATAAAAGGGAGCACCTGCTTTGCACCACACACGGGGGGCTCCCAGGGAACCGAGGCCCTAAATGTGGAAGGGGACCCAGTGGGAGGGTAGAGGAACATGTGGGCAATCTCCGTGGTTCATGGACAAGGATGACTCCTGGAACCAATAAACCCGAGTGAGGCTTTGTCTCAGCTGCCCGAGCTCATCCTCACCTCCCTCCCTAAGCAACTATCACAGCCATGGCTTTTCATAGAGTCACTCCAGTTTCAGTGCCCTGAAGGGGGCAAGTCCCCTCCCCTCTGTCTGGGGTGCTCCTGCTGGTGTGCTCAGCTCCCTGCGTACATCCCATCTCCTGCATATGGCTCAGGGTGGGGACCCCCCCTGTCAAGGGCCAGCACAGAGCCTGACGATGTCCAGAACTAATGACAGAAATCAGCAGAAATGCTAGAACAAGGTCAGCTGACAACACTCAAGGCACTGTGCCTCCTACCAGTAACTAGCTGGAGAGTCGATCAGGAACGATGTCTTGCGAGGCAATGAGACGCTCACTGAGGATATGCACAACTCAAAATGGAAAAGGCTTTTAAATGCAAAACCTGAAACTATAAAGACACTAGAAGGAAATACAGGGGCCATGCTCCATGGTGCTGGTCTAGGCATGATTCCCCAGCCTGGACCCCCAAAGGCACAGGCAACAAAAGCAAAGACAAACAAATGGGATTTCAGCATCTAAAACGCTTCTGCACAGCAAAGGGAGCAATCATCAGGGTTAGACGACCCACAGAGAGGGGGAAATATCTGCAAATCATCTATTTGATAAAGAGCTGACCCTGGGCTCTGTGTGGCCTCCATTGTGCATCGTAGCCTCCCGAGGGGATGAGTCTGGCACTGGGAACCCCCCGTGACACCCCCACAGGGGTTGACCTCCTGATACAGGTGAACTCCCCCCTCAAGCTCTGGCAAAGATCCCACATGGCACCTGAGATGGGTGTGACCTGCCAAGATGCCAATCAACCTGCTGACTGCAAGACATCACAAAACAAGACTCTGCCCCTGAAACCTTACCCCCGCCTTTGATGTACCCCCTTAAGTAAACCAGTGGAGCCATTTTGTCTTTGTCTAGTTCCAGAGCCCATGTCAGGGGCTTTGCTTTTGCAAATATATTTCTGACTGCTTGTGGTTTGTTCTTCACTAATTATATGAGGCTTCAAGTTTTAGGGTGGCTTACATACTCCTGGGCAGGAAGAAGTACCCCCCCAACGAGACACTGGCCATTAAAGAGTTACTATCAAAATATATAAAGACCCCATACGAACTCAATACCAAGAAAACAAAAGACCTGATTAAAATATGGGGAGGGACCTGGATAGATGTTTCTCAAAAGAAAAGACGTGACGGCCAACAAATATATGAAAAAATGGTCAGCATCCCTAATCACCAGGAAACGCACATTAAAACCTCGATGAGAGCTGCCCTCACACCTGCTAGGGTGGCTATTATCAGGACTACAAAAGGAGGCAGGTGTTGAAGACAGATGGGGGGAGCCCCTGTAGCTGCTGGCAGGAAGGAATTAGTAGAGTCATTTTGGAAAATAGTTTGGAGGTTCCTCGAAACACTAAAACCAGAATAATCATATGATCCAGAAGCCCCACTTCAGGGCATGCATCCAAAGGAATTGGCCTGTCTGTCGCCCAAGGGTTGTCTGGACTCTCGGGTCATCTCGGCATTATTCACAACGGCCAAGATATCGAAGCTACCTCCAAGGGCATCGGTGGGCGGATGGACAAAGGAAAGGTGTGTTCAGCTCTCAGAACGAAGGAAATGCTGTCAATGGGGGGGAAGCAGGAGAACTTTCACCAGGCGGAACTGCTCAGCAAGATAGACATCGGTGAGGCTCACTGACAGGTAAACGTCAACCTCATGGAGTAGAAAGGTGCTTTCCAGGGGCGAGGCTCAGGGAGGATGGGAGGGAAAGATCCTGGTCAAAGGGTCCAAGTTTCCATTAGACCAGAGGAGTCCGTTTTAGCTCCCCATTGCACTTTGTGATGACCAAAGAAACATTGCGTATTTTGAAATGGCTTAAAGGTCAGATTTTTAATGTTCTCACCACAAAAAAAAAAAGGTAAGTTGATGAGGTGATTGATATGTGAATTAGCTCAATTTAAAGTTTCTACAGTGTGTGCAGAGATCAAAACATCACATTGTATCCCATACAAATTACAATCGTTATTTTTTATTAGTCAATTAAAAACAGTCTTCAAAAAAAATTAAGAAAAAGGAGAATCTCTCCATTGGAGCAGCCAACACTAGAAGATATCAGTTCATTTCACCAAGGACATGCAAGCACACCAGGCAGGAAATATTTCAATCTGAGTGGAGGCTGAGCCGAGAAAATAGAGACCGCGCGGGCTCTAGGTGGGGCATCAGCACAGAGCAGAAGTTCCAGTTCTTGGGCAGGTGATGCGGGAATGTGCCTCAGCTCTAATCAAACTGACATTCACCGGTAAGGAACACGGAGGTCCAGGAAGAGCTAGTGCACTCGGCAAATGAATAGCGTAAAGGAGCCTTCCTTCCCTGGGGCCAGAACAGGGACCTCCCTAAATATGGAGCCCCAGGCGCCTCCCCCTGGACCCCGGAAGGGGAGACAGCCCTGGACCAGACACCAGGCCTGGTCCAAAGGCACGGGAATGAGGGCCCTGCAGACTGATGCAGAGACAGAGCCGTGGACAGGAGCGCAGCAGAGAACCCACACCTTGGCACTTTCCGCCGGACATGTAGCCCTGGAGGTGCCAAAATCCCAGGGGAAATCGGGCCATTTTGTACCGATGTTGGGGGGACTGGACCCCTAGATGACGAGAACCACAGCTGCGCACCTGCCCACCCTGCTCCTGAGGTGCACCCAGGTGAGCTGGACCTAAGGCGGAGAGCAAAGCAAAGAGCACAGGAGCGTGCAGGACGGCTTTGGGACCCGGGGGTCAGGGATGATGGACGAAATGAAACTTCAAGAGCACAGGCTGTAAATCCTGACCCTCAGGAATATGCTGACATCAAACCTGGGCGTCTCTGTTTAACAAAGGGCCCTGGGAAAAAAAGATATTCACGACATGGAAAACCCAGCAGCGCTTTATAAGAAGAACTTAGGCAAACACACACAAAAAGAGAGACCCACGGAAAGTGGACAAAGGACATGAACTGGAAAATTTACAGACAAGGAAACCCCAAAGGTTGTTCAGGGTATGACGCGACGCTCAAATTCATTAAACATCAGAAAACACAAATGAACTCAGGAGGCGACAGTAATCCCAAAGGCAGTTAATGGTGGGGCTTGGGGACACGTCAGGACGTTGGAGCTCTGTGCCCTGTCCGAGGTACAGTCCAGTAGACTTTGGGAATTCAGCGATCCTGAATGCTGGGCCTATACGCCCCAAAACCACGCACGCTCTCTTCCAGAGGAGGACGAGCCAGCATGGCGAGAACCCAGAGGCCACCAGGTGACAAGCACCATGGACGGCTGTGAGGTCCTGAGAGAGACACTTGATGGCACAGAGGTGCTCTGACACAGGATGTGGGGAGGAAGGGAAGAAACATGCGCTCCCTGACATCCCTGCCACTTCCATAAGCCAAAACCCACCCTCGCAGCGGGCTCCTAGCCACAGAAGGGGCACAGCACTCCCTGAGTGACCACTGGAGGGGGCAGGCCAAAGCCAGGGCTCACAGGGATCAACGAGGAGGAGAGAGGGTGAAACTGGGGTCTGCCACTGTCATCACTCCTGCTCAGGGGGTCCCCAGCCCTGGAGGCCTAGGAGCTCCAGGAAGGGAGGGGTGGTGCTGCCTCCAGAGGGGAGGATTGGGGCTGAGGCTTCCCACCTCAGCCAGCCCTCCTCAGGGCCACTGGGCTCCTGTCCACACCCTGGCACGGCCCGCCCATCTGCCACCTGCAAGTCTGAGAGCATTGCCCATTGACCGCAGGCAGCAGTGTGCCCAGGTGGTGCTTAAAACCATGCGGACCAGCTGGGCGTGGAGGCCCTCAGCTCTGAGCCCCCCCCCCACGAGAAGCACCACCCCAGCTGGACCATCAGGACACGGCGGCTAGGACCCCAGGCCTGAGGCCACCCCAGGCCGCTCGGCTTTTACTCTGGCGCATCTTCTTTCTCCACCAACCAAGAACCCAGCTTTACAGCCCAGGCCCCACCTCCCACTGGTCCTCATTGTAAGTCACCCTCACGAAGCCCCCACTCTGGACCCTGCCACTCCCTGTTCACTGTGCCCTGCAGACAGCTGCCCCACGGTGGAGCAGCCAGGGCCCTGGGGGAGGAGGCCGTCGATGAGCACAGCTCTGCAGATCCACAGCTCCCCTGGGGAACATCCCCTCGCAGCCCCTCTGTTCTCTGCTGAGCCCCCACCACCAGGGCCCTGCGACGGAGCCCCACCATGTTCTCCCTACAGGACAGCCTGGGGCCTGTTTCTTGGTGTGTCCCCAGAGATGGTTCTCCACAGAAGAAGGAGTCGAGGCCTGGAGTTGGCAGGCTGGGCAGAGACCACCCCTCCCTGGCCACCGTGTGACTTGGGGTGAGTCACCTCCCGCCTCTGAGTGACCCCTGCCACCGTCTGGCCACGCCTGTGCGTGCCGGGGTGCACTGCGGTTCATTCTGGGGGTATCTGCAGCTGTTCATCTGCCCTGCGCCAAGGGCAAGGGAAGGAGAGAGAGGCCGGTGGAGGTGACATCCCCAGTGGCTGGCACCTGGAGCAGAGAGGACGAATGTCCAGGCCTTTCCACACATGCCCTGTGGGTATGGACAGTGAGGCTTCCCCTGGGCACACAGCTGTGGACAGATCTCACTCCAAACAGGGGTCTGCCAACCACAGCCCCAGGGCCAGACCCCGCCTGCCTCCTGTGTCTGTAGGGCCAGGAGCTACCATGGTGTTTACGTGTCTGAGTGGCTGGGGGCAAAAATCTAGGGTCATGTGACATTTGAAAAGCATAGAAAGTTGTTTGGAATTCCAGTTTCAGAGACCACAACTGAGGTCCCCCTGGCCAGGCCTGCAGGGTGGCAGAGCTGCTGCCAAGGCTACGTGGCCCCAAAAGTCTGAGAAGACGCTGCTGCCTGGCCTTTCCCAGGAGCGTGGTGGCCGACCCTGCACCGGCCCAGGGCGCCAGCTCCAGTAGGCAGAGCAATAAGAGCCCCCTGCCTCCAAGACTCAGAGACCTGCCGCACCTCATCCTCAAACAGCCCCCCAGGGACCCCTCTTATCACCCCATGAATGTCTCAGAAGGTGACTGAGCTACCGCAAGCCAGAATCCAAACACAGGACCACCAGGCTCCAAAGCCTGGAGGTCACTCGCAGGTGAATGAACTGACCCCCGCCCATAGACTGGAGGCTGCCCTTGAACCCAGTGCCCTTGGAAAATCACCCCCGTTTTCCCAGCCAGGAAAAAAGCCCGCACACTCTGGCGGGGGGATGATTCATCTTTGAATCACAGAACAAACAGAAAGTAAGAAGTCTGTCTGGCCCAGGTGGGGCCGGCCGTGAGCAGAACTGGGCTCCTAAGCACCTGAGCAGGGCCCCGCCTGGCTGCTCTCCACAGGACACCCAGGGCCTGGTGGCCCATAGCACAGAGCCACTGTCCTCTAACCGCGGCTAGAGGAAGGTCTCCTCCCCATGCTGCCCCCCACAGCGCACCTGGGGCCTCCTCCTGCCCAGAGCCTTCCCTCAGTCTCCCGCTTCCCACGGCAGGCAGCTGACCTCAGAGCACTGTGGCTTGGTCCTGCTGTCCCCGCTCATGCCCCAGCCTCCCCGGGCTCCTGGGGCGCCAACCAGCTCCTGACCCTGGTCCTCAAGGGCCTGCACGTGTTGTAGCAGATACAAGATGCCCAGTGAAACCTGAATCTCAGGCACCCCACCAAGAATTTGCCAGTGTGACTCTCCACGTACGTCCCGTGCCACACCGGGTTGTGCGCATACCGAAAAGTCTTGGCTTTTACTGAAATCCAGATTTCCCTGGGCCTCTCGCACTTTCACTTGCTAAAGGTGGCCACCTCCGCCCACCTCGAACCCCCTCCCCCTCAGCCCCCAGCAGTGCTCGCCCCCCACCTGCCCTCAGCCCAGGGACTCTCCTCGCCCCTCCCCCACAGCCTGTGCACAGCCTCCTCCAGCCCTTCCCCTCCCACCTGGCCAGGTGAAGCCCAGTCACCTTCAGACCTCAGCACACGTCACTTCCCAGGACCTCGCCCAGCATCCTGAGCGAATCAGGCCCCCATCTTACACACACACACACACACACACACACACACACACGACACCCCCACACTCCCGTTTCTTGCTTTGCACACTCTGGTGATGATGATCGGGCTCAGGTCCAGCTCTGTAGGTGTCACTCCATAAGGACAGGCCTCCTCTGTCCTGCTGGTTCCCGTGCCTCCCTGGCTACCCAGCACGGTGACCCGTGTTCTACAAACCTCAGGAAGGGAACATCAGCCCAGGAGGCGAGCAATGTCCAGACCTGGACAGCAGAGCAAGGGAAAGCCCCATCTAGGTCCAGGACCCAATCCTACAGGCTCCACAGCCCGGCCCCGGCCCCGGGGAACGTCCTGGTCCCTCTTGTTGGAGTGGGCGGCAGCGTGGTGCACAGTCCATAGCTCCTTTGGGGAAGTAAAGTATGGAAACTCCAGATCCCTCGTGGTCTCGCAGCCGTCATTTGCTGAAGTCTCATTTTCCTGGCAGGAAAAGTGGATCACTCTCCCCGGTGTCCCTGCCCATCTGGAGGGAGTAGTAGGGCCAGGAAGCTGGCCAGCACTTGGCTTTGGGCCTCTCCTTCCATGTACAGCAGGGAGAAGCTGGTGAGCAGCCTGGGGCCGGCGCTGTCCAGACGCACGCGTGTCCTGTCCTCCCAGACAAGGCCGTCCATGCGGATCACACGGATGAGGAAACCGAGGCTTCGGTGGACTCTGCAGCCCCAGGGCATGCAGCCGGAGTCACAGCAGGAAGCTGGCACCCAGAGCCAGAAAAGGGGCCTTCTCTCTCCGACCACCGTGAGGAGGCAAAGGACACCAGAATTCCATCCAGGGTGCCACCTGCTCACCATGGAGGGCCTACTGAGTGGCCCCCACAGAACACAAAGGTAAGTCCTGAGCGTAACTCACTAAGCAAGTCCGAAGCTGCAGAGGGGAGCGCTAGGACCCCAGGGGCAGGCAGCTGCACAAAGGGGTTCCTCGTCTGTGGAACCTCTGGCTGAGGCCAAGGTCAGAGGCTGGGGTCAGGGCACAGGACGCCGGGGTGATTCTGGCCTCCAACCTACAGGATTGGGAAGCTGAAGCTAGTGAACCGCGGCTGTGGGAGAGAGCAGGACCCTGGATGCAGAGGGTGCAGAGGAAACTCCCCACCCTACCACCCACGTCTCTGACCACACATGGACAGGCCCCAGGCAGCAGGGAGGACAAAGCTGAGGCCTGAGACAAGGACGGCCACCCCAGAAACAGAGCTTGAAGTTCACCTCCCCATACACCCCCAATTAGCTGCCTGAGAAAAGCACAAGACTCAGCGCCCAGGAGAGAAAGTCCCAGTCCCAGGACCTCAGGCCAGACCAGGCCTTGCATCTGGGCACCCGTTACCACTGCTGGGTGCCATGGTACCGCGGCTCCACGGCTTGTCTCACCTTGTCCAAGCCTGGGGTGCACCAGAAGGGCTGCTCTCCCTGGGGCTCTTCCCTCCTCATGCCCTGGGCCACGTTGCTCCTACCCTTCCAGTCTCATCTCCTCTGCCTGGGACCCAGCTGCTCCCTCAGGATGACTTGGCCACAGGGCAGTCCAGGGTGGCCCCCTGCTCAAAGTCCTTAACCAACATGGACAGTCCCCTTGCCAGCATGGGATGGTTCACAGATCCTGGGGTTGGGCTGTGGTCATCTTTGCAGAGGAGAGTGAAGAGAGGCATTGTTTTGACCACACTAGAATGCAGTCCAAAAATTGCCTGGTATCTATTTTACAAAAATTTAAAAAAAAAAAAACAAGAAATGGAATATTTCAAAAAAAATATCTTGGAATTTATCTCAAGTCAACCGAGATAAACTCCAGGGTGAACCAGATATATTGGAAAGAGAAGACAGAGATTTTACAGCACATATTAAACCATTTTAATGAACTTTAAATGTATAGATATAGATTTACAATTAACTAATGAAAAGGCAGGAAATCTCTACAGAGAATTAGAAACAACACACAAAAAAAGACCAAAGAGAAATTCCAGAACTAAAACACTCAATCTCTAAAGTGAAAACTTCACTCGGTGAAGTTATAGTCAAACAGAGAAAAGAGTGAGTGAGCTTGAAGTTAAATTAATAGACGCTATTCGGCATAAAAAACAGGTAACAATGATTTAAGAAAAAAATGAACACAACCCCAGGAATTTATTTAAATGTTAGAGTTCCCCATATACTTATAAATGGATTCTTTAAAGGAGAGAGAGAATGGGATAGAAATGATATATGGAGAAATAATGGCCAAAATTTTTCCAAATATGGTGGGAAAAAAATGTACTGATACAAGATGTTTGATCAACACCAAGTGAAGTAAACACGGAATCCCAGACCAAGGTACGTCACAAACTGTCAAAGCCAAATTAGGTAATGCAACTAAGCAACCACCCGAGAAAAAACAACAGATTAAGTAGAGGAAACAAAGATCCAGGTAAGGTCTGAATTCACATCAGAAATCATAGAGACAAAAAGGTACAGAAAACATCTTAAAATGATGAAGGAAGGGGTGGGGAAACCCTGTCAACCAAGAATTATGTATCCAGTGAAAATATCCTTTAAGAAAAAAGGCAAAATAAAGACATTTCAGATAAAATGAAAGCTCAGAGCATTTGTTACCAGCAGATTTTTCACTACGAGAAATGCTGAAGGAAGTTCTTCTGCCTGAAGGGAAATGATACCACGTGGAAACTTGGATCCTCAAAAACTAGGAAATGTTAAGTATCTGTGTATCTGCAAAAGTCTATTATTTTCTTTTCCCCTTTTTCCTCTTAATTTCTTAAAAAACATAGAACTATTTAAAGAAAATAATTATAACTGTGACTTGTGGGGTTTATAATGTGTGTGTATGCAATATATAACAATCATAGCATAAAAGATGCAGAAGACAAACTTAGACAATTTCAAGATTTTTGTATCTTATGCTAAATTGTACAATATTAACTGTGAGAGTGTGAAAAGCTAAGGATGTGCATTCTAATCTCGATGGCAAACATTTAAAGAGTAATATAGAGGACAGCTTTAAAAAAATCAACAGGAAAATAAACATGGAATTCTAAACAAAAATAGATAATCCAAAAATCAAAGATCAGAAAGGTAGAAACTGAGAAGTAAGAAAAAATTAAGAAACAAGTAGAACAGAAAAATGATAAAACAGCAAAACCAACCGTATCAGTAATTACATTAAACATTAGTGAATTAAATATTCATAATAAAAGATGGAGACAATAAGAATAGGGGGGCAAACTATATGGTCCTAAGAGCAATAATAAGCCACCAACAGACTGAAAGTAAATAGATAGGAAGAAATAAAATGTGCAAACAGTAAGCACTCGGATGTGGCCATGTAAACATTGAATAAAATAGATTTCAAGACAAAAAGCATTTATGATGATGAAAGGGTTCATTCATCAGAAAGATATAACGATGTGTGTGTGTGTATCTAATAGCATCTCAAATTAGAAGAAGCAGAAAATAACAAAATAAATGGGAGAAAACACTTCATAGTGAGAGATTTTCCAATGCCCCTCTCTCAGCATTGATGGAACAAGTTAGCCAAAAAAGTCATCACACACTTAAAACATGAACATCACTAATGACCTGCTTAGCTGATATTTACCGAACACTATATCCAAGGTCAACAGAAGATACATTCTTTCTAAGAGCACATGGTGTATTTTACAGGGAGTTCACATGCTGGGCCATCAAACAAGTCTCAGTAAATTTTAAAAGACCAAAATCATGCAGTGTATCTTCTCTGACAGTAAGGGAATTAAATTAGAAATCAATAGCAAGATACTTAGGAAAATCTCAAACGTTTGGGAAAAAAAAATGTTTTTCCATCTGATCCACAGCCAATGAAGAAACTGCAGAGGAAATTTAAAAATATTTTCAACTGGATGAATGTGAAAATCCAACATATCAAAATTTGTGGAATACAGCTAAAGCAGGACTTGGAAGAAATGAGCAGCTTTAAACAATTATCTAAGAAGAAATATATGATTCATTCATAGCAGGTCCTATCTTAAGAAATTAGAAAAAGGAGAGCAGATTAAATCTATTGTAAGTATAAGGAGGAAATAATACAAAATCAGAAGTCAAGGAGATAAATAAGAGGAAAATACATTATAAGAGAAAATCAGTGAAATCAAAAGCTGATTCTTTGGAAAGATTAATAATATTGATAAGCTTGATCCAGTAAAAATGAGAGCAGGGGCATCACTCCATAGCCTACACACACTGAGTGGATTACATATGAATATTGTGAACAATTTTATGATTCACATATAGATAGAACAGACACATTTCTTTAAAAAAAAAATCATTTCACCAAAACTGACACCAGAAGAAATAGAAAACCTGGGTAGCCTATATATATATTAAGGAAATGGAATTCTTTATCACAAATGTCCCCACAAAAGAAATTCCAGACAGAGAGTAGCCCCTGGTAGGAAAGTTACTGAGGGATATTGGCATGAACCAGCTTTCCTGCAGGTTGGCACCAGGTCCCCAGAGGTTCAGGAGAAATACTGACAGGCAGAAACAGAACTTTCCTAAGCACAGCTCTCTACCCAGCTCAGAGCAGCACCCATGTATGTGGCAGATAGAAACAGGACCAATGAGGGCTCCTGTCTGGTGTTTTCACTTGGGGATAACAAACATGGCAGGCAGGTACAATAATTTTTACCCCCACTTTAGAGTTGAGAAAATTATCAAAGAGGTGAAGTGACTTGCCCAAGATCACACGACTAAGCTCTAAGTTGACACCAGGGCCTTGATCCTTGGTCTCCCCACTCTCTGCCTCTTCGGTCAGCCCTGGCCTGCTTCTTAGCCAGAGGAGGATCCCTGACTCCCCTCTCCAGGTGAATCTGCTTCCTCTCTAATCTCCCCATGTGAGAAAAGGAACCAATACCCAGGCACCCGCATGGGCAGGAACCCTCACAACACCTTAACCATAGTCCTCCGCCTCTCACACCATGCATAGGCGCCATTAGCAAGTCCTAGATGTTGGCTCCATCGCTACACTGCTGTGCATTCCAAACCGGGCCGCCTCTCACACCCACGGCCACCACCACAGCCCAAGCCACCATCATCTCCATCCTGCCCAACACCCTGGGCTCCCTGCGGACACTCTTGCCCCAACCCTGTCCCTCATTCCCATGGCAGCCGGTTTACCTCCCTAGAGCATCAATCACAGTTCCTCCCCACTCAAAGTCCTCTGGGGGCTGCTCCTCCGAACACCTAGGACCAAACCCCCTCTCCAGCATCTCTCTCCACCTCCACTTCCCCATTGCCACATGCTCCTGCCTCAGGACCTTTGTAGAGTTCCCTTTGCTCAGACCTTCTCACGGCTGGCTCTTTCCACCTTTGGGGCCTCCATTCAAATGTCACCGTTTCTCCGAGCACCGGCTCAAGCAGCCTTCCCCACCAGTCTATCATATAAATTCGTTTCTCTTTTCCAAGTCCTTCTCTGTATCACATGGTTTTGTTTGTTTTATGTGTGCCATCTTTTGACCTTTTGCGGGGGGTGGGGTGGGTACTGGGGATTGAACCCAGAAGTGCTTAGCCACTGAACCACATCCCCAGCCTTTTTTTATTTAGAGACAGGTTCCTGCTGAGTTGCTTAGAGCCTCACTCAATTGCTGAGGTTGACTTTGAACTTGCTATCCTCCTGCCTCAGCCTTCTGAGTCCCTGGGATTACAGGCATGGCCACCGCAGTCTGGACAGTGGTCAAGCACGGCTTGAGATGGACTGCAGAGTTGTGTCACCGTTGTCCCCTGCCCATTGACATGTATTCATGGGGCTATTTTTCACCCCGATGAAAACTGGGGCAGCCTCATGGTCTTCTGGTCATTCTTAAGTGATAGATACAAAGCCTTCCCACCTGTAATTCAAACTGCAGACCCCACGCCATCGGCAAGGCCTTGACCTTAGTGTACCCTGAGCCCTCGCCCCTCCCTCGCTCCAGGTTTGCTGCAGTGGGGGAGGCTGCCTGTCTACCTGCCGGGAAGGGAGCCCTTCCCTATGCTCTCCCCTCCCACTCACCCGGCTCTGCCCTGTGTTGGCCTGGTGGCCTGCTCCCTGATCTCCCTGGCAGGTTCTCTGGAGACCCTGCGTCTGACTGCTGAGCCTCCCACCTGCATCCCGGCCGGCTGAACTCAACTTCACTCCCACCAGAGGCAACTCCCCGGGAATCCCACGGCAGTGCTGCTGAGCCCAGGGAATGTCAGCTGCTCTCTCCTATAGTCTGTTGTCTGACTGTCACCCCAGGGGACAAACAGGACATAAAATGGCCCTGTACTGGCTCCTGCATGCCAGTGGCCGCCGTCTGGGTTGGGGGACACACTCACATGTGGCTGGCTCCCGCAAGCCCCGGGCAGCATGGTGGTACCCCCTGCAGCAACCTCCACTCCTCCTGCCTGAGACCACTGCCCAGCAACGTCCTCTTGCAGATCACATGGTGTGGGGAGTCTGGCACTGTCTGCTGTGGCCTCCAGAGAACAGGGGCCCCATCACTGGCACTCAAGTGTCTCCTTGTGGGTCCTCTCCCTGGCCTTGAGGTGCAGGATGCAGCCACCCCCACTCACAGTCTGAGGTTCCCAAGCTCAGCAGCCATCTCTGGTCCTGACTCTGTGACCTCCCTCGTCCCACCTTGGGTATCCTTCATGCCTATGATGAGAGAAGGTCCCCAGGGGTCCCCACACGGATTCCAGCCACCTGGGTTTGGAGGCACCTCGTGGGCGTCCAGGAATCTGTCCTCCTGGCCTCTCGGCCCAGAGTTGCTGTTCAGCATGACCTTGTCCATCAGCCTCAGTAAGAGCCAGTGCTCCCTGAAGACAGGGTCTCTCTTCCATGCACCCTGCAGCTGGCCCCCTGCAGCTGGCACCCTGCAGGGCTTACAGGGCATTTGTGGCCAACTCGCAGATACACCCTCAAAGTCTATGCAGGCTGAGCTCCTACAAGGCTCAGGGCCACCTCCCTCCAGGACAGGTTTGTTCCAGGGAAGGGCAGGGAAGGACTCGGAGGGAAGCTGGGGGTGGGGACCTGAGAGGCTGCGCTCACTACACAATCAAGGGCTCTGGAGGCTGGGCAGAGGACGGGGCTGCAGTACTGGGCCTGCTGGGCGAGGCAGTGGGGGGAAAGGGGAGCAGGGCACGAGGCACGGCTCAGGGGGCAAGAAAGGACCCGATTTGAAGGGATCTGCAGGGTACATTGAGGAAATAGCATCCACAGCACAGCAATTCCTGCCACCCTTGCTTTGGTCATGTACAGCGTGCGGAAAAGTCTGGAAGCCCAGCGCAGCTCAGCCCTACTCTCGGCCAAGATGAAATGTATCACCGAGCAGTGAGTGAAATCCAGAGGCGAGGAGGGATGGCCCCCTCCTCAGTCACTCACACAGCCACTCACACAGACGTGACTTAGGGGACAACTTCCCTCTGCCTGTGAGTGGATGAGAAGGTGTCCATGGGTTGCAAGCCCACACTCTTCCAGTCCTTCCCTGCACCCGCATCTCACTAACGCTGTCAATCGGCTGGAGTCCCCGCTGCAGGTGAGGAAGGCTGTGGCTGCCTGGGACTGGACCCGTACTGGATCTCAGAGTTGCTGGCTGTTTAAGAGGCAGCAGTCAGGAGGCCTGGGCTGGATTCCAGGAGGCCTGGACAGGACCCCAGCATGGCCACTCAGTAGGGATAGGCCCTGAGCATAGGAGTCTGAGACTCGGAGTCTGCATGATGGGAGGGTCTTAGAGAAGCCCAGCCTGGCAGGTCACGGGCATGAGGTCTAAGAGCACAGTGCAGGGCCAGTCCCCAGCGCACACCCCCTGTTCCCAACACTGCCTCCATGTGGAAGGGTGCTCACGTGCACCTGGGCCCCTCCCAGCCCAGAGGGGCTCCAGAAGTCCAGAACACAGGATGCACAAGTTCAAGTCTTCCAGAAGATTCTCCCTGAAACAGAGACCTTTTCTACGTGTGTGACAATGTGAGTTCAACAGCACGCTGGCCCTGTGAGCTGGGGCGAGCCCTCTCACCAGGGTCTGGCTTCTTGAGTGACAGTGACAATGCCTTCCACGGCTAGGATCAGTGCAGGGGAAACAGGCAAGTCACCCGACAGAAGCAGAAGTCACATAGAGAATGTCGTACTTGTGCAGAAAGGGCCGAGGGGAGGCCTGTGGTCATTTCAAACAGTCTGAAAGCAGGGGAGGTGCGTCCCCTTCCTGGGGGCCCAAGCTGGACTCGTGACTCGTTCTGACAAAGAACACGGCAGATGTCACCAGGCATCAAAGGGACTTTAGCTTCTCCTTGGCCCTTTCTCTGGGACCCCTGGAACTTGAGGGAGGGCCCCCATGTCATGAGGACGCAGATGTGGACAAGAGCGTGGAGCTGTCGGAACACACGGGGGAGGGTGTGAAGATGGCCCGGGTGCGTGGCAGGACCGCGTGGCGGGGTCTGGGACAACTCCACTCCTGGAACCCGAGAGCGAGGCCACAGAGGCCCTGAGAGGCGGGAGCCAGGCCTCAGCAGCAGGGCCAGCACCAGCTGGAAATGACCCGCCCGCCAATGGCAGGTGGGATAAATGAGTCATGGCCTCTCCGTGAAGAGAAACCTATCAAGAGTGACTTCTCCACCTCGGCACCCCGGTGTTCCCAGCCAGGTGAGTCTGGTGGTCTGTGCATCCCTGACCTCCACCCACTAGATGCCCATCACACACCCCCAGTGTGACAACCATCGTCTCCAGACGTTGCCAGGTATGTCCAGGGGGGCAGATTCACCCCACATGGGCAGAAAGAGGAAAAGGGGGTGGGGGAGGGTACAAGCCCCCAGTGGATCCAAGAACAGGAGACCCCGCGGATGGTGACCAGTCAGAATGTTGCTTCCTCAGGAGGGCCATGCCTGGGAGTGGTCGCGAGTGAGTCCTTGAAGTTACAGAAACGTCACACAGGTGCACACATTCGAGAATTCATCGACCATAAAAATAAGATCAGTTAGTTTTGCTCTAGGTTTGTTAGACTTCAGTTTAAAAGTACTGAAGAAATAGAGGTGGTGGCTCAGCTGCCCGCAGCTCCTGCCCCTCCCCAAGCCTCCCAGACCAGCACAGAGCCCAGGTCAACCACGGAGCCCCAGGGAGCCCCACAACACCCCGCGGAGCCCCATGGAGCACCACTCTCTGCTGCTCCTCTCCCTCCCCATCCCGGCTGTAGCCCACAGCAGCCCATGCTCCCACATCTTGAGCGCAGTCCTGGGGAGGACCCCGCATCTCCCTCTCAGGCACCCCTCAGGCCCTTCTGAGCCCCACGGGCGCCTCAGCTCCACCATCATCCTGGGCGTGAAGGCAGGATCCTGCGTCTGATCTCAGCAGTCCAAGGCCACACCACAGTGGACCCAGCTGGGACTTACCTGGGTTGGACAAGCTGTGGCCTGGGCTCTCTAGAAACCAAGGGACCCTCACAGAGTCAGGAACGAGGGGGCAGATGGCCGGGCCACAAACCCATCTTAGAGCACCAGGGGAGTCCAAACGCTTCACTGCACTTACGGACCACAGGGAGCTGCGTCCACCAGGAGCCCAGCGTGGGGACCGGTGCCGAGGAGCCCTTTTTACTCTCCTGCGTGCCACTCGGCAGGGTGGCTCGGAGGGTCACTGTGACATGAGGAAGCCCGGGCCGCAGGAGAGTTCCCCGCGAGGGCTCTGGCTCCAGACCCCGATGAGCCCAGCCGCAGACAGGTGAGCAAGGACGGAGGGCTGAGTCGGCCTGTCCAGACCTCACAGGGACATCAGGACGCAAGAGACTCTGCCAAGGCAACACACGAAGGCCAGCCAGCCTGGCCGTCAGAGAGATGCAAACACAGACCACCCTGAGATCCTCTCCATGCCCACTGGGATGGCTGCCAGGAGTAGGTGAGGGGCAGAGGAGTTGCAGTCTAATGCCAGTCAGCACAGGAAATGGTTCAGGGAGCGGAAAGCAGTCTGGTGGGACCCCAAAAAGTGAGCAATGGAGGAACTGGGGACACAGCTCAGCCGTAGGACACCTGACACGCTCGGAGCCCTGCACTCAACCCCCAGCACCACACGCACGCGTGCACACACACACACACACTGTTCAGATAGAATTGCTATGTAACCCAGGAACCCCACCCCTGGATGCTCCCACATCAGATATTTAAACAATGAAGCGTTCGCCAAAGTTCAGAGAGGCACTGCTCACAGGAGCCAACAGGTGACAACCGCCCAGTGTCCACCAGAGGGTGAGCGATGGGCACACCAAGGGCTCCCCACACTCGGGGATGGGATTCACCACAAAACGGAACGCAGTGCTGACCCTGGCCACGGTGGACCAGCCGCAAAGGCACTGGGCCACAGAGGACCGCAGGCCACGTGATTCCACCCCCGTGGCGGACCGCGGAGGGCCACCGCTGCCAGGGCTGGGAGGGGGGGACAGGCAGAATGACCGCTTGACAGGGATGGGCCTCCTCAGAGGGGCAGGGAGTGTTCCGGAACCCGATGGGCGCCGTGGCTCCAGAACATCGTGAATGCACTGAACGTCCTGTAAACCCAGAGTTGATTCTGTGTGACGTGAATTTTGCCTCAATTTAAAAAGGAAAGTCAACAAGAGATCAGCCCCATCTGAGAAACGACAGAGGCAGTCTCTTAGGTGAGCGAGGACACTTAGAACCTGCCTGTTGTCATGATCTGGGTCCTCGATGTCCCCCGAGGCCCAGGAGCAGGTGGAGCCTTTAGGAAGTGATGTCACTGGGTGTGGCCTTGAAGGGGACATTGGGACCCAGCCCCTCCCTCCCTCTCTTCACTTCCAGGCACGTGAGGTGGGCAGCTTCCTCCCCCATGAGCTCACCACAGTGCTGAAGTGCGGGGGCCAGGTGACCACAGGCTGAAACCTCTGGAAATGTGAGTCAAAATAAACCTTTCTTCCTTCAAGCTGATTTTTTTCAGGTGTTTTGTCATAGCAATGGAAAACTGAATAATACCTAGTCCAATTTTTTTTTTAAATTGCCAGGTAACAAATTATCCAAAAAATAGTCCCTTAAAACAAACATTTGATTTTGCTAGAAATTTTAGACATCAGACTCTCAAATGGGCATAGCGGGGACTATTTACCTCTTCTGCAGCCTGGACACTCAGCTGAGACGACTCAAGGAGCCAGAGGATCTTCACAGGCTCTTTACTCACAGGCCTGGCAACCTGTAGGCTGAGCTCAGCTGGGTCTGTGGCCAGAGCCCCACCAGGAGCCCCCCAGGGCTCAGGCTTCCCCCAAGGTGAAGACCTCAGGTGTCCTCAGGTGGCTCTGTGGCCACCTCTGACCTGGGGCTGCTAGTGTCACTGTGCCAGACTCTATGCTCCAGAGTTTCAAGCCCACCCAGAGCCCAGGGAGGGAGGGCAGACCTCTCCAGGGAAGGGTCAGAATTCAGGGAGGGGCTTTGAATCCCCTGGCCCCTCACGCCCACCACGAGGGGTGAGGTAGCGCACAATGGAATACCATACACCCAGCCCAAAGGAGGGGCAGCCACATTGCCAGGGATGGGCACCGTCACCAAGAGGAGGCCAGAACGCACAGCAGGAGCAGAGCAGCAGGTGTCCCTCGTGTGTACAGAGAAGGCGGGACACAGGCACATGCCCGTGTGTCACAGCTGGCCCTGGGAGAGCACTGCCGAGCAGTGGCCCCAGGCAGGGGAGACGACTGGGGGGGGCAGGAGCAGGGGGCGTCCCTTTCGGTCATTTTCAGAACTCAGTGTCTTTATCACAGGCTCAGGAAGCCCAGGGTGAAAGCCAACAATGAGAGCTAAGGCCGAGGCGCCCCATGGGGAGGGGTGCTGGGACTGCGTCTGGAAGCTCACTCCTTCCCCAGGGACTCACACGGGCGACAGACCAGGTGACGGGTGAGAGTGTGTGCAGGGCCCCGGGGCATGCACCCCTCTATGGGATTTGCGGGGTTTGTGGGGTCCAACCTCCTCGTCGGAGACCCTCCCATGCTTCCAAACTGTTTAGTCTTTGATGGAAATGTGTTTGCACGGTACTTCTGACAACGTTTTAGGGAAGCAGACTCACGAGTCTAAGTAGGAGCATCAGCACAGCTCAAGGGATGACAGTCAGGGGAGGCTGCCTGGAGGAGGAGGCAGCCCGTCACGCCTTCAGCCCAGGAAGGAGCCCCTCTCTGGCCCCTCTTGCTTCTCTTCAAAGTGAGTCCTGCCGTCCTCCCTCCAACCGAAGCCCCGGGGATTCTCAGGGCCAAGGCAGAACGGGCAACTGCTGCCTGCCAACGCCAGGGTCCTTTTCTTTTTCCTCTTTGCCCTGTGCTCCCGGACACACCTCCTTTACACGCGTGAGGGATTTAGATTGATTCCTCGTCCCCACTCTGGGCCAGGTGTGCTGAAACATGTTGTTTGCCTTGACTTAAAGAAGGGAATTATTATGTTCCCATTTTACAGAGAACAAAATGGAGGCAGAGAGAGGTTAAGGGCCTTTCCTAAGGTCACACAGCTAGAAAGTGCATGGGGAGGGGAGGACAGATTTTGAATCCCTGGGGCTGCTCCTCAATTTCAGGCCCTCACCCTCTCAGGGGGCTGCCTTTCCTTCGGGGCACTTGCTTTTCCCCGACGCCCCCCAGATCCCAACCCAGACTGTTCCTCCTCCCCATCTCCTTCCCGCTCCCTGCCTTCCCTCCCTCACCCTGCCAGGCTGGCCTTGAAGAAGGTCAGCTTCCTTCCACAGCAAAGCACATTTCAGCTGGCTCAGCTTCCCGAAGGCCACCCTCCTCCCAGCCCTTGAAAATTTATTTATCTAATTAAAAATCTCTCTGCAGCCTAACGTGCCCAGAGACCTCATATTTAATCCACCCGCACGGCCACCCCACTGCCGGGGCGGGGCAGCCCCATCCCTGAGGGATGCATCCCGCCCTGGGCCACCACCGGAGACAGGGGCCGGAGCATCCATCATCCCCGCAGAGCAGCACCGAGCCCAGCCGAGCCGCGGGCACCCCAGGCGGCCAGCCCCGGCCAGCTGCGTTTCCGGCCAATGAACCTGCCGCTCAAAGCCTCCTTTTTAATTAACTCCATATCTCAGGCGGCCAGAGCACGTGGGCAAACTTCTGTCGACTTCGCTGCGAAGCCCAAACACATCCCAGTTTGCTTTCTAAGAATAGAAGTGGGAGATGGAGGGAGGGAGGCGGCCGGAATCTAAAAATGAATCTCAGCCCAGAGCAAAACAGCCCAGTCCAGGAGAAGGGGGAAAGCAGTGCACGCGCGCACACACACACACACACACTCACAGGCACGCACGCACACGCACGGCGGGGCTGTCTGCTGCCACCCGGGTGTGACTCCTGGGCCTGGCAGCCCGCCCAACCGTCTGGCAGGGATGGGGGTGGCGGGCGGTGCTGCTCGTGCCAGGAGCAGGCGGCTGGGGATGCCCAGGGGAGTCTGGGCTTTTTTCTGGGCCGATTGGTCTTCCCAGGAGGCGGAGGGGACGCGTGGACCTTCAGCCTGGGCTGGGGGATCCGAGAGCCCCGTCTGGGCTTCAAAGCTTAGAAATGGGGGGAGCCTCAGCCGTCAAGACACCCTACCCCACCCAGAAGAGGAAAGAGAAAGGCGGAATGGACGCTGCCGTCCAGGGGCACCCGGGAGGAGCTGGGCAGCGTCTTCACAGCTGATCGTTAAACACCGTAACAAGAAGACCTGTCTGAGCACCATCCTCAGAATGTCGCGTTGGAGCCTCCTGAAGAGAAAGGTGGTCCGTGATGCTTCTCGCCCCCTCTGACTGATGGGGAAACTGAGGCCCGCGGCATGCCCCAGTCACCCTCGGGAAGGGGCGCACCAGGGTCTGAACCCAGGCCCTTCACCCCTCCGCCGCGCTGGTTCCCTGAAAGCTGCCCACGTCATCTGCTCCACAGGGTAGAGGGGCAGGTCACGCTGAGATGGCCCCTGGGTGTGGAGCCAGAGAAGGACAAACTCTGCCAAGAGGAGGCCCCTCCTGCGCAGTCCTCTCCTGACCTTGCCAGGCACCGGGCGTCGGCGGGTGCTGCCGTGTTGGGGTCTCCTGCGCCCGGAGCGGGGGCTTCCGCCACGGTGCACCAACCCCCCCTTTCACTCTTGAGTTGATGTTTCCACCTATTTCTGGAAAGTGACCCAGATTTTCCTTTCAAGGTAGTGACACAGAGTTCACCCGTAAGATACATGGAGTTCCGAACCTTTTGGGGACAGAAATATTTGTGGATGAAATGACACCATGTCTGGGGATTGCTGCAGAATGATCTGGAGTGGAGGAGAGAGTGGGGACACAGAGGAGATGGGCCACCGTGGGGGAGCGGGCGGGGACACTAGGCCGTGTGATGTACACCTACTCCCAATAGGGTTCCGTGTCTCATTTCTGCATCGTGTTGTGATGTGGGACGCGTTACAGTGTATCCAGCATTATGAGCCTTATACACAGTAGGTACATGTACAAGGTACAGCATCTGTGTCCTGCATTACGAGATTCCGGCTACTTTTGTGTACATTTAAAATTTCCTCTAATAAGAACATTTTTGAGTGCTGAGGATTGAGCCCAGGACTTTGCGCTAACAGGCAAGTGCTATACTCCTGGAACCCCTAAAATTTTTAAAAATGCTGTGTGAATTTTTGAAGTAAGTTGTTCTAAAAAAAAAAAAAAAAGTCAGGTGAGAAATGTTAAAATGGTCCCAGAGATGGGGACAACATGACAGCGTCCTCATGCAAACGGCTGAGCTTGGAGGAAGGTGGCAGGAAGCTCAGGGCCCCCGCTGCCCTCCCCCGGCTCTCCGCCCTAGTGGTGGCCTCTGTCTGGGGACGCACTCACGGGGCGGGGGGCACAGAAGAAAGCCAAGGCAAGCCCTGCCACCACGCCGCTGCCCGAGGACCTCGCCCCGGCCCTGTCACTCAGCCCTGGTGCCCCAAGGCCAGGGACCTCCCTGAGAGGCCTGCGGGGGGGGGCTTCCCTCGGAGGCACTTTCTCCTGAGTTGCCCAGACTGTGCCTAGCTCCCCCTCTGCTCTAGAAGGTTCCAGGAGGCTCAGGAAAGCTCCATCTGACCTTCCAGAGGATTCCTCACTGCTTCCTGGGACAGAGAACAGGGAAGAAACTTAATGGGGAGCCTCTGTGATAGGCGGGAATGTTCCTGAGGCACTTCAGGGTGATTAGCACCTTTTATGAACCTCATTGTTGAAAAGCCTTAATTATCTCAGCACCATTAAGTCAGCATTAACAACAACCCTGCAACTGCGCTTGGGAATGTCACCATTTGATAACACTCAGGAGCTGCGATGTCTTGGAAGATCTGGGTGGAAGAGGTGAGCTTTCTGCTCCCCGAGAAGGTGCGACCATGAACCCCTCTGGAAAATCACACAGGAGCCCCACACGTCAGAGCGACTCCAAGGAGGCGGGAGGTGGGAGGCGGGAGCACCCTGAGCGTGTGCTCTCTGGGAATCATCCTGTTTTTCTCTGTCCCGCGCCTGTCAGGCTTGCAGACGTCTGTACAGCAAAGCAAGTTTCTCTCTCCCCCTCCATCTACAAAGAGGCCTGGTTTCTAATCCCAGCTCTGCTACTTGAAAGCTGTGTGACTTAGGTAAGTGAATTTCCCTCTCTGTGCCTTCCTTTTCTCATCTGTGAAAAGGGCTCTGTCTTGTAGCATGTAGTGAGAGGATCTGTGTCTGGCCCAGGGTCCAGCACCTACTTAGTGTACAGTAAAGGATGTGGCCTCTGAAGAGTCGAGTGTGTCCTTTCAAATGCTCAGGCGCCTATCAAAGTACGTCCACGCCCACTCCACACTCCCGTGGTAAGCTGAGACCACCTTCCCCTCTCCTCCTGAGAGCTCCCAGGTGGCAGCAGGTCACCGGGAGGCTTCCATCCACCTTGGTATTTATTGATGTCACCAAGGGGTCAGCAACATTTTTCTGAAAAGTATCGAAAAGCAAATGTTTTATCCTTTGGAACCACGTGATTGTCGCAAGTCCTCCTCGTTGGTGGGCACCTGGAAGCAGCCACAAACCCCCGTGAACAGAGGCCAGGCGCAAAAGCAAGGGGTGGACCAGGCGAAGCCTGAGGGCCATTTCTGAGCCCTGCTCTAGTCTGGCCTTGGGGACTGTCCCTGGGTGCCCACTGTGACTCGTCCTGTTGCCTCTCGGTCCCTTGTGGGCGGACATTCGGGCAGTCTCCTGCAGTGAGTTTTCAGACAGTGCTGCCAGATCCATGCCGCTGGGCCCCCCCCCCCGATCACCACACTAGGGTGACACAGCCCACTGGGGTTCCTGGGTGGGGGACGGTGCCCCTGAACATGACCGCGTCCAGGTCTCGCTGCCGGACACACACTGGGCAGGAGAAGGCCGGGAGGGGCAGCCAGAGACCGACGGCTCCACTCTGTCCGTTTCCAGACACAGTGGGGTCCTTCTAGACATGTGCCTTTTTCAGGGCCACCGCAGGAGGTGGTGGGGACAGAGGAGACAGGAACCAAACTTGGGGTGGAAACGCCTCGGGCTGAAAGGCAGGCCCCGCCTCCTGGCCTCTCCCTACCTGCAGCCGACCTACACCCCCACAGGCTGGATGAGGAGACAGAGGTGCAGAGTGCCCTCGGGACACACCGGGTCACTCCCCTGCTGCCTTGGTCCCACAAACAGGGTCACATCTCCACATGAATCATTTTATTTTTAAACTGTCAAAATTTAAATACTAGGGCTTTCCACATAAAAATCAGGATTTGGGCCTCTCTTGAACATCCAGAAGGCTGGGGAGCATGGCTCCCGGCCCTCACTAAAGACGCAGACTCAGCCATCCAGGCCCCTACCCTGGCAGCCCTGCTCCATGTTCACCAGCACCAGGAACCTGGAAAGCTGCTTCTCTCTGTGTGCCTCAGTTTCCCTCCAGTACACGGGATGGCACGAGTGCATACTTCCTCCTCTCTCTGGCTGTGCCTGAGTGGCCCTCCTTCCAGTTTCCCAGACTCACCAAAGTCTCACCCGCCTCAGGGCCTTTGCACCTGCCAGGACACTTGCTGCACCCTGGCTGCCTTCATAGGGTGGTTTCTTCTCTTTTCTTTGTGGTCGCAGCTCAGCGGTCTCATCCCCCCAGACCTGCAAATCCAAAGCACGACCCCTCCCCTCTTATTATGTCCTCTGAGACTTCTAGGTCTAGCCCAACAGCATCACAACCTGCAATTAGCCGACAGGATTGCTCCTTGGCTGCCACCTCCCCCACCCCTGCAGATCACTCTCTCAGCCACTCAACAGCTCACCCCCACCAAGAGGCAGAGCCAGGATTTGAACCTGGGTCCCCAGGGATTCTTTCGCTCCATTCTACTCCCTGGCGTGGTGCTGGAGATGAGGCGATGAAGTCCGAGTCCTGGCTCCTCACCTCCAAGCCTTGACATGAACAACTCAGTGCTTCACCTTTATTGGGAAAGGGGGCCATGGTGCCTACCTCATGGGCTCCTGTAAGGATGGGATGGATCTGGGAAGGGCTCAGGGCCATGCCTGATGCAGGGCTAAGACATGATCAGCTTCCCAGGGCCCCACAGCTCCTTCCCAATCTGCACCCCTGGGTCCATGAGGGCCCGGCTGTCCCTGGGAGCCTCGGGTACTTTCCCCAGCTCAGAGTCCTCCCTCGAGGGGCCCTTCAGCGGATCATCCCTCTGCAGAGTTGAGGAGATGGAGGCCCAACCTGCCTGTGGGACAGCCCCATGGCACGCCCCACACGGAACAGTGGGTGAGAGACCTTGACTCAGAGCCCACCCTCAGCGCAGCCACGCAGACACTGCACCTCCCTTGACACCGCCATGTCACCTGCAGGAATTCGCTGCTGGGCGGAGTCAGGCACCCGCAGCAAGAGCAGCGCACGGGTGTGTCCCCTGGGACCTGTGTGGGCAGTGGCGACAAATCAGAAACAACCCAAAGTCCACCGCAGGGGAACCGCCTCACGAATGTCTGTGGCCAAGCGTGAGTGCCTTGTCACCATGCAAGAGGACGAAAAACCATCGTCATCAGCAAGGAGAGCTGCGGTAGTTAAGTGGAAAAAAAGCCATCCAGCAAGCACATTCGCAGTGGTTCTATTTTTGCTTCAATATATATTAAAACACACACACACACACACACACACACACACACGCCCATGTGTGCAAATATGCATAGAAATGAGACTGGAAGAGAACGCGTCAAAATGTTAAAAGTAGCGTTGCCGGGCAGTGAGCGGCTGGATCCCTTCCACTTTCTTTCTCCTTGTAATTTTCTGTTTTCTCTATTTTTTGCCATGAGCATGTACTGCTTTTATAATTGGGGGCGGGTGAAAACGAAAAATTAAAAAAAAAAAAAACCAATTTAGCTATTTTCATTTTCAAAAATGTGCAACTTGCTTTCTGTCCTGCGGGACAAATCACGGCCCCCTCCAGATCGGAGGGGGAGCTGGCCTGGTTCTGTTATTGCCACGCGACGTCTTAAAGCTCAGAGGTGCCCTCATCTTTTTAGCCGTCCCCTGGTGATAGGCAGCCGAGTTGGGGGGCAAGAACTTTGGGGACAGCTCCCATAGCTAGGCAAGGGGGTGGCATGGGACCACTGGGGGGGGGTGCGGCAGGAGAGAGCAGATGCGTGTGGGAGGCGAGGGCTGGCCGTGGGGCCCAAGTGTGCCAGGCAGGACCCACTGCAGGCAGACCAGGTCTCCTGGGTGCCACCTGCAGCCGCCACAGCCCCAGGGGTGTTTTCCCCACCCCACAGGCAATTCTCAGGCCCCTCAGGGTTGAGCACCGGGGGCTTCAGTGAATGCATGATCCCTGTCCACATTTCGTGGATCAGAGGGGGATCAGAGGACCTCGAGATCTGTTTCTAATCAGACTGTTGGAGAATCCTAATAAAAAACAGCACCCCCCTTGACTCTAAGCCCCCAGGGACCAGAGCCTCAGCAGCACCAGGTCCGAGATGCAGACCAAAGCCTCAGCAGCACCAGGTCCGAGATGCAGACTCTCGGGCCCACGCTGACCTGCTGAGTCAGGGTCCGCAGCTGCCCACGGTGCCGGGGGAGAACATGCGCCCGAGGGAGTTTGGAAAGGTGACTCCAGGCCAAGGCAGGGGATCTCCAGGGTGGCCCCAGACATCAGCCTTGCAAGAAGTCCACAGGAGAATCCCCGCCATCAGCCCGGCGAGACCTCGAGCCCTGCAAATCCTGGATTCACGGTGGTGTCCCATGCGAGGGAGTGCCTAGCACGTAGGAAGACCTTGGCAAGGGCCGACTTTCCCTGCCCACCATCCCTGGTACCAAAAATAAATCCAATTTGAAAAAAATGTTTATATGTGCAGTTAAGAAAATGCACCCAGCACGTGCCTGGGCATGGCTGCCACCTCTCAGCAAGTGACTGCTTCGGTGTGTGTGTGGGGGGGGAATGCTGCTGGGGTCCAGTGATGGCCCTGACCTTGGGGTGTTCCCTCAGTAGCGCCTGGCGCAGGGCTCAGGGCTCCTTGTTCACGGCACCCTCTGCCCGAGATGAGCGCACGGCCTCGGCAGTCTCAGGGACCCACAAGCCATCGTGACAGAGGGGTCCTGCCGTCCTCTCCACTTCACCATGGGGAATCTGAGCCGCAGCTCAGTTAGGCAGCTGCTGAGGGGAGGGGAGAGACACGGCTCGGCAGCCCAACCTGCCTGGGCGCCGTGGGGACCGGGAGATGACCTCTGGGGCCTGCTCAGTAAGAAAGGGCGGTGCTGCTGCCGCCAGGATAACCACGTGGGCACCGGGAAGAGGCAGGAAGGAGAACTCTGCACAGGACAGGGGTCCCTGCTGCCCGCAGTCCTGACCCTGTCCCTGGAGGGCGGTGGCCTGGGACCCACTGCTCAGGAGCCTGGAAGCTGATGGCTCCCAGCCCCACATCTTGATGTCACCTGAGCCCACAGCCCCAGTGCATCTGTGAATCGCACCTGAAGGGCCCCTGAGCTAGAGCGCTCAGCCAGGCCAGGCTGGACTCCCGACCACGGGGCCAGGGAGATGGCGAAGGCTGTTTGAGCTGCGAAGTTCATGGTGGCTTCTAACTGGGCACTAGACCCTGAGTACCAGCCGGTTCCTTCACTCCTTCGACACAGCCCCACTGGACAGGGCAGCCAGGTGCACAGGCAGGTTTGGGTTTCAGTTAAACAATGATTAATTTTTCAGAATAAATATGTCTCCTGCAATATTTGGCTCATGTTTATACTAATACATCACTCATTGTTTATCTGAAAGTGAAATTGAACTCGCCCTGTGTTTCATCTGGCAACCTACTGCCAGACCTCACCGAGAAGATGCCCCAGGAGG
Source organism: Urocitellus parryii (assembly GCF_045843805.1). Taxonomy (NCBI): domain Eukaryota; kingdom Metazoa; phylum Chordata; class Mammalia; order Rodentia; family Sciuridae; genus Urocitellus; species Urocitellus parryii. Next base: position 186,790,174 of record NC_135536.1, read on the forward strand.
TCAGAGCCGGGCATGGGAGCTCCAGCCTGGGAGCACACCAGGGTCCGGGGAGCAATCCTCCTGAGGGCCAGCACACACCTCCTGAAGTTCTCTTCTGTGCCCTGAGCTCAGCGCCACACCACTGCCCCTGCGTGGAAGCCACCCTGCATTTTGGGTCTCCTGGATCAAAACTGTCCTGTTCCAAAGCCTGCAGAGGAGGGTGGGAGCCCCTTCCCGCCTGGTGATCTCCTGGTGACCAAGCCCACCCTGCCTGACAGCCTGGTCCCGCTGTCCCGCCGCTGCTCTTGGCAACATGTTACCAAGGTAGGACACAGTCCTACTCCTCAAGGGCATTATGTCCAGCAGAGGAAAAGGAAGAAAGAAAGCAAAATAAGGCAGAAAAGACAGAGAGGCGGAAGGGAACCGGCAGACCCCGCAGTCTGCTCAGCACCGAGGAAGCGTGGGCACTGGGGGCAGGACATAGGTCCAGCCTGGCAGACGGACAGAAGGCTCCTGGAGGATGGGGTGGGTAGTGTGAGGCCTGCAGAGGGAGGACTCGGCCAGGTTAGTCGTGAGGCGGTTTCCCAGCAGGGGGCACGTGTGTGTGTAAAAGCCCAGGGTAAGAACTTGAAGAGGCCCCAGGTGCCCACAGAGCCTGTCACACACGGCTGAGTTCTGCCCCAGTGGGTCCGTGGGGCAGGGGCCTTTCAGCAAGATCCAACCTGCGCAGGTGCTGGGGCCCCAGCCCACAGCTGCAGGGGGCCTGTGGGTGGGAGCTGCTGGGAGGGCCCCAGGAGGATACTTTGTCACAGGCTTTGGGTGCAGGGGTGACCTGATCTGTGATTCAGAAAGGTGAAGGTGAGATGAAATGACCAGGACCAAACAACTGAAAGAAGCCCTGGGAGGAGGGGAGAGAGGGTCAGCGCCCACCGGCTCCCGCTGCAGCTGAGGAGGACACAGGGCTAGGCGGTCTGCGGGGGAGGAGGCTGAATTTAGAAGCTCTCCCAGGACCATCCAACAGACTTGGCCAGGAGGGAGTGGGGTGGAGGTTTGCGGGCTCCAGAGCTGGTGTGGGCTGGAGAAGTTTGGGGGAGTCACCAATGCGGACAAGCCAAGGTCACAGGGCTCTTTTGCCATTCCGGTAAGAGTCACTGAACGTTCTGGGGGACCCCAGCCCACCACCATCAGCATTCCCAGTCCCTGTGTTAGGGTGGGTGTGGCCAATCACAGTGCTCCATCTCCATAATCGCAGGGATTGGCTCAGAGATGGGCATGTGACACGAGACAGACCAATGAGCACCTACCCTGGAACTTCTGCTCTAACTTCTAGAAAGATGTTTTCTATTGCACTGGGGTGAGAGAGAGCAGGGCGGGAGAGAGAGAGAGAGAGAGAGAGAGAGAGAGAGAGAGAGAGAGAGAGAGATTTGCTTATTGCAGGAAGATAAGCCCCCAGGTGGCCCTAGTGTCAGCCTGCTGCCATGCCCTGTCCTCTGCAGTTCCCAGAATAACTGTAAAGGAGGCCGAGAATGTAAAGACCTGAGATCTGGAAGAACTGACCAAACAGCCCAGGCTGTGTGCTCGTCCCCCCTAGATCAGGGTGGCCTGCAAAACTTGGGTTCAGCAAGCCAGGTGGTGCCCAGGGGCCCCTGAACTGTGTGACAGGCACAGTGAGACTGCATTCGTCCTGAGCCAAGCTCCTGAGCTATGGGGAAGGGCTGCCACGGTCCCAGCTTCTGCTTTCTCGGGCTGCCTGTCCATGAGCTGTATGTGTGGCCTCATCAGACACTCTCCAGTGGCAAGGAAATGTTGCGCTGTCCCAAACTGCCAGGCCTTTGGTTGCTGGTCTCCTGCTCCGTCTCCCGCTGGGAACGCAGAGCTAGCAGGGAGGGAGCTCCCCGTTGCTGACCATGGGAACAAATGTCCAGAGTGTCTCTGAAGTGGGGGTCTCGACTGGGATTCTGTCCCCCAGCCACGAGATCTTGGTGACCAGGTCACCGTGGCTGCGGCTCAGTGCTCACATCTGCACTGTGGGCAGTACAGGGCCACCAGGACTATTCGGGGACAGAGCCGGCTAACACAGGAGCCTGCTGGGAAGAGGAGGAGACCTGGAGCCCCAGAGTCGGGGGGAGTTCAGCCCGTGGGCGAGGGGTCCTCGCAGAACAGGCTCCCTGACCTGGGCCCAGCTTCCCTCCCACAGCACGGCCCGGGAGCAGCACCTGACACGGCAGAGATGCAAGGACGGAAACAGAGGCCACCACAGAGAGAAGACGCTGCCCCTGGGGGTGGAGACAGAGACGGGGCCAGGAAGCCAGCTGCCTCCAGAGAGAAGGGCCAGGGAACCATCCTCCCCCGAGCTCTGGGGGACGCAGCCCCACTCGCCACTAGCCTCCTGAGCTTCAGATGGAAGCTCTCTGCAAGCCACTGTGTGCTGTTCACTACGGGCAGCCTGGCCCAGGAGCCCCGGGCCTGTGGCTTCATCTGGGGGCCTGGATTGAAGCCAGTGTGGAGAGAGGTGACGGAGCAGGGGAGTAATGTAATCCCACATGCCCCCGGGCTTCCGTGCGGAGAAGGCATGGGACAGAGGGGCAGGCAAGGACCCTCTAAAGGCAGTTGAAGGCACCAGATTCTAATGACAGCACCTTGGGCTGGGGTGGTGGTGGGGAGATGGCGAGTGGGTGGGTTCAATTTGAAGGAATTTAAGAAGAATACCTTCTAACGTGTGCAGAGGATAGGGCCGGCAGCCCACTCCTGCCCAGCAGAAATGGCACGCAGCGGCAGCTTTCACGTCCACCAGGATGCTATTCATGATGGCCACACACCGGGCACAGCCTTACCCATGCTGCATTCACCCCCTGGGCTACTACTCAGCACCCAAAAGCAACCAACTCCCTACATACACAACCCTAAGGAGGCCACTCACAGCCAAATTTGAGCAAAGGCAGCTAGATGCAAAAATAAATGAAAGTGTCATGTGATCTATTCATGGAAAGTTCCAGAACCCTCAGCTGGGTCCATGTTAGGGAACAGGGCCAGGGCTACCCTAAAACGGGGGCGAGACAGGATGGGGGTGCTCTGGGGTGCAGTCATGCTGCCTCCTTCCTCCTCTAGGTGCTGGTCAGACCGGGGGGTCCCCTTGGTGGGAAGCCACTCGTCTGGTCACGTGGCTTCATGCACTTTTGTGCTCCATGCACTTTTCTGCATGCGGGTTGTGCCTGGTGAGTAACTGCACTGTAAGAAGAGGGGGCTTATCAACAGGTGCCTGGCGAGCAGGCCAGGTCCACCCGCACAACAGAGCACCGCCACGAGCCATCGACACAGACACAACGGGAGCAAGCCTCAAAATAGTTGTTGTGGAAAGAAGCCAGACCCAGAAAAGTCCACACTGGAGGGTTCCAGCTACAGAAGCCTCCAGGAAACCCAGCCACCTCAAATGACAAGCAGAGCAGCAGCTGCTTGGGGGACAGGAGGCAAGAGAGAGGGACCACTGGGTCATGAGCCTCTGGGGGTGACAGGGACTTGACAGTGATGGTGGCTCATGGGTGTGCACATGAATCAGAGCTTGCCAGATCTTGAACATAGCAGCTTATTATAATCCAGCGATGCCTCAGCAAAGCCACTTAAGAAAGAGAAGCAGAACCAGGACTCACTGGTGGAGGGGGCGGAGTGGGCGAGGGGGGAGGGAGGTCCAAAGGACTCAGATTCGCAGACCCAGGAGCAAGGGGAGGCGAGCCTTCATCACAGGCCTCATTTATTGCTTCTCTGTGGTTACTTAGAATGTCTGTCTCTTTAATTATCAGAGGTTCAAACGTAACTGGAGTTTGTCTTTCATCAAGTAACACAAGCCCAGTGACCCTGTGACCATGTCTGAGGACAGTTTTGGTTGTCATAACTGAGGGTGGGACTTGGGCAAGGTAGGGACAGGGATGCCACTACACATCAGGACAGCCCCCAGGACTGTTACCTGGCCCCAAGTACCAAGAGCACCAGCATGAAGACCACCCAGGGCCAGAGCAGGCGGGGGAGAGGCTGAGAGTGAGGCTGGGGTCTGACGGGGCTGCACTGCCAAGTCACCAGGGCCACCAAGGCAGAACCCACACCCACACCCACACCCCACACTGACACACAACACAGGCATGCACACAGCACACAGCACCGCACACATGCACACAGACAACACACACACCTACGTGCAACACTTGTACACACAGATACCACACACACACACACACACACACACACACTACACCCAACACAGGTACAGCTACCACATGCACAAGCATACACAACACACAAAAAACACACACACAACACACGTACCTGTACAATACACACCACAGACACACAACACATGTGGTATGCACAACTAACAGAAACAAACACATGCACACAAAACATACAAAGCACATATACTTGCACCACAGCATCCATATTCGACACATGACACATAGATACAACACATGTACATAAGTGAGCACACACTCAACGCATGGACACAGAGGCATATATAACACATTCACTTCAACATAAATACATATACACACAACACATACACACAACTACACACACAACACAGCATTCAAAAGGCACACACAGCACATACACACGTGTACAACACATATAAAAAACACAATAGTACATACCAGTCATGTACAAATATACACAACACATACATACCACACAAAATGCACAGAACACACACCCCACAGAAACACAGCACATACACACACCATGCAGATGTGCAACACATCGCACAAAAACATACAGCACATACACATAAACACAACGCTACACACACACACACACACACACACACACACACATCACATACGGCACATATGTGCAGAGATAGACACACACGGCATGTACAGAAGCCTCCAGACCGCATGCCGCAACACGCAAATGCCGTGCGGGAACAGGCACAGGCACAGGCTCGACGGCCCGTGCACGCCCATCTGGGCCGCACTTGTTAGGAGAGTGTAAAATGGTGCACAGGGGTCTAAAATAATTAAATAAATAGCAGGGAGGCAGGGTGGGCCGCCTGGTGGTTTCCGCCTGCAAATTTGGTGGCGCTTGCTCTGAGCATCCGGGTTTCCGTGGATACGCTGGCCACACATTAGCTGTCTCAGGCCAAAAATAAAAGATCTGTGAGAGAGAAGCACAGGACATGCCGCTGCCACTGCTCTGAAGCCTGTCATTTTGGGGACCAGACACACCAGGCTGCCGAGGACATGTCTGGTTCTCTCTCTCTGCTGCAGGACAGCACGGAGCCCAACATGGTGGCCCTGCGCCTGAGAGGCCTGGAGGTGGCCCCCGCCTGCCCTGGCAGACTTTGGTGAGCTCAATACCCAGCCTCCTGGGGCAGAAGGGCACGCAGGGCGGGTGCTCAGCACGTGGGGGCCACACCAGGGACACACAGAGCTGCTGCAGGCCCACCAGGAGTCGCACCCCTGCCCCTGCCTCCTCCCAGGCACCCTGGCTGGGCCGAGGGAGACAGATGACCACGACACAGGCCAGCCCAACTCACCTGCTGCTGTGCCCTCCTTGCCCCGCAAGTCTGAGGGTCTGTGGGGCTGGGCCTGGGGCTCTCTGGGGAGCTCTGATGCCTGGGCATACTTGGGTGGCACTCATGGCAAAAAGGGGGAGTCCCACAGCCAGACAGCACCTACAGTAGCTTTCTCAGCCCTGCTGCCCATCAGAATCTTCTGGGAGCCCTAATGTCCCCAAATTCCAGGTGAGACAGGGACGAACACTGAGTCGCTGCTCTGGGACTGGTGCTGCCCCGAGGTCTCTATCCTATGAAATCACTCATGGCTTTACCCATTTTACAGAAGACTTCACTAAGCCCAGGGAGGTGAAGTGACTTGTCCCAGGGTCCCAGTCTTGAGGACACCATCCCCACTCAGGAGCTGAGCCAATCTGGTTTCAAAGCAAGTGAAACTGCTATGGGACCTAGGGTCCCTCCCAGCAGCCACCACACACTTGGGGCTGGGTTTACCCTTTGGGTCTTTGAAAACCATGGGCTCACTTTGCCTGGCGGGGAGCCACCCCCGAGCCAACCTCAGTGCCCCTGCTAGTCCCCCTGCTCTCAGCACAGGACATTGCTGGCAGGTGGCACAGGCACATCAGCCTCTCCCAGGTCTCCAGTGGCCGCCTCTGAAGCACTGGCTCTCGGCCCCGTCTTCCATCCCGAGGGCCCTCTCGCTGCACAACACCCTGGCTCACCCCCACCTTCAGGGCTCTCCTCTGGGTGGGTCTGTGATGTTTCTGAACCTCCCCCAGAGGCTGGGAGCCTGGGGGTGCACTGCTGAGCCGCATTACCCTGTGCCAGGAAGTGGCATCAAAACCCCTCACGCATCCCAGCTGTTCAGCAAGCGGCTGAGGCCCTTCCTGCAGCAGCCAGGCTCCTGAGGAGTGTGCAGCACTGGTGGGGGGCAGGGCTGACCAGAGCATCTGGACCTGGGTGGTGTGACCTTAGAATTGGCTCCTCTGTGTCCAGGACTCGCCAGAATGTGTGACTAACGCCAACCCCACACCCGTGTTTGCAGAGGGAAGAATAAAGCAAAGTACACAATAACTCTGGACCCAGGGTAGAGACAGGCTCTGAGAGGTAGCCAGGCCCGGGTTAGCATGGGGGGTGGTGGTGGATCTTCTGATTCCGAATCTGAGTTCTTGCATTCACTGGTTGGACCTGTGGTTTTCATTTTTATTCTGTTTTCTGGTTTTCTGCAGGGCAGGGGATAGAACTCAGGGTCTTACACATGCTAGGCAAGCTCTCTAACCATTGAGTAACCCGGCAACCCCCACCCCCCAGCATCCATTTTAAAATCAGCTTGGATTCCAATCCTGACTCCACCCTTGGGCAAGAGATTCACTCTTTCTGGGCATCAGATTCCTAGTCTACAAAATGAGAATGTTGAGAGACACCGCAGAGGGTTCTTCAAAGAACTGTGTGAAATCCTACAGCCAAAGACCTGAGAGCAGTGCTCGGCGCACAGTAGGAACTCAAGCTGAAGTCACGATTGTCACTTCTGCTGCCACTGCTGCTGTTATAACCTGGCTGTCTGATGGCAGGTCCGGGCTGTGTCCATCATGTGGCACAATCTCCATGGATGCCATCTGTCCTTCCCTCTCCCTCCTGTCCAAGTCTATGTGACCAAATGACTTCAGGACCCCCAGTCCAGAGCCACAGGCAGACCTTGGCCATGAGCACAGAGGTGCTGACCGGCCTCATAGGCTGACGTGGTGTTGCTTCAACACACCCCAAAAGGAGCCAGACCCTCCAGGACATAAAGAAACTCTGTCACCTGCCCTAGCAGTGACAAAACAGGCACCCAAAGACAAACCAAGAAAGTACCTGGCTGCCAGCCAGGCCCAGGTCATCGAAGCCTCCCTCTGACAGGAGTGGCCCTTCCCCCCAGAGCCCTTCCAACCCTGTAGGCTGTTTCCCACTTCCCCACACAGACTTCCTGGCCACTTTGCACCCTAGGATGTCACCAAAAGGGACCAAAGGAAATGGTGCTATAAACTTGGGCCTTCGTGCCCCGCCCCGTGGGAGAAAACTGCACATGGGGACAGCCTCCTCAGAGGCCAGTTCCTTCTTTGTGAAGGGAGGTTTGTCCACTGAGCCTTCTCTGTGGCAGGCTGGGAGCTGGGGTGACAAACAAGCAGACAGGTCCCTGTCTTCGCAGGGGTTCAGCTGAGCCAGGCAAAAAACACCAACAGTAAACAAACCCAACTGTTTGTTAGTTAAGTGCAGGCTCCTGCTAGTGACCCAAGGGAAAAAATGGGAGCAGGGGACAATAACGGGAGGTGGTAGAGGCTTCCAAGGCAGGTGACATCTGAGCTGAGCCTGGAATGAGGAGACCATTTCAGGCAGCAGCACCAGCCAGGGCAAAGGCCCTGGGACACATTCAAGGCCATGCAGCAAGGGGCACTGAGCAAGAGGGAAGCAGGGAGACGTAGGCTGGCTGAATAGCTGGTGGGGTCAAGGCCACCCTGAGCCATGGGTAAAGGGTGTGGACAGAGGCAGAATGTAGGGGCTGCAGCTGCTCCTCTTCACCTGGTCACCTGCAGGTGCTTCACTGAAAGGAGGCCTTGTCTGTCACCCAGACGCAGCCAAAGTCAAGCCGGATTCGTTTCTTAGTGGGAAAAGGTGACCTTCTTGTCCGGCGGTCAGCAGGTTCTGGAATCCCAAATTGCTCTGTTAAGCTTTGGGTGAGAAGAAGGGATGAGACGGTTCACTCCAGAGTGGGCATGTGGGGTTTTGTCTGTCTTCCTGACAACTAACTTCCACTTTCAAGGGACAAGGAGAGCATCAGGGGACTCAGAAGACCCTTCTATTCACTGGACCACGTGCTCCAGGAGCAGGAAGAGGTCTGTGCTGCTCATAACCTGGCTGCCAGGGGCCTGAACTCCAAGGAACATTCCTGGCATCCCGTCTGGTGGCGCCAGCGGCTGGGAAATGGAGAGACGTGAGACATTCCCAAGAGGAAAGCTGCACAGCCTGGACAGAGATGAGCCACGACCCACAACAGCCCTGCCCAGGCTGGACAGGAGGGAAAGAGGGAGACCCCAAAGGACACGTGCCACGTGACTCCATCTTTACGAAGCTCACGAGCAGGTGAAACAGATCTACAGCGAAAGAAGTCAAATCGTGCTTACTTGTGCAGCCGTGTCAGAGAGCTAGTAACTGAACTTTCTAGAACATTCTCTATTTTGATCTGGCTGGTGGTTACATAGGTGGTTCAGCATAAAAACCCACGGGTCTTTTGGATTTTTGCACTTTATCCATGTCGTATCAAACAGTAAAATCAATGGAGGAGAGCTGTGTGGAGGTGATGGGACAGGTTCTGTGAACTAGGCTTTCCTCAGGTGGCCTTTCCTGAACCAGCTAAAAACTGTCCTTGCTCTGTCAGGCTGTGGGCAGCTCCAACCCAGTCCCATGTTGATCTGGAAGACCTTGCCAGGCTGTGGACCTCTAGCAGGGCCCGGGAGGTTCATGGGCTGTGAGATGGGGCTCTGATCCAAGAGGGGATGAGCTCTGCTACTCTCATCTTGAAATTCTTAATTTCAAGATTTTGAACAAGCAGCCTGAGGTTTTAGTTTGCACTAGACCCCACAGCAGAGCACACTGTCCGGTAGGAGAGCTCCCAGTACAGTTGGAGGGCATAGGTTGGTACCTCTTGCATAGGAAGCTGTGGTGTTCAGCTTGGTCCTAAATTTCTGGACTGTTCTATGACAGAGAAGCACATGTATGCTACCGGGAGCAAGAAGGTGTGGAAGTTATAAAGCAGACAGACCTCAGCTCCAGCTAAGGGAGAAATTCCTGCCAACAGCCCTAAATGAACAGCTTCCCAAGAAACATAAATGACCCACAAGGGGCACCTATCCCTTGCCAAGTGCTGCTCCTATGTGCCCTTGCTCCTCAGAGCAACCCAGCCAGAAGGGAACCATTGTTAGCCCCATTCTGCAGAAAAGAACTGAGGCTCCGCAGGTTTTGTTACCTCCTCCAGTGACTAACTCAGAGCGGGCACCCACCACTGGGGTTTTCAGATGTGCAAACTGAAGGTCACAAAACCTCGGGGCAGGGGGGCAGTGGAAGATCCCCAGCTGCGGAGGCACAGAGCTCCAGAGCTCCAGAGCTCCTCCAGGTGGAGCAGAAACAGCTGCCAGGTGCAGTCACCTCCTATGTGCCAAGCACTGCGCTAAGAATTGGGTCTTTGAAAGAATCATTCAACAAGTACCGTGGGCAGACCTCCACAAGGTACAGGGTACCTCCCTGCAGTCACGCCCCGGCCCTCATCCCGCAGCTCACGTCCTTACAGAAAAGACAAAGTAGGCGTTCTGATGGGGCTGCCCAGTGGAGAAAGAGGGGGAGGTCACGTTACGCCCTTGCCGGTCACTGCAGAGACAGCAAGAGTGGGATTCACACGCATCTCTGGCGTGCGACCTTTCCTGGCAGGCCCTGCGTGCGTCAGCAGATGCTCCCAGGACGGTGCTCAGTGGATGCAGCCAGGCTCAGCAAGGCTGAGTCACCTGGTCAAGAGGTGCGGAGGAACCGCCCCGCGCCTTGCCCAGCAGCTCTGGGGGCAGCCGCAGCCCCGCCGCACCCGGGTCTTTCAGCGCTGCGCAGCGCAGGACCCCTGGCCACCACGTGGATTTAAAACCCACCGGGCCGCCGGGGTTCTGCCCTCTCCTGCAATTGGCCAAGGGCTCCAGCACTTGTGTCCAATGGAACTGGCGTCTCCCGGAATCCGAACTTGTGATTGGTCAGTCTGCTGTGTCATTTCGGGCTGCCTGTGACGTCAGCGGTGTCTGGCACCCCGCCTCTTAGGTATCTTGACTCCTGTTAAAGGGGCCGCAGGGCTAGAACAGGCTTCTGTTGCTTGGGGGTGTGTTTCAGGTAAGCTTTTGAAGCAATTTAAAATTAAAGTGTATTGTAGAAAATGTAGCAGATGAGGGGCTGGGGTTGTGGCTCAGGGGTAGAGCACTTGCCTTGCATGAGGCACTAGGTTTGATCCTTAGCACCACATAAAAATAAATAAATAAAGATATTGTGTCCATCTACAAATAAAAATATACTTAAAAAAAGAAATATAGCAGATGATATAATAGAACTATACCGCATTTAGTACATTACAGAAAGCTAACCGATAATATTTTGACATAGTTTCTATTTGTACAAAATTGGGTTCTGCGCCTAGTTTTTTATTTTACTTTAAGAGGACTTCTCTGAATCTTCAAATAATCTTTGAAATCCTGATTCTGAACAGTTGTGTTGTCTTTGACCTTCTTTATTTAACCATTGCTTTTTCTTTTCTTCCTTATTTCATTGCATTTTTATTTTTTACAAATAAAGATCAACATTCTTTTTTTTTTTCCAACATTTATTTTTTAGTTATCGGCGAACACAACATCTTTGTTTTGTATGTGGGGTGAGGATCGAACCCGGGCCGCACACATGCCAGGAGAGCACGCTACTGCTTGAGCCACATCCCCAGCCCAAGATCAACATTCTTAACACTTTGTTCAGTTCACTGATGGTTATTTCTTAAGGATGTCCTGGACATGAGATCACTGGGTGAGGATGGACGTATTTTTAAAAAATATTCTATTAGTTTTGATGGATCTTTATTTATTTATATGTGGTGCTGAGAATCAAACCCAGTGCCTCACACATGCTAGGCAAGTGCTCTACCACTGAGCCACAACCTCAGCCCCAGGATAGAAATATTTTAAGGGCCTGATCAACATTGCAAAATGGGTCTCCTTTCATCCATCCAGAGCTATTTATCGAGCATTTACACACACCAGTGAGTGCAGGGAGCTGTGAATGCAGTCAGAGAGGATGTGTGGGCTGTGCCTTCTTCACAAATGCAATGCAAAGCTTCTTTGTCTTTGAAGTTGGTGCTTGGACACTTTCTCCCAAGCCCCACAGCAGAGCACACTGTCCCGCAGGAGAGCTCCCAGTACAGTTGGAGGGCACAGGTTGGTACCTCTGACCTGGCAGGGGGCTGCAGAGGAAAGGGACAGAATGTCTTCCTGTGCCATACACTAGTGGGCACTGTTGGGACCTTGTGGTACCCATTCCTCTGGCTTCTGACAGTGCTCGCATCATTCTGGAGGGAGTTGAGCATCTATTCCTAGGACCAGAAGCCAGGAACACACAGGACAGTTTGGCTAGGGCAAAACACTGAACAAAGCAACTCACAAATTCACTGAAAAAACTGCGATTTGAGATAAAGGGACAACATGGAATCTAGGGTTCATTTGGGACAGGGAGCCTCCAGAGCATACAGTAATGATGATTATCATCGTCTTTCAAGAGTCTTTTCCAAGCCGAGCCCTGTGCTAACTGACCTATGTGAGTCTCCATTTAATCCGTCCAATTATAACAAATACTCTTGAGAGTAGGTGTCTTTCAGATCTTCACTTTAGAAAATGAGGAAACCGAGGCCCAGAGTAGTTACTTTCCCAAACAAGGTCACACAGAAGTGGTGAAGTATCCTTGTGTGCCTCGCAGTGCTGAGGACACAGAATCAGAGTTTGGGGAATGGACCAATGAATGAGAGACTCCCAGAGGACAGGACAGAGCCTGGTGTGCCCTGGTCACTGTGTCCCCAAGGCCTGTGGTAGCACCTGCACATGGTAGGGAACAGTCTCTGTACCTGGCAAGTACCCTGCGGCACCAACGGCACCAACAGGCAGACACCATCCTGGTTTGTCCTCCGTGGCCGGCTCAGTCTTTGTCATCCACTCAGCCTCGCCTCCTGCCTCTCGTGGCAGAGCACCAGGGCCCAGCCTCGCCCAGTGTCCTCCCTGCCATTGAGAATCACAGTTTTACATTGTCAAGGACTCATGATAGCAGTGTGTGTGGTTCATGTGGCCAGAGATGCAGAACATATCTGTTCCAGTATTTCTGGGCCATGAAATGAGCTTGAATAACCAATAGTTATTTTAGGAAGTGCTTTAGGGACAAGTGGAGCATCTGGAATCTTTCTGGCCCTTCCCGGGCTCAGTCTGTGATGGAAAGGTCCCTAAGTGATGTCATTTCAAGTAACTGAAAGCTCTGCAGGACCTGGGCTAGGAGTCAGGAGCTGGGTTTGCCCCCGGCTCCGCCTTTCACGAGCAGGTTCTTACCCACACCCGCCCCTTCTGGGCATCTCCCAGGAGACCTGATTGGATTTACTGCTCCTTTCTGTTCCTCCCAGCTACCTGCCTCCTTCTTCTTGGAAAGCATCTCAGCTGGAAAGGATGCCCTGGGGCAGGGCACGTGTGTCCTGTCCAGCTGAGCTCAGCCCTGGGACATTTGTCCAGCAACTAAGTTCCTGTGTCTGCCTCTAAACACACATGACAGAACCAAGAAGATGCAAAACACACACACACACACACACACACACACACACACCATACAGCATGAATATGCAGATATACACCCACGAACTCACAACACAGATACACACACACATACACACACACACACACACACACACACACACACACGCCACGCATCTTTAGGGTTCAGACTTCTGGTCTGGTTTTGGTTCCAGGCAAGAACTTAAGAACTTGCTGCCCTTGCCTTGGGAGGTGATGGCCCTGGTTTCTGGCTTCCAGATGTTGGTTGGCAGCAGATTCTGGAGGTGGAGGAGGTGACAAGAAGGGAAAGAGGCTGTTAGCTGCCCAAAAAGTGATTTGTATGTTTGTGTGCATAGGTGCCCCTCAGGTGCCCGCTCCACAGAGGTGGATGAGCCCCTCTGCTCACCTGACTGAGACACCAGGACCCAGTGGGGAACAGGCCACAAGGAGGGGGAGGGGCCTGCTCTCCAGGGGCTGCCAGCCCAGGGGAGGGGATAGTGAAGTCACAAGCACACGTGTTTTGATGCCCTGAGCTCTGTTGAGATTGGCCTGTCCACCTCCACTCAGGTGCAGGGGACACAGTCTAGCAAGGCAAAGACCTGCCCAGGTCACCCACATGGGTGCTGGGGCATGTGGCCGGAGGTGCCTCTCACCTCCCAGCGGCCCAGCCTCACACCTCAGCAGGCGACAGTCGCTCCGTGTCTTAGGAGTGAGCTTCGTGAAGGAGAACCACCAAAGACAAGTAGAGGGTCCAGGGGCACGAGGGACTGGTGTGCCTGGTCCCGCAGGGCTGAGCAGGGCTGAGAAGACACAGTAGTTGCTGAGACCAGTGCCGGGGCTTTGGGACACAAATGTCTGCATCCATATCCCAGAGCCACCTTACTCCCGAGCCTGGGTCTCCCTCTCTGTCAAATGGGAACAGTGTTAGCTTGGACCTGCAGGGCTGTGTGGGAACACAACCTGCCAACCCCTGGCCACGGTGGGGTCCTGAGCTGGGCCTGTTGGCCAATCAGGCAGAAGACTATGAAGAGGGAGATCTGGGCAGGGCCACAGCCGCTCCAGTAAACACCAGCTCCTGTTGGTGTTTGAAAGGAAAAGGAAAAACAAAAACAAAACAAAGCCGACCAGGAAGAGTTGGGAGCTGAAGGACTTGGGATGAGAAGTTGGAGACGAGGTCAAGGGTCGTCAAGCTGCCCAGACTGCCCACATCTGCGCTCTGTCCCAGGTCCTAGGACGCCTGCCTGCCTCCTGTCCTCCGCAGGGGACCTTCCACAGTGCCCAGACACCCCTAGCCAGGGGGCACCATCAGGACATTGCCAGCCACCTTGGCCGTGGCCAAAACCCACATTGGCTCCCGCTGAGCCCAGCTGGCAGCCGCTTGGGCCTGGCATCCGAGCTGGACTGCCTACAGAATTTTTGGAGCCCTTTATTAAAAAACTATTAATTATGACAACTTTCAGAACCTCATTAGACCCCAGGGCATTGAACTGGGCCCGGGGCCCTCCTAGTGACGGCCATGTGAGTGCAGGGGTCATAGCCATGGGTGAGGCCAGCAGCACCCACCCACCCACCTGTGCGCTGGAGCAAAAACCCCTCCCCGGCTCACACAGACCTTTCCTCTCTAAATATCCAGCCCACGTCCAGGGCAGGCGGCCACGCATGCTGTCTGGAGTCCCTGAAAGGCCTGTCTCGACAGTCACCCAGGGACACAAACCCATTTCACAATCCAGTGACCGTAGCTGGGTTGGGAAATACGTTCCCAAAGCCACACTTTCTGGGACTTAGCTCCCCTGCCGCCAAGATCTTTGGCCTTGACCGCCTGTTGTCCCTGGCCTGGGACTCCTTCCCCACTATTGCTGTCCCTCATTTCATCAAATATCCGGCTCCCACCTCCCCACAGAGGCCACCCTGACTTCTTGGGCTCAGGTCACTGCTCTTCCTGGTTCTTGTCCTTCTCTGAAGTTGTCCGCCAGATTTCCATGTCTGCACATGGCCACATGGTCCATCTCACCTGGGACAGCATGAGCCCCAGGGGGCGGGAGCTGGCACAGGACCCTCGGTGGTGCTCAGTCACACGGGTAGAAGGAGATGCCATCTCCTCAGAGAAGACCTCCCTGACTTTGCCCCGACCCTGGCCTCTAGCACACAGTCATCATATCTGAAATGACGTGTGCATCTGTGATCCCTTTGGCCCTCCATGATGTCACAGGAGGAGGGAGTCCTGTTTTGTTTTTGTTCTCAGCCCTGTGCCCAGCAGATTGGCACTTAATAGAAGCACAGTAGCTGTAGAATGTTGTAGAATGAACAGACAATTCCTTCCCTGATTTGTGGCCTCTCTCCCAGGAATCTGACTACCCAGTGGTGACCATTCTCTCTCTCTCTCTCTCTCTCTCTCTCTCTCTCTCTCTCTCTCTCTCTCTCTCTCTCACACACACACACACACACACACACACACACTTCCAGAGACTGAGATCTTGCTTGGCCTCAGACAGATGCCCCCAACCCTGGCCCCCTGCAGAATCACAAGGAGTGAGCTCTGCTGCCTGTGCTGGGCCTGACAGCAGCTATGCTCCCTCATGGCTGAATTCCTAACTCCAAAATGCCTGGCATACACAGGGTTATCAGATTTAGCAAATAAAAATGCAAGACATGCGGTTACAATTGAATTTCAGTTAAGTAACATGTACATTTTTAGTATAAGTATATACCAAATATTGCATGGGATATACTTATACTAAACCTTTAGGTTTATCTGAAATTCAAATCTCACGAAGTCTCCTGAGGTTTACAAGACAGCCTTAGGCACCCACATAACCTCCAGAGAGTGCAGACGGTGTAGTCTGGGTTCCTTCCAAAGAAATTTTGTCCTTTCCTAAGACCCAACTCAGCCAGGGCCTCTGCCAGTGGGCAAATCATCAGTGGATCACCCTGCAAAATGGAAAGTGAAGTGACAGCATGTCCCCCCACCCTCAGGGTTGCTGTGAAAGTTGAATTTGGCCTTCTGCCCCTCCTTCCTCACAGTCATGCCATGTGAAGGTGCTGTCAGTGGCCACAATTTGCAGAGGAAGACACTCAGCCAAGGTCACATAGCTGTGCACCACTCATCTTTAGGGACCCAGTTCTTCCTCCCATGCTGGACACCTAGCATTAAGCCCTCCAGGTGGAATCTGTGGAACCAGGGCAGAAGACGGTAAGCCACTCCCACACAACACCTGAGTCAGGAAGTGGGACTGCACTGTAGCACTCTGAAAAGTGACCACTGCTCTTGTCCCAGACAGATCGATGGAGGTCAAGTGCTGTGAGTGGGTTTGTTTTTGTCAATTCAATGAATTAACTGGTTATTTTGCCTTTGGTGTTCTGCTCCATTGTGTAAAAGCTGCCTCATTTCCAAGACAATCAAAGTTTGATTTCTTGCAGCCAGAGGAGCCAGATCACCCAGAGACTTCCTGGAGGGTAGGGGCTCTGTCTGACATTGCTGAATTCTGTGCAGGGCTGCAGTTTGTTGATTGAATGAAGGAAAGGATGACTGGTGGGAGGTGTGCCTAGAAGATGAGTGGAACTGGGGTCATGCCAAGGCCCAACCAAGACTTTCAATGCCCTCCAAGGATGTTTGGGACTCCCCAGCCTGCATTCAAGTTACAGGGGCCATGGTGCAGCAAGACCTTCCCTAGTGAAAGTCCCTCTGGAGAAAAACCTCTTCCCCAAGGCAGAGGCACTGCCTTACTCTTGGGGGCTTGGGTCCTGTCCTAGGGCTGGGTAGTGGCTTTACAACAGTTTCCCTTCTCAAACAGATGGCCTTCGGCAACTGTGAACATCTCTTTAGACTGGACACTTGGGGGCTTCCCCACAAAGCTCTGACCAGCCATCCACTGGTGGCTTGAACCCTTTGGGCTGGTTGCCCAGCCTTCCCAGGAGGGCTGGACAGCATCAGCCTGGGCTTCCCAGCAGGAGCAGCGGAAACCCAGCTGACTTTCTACGAGGGTTGCAGGATGAACTGTTCAGGCCCCCATCATTCTCTCTGCACCACCACCTCCCAAATCGCCCTTCTCCTTCTCTATCCAGTCTATTAAAAATAAAATGACTTGTAAAAGCTTTTTCCCCTCTGAATACAAAAGGAGCTCTTGCTCATTAATAAAACTCCAGGATTTATAGAATACTGCACGTGGATATTTAAAGAACTAGAAATGTGTGGAGGGGCAGATACCCAGGGACCCTGGTAGGAACTCCACCTCTACCACTGTGTGACCACAGGGAACAGCTTTGCCGACCAGCTTTCTGATTCGCAAAATAGAAACAATAATATTTTGCTTCTCCTAGTTGATACGGGGTTCATTTACTATTTGGACCCCTTCTGGCACACAGTAGACGCTCCATAAGTGCTTGTTAAATAAGTGGCGATTTAGGGAAGAGTCTACCAGGCGCCACACCACATTTTTGAGAGGTTAGAGTTGTGCTAGGGAGGGGAGGCCTCTTATGTAATATTTTAATATCTCTTTAAACCAGGAGAATGTGTTCTTGTAGCACTCTTGTAATTAAAACTTAATGAAATAAAAGTACACCCCCACAGACCCCCCCCTTTGAACTTCGGAGCCACGCCCCCCACTCCGGGGGGCCCCTCGGGCAGCAGACAATGGGTGTGGATTCGTCCGAGGCCCAGCCGGCTGGGGCAGCGACAATACACCAGTCCGGGACACGTATTTACATGACAAGGGCCCCCGGGCGTTTCTCAGAGCTGTCCCGGGCGTGTCTACCCGAGTTCCCGTCTTTCCAAATCGACTGCCTCGGGTCGGGTTAAAGTGCTTGGGGGGCCTAGTGGGCTAGGATCCTCTAGGGGCTGCAGAACTGGAGGCGGAGTCCCCTGCGATATCCCGCAATGGGTGACTGATCTGGGGGCTCCTCCCGCTTTCTCTGACTTCTGAGCCCTAAACCCCAGGGACATCATGCTCTCTAGAACCAGCCTACCCCCAAAAGCCTGGGTCAGGGACCTCAGGGGTGAGAGTGGGGGGGAGGGCGCGAGCAACTCCCGCGAGTCTCGCTCGTGGGGACGCCCTCTGTGCGGGACCGGAGATCCGAGCTGACTCCAGTTGGGAGGGCGCACAGTGCCCCTCCTTCACCGCGCGGGTCCCGGGTCTACACCGGCCGCCAAGCTCTGGCCCTTTAAGAGCCCGCCCCGTTTCCCGTCACCCCGCCCCCCGGGCCGGGGAGGGGGTGCGGGGGAACCTCGGCGGGGATTGGCGCAGCGCGCGCCCCCTCCCCGGCCCCCGCGCGGTGGGAACCGGCAGCCCCGTCTAGCGCTGACGTCAGACCGTCTGCCTGCCTCCGACCGCGGTCTCGGAGCGAAACCCGATCTCCTTGGACTTGAATGAGGAGGAGGCGGCGGCGGCGGCGGAGGCGCTCGGCTGGGGGAAGCCAGCGGCAGAGGCTCAGCCCCGGCGGCACCGCGCGCCCCGGCTGCCAGCCCATTTTCCGGACGCCACCCGCGGACACTGCCGACGCCCCCGGGGCTGCCGAGCCGCGGCCGCAGGGCGCGGAGGAGCGCGGCCCGGCGCACTGAGCCCCGAGGCGCCCCGGGAACTTGGCGGCGACCCGAGCCAGGCGAGCCGGGGCGCGCCTCCCCCGCCGCGCGCCTCCTGCATGCGGGGCCCGAGCATCGGGCGCAGGCCGGAGCCCCCCCCGGCCGCCCCCGCGCCCCCTGCGCCCCGCGCCGCGCCGCCGCGCCGTCCATGCACCGCTTGATGGGGGTCAACAGCACCGCCACCGCCGCCGCCGGGCAGCCCAATGTCTCCTGCACGTGCAACTGCAAACGCTCTTTGTTCCAGAGCATGGAGATCAGTGAGTGACCCTGCGCCCCCTCCCCGGAGGCCCCATCAGACTCGGACCGGTGTCGGGGCGCAGCTGCGGGCTGGGGCCCGGGAGGTGCGCGCCCCCTCGGGCAGTGCGCCCGGCGCCCCGGCTGCGCCCGGCGCGTCCCGGGCGCGCCCTCCCGGCTCGCGGCAGCTGGCGTCCGGCCCGGCTTTGTCCCGCGGCGCTGCTAGCCTGGCACGGCCCCCGCTGCCCGCGCCCCGCCCGCCCGGACTCGGACCCGGGGCCCAGCGGCGGCGCGCGGCGCGGGAGGGCTGGGGCGGCCGAATCCGTGAAGTTTAAATTTTATTTCCCTCAGGGGCTGTCGCACTGGCGCAATTAGGCCGGCTCTTTATCAACTTTGGCCGGGGGGTGGGGGCGGCCGTGTGAGACACTGTCTGGTCTGTGAAGTGTCTGGGGCCGCAGTGTGTGTCTGGAGTGTCTGTGGCGCTGCGTCGCGATGTCAGAGAGTGGATTTTGGTGTGTCCATGGGGTGTGCGCTTCGGCGTGTCTCTCTGGGGCTTTGGCGTCTCAGGAGTCTCCGTGCATCTCTGGGTTGTCCGTGGGTCTGAGGGAGTCCCAGGAGTGTGTCTCCTAGTCTCCCTGAGCACCTGTGTCTCTGGGGGGGATCTAGCCATTCTCTTGCCTGTGTGCATCTCCTGGGGTCTGAGATCTGCTGAATCTAAGGACCAATTATGTCCAGGTGTCTGTGGTCCAGGGCTTAGCCACGGTGCCTCTGGCCCAACGTGGATCCCCAGTTCGTGTCATTGTGATTGTCTGTGTCCCGACGCACCTATAAATAGCCTCTGTCTGGACAGCTTGGCTCAGTCTGGCTGGGACCGTGGTTACAAATGAGTCAAAAGTTTGGGACCGCTTGTGGTTGGGACTGCCTTGCCCCAGAAGAGGGCAGTGGATTAGGAGTGGGTGGGGAGCAGGTGTTGAACCCTGGGCTAGTCGCATCCTGTACAACCGGAAGCTGAGCAAACACCCTCTGCTTCCTTCCTCAGTAGCCCACCCAGGTGGATGTTAGGTTGGGTGGGGAGTTGAACCCTTTCTGCTTGGTTCTGACTTCTAATATAGATCCCCTCCCCTGGTCCACTCTTTTGGGGACCCTTTGCCTCCCTAAGCTATAGTTTCCTCCTCTTTGTCCCCTAGCGCCCAGGGTACAGGGACACAGCTTTTCCCTGCTGATGGCAGCCTTCTTCCAGTTGGGACCAGGAGCTCACGGGCAACTGTCATGGAACGAGGGCAGTCACTAGGAATGAGGGCAGTGGCTAGGTGACTCATAAGCCAGTTTCTGCAGGCGGCTGCCACAGTTTGGGGCCCCTGAACCTGTATAGTGAGGTGCAAGAAGTAAAAATAACCCATGACCAGCCTGGCAGGGGCAGAGTGGCCAGGCTTCAGTAATGGGTCCTTCTACCCTTTGACCCACTCCGGCCCATCCTGAAATTGAAAACTGGGCTCTCTACCCACCCTCCCCACCCCACCCCACCTGACCTGTGCAGACCAGGAGGTCCAGGAGAAACTGCCCAGAGCCAGAGTTTGGGGAACTGGCTTACATTAGGCTCCATTGCTTCCCAGAGGCCATTTGTGCACTGGGGGTGGGGGTGGGGGTCATGAAATGCATCATGATGTTATTAAAGTATGTTGGCACCGGTCTGGGGAGAGGCTGGCCCTTGCTCCCGGCTGCTCAGTACCCTTGCTGCTGCCTTATTTTATTACTTCCCCCACTCGGTAAACGTGCCTTGGGGGAGGGAGCTCCCCAACCCGGAGTTCACATCACCTGTCAGCCACATTCCAGGATCTAGGTGTAGTTGAATGTTCTGGTTTTGTCCTCTCTTTACTTCCCGGTCATTCTTTCTGTCCCTTCTCAGGCTTCATGGGCACCGCAGTGTCATGTTGAACCCCTTGCCTGGGCTCTGGGCACTTCCCAAATACACTCTTTGAGGGGAACCCTGGGGGTTAGTGCTTGAAACGGTGGTGACCTATCCCTGGGTGCCCCAATTAGGTCCTCCCTGTGTTTCCGGGAAGAAGGCCTCAAGGCAGGGAGGGAGCACATCTTTAATACGTGGGTATAATGTAACAGTTTGTTGCAAGTGTTAATCAGATTTCCCTGAAAGGCTGGGCTGGGGAGCCTTAAGGCCTCTGGTTCCCTGGAGTTTCTTTACAACAGAAGATAAGAAGGGAGAGAGGGAGGGAAGGATGGAAGGAAGAAGGGAGAAACTAATAAGGGCTGGTGAGTTCCACCTCCTGCGTCTTGGGAGCTACTTGTAGCCCTTGTAGAACTTTGAAGATAGATTTGGAGTTGGGCCTCAGGGCAGTGTCCATGGGGTTCTTTTATTAAAAAAACAACAACAACAAAAAAAACTTTCTGCAAAAGGAGATTGACTTCTGAGGTCCCTTAAGCCATCCTGAGCCTGTGTTCCTCACCTGAAAGATGAGGCCAGGATGGGTGAAATCTAAACTTCTACAGTCTGTCCAGGTTCAGCCTTTGTTCTCCAAGGTCTGGCTCGAGGCTCCCTCCCTACCAGCGGGTTCCCCTGTGTGGCCTTCAGCTGCCCCAGTTTCAGACCTGGGAGGATCCTTGGTGAGCTTGGGGTTTGCACCCTTGGCTTGGAGATGAGGGGAGTCAGCAGTGCAAAGCATTGCCCAAGGCCCCCCTCATCCCGAGTTTGGTCCAGTATTTATGCAGACTGCACCCTCTACCTCCTGAATTGGGGACTTGGGACCCAGAGCAGATGCACCTTGAACCTGGGAGCAGGAGAGTTTTAATTAGGTATTCCTGTGATCCCACTTTTTGGATAATCGAGAGGTAGAATTCACTGTTCCCAAAGCACACAATGAAAAAAAATATACAGTTCTTTTACAGAGCCAGGGGTCCGAGGATTCAAAGCCACCTGCAGGAGTGAAGTGGCCCTAGAGGACTTTCTGGGCACTTTGGAGGAAGCTGTCCTCTGGGCTCACATTTCTGTTGGCACTCTTTTCAGTTCTGTGGAAGCTCTCAGAAGTAACCTGTCTCTCTCCAGCCTGAATCTTGATGGCAGGTAGATGCCAACCACACTTTTAGACAACCCAGACTGTGGGCCACACTGCACTAGCCCCCGGGGAGGGTGCCCCCTGCCCTGGACCTGCCTCTGTGCCGTCACCTACAGTGGCTGTCTTGTTTGTCAGCACCGCTATCTCGCTGGGGCCCTGGATCCTCCGATTTCTCTTCTCCAACCTGTTCCAAAAAATGCTTCAAAACCTTAGAAACTCACGGGACATCAGTTCTCCATTTGGCGGATCTGGTGTGAGCTGCCCAGGTTTTGTCGTGGCCTGAACCCAGGGTCTGTCTGCCTCTCCACTAGGACCTTCTGGGTCAGATAAGTTCTGCTGGGTGACAGAGAAAGGCTGTTCTGCACAGTACGGTGTTAGCAGCACTCGTGGCCCCTTCCTGCTCGGTGCCAATACTCTTCTCAATTGCCAGCCAAAGGTGTCTCCAGACATGGTTGGTGCCCCTGCCCAGCAACCACTGTCTACTTAGCTGTTAGTTCCCCAAGAGTCAGACTGCTGATTGCTAGAGATGGACCTTGATTCCCTTCAGAAATTAGTCCCTGTAAAGGCCTGGGGAAGCTCACTCTCCAAGTTGGCACCTGCCACTTATCCACCCAGCCTTTAGGGAGCACCTGTTGTGTGTGCCAGGAGGGAAGGAGGGGCGCCTCTGAAGATGAAGTTCCGGCTCTCACTGGGACGAGGGGAGATGGGAAGGCATGGGTGTCAGCCAGCTGCTCTGCCCCGGGCCTCTGCGCAGGACTCTTGCCCGCCAGCTTCCTGGCTGCCTGAGTGTGAGGTCATGGTGCAACCAGGGAGTTGAGTGTTGTGGCTGTGCTCTGAGAGCAGACTCCCAGGGGACCTCACTGTCCCAGCCGTGCTGTGCAGAGGGTCAAGGGCCGGTCGGTACTTGTCAAGACGTAGAAGACTGCGTCTGCCCACACACGTACACGTGTGCTTGCACACTCACATACTCAGCTCCCCCCACCCTTCCTGCCTTCTCTGCCAGCTTCAGTTGGGGCTGGAGATGGTTAAAACATCTAGGTATGCAGGGGAGAAAGAGGAAAGAGAGGGTGCCTCCCCAGGAAGCCCTGCAGAGCTGTGCGCTCCACCTTCAGAAGAGGAGGAGAGTGAGGGGGCTGTCCCCCAAGAGCCGCCGGCTCAGTGGTGCTCAGACTGCAGGACCAGAGTGTTGAGATGTCCATGATGTGGTCAGTCAAAGTAAGGAGATGTCCAGGCACCGGGTGGGGTATAGGGCCCAAGCCAGAGGACCTGCGAGGCCTCATCTCCTCGGGAGTTGCACTCCACAGAGCTGGGCACCTGGAATCCTGCCCACAGGGAAGCAACTCCTACAGATTGAACTTTGAAGGCTGTCGTCTGGCCAGCCCCAGGCTCCTGTAGGATGCACAGGCTGAGAGGGGATCAAAGCTAAGGCTCCTCTTTGCTTTTAAAAGGTGTTGTGTAACGCAGGCATGGTGGGGACACGTGTAGGACCGAGTGTCTGCGGCGCCTGCTTTCACGGAGCAATGAGGGTGGCACCGCGCTGGTCAGGGCTGCCCGAGGCTGGAGGGCAGGGTTCCGGGGAAACTCAGTTGCCTTTGAGGTGCACCTCAGGGAGCTGGGGTGAGTCTTGTCTAAAGGGGTTCCTGCAGGCTGGGGGACCAGCACTCTGGTACAACACTTGCCTGACATGGGCAAGGTCCTGGTTCCATCCCCACTATTGCAAAAATTAAATTAAATAGAATGAAATAAAATAAAGGGGCTCCTGTTTCCACTCAGCTCTTCTTTGCCTGTGGGCCCCATGTGGCCAGGTCTTTCAGCTGCAGGGACCCAGCAGGCTAGATTTTGATGTAAAGCTCCTAGAGTTATTGTGATTATTTAGTGCTTCTTTGCAGTGCTGAGCTGGGAACCCAGGGTGTTGGCACACTCTAGGCAAGTGCTCTGCCACTGAGCTGCACCCCAAGCCCCCTAAACTTCTGGGTTTTAAATAGTGACAGTTCCTTTTTTTCCTCCTCCCTGAGAGGAGGCCCTACGAAACCTGCCCGCAACGTGGGTATGGTGGTGCACGCCTGTCAGCCCAGCTCCTCGGGAGGCTGAGCAGGAGGATCGCAAGTTGAGGCTGGCCTGGGCAACGAGCAAGATGCGTGTTGAAATGAAAAATGAAAAATGAAAATGGTGCCCTGGCTCAGTGGTGGAGCAGTGCTGCACTCAATCCCTAGGACTGCCAAAAAAACAAACAAAAAACAAAAAAACTGCTCACAGACCCGGTCTGCCCTGTCTAGTGGCTTGTCCTGCAGTGTGACCAAGGGTCAGAAGGATGGACATCCTGAACTTGCCGTCACTGGGCATGGCTGTGCGGTGTGGTCCCAGTGATGCCGCGTGCATGCTGTTTCTGGTGTTCAGAGATCCTCCCCAGGGCTGTGGCCCTGCTGAGAGTTCATTGGTGGAGGATGGCAGTGGATTAGACTCCACTGGCCATTCTGCCTGGTCCTTGGAGGCCACCCTCTGGAACACTGCCTAATGAGACCACTCTCACCAGGAAAAGGGTTGCCCATCTTGGGACCAGCTGGGAACGCTAGAACCAGCGGCCCACCTGGAGACCCCGACATTGAATGTGGAGGTCGTTGGATGTTCGTGTCACATTCCCCATCTTCCCAGGCCCGCCGCAGACTGAGCTGCCAAAACCCCAACTGCCCACCCCGGTGCAGGAGGCCTTGGGGCTGTCCTGGGCACCTCCATACCAGCAGCCTTGGTGCCCAGGGGCTGGGAGGGGAGCCAGAAGCACAGAGCTAGGGTGGTGCCATCAGCACCACCCCACGTTCAGGTACTTCGCTGCTCCAGTCCACAAAGCAACCAGGAACAGAAAGCCCAGAAACCTGTGATGGTTGGAGATTCCCAGTTTTGGGGTCACTTTCAGGTTTTCAGAAGTGAGCGTCCATGCAGAGCAAACCGTCTCCGCCAGGACCTGGTCTCTGCAGCCACCCTCAGCTCCTCCCTGAGCGCTGCTGCTGCCTCCTCCCCCAGGTGGGCTGCACCCTGCGGGAAGCCATGGCAACACCCAGCCAGCAGCCAGCCTCCTTTCCCATCGGGTGACACTACAAAGCCAAACCCTGACACTTCTGGGGTCTCTTCGGGGTCTTGTCAGTCACTGGCAGAAGCGTCTGTCACCAAGCTGGGAAAAAAATCACAGAACGGCTGGCTGATGGGGGCAGGGGCTTCAGCACTGCCGGGTGAGCCTGGGAAAGTTTGGAACATCTCTGCACTCTCTGAGAGTCAGAGTGGCTTCTCTTCCGTTCCCAAGTGCCTGGTAGACTTTTCCTTCTCCTGCTTTCCCTAGCTGGATGTGGAGACATTAGTTAGTATGTGCCAGGCACTAGTGACCAATTTTTCTCAATCTTCAAAGCAACTCTGTGAGCAAAGCCATTGCTGTCACCAACTGCAAATATAGGCCCAGAGAGTGTAAGACGCTTGCTCCAGGTCACAGAGCCAGGAACTGGTGAGAGGCTGAACTCACACTCAGGCTCCCTGGCCCCATAGCCCGTACTTGTGCACTACCTCATGCACACCACGCCCAGCCCCTGCGCCCCGGGCTGCTTTGCAAGCCTCACCATTGCAGTGGTATTTTAGGTCTTGTCCATCTTGGCCCGTCCATTAGGGAAGAATGCTGACAGCTCTGTCACCCCGGAGCAGGCAGCTGGGTCCACTCCAGAAGGCACTGGCTGGCGTTCCTTGGAAATGTGCGTGTCAGTCTGCGTAAGGAGCCAGAGTCTACCTCCAGCGCCTGGGCACATCCGGACACCAGCATCAACAGATGTCTCGGTGGTTGCTGGGTGCATGGCTGGTATACACCCCACCCCTGGAGGGGCCAAATCGAGGCCTGATGGGGACATCGTGGGACACAGAGCATCTTTCGGTGCTCGAGTGTTGGGTAGCATTTGTCGTATGCCTGCTGGTGTGATTCAGATGAACTTGACCCCTCTGAGACATCAAGGACGTGCCAGTCCATTTCAGGGAGGGAGTGGAGAGGAGTGCGTGCAGGGAGGTCCCCCCACTGGTCTCCCTGTTGGTGTCCAGGAGCTCCTGGTGGCTCTCCTGGTCACACTGTCCTGGCAGTAGCTGCGAGTCCATGTAGACAGTTGTGCTGCGTCTGTCTATTTCCTTCCAGTCGCCAAGCCCCTGCCCCAAGCCCCTGCCTCCTGCCTCATGTGCATCTGGTGAGGTAAAGAAATAGGCAGGGTGGGCAGGCGGGCAGGCAGGCTCCTAGATGCTCCCAGCAGGGCAGGACATGGATGAGGTACGGACTTTGACAACCATCAGTCCCTCTCACGCCTGCACTTGCTCTTCTGAAGTGGGGGGAGGGGTTGGCACCCACCGTGAAGAGTTGTCAGGACATTCGCTGAAGCGATGACAAGCCCCCCTGGCACCAAGTATTATTTTTAATGCGCTGAAGAAGTTTCTACCATCAGCGGCAGGAAGCTGTGCCTTCGCCTCCTACCCACCAGCTCCGAGACAGCCAAACCCAGCTCAGGGCGGGTGCAGAAGAGGATGCAGGCCTGTGCCTTCCCACTTCCGCCCGGAGGGGCGGGGGCATCAGGACCACAAAATGCATTGCCAGGGCCTGCCCCGAGAGAGGGTTTCCAGGGTGACTCTTCCTGCGCACATCACTGCGGACCTGAGCAGTGTTGGCTACTCTCCTTCCCCAAAGGGTTTGGCAGCCTCGAGTGGAGCTTGCCTTTGCTCAGATGTGACCTTGAGAGGCCGCACGTGACTCACGTGCCTTCGGATCTTCCTGTAATTTCTAATATGTGTGTTTGTTTTAGAAGACGGCAGCTCAGAGTGGCCTGCAGTGACGTGGGAGGGTGTCCAGCGCTGGGAAATGCGGCGACTGCTTTGCTTTTCCTTCTCGTGGATTTTGACGAAGACCATTTGTCATTGTACCCGTGGGCTTGGAAAGTGGCTCTGATGGTAGAAGAGAGACCTTTAGTTATTTGGTCACAAGTTTCATATCCCCCTTGGCTCTGGCATCTGGGTACCGGGAGCTGGCTTGCATTTGGTCTCCTTGAGGTGACCCTTGGAGTTCCACTGTCCTCTAGAACTGACACCTCCTGCTGCTTCTTGGTGGCAGTGCTGGGCTGCCCCCAGCGCTCTGAACAGTCAAGCAGTTCAAGTTTTGAGAAAGTGTCCCCTGTAGTCTGCCCCTGACACGGGTGCCGGGGGTGGCAGGAGGCTGTGTGGGTCCTGGCTGGGCTGTTAGCATGGCCTTCTTGGGGCAGCGCGGAGGCATGTGGTCCTCCTCAGCTGCTGGGGGTGTGGGTGTTGGTGGGTAAAGTGCGGTTTCTGGTGGGGTCTGTCAGAGATGGCCTCTGTTGTCACTGATAGGTTGTCATTGATTTCATTGATCAGAGATGGAAGAGTGTCTGTGGGTCCCTAAGGTCACCAGGATGTGACGTGTCCACTCTTGGCTTTGAGAGCTTGGAGTGAAAGTGACAAATCCCACTATCATTTGTTAGGGTGTCAGTGCCTGAGAATGTAAAAATGTTCTGTGACATCTGAAATGGCATCTTCACGTGTGTACAGCGTGCCTGTGTTTTAGGACACGTGTGCACACACGTGTACTAGCTGGGGATGTGTGACTGTCCACCGGGGCCTGAGGCCCCAGTGCTCCTGCCTCCTCCCAGCCTCACCCTGAGTCCCACTGGCAGGTGAGGTCAGTTTCCCAGGCTCTGTCCTTGGCAGAAGGGCAGTGGGCAGTCATTTCCCAGAAGATTTGGCAAAGTGAACCACCCTGTCCCCAGGGTTTTCCAGCCAAGTGGTCTGAGCCGCCTGATTGCCCGCTGCTCCCTGGGCTCAATGTTGAGGGAACGTGGTGCCCCCCACTTGCCTCCCCTGGCCCAGGGGACAGTCCTGTGGGGCAGAAGGCTGTGTTGCCGGGTCCTGGGTTGAGGCTTTAAAAGCTATGAGGTCTTCAGGAAGGGACTCCTCCCTGAACTTAGCTTCCATGCATGTTCCTGAGCCAGGGTTCAGAATTCCTGCACTGAGGTGAGGAAAGAAGTCATCTGTCCTGCCCCAGCACGGGCTCCGTGCCAGTGGCGCTCAGTACGCCATGGGGGGTGACGGGCGCTGGCAGGCAAGTCAGGTGTCAGCTGGGTCTCATCCCCTCCTGCACCAGGCTGCCCACTAGATTGGGACACCCTGGGCCCAGGGGCAAACTTGGCAGCAGAGTTCCATGTGATTCAGGTGCTTGGGCAAGTTGGTGCGTTGAGTGCTTCAGGATCCCAGGAGACAGGCTCTCCCTGCCGTCTCGGCTGCCTCGTGTCAGGAACTCTGAGTCCCTGCAGAGAGCGGCTGAGCGCAGGTGCTCAAGTCCTGATCACCTTTGCCGGCTCAGGCAGCTGTGCCTGGGAAGGACTGATGGGGGTCTTGAGTGACCCTCCAGAAGTGGGTAGAAGTGAAAGGGAGAGGGTCCAATCAGGCCTGAGAACCCCACAAGAGTTTGGGACCTGCCCCACTCCTGTCCCACTGACCCAGGAGTCCCAGGGGCAGCACTGCCCCTGGCCGAGGCACTGGTGGCCTTCCTCACAGCAACTCGGTTGCTGATGATTCTGTAAACCTCTGAATCAACTTTGCGCAAACACCCTGAGTAATTTCTTTGTTCTTTCTCTTTCTCCTTTGTAATTGGTGTCTGTAAAAGCCAAAGGTTTGGTCTTGCGGAAGGTGTGATTCATTTATTGGTGTCTGTGCCGCCTCGCTACCCTGCAGTCAGTTTAGAATGCCGCTGCGGTGAGCCAGGGTGATTCACTGGGGCTGAGCTGAGCAGCCTATGGGGTCATGGCCACGGGAGGAAACTGTTTTTCTAATCTATTTATGGTGTGGGAGAAAGAGGTGGGCATATGGAGAGGGTGGAGGAGAGGGTGTTGATTACACTGTTGAAATGACTGGTTAAATGCCACCAGCCCCTTTAGATGCCACTCTTGAACACAGATCCAGCAAATGCACCTCCTGTCCAGGTGTGTGTCTCCCCAGGCTTGTGGGTGGTGGTCTCTGGGCAGGCTGGCACTAAGGGCTCTCCCTAGGACCTGGAGGGGAATCTGAAGGGAGTCACAAGTGCAGAGACCGTGGCCTTTTTGACAATCTAGTGTTGAGTGGATCCACCATGGAATCATCTGGTCGTCTAGGCTTAAGTATACAGGGCCACCCCCACCTCCTGTCTCTCTAACAAAGACAGTCGTTAGGTCTTTGCAAAATTCTGTAGGGTGTATGAACTTACGTGCCATGCTACTGATTTTCCATAATTTTATGAGTTGCTTTGGGCCCCAAATAAAATTGTCACTGTCCTCCCATCTAGAGGGTAATTAGAGTTGCTTGCCCCATGCCCAGAGGTGTGATTATAGGTCCAGCTTCCACTTGTCCAAATAAACCCAGGCTCTGCCTGTCAGTGCCTGGCCTCAGTTGCCTGAGTTTAGTTGAGGGTGTTTCCTTGGGATTTCTTTCCTGGAGTCCCTCCTCAGCTTGGTCCTCTGGCCCAGCTTCCCTGCATCCCCTACTTTGCACACTGAATGAAAACCTGGCTTGGGTATTTTTGTATCTACATCTCCTAGGTCAGAGCTTGGCTGTCCAGGTACTGGCTGTGAGGAAGTTCACTGGAAGAGAAATGTGCTGGTAACCCTGTAGTTAGAGGAGGATCCAATCAGGGTTTATCAAGCTGCTTTGAGGCTTCCAGAGTATAGATCGGGGTGTTGAGTGCACGGCATTTGACCCGGCACTGTGATTGCTGCCCGTGGCAGACATTGCTAATCAATTGCAACATCCATCCTGGCTGGGCTCAGATCTTTACAGAGGTGGTGCTCTGGGTGTTCTGTGGGCTTGAGTGATGAAATCTATTGGCCATCCAGGATGTAGACAGGCCTCACAGGAAAACTAGAAGTTGTTTGCACAGAGAAATGGCTGAGAGAACAACAGAGGCTGAAGACACACTGGCAGGAGGAGGAATTGTCCCTGCGTGCAGAATCTAGGACCTCCTCCCTCCTGCTGCTCCTGTCCCTGTGGAGTCCCTCTGGGCTGCTTTCAAGCCAGGGCAATCCTCCCGTGATCCCGAGGCTGCTCCTCCTCCATCCCCTGCAGATGACCTAGCCCTACGGCCAGTGCTCAGGCTGGGATCCCCCTCCAAGCATGTATCAGAGACCCCGCAGCCCTCTGGTAAGGTAGCCTCCAGTGCAATGGAGAGCAAAGATCTTGCTAGATCACGGTTAGATATGGAGTGAGATCTAACCACTCTGCGATTTCTCAGTCCCCTGAGCCTTCACTTTAAAACCAGGGTCACAGACCCAGCTGTGCACGATGCCTCTACCTCCTCGCCTGCCTCTTTCTGCAAAGGTCTGGAGTCCTCCCTAAGCATGGTGCAGCAGCCCTTTCCACTCCAGTGAGAGTGAGCCCTGGGGTCTCCCCAGAATAGACTCAGGTGAGTGGGGGTGG
Source organism: Urocitellus parryii (assembly GCF_045843805.1). Classification (NCBI taxonomy): domain Eukaryota; kingdom Metazoa; phylum Chordata; class Mammalia; order Rodentia; family Sciuridae; genus Urocitellus; species Urocitellus parryii. The sequence goes on from NC_135536.1 coordinate 186,820,351, forward strand.
GTTAGGAAATCTGGGAGACTGTCAGGATTTAGAGAACAAACCCCACGCCCTGCAGCTGCGTATACTTGAAGGCTTTTCTCAGTGCTCACCACCTCCAAGGTGCTCTCTCAACCCTCGCCATTCCTGTGGAAGTTAGCAGGTACCCACAAGGCACATTGCAGGCCCGCTCTGATCCTCAGAGCAGCCCCTTCCACCTGAGGAGGTGGAGCTAAGTCCCTTGCCAGAGCTCACTCGGCACCCAGCAGCAGAGCCTTGAAACTTGGGCTGTGGGACTCCAAAGCCTGTGCTCCGCCTGTCCATGCGGGGATGGCCCCACCTCCCTCTGGGCCTCAGAACACCTGTCACTGGGCTTAAAGGAGGCTGCACTTGGCCTCCCCACGCCTCTGCCCTCTTGGACTTTCCCAGCTGGGCCCATGTCCTGTTCAGCTGGCTGAGCACCTGCCCCTCCTCCACACAGTCCCTTCTTGGAAGGGTCACCAGGCTGTGATCCCTGAGGCTCAGAGCAGGAGGCAGCAGGAATCCTCCAGTGTCAGGTTGCAGCTGAAGGGAGAAGGGTCACCGTGACCCACAGGGCACTGGACGCTAGGTGGACTGAGAATCACAGCGAAGCTGGGACAGGAGCTGGAGCCCCGGGTCCAAGGGGAACATTCTATAACCTGAGGATTTTCTGTCCCCAGAGCCCAGAGGAGCCCTGGCTGGCCTCCATCTCCCTTCCCTCTCCCCAGGAGCCCTGGTGTGTGTGGAGGGGAAGTTCAGGGCCCACGGTGCGCCCTCCTGAGCATCTGGGCAGCTGTGTGCACAGCCAGGGCCCAGATCCAGGTGTGAGGCCTCTGCCCAACTCTGCACCTGCCCCCAGAGACCCTGAGGAGCCTGGGCCCCTCACTAGAGAGGATGTTTTCATTGGCAGATTCTGCACAGGGAGCTGCACTGCGTGTGCTTTGGTCTGGTCTCTTGGGGACTTTGATCCCCCCCACCCCCGCCCAGTGGCTGCACGTATCAGCAGGGGCTTCTGTTGGTGGAGCATGGCATTGTAACCATTTTAAACAGGGCAGAGGGCTGTGGACAGGCAAAGCTGGGCCCGTGGTGGGATCCAGGTGCCTCTGAGGGAAAACACTTTGTAACTGAATCTGAGTCCCATGAACAGGTGCCCAGGGCTGGGCACACATCCCAGCCCCGGCGGGTGGGGGGGGGCACTCAGGGTGGTGGCACAGCCTCAAAGTCACAGCAGCTCCAGCACTTCTGGGGCTCTGCAGCCCGACAGCTGCCGGTGCCAGCCTGGAGCTACGGCCCTCCCCTCTCACCTGGCCCACATTCCTGTGCAGGGAACGAGGATGTGGGTGACCCCAGACAGGTATGAGTCATGTCTTCGGAGGTGTTACTCAGAGGTGGTGAGGGCTGAGGCTGCCTTCCTCCAGACAGCGTGGACCGCAGAATGGAGCGGCATTCTGGGGGTTGGGGCCCGCCACTGATGTGTGCACGCACGGGGCCCAGAGTTAGGTGGCCCTTCAGAGTCGGGGCTCCAGCCCTGTGGCTCCCAGGCCCTGGTTCTTCCTCTGTGAAACCGCCGTGCCACAGGCAGCCCTGACCTCTGGGACTTCACCACTGTGAGCCACCGAGGGCCTGCTGGGTGCACGAGTAGTGCCACGTGCCCTCCTGCGGCACCCACCAAACCCCCTGTGCAGGTGGAGAGGCTGAGGCTCCGAGGACAGAAGGCATGGGACTGTCTGGCCCACCTGCCACACACACCCTACTAGGTCCGCAAGCTCAGAGCAGACTGGCCGCCCAGGAGAGGGTGTCGGTGGCAAGTGGACGGGCTTTAACCCTTGTGTGCATGGGTCAGTGCGTGTTAACTCTGCACTAGGGGGGCAGAGCAGGACTTCACGAGAGGTGTTGAGACGGGCTAAGCAGAAAAAGTGAACCAGCCGAGTGTGTGTTTCAGTTGGAAAGAAAGACATTGAGACTTTTAAATTCTTTTCATGGAGTATTTGGAGATGGCAAAGGTCAGGGAGACAGAGAGTGACGTTGGGAACTGTGTCCCGGGAACCTTCTGGGCCTTTAACGAGCAATTGCAGACCTGGGGCTTGGCTTTCAGAATGGAAGCACTTGGCCCTTTCACCCTCTGAGGTGACCCAACCATTTGAAGGTCAGGGTCAGCTGGATTCTAATGAGATCAAGGTCACTGGGTCACATCCTGAGGGAATGAGGGGCCACTGTGGCCTAGGCAGGGTCCTACCAGGGGGCAGGGGAGGGGAGAGGCGGATCAGGCGGGGCCTCCTGTCCTCACCTGCTGAGGGGCAGCTCAGAGATGCTTCTGGCAGGTGCTCTCTCCACCTTGACCTGAGGATCTCTCTCGGATGATGGAGAAGCCAGCCGGTCACTGGGTGCTTCCTGGGAGCTCTGCCATGCCCCGCTGGACCCTCCCAGTGCCCTCACGATATGCGGCTGCCCCAGGGCAGAGCTGCACACATCCTCCTGGCTCTGTTTTTAGCCAACTTCTCCATGTTCTGTTTTTGTTTGGAAAAAAATCTTAACTTAATTATTGCAATGCTTGAAGTGCTGTATGTTCCACAGAACAGGCCTGTGACCTCCCTGCCTTGGCGGCCCTCCAGCTCTGGGGAAGGTGGGCTAGAAGGCAAGGCAGGAGGACGCGAGGGCCCTGGGTGGCCGGGCGCCTGCCTGACCCCGAGGCCTCCCTCCCCCTTGCCCGGTGGGTGAGGTGCTGGCGCCGCTGCTGCAGCTTGGCTGGGTTTGGCAGACCTCCCCAGCCCCCTGGGTCCCGGGTCCAGGTTCATCTTGTTAGCTGAACCACGGCAGGGAGGCAAGGACCCGGGCAAGGCAAGGCACCCTCCCCCCTGCTCATCCTGCTGCCTGCCTCTGACCTGACTACCTGTCTAGGAATTTTTATTGCAGCCCACAGGGGCATTGCAGGGGGTGGAATGCAGAAGCTCCTGGCCCTGGGAAGCGCGGGGTGGGCGGGCTTCAGACAGACAGCTCCTGGCACTGGGCAGGAGCCCAGGCTGTGGCCCCCGCTGTTCGCAGGCTGGGTCCGCAGCTTCGGGCCTGCCGGGGTTCCCGACGTACGTTTGTGCTTCGTCTGCTAATTTATTCTGATCTGATTTGGCTTGACCACTTCCTGGGAGACCTTGACCGAGGGCAGGGACTGAGTTAAACAGCCATCCTGATGAGGTGTGACAGCCAGGACCCCAGTCTTGACCGCGGCTGGGCCCACGCTGCCCCTCGACGACTGTGGGAGCTGGCTGGTCTGACCCGTAGCTCAGCACCGCTGCACTGCTACAGTGGACGCTGCAGCCGGGCAGTGCTGTCCCAGCCTCCGGTGGGCTGGCAGCAGGCTCTGGCCCTCTGCTCCAGCTCTCCCTGATGGCTCAAGCATCGGCTGTGTGCTCAGCCAAGGGACAGTTTTGGCCCCTCCTGGATCTGGTCAGCATTGCTGGTCAGCTCCCATCTGAAGGGCAGCAACACCGGGCTTGATCACGGGCTGTCACTCTGGTCCCTGAGGGCTAACTGACCTGCCTGTTCCCCATCTGGCAGCCTTGGCCTTGGAAATTCCTCCAGGGCCCAGAGTGGCCATGCTCGTCCCCAGCTGGCCATAGGCCTGGTGCAAGTTCGGTTCTCAAGGAGCAGCAGCCTGAGCAGGGAGGGGTTTGGTGGGAAGGCCAGGCCTGGGGACCTCCACCCTCTCTCAGTGCCCCCTGGCTTCCTGCCTCCTTTGCCCACAACAGCCCTGTTGTCCAGCCCCTGCCCCACCCTCATGATTCCACCTGCTCACCAGCTCTGAGCCCAGCAGGCTGCACCCTCCAGTGAGGACAGGAGTCGGGAGCCATGGTCAGTCCTGGGAAGGAGGAGGCAGTGGCTCAGGTGTCCATACTGTGTCACGTAGCAAGAGCCTCTGTGGGCTGCTTCCCTTCTCTGAGCCTCTTTTCTCCCACGGGTAAAATGGGGTCTATAATCCTCACCCCATGCAATAGAGCATGAGAATCAAATGAGATAATATGGGGAGAGTGCTTAGCCCAGTGCTGGGCACGTCTGCAGCTGGAGGAATGTACCTATTCTGTTTCTGAGACACGGTGCAGACAGGAGGAGAGATGGCTACGGGAATCCCAGCACCTTCGAGTGGAAAGGGAGAGGAGAGGGCCTGGGAGCCCCTGGCTCCAGGGGAAGAGCTGGGAGTCTTCTGGCGGGGAGACACTGGAAGGGTGCTGAGGTGGGAGTAGGAGTCCTGCCCAGGGAGAGGTAGATGTCCGTGAGCTCCAGGATGCCTGTCCCCGTCACATCCAGGATTCTTGTCTCTCCATTCCGCAGAGAGAGGCACATTTGTCCAAGGCCACACAGTAGGGGTGGCAAGGAATGGATACTCTCTGTGTTCCATGGTGGGTCTGAGCCACAGGGATGGGCTTTTCCTTGTCATTACTCCCTACCCAATGCTGGGCAACAACCATTTACACAGCGCTTACCTTGTGTTGGGTCTTAAAAGTCATCTAGAGAGGCTCAGTGTGGCAGGTTTGTTGCCGGGCTGTGGCTGTATTTCCAGTGGCCCTGACCCTTTGGAACCTGCAGGGGTGTTTACTCCACCCCTTCTGATTGTAAACCGGGATGTGTGCTCCTTCTTTAACCAAAAATTCTAAGAATTTGATAAATGTTAAAGACCCAAGTCAGCGTGCCTGGAGTCCAGCCCTGGGGCTTGACTTGCTCAGCTGATGTGGTTCCAGATGCATTTGCCCTGGGGGCTGAAAATGGGCTGGCTGGGAGGTGGGTGCAGCACTGCCCCTGGGCAGATGTTGGGAGGGGCCAGGAAAGGTCCCCACTAGATTGTCAGTACCCGGTCCCTGTGGCCAGCACTCTGGCAGTTGAGTGGGCTGGGGCTCCAGGGTGAGGCCCCGGGAGGCCTGGGTGGCTGCAGGGCGATGCAGCCTCTTCCCTGGGGTCCAGGCAGTCAGACCTTAGCTAAAAACCAAAGGCGTCTGTGGTTAAACTAGCCTGAAAACGGTAATCTGACCTGAGCCTCTGTTTCCAGAGAGGGGTCCCTGAGACCCCGAGAGGGGCATGCAGCCGTCAGTTCCCAAGTTCACCCACGTTTCCAGGCTTCAGCACAAACCCTCGTCCCTGAGGTGGGGTGCTGCTCCTCCTTCCCCAGGGTGCTGGTCTGAGTGGGAAACAGGCCCCAGGCCCCCAGTTCTGGGGCTTCTCCTGGACACCATGGGAGTGGGGTTCAGGAATGGCTGGGGCCTTCCCCCGCTTGGAACAAGGTGGTTTCTGAGCCAGATGCCGGAAGACCCTGGTCTCCTTGCCACCCTGACCTGGGCTGCATGGGACACTTCCAGTTGACGATGACAGGCAGCTGAGGTGGTTGGGTGGCTCCCGGGTGCAGGCACATTTTGAGGACGTCCCTCCAGCTACCCTTTAGTTAGACAGGGAGGAGTCCCCGGGTTCCCTCTAGTAGTGACCCAGGGCCAATTCGCTGTGCTGGGCTCCAGCAGCGCCCCTGACCCAGAGGGGTGGTGTGTGGGGACCCAGAGGTGGTGAGCGGCTGCTGCCTCCCTGCTCCCGATCCACCCTTGTGCCTGGGAGGCCAGGCTCTGTCCCTGCCACAGGATCTCGGCTCCCATTCAGACCAGCTGTCTAGACGCCCTTGCTGTCTTTTGTTCCAAAGGACCATGGGCTGGGGGAGGGCCCAGGAAGAGGGACTTGGGCCAAGATGAAGAAAGGCAGTGGCTGGTGAGCGAGGGGAAGCTGGCTGCAGAGGAGGCAGGGTGGGTGACCAACTCCACCGTCAGGAGGTGCACTGACTAAGGACCATCGTAGCTGCTCCTGGGCGGAAACCCAGGCATTCAGAAGCCCAGTCCAGTGGACGCCCCCTTGGGCCTAGGCTCCCCGAGCCGCTTAGCTGACACCGTCTAAATAAAACCCCACATCCCGAGCCAGGAAGTCTGGGGCGGGCTGCCAGCAGGAACCAAGGCCCAGAGGCAGTGTCAAGCCAGGTCTGAGCCAAAGAAACCCCCGTGGGGAGTCAGGCAGCTAGCCACACAGAGCTGGCCTTCACCTGCCCAGGGGGCCGCCAGGCCTAGGTGCTCCAGAAGGGTAGCACAGGCAGGCTAGTCCCCAAGGAGGAAGGAACCCCAAAGCCACCTTGTTGCCGTGGCAGTTGGTAACAGGAAGGTCCCCTGTGTGCTGCCCCAGAGCTGCTGCTGGCCTGAGAGAGGAGACATCTGCAGCGTGATGCTGTAGAACCAGGTTCTAGACCTGGGCCCTAATGAGCAGGGTCTGTGCCTCCTTGATCCCTGGTCGCTTTAATCTCAGCCGCGTTCCCTGCTTGGCACAGAGTGTGGCCGCTTGGTGTTGGTGACTGATGGCAGATGTTCAACTCTTCCTGTGGTTCTCAGCCACTGCCAGTGTCTGGAGACATTTCTGGCTGTCAAAACTGGGGGGTGTCAAGGAGGGTGCTGGTGGCATTCATTGTGTCCAGGCTGGGGGTGCAGCCCAACCTCCCACAGTGCCCAGGACAGCCTTCCAAGGTGTCCACTCCCTAAGGACCATTGTGCTCAGGGGGAGGAACTCGGCTGTAACCCAGTCCACGCCCCAGAGACCCCTCCCCACCAGGATCCCAGCTTAATTATTCAAATGAGGCTGGCGAGAACCTTGGTGGCTCTGACCTGGGTGGGAAGATGGAGAGCCCTTGGCATGGGGAGAATCCTACCTCCCCAGGAATTCCAGGCCACTGGGGCAGTGCAGAGGCCACTGCCAGGTGGCCAGGCGGCTGGTCAGAAGGACAAGGGCCCAGAGTGGAGAAAGCTGCTGGGGACAGGAGCATCTGTGGACGCTGGTGGCCGGCACCGAGCACAGGAGTCAGGCCCAGTGGGACTCAGCCCTGACCCTGTCTGCTTGGCCAGTCACTTGCCCTCTCTGAATGACCTGAGCCCACCCGAAGGCCCCGTGCTGCTCTCACGCCCAGGAGACACCCCAGAGGTTTGCACCAAGGCCGGAAAAACCACAGGGCACCTTCGCAACCTCAGAGCTGCAGTGGTGGAGCTGACAGGCCACAGCAGGAACACTTAGGGACAGGGACAGTCAGGCAGACCTGATCCTGCAGGGTCTTAGAGAACTTGGGAGTAACTTGGGGTATGGGAGCCCTGTGGAGGTTTGGAGCAGAGGAGGTTGGCAGGGTCAGTCGATGTCATCTTCAGCCATCGATGCAGAATGGACTGGAAGTGGGTGAGGGGAGGGGTGGTCCAGAGCACTAGGAGGGAGGCTGGGCTGGAGGAAGGGCCAGTTCCAGGTGATGGTGAAGGCAGAGATTGCAGACCTGGGTCGCCCTCTGTGACCTTGCGATGTTCAGAGAGGGGAAGAGGGACTCACCCTCGGGAGTCCCTGGGGACTTGCGTGCTGGAAGGGGCAGCTGGCAGGATCAGGAAGGCAGGCAGAGCAGGGCCTGGCATGGGCAGGGGTGCCAACGCTGAACTCCCCTGGGTATTTGAGGTGGTTCCCAGTGTCGAGTCGAGATGCTTTGGTTTGTCCCCAGGGACCCTGATCTTGACCTGTTGGGTTTCTCAGACTTCCCCTGAATATTTTATTATTTCCTTAAGGTCAAAGATCCCTGTGACTATATTTGGGGAAGAGTTGGCCAGAAAAGTTTGCTTTGCCTAATGGATACAGGGACCCAGGGACCCAGGGGAGAGGAGGTTCCCAGGGCCAGGGCTCGGCTCTTTGAAAAAGGTGCAACGTTGGATTAGTAGTGTCTGCCCTAGAACCGCACCAGGGGCGTCATTAAGTGTATGTAGGGGAAAATCACAAATACAAAGAGTCCCCAGGTTCTCCGCCTGCCCTGGGTCATCCTGGGCAAGTCACAGCATCTCTGTCTGTGGGGTCTGTGAAATAGCAGGGCTGGCCGAATCACCTGGCATCTCCTGCTCTGACATGCTGTCATTGAGCCCTGGCCCCGCTCTAGGACCAGGAGACCATCTGGAGGACGAGGAGGTTGCTCCACTGAGCCCCTTAACAAAAGAGAACGAGTCCCACGTCCTGCTCTGGCTCCTCTGGGTCAGCAGGTGTCTTCCAGAACCCGCACACCTGTGTCTGGGTAGCAGAGCCCTGGGCCATTTGAGCAGCTTGGAGAAGCAGTCGTTGGAAAGAAGTGTCCCCCGCCCTGTAGCCCCTGGCCCTGCCCGCTCCGTGGCTGCTGTCTGGACCCTTAGGTGAGGTTCTCCAGGGCTCGTGTGGCCTGCCCACTGCCCTCCCATGCAGTCCACCCCTCCAGGCCGGGACCCCAAGCCTGATGATGGCCGTGTCTATGGCATCCTCAGTGGTCCTGCTTCCTGAACACCTGCTTCTGTCCTTGTCATTGTATGAACAAGGCAGGTCCTCACAGGTGCCACTAGCCAGGCAGAGTGTGGGCCTGCCAGGGCCTCACTGTGGAAAGAGGCCCGCAGGCTGCTGGGCAGGGGCACTTCCTCTCTGCAGCCCTCAGGTCACGCAGCTGGGCCCCAGTTTCACACTTGGGGACACCGAGGCTCAGGGAGGTGACTGGACCTTGCTGGGCTCTGATCTCTGTCTGGCTCCATTGTCTGGACTCTAGAACATTTGAAAGAAAGGAAGGGAGTGGGGAGGAAGGGAGGGCAGAGAAGGTCCAGAGGCAGCAGCTGGAGGAAGCACATTCAGGGAAGTGGCCACTGGCCGGCAGCTGGCAGAGCTGGGGCAGAGTTTGGAGAGATTGGCCCTCGCTGGGCACCTGGCAGACCCCGGGCTTTGCTTTAGAGGCTAGTGACCCCAGGGGAAAACACCAGGGACCCTATCTGGGGCCCACCCTGGAGCCTGGTGGAGAGGTCAGCAGAGTCTGTCGAGGCCCCAGGAGTCCTGCCTGTGGGTCCTTTGGAGCCCAATCCTGCCAAGAGCATGTGCCCCAGTTCCCCCCTGGAGCTGCCCACCTCCGGTTCCGTCCTCTCCTGGTAAGGAAGGATGACTGTTTTGACAGTGTGACCCTTTGCACAACTAGGAGCAAGGACCCCCGGCTGCACAGTTAGAGGTGACAGCAGATTTGTCCTTCCCGTGTACACTTGGCAGTGTCCCCAGAGGCAGGTGGAGAGACTCTCAAACACCCCACCTTTACATGAAGGGTGCCCCAACGGGACCGCTGCTCCTAGGTGTCAGAGGCATCCTCACCGAGGCTTCTCAGGAGGCAGAGCAAGAGTTATTGGCTATCCAGCCCGCAGAGCAACCAGGGGGCAGCCTGATCGCCTGATTGGAGATAACGTTCTGTTTCTCTCCAGCCTGCAGCCCCCTCCCCCTCCCCATCCACCAGCAGACCCCAAACCAGACCAATAACTTCGCATTTTCATTTGAGTCCATCTGACAAATCGTTTTAGACGGAGAAAGCAATACTGCGTCTTTAAATGGCTACTTTGTCAGCGCGTCTCTGCGCTGTAAAAAGTCCTTTGTTATATGTGTCTAGACAGCACGCCAGCGGAATATTTGGTCTGCGTGAGGGGAGGGAGACCTGACAAGGTTGGATTCATTTACCGGCTTGTTTCAAGTGGGATTTCAAAACACTCGCCCGGCTGCCCGGCTGCCCGGTCGCAGGCCTCCTCCACACTGGCTTTTCTTGTTTTTATGATTTTTCGCCTGTTGGGGCAGTTGGTGGGAGGCGGCCCGTCCCCTGGCGGGGAGAGTGGCTGCGGCTTGCAGCTTTTCTTCTTGTTCTAATTGTCCTCCTCACGACCGTCTAGACGTCCTGCAGATGTGTGTTCTCGGGGGAACCGGCTTTTCCCTCTGGTTACACTAAGTGGGAGCTCGCAGGCGCCTCCCCCTCCCTCCAGGACTCTTCCTGAGCAGCTCTGCCCTCCCTGAAATCAAGGCGCTCTGCCTCCTGGCAGGGTCTTTGTGTTTGTAACACATTTGCTTGACTGTGCTAATTTTACACCACCTCCAAAAAAAAAAAAAAAGGAGAGAGAGAGAGAGAGACAGGGTCCAGACGCCAGGTTCCTCCTCCAGGTTCCTCCTCCGGCAGCGCCTTCTCCCATCTCTCTCTCTCCTCTTTTATTTTGGGTGGGGGGGACATAGACTATACAGTAAAGCACCAGGGTTGGCATTTTAAGGGTGAACGAACCAAGGCTCCCTGGTGTGAGGTCTCAGATCTCAGATGGGTACACCGATCAGCCTCACTGCCACAGTGGCTAGGTAGGTCCCTGTGGCCAGAGGAAAGGGGACAGGTGTGGGGCAGAGCATCTCCCGGCCCCCAGCCACTCACCTCCCATCCCCCAGGACAGGCAGAGAGGTGGGCCCCCCTGGCTCCCCTAGACTCAGCAGTTGACCTTACCTTGCCCTGCTCCCTGCCAGACCCCGAGGTCCCCTCCCTTGAAAACTCTTGTCATTGTTGTTGACCCGGCTCCAAAGCCGTAAATTTCCACCCAGGACGGCCACCCTCATTAATCTGCCCTCTGGTTTTTACATAGTTGGGGGCACAAAAGGTGGGGAGGGAAGCTAGGGTGTGCCGTGACCAGATGTCTCCTGGGACCCCTGAGTTGCATCCCTGAATTGCATCTCGTTTCTGCCAGACGAAGCGAATCTAGCACATTGTGGGGAGGGGGTTGCACGTGTCATTGCAGGAGCCGGGATGAGGACATCCTACACCCTGAATGTCTGAATGTCGTGGCCTGGTCCTTTTATTTTTACCCCAAAACAGACAGCCCCTGGGGGCAGCCTGTAAACACTCCTCTCTGGGTGGGGTGGGGGGTGCAGGGTGCGGGCTCCTTCTGGGCTCTGGGCAGGGCTCAGGGTGCAGGAAGCTCCTCCTCTTCCTTGCCGCTGGCCTGGGAGCCTGTGAATTCCTGGGGAGGGGAGAAGTCGGGCCACGGGGTTTGTCATATTTTAAATTATACAGTCACTGAGGTTTCCCTCCTTGCTCCCTGTGATTATATCTGTAAGAAGAAAAATCAAAAAATGAAATATTTCGAGGGGGAAGGAAGGGACTTTTAAAAAGAAGAACCCGAGGCCAAGTCCAGCCTCCCGCCCCAGGTCTGGACAGTGTGCCCAGGAGGCCGGCCCTGCTCCGGGCACGGCCTCCCAGTCAGGGTGCTGCTGAGGCAGGGTGGGCTGTCCAGGGCCGGGTCTTGGACGGGCAGATGCGTCTGCTCTGTAATTGGGTCTGTCCTGGAGTAATTAAAGGAGCATGTTCACCCGGCCACCAAGCCCGCGTGGCAGGAGGAACCAGCCCCATCAGCTCTGAGGTTCCCTTCCCAAGACCGGCCCTTCCCAACACTCAAAACCACGCTCTCTGCTGGAGTTGGGGGGTCTACTTGGCAGGCTCCTTAACGATCAGACGTCCCCATTTTTGCTCTTTTAAGAAACAGGGATCCCCATTCTCTCCAGTGGGCACAGCTCCGGCCTTCTCGGGGAGATCTGAGCTGATGCGGGGTCAGACTCCCCGAGAGAGCCAGCCGCCCAGGAGGTGAGGTGGGCAGGTCTGGGTGGCCCTGGGCACTCTTCCTTTCTCTTCTGGAGAGTGGGAGAAGCCAGAGTTCCGAGACAGTCTTGTGTACCGCCTCATTTAGGAGGCGAATTGCTGCTCATTTGTCAGGCAAAACAGATGTGGCGGGGAGACAACATCTATTTTCATAATTCGAAACAAATCTGGCGCGCCGCCTTCCTTTCAGCGGGGCCTGCTCATGCAGAAAGCCCAGCTCCGCAGCAGTTAGCAGAAGTATTTATAGCTCGCCCATTGAACTCTCCTTCCTCTGGGGAAAGCGGGTTTCTGCCGGCACTGGGGACGGCAATGGGGACGCAGGCTCCCTGGGTGGGGAGTGGGTGCTGCTGGACTTTCTAACGTCAGAGAAAGGGGACATGCGGCCATGGCAGCTGCGCTGTGGTGGGACTCGCCGGCCACCAGCGGCTCTTTCCATCTTCCAGCTTTGAGTGTTGGCCAAGTGGGGGGCAGCTGGAGGACGACCTTGGGAACACTCCTGGACACTCCAGGAAAAGCAGGGCCTGAGTCCTCACCGTGCAGGGACTGTGTGCTGAGGTTGGTGGGGCGCTGGGCTGTCACCCCCCACTTTCTATGCGGGAACACCCCGGCTCCGAGAGGGCGGCCTGCCTCCGTGCCCTTCAGATCCACTCAGGGCTTCCTTCCCACCTGGAGCCTCTGCCACTCTGCCCTCCAAGTAAGCATGGCTCTGTGTGTCCGAGTACCGAGGTGGGGACAGAGGGTGGGCCCCTGGGGGACCGGCCACGGCCAGCTTAGTTGTCAAGTAGTTGAGCTCCAGCTCATTTGTCCAGTAGTTGAGCTCCTACTTTGTGCCCCCAAAGGAGCTGCAGACGGGAGGTGGCCAGGAAAGAGACCTTGCACCTGCCCCACCCAGAGCTCAACGGGGGGCGGGACAGGAAATCCTCTCAGAGGCTGGGAATGCCTAGGAGGAAACCCAGGTCCTGGAGCTGCCTGGGCTACTACCCTGGGGCAGGGTCTGCAGCCTCCCAGGACTGAGGCTTGAGGGATGAGGAGCCAGCAGTGGAGAGGACCAGAGAGAATCTCGGAGGGAAGAAGCCCAGAGGGAGGGGGTCTGTTAAAGGACTTTCAGTGACCACACCCCGTCTCAGCCCGCCCTGTCACCTTGACAGGGACTGGCCAGATCTCAGTACCCTCATCTGAGAACTGAGGAGCTAGTCCTCATTGTGCAGGACTCACTCCAATAGCACAGAAGTTTCTGATTCATCTCGGAAAGCTAGAAATTATAGTTTTGCAAGACCCCACCATTGGGGCAGCCTGGGTGGGGGGCACCTGGGATCAATTACTCACAACTGCATGTGAATCCACAGGTGTCCCGGGAAGCTGAGGGAGGGCGCAGCAGGGCTCCGATCACCTCCCTGTGGGGCCTGCCCTGGGACCAGGCGACACTGCAGCCTCAAGCTGTCTTCATGGGCTGGGACTTTCTCCCACATTCACCCACAGACTGCAGCCGTGAGCTTGCACACCACCCCTTGCTGCCCAGGGTAGGGCTTCCTCTCTATCGGATGAGGTCCGTGCTGAGGTCAGGGTGTCTCAGGACCTCAGTCGGGTGACTGGTTTGGGGACAGGGTACATCCCAGTGGCAGCGATGGAGGCTGGGTTTGCTCATAACACCTGCAGCAGCACCGTGAGGGGACCCAGCACCCAGGAGGAGCCTTACCTGCCTGACACCTGCCCGGCTACACTCAGGGAGGATACCGATGGTCAGTCACAGCGTGCTCTGTGGCTGGGCCCAGCCCCCAGCCCCTTCCCACCTGACTCCAGGCAGGATGCTTGGTGTGGGAGGCCGTCTGCCTGTTCCTGGTAGCACCCAGGGCAGTGTGTGCCCCAGACCCAGGGGGTCTGGCAGGCAGGACAGCCGGTCCCTTGGTACCCTTGGTGCCCTCAGGACACTCAGGTCCCTTCTGTAGGACACTGTATGGGTACAGAACCCACGTGGTCCTCCTGAACCCTTGTGTCCTCTCTGGGTGACTTAGAATACCTACTGCCAAGTGACGGCTGTGATGGTCATTGTGCCGTATAGTGTAGGAAACGATGACCAGAAAGGAAGGACCGTCCGCGTTCAGCAAGGACACAGCCTGTTTTTTCAGTATTTCTTCCCTGTGGTTGGTGGGCCCGGAGGAGGTGGAACTCACAGCTGGGGAGGCCGGCTGTGCTTGGTGTCCTCGAGGCCCCTGGACGGCCTGAGGTTTCAGGGCCCTCGCTGCAAGTCCAGCTCAGCTTCCCCCTTCAGGAGGGCTGGGTCTCCCTTCCCTGTGGCCTGGGCCCCTGGGTTTCCATTCCCCATCCTCCTAGAAGGGCCTGTGAGGGAGGGCTCACGTGCCCAAGAGACTGCTGCCCACACCTTCCCGCGCCCACCGATCTGCTTCCCGAGCACTTAGGAGGCACCAGCAGGGTGCCTGGCTTGGGTGCTTTCTGGGTGACAGGGTAGCTGCAGCTCCGCCCTCAGGAACGAGAATCCGGGTTTCCAGTCGGCAAGCCCCTTGGCCCAGCTTCTTTGAGGTCACGCTCCTAGACGAGGTGTGGGTCCCCTGCTGGCTCGCTGTGTGTGATGAGTCCTCTGCCTCCTTCACTCCCTGCCTGGCTGGCGTGGGCTGGACCGGCTGTGGGCCGGACACTGTGCTTCAGATGTGACCTGCTGTCTTGTTCACCCGGAGTTTCTCAGTACTGTTGACATTTGCGGTGGGGGGGGTCCCTGGGCATTGCAGAACGTCCCTCAGCCCACAGATGCCTGTAGCACTCCCTCCCCGGGTTCTCCCATGTTGCCAGATGTCCCCAGGGGGCTACGGCACTCGGGAGGAACCACTGCCGTTCCTACCAGCTGCTTGAGGTGGCCACGTGGGTGCCTCGTCTCTTCATCTGTCCTATGTGACGAAGACGTGGCCGGTGGGGACTTGAGTGTGGGTGAGGTGTAGCTCTTTGCAGCCAGGCTGAGCTGTGTCCCCCAAGCTCTCCCCTGAAGGGTGAGTGACAGATAAAGCCACCCTGACCGTGGGAGCTGGGGCCTGTGCTGAGTCGGAGTCCTGCCTCACGGTGACGGGCAGGGTCCTGGTCAGTGTGGCTCTTCCCCAGATGTGGGTTCCAGTTCCTGTACCCAGGGACTGGAGGACACAGGCTCCGCTCTTCCCAGCTTTGCGGGGATTGCCGTGACTTTGGGAAACCCCCTGCCCCTCTCTGGTTTCTTCCTGTTCTCGTCTGACCCATTTCAGGGGCTCCCATCCCTTCAGTCTCAAGAGACTCAGCATCTACGAGGCTCGGCTTTGCAGTGCTTTCCCCTGGGTCCTCTGTTGTCACAGTCGTCCCTGGGACCCAGCGCCACTCGATGCCAGGTGACCACAGCCAGCTTGAATATCAGCCTCTGGCATCTTCATGGACAACCTGAGGTGTCAACTTAAGGTGACTGAATGTTCCTCCAGTCAAGGAGTGACAGCCCCAGAGAGTGTAAACGCTGCAGCTCCTGCACCTGACCCCAGAGGTGGAGTTACATGTGAACCATCTTCAAACTCTCAACTCTGTGCCCATGGCCACCCCCGGGGAGTCCTAATGCAAGTTTGCCCAGCCCTGAAACATCCACTTTCTTGAATGTGACGGATGCTCTACCTCAGGGCCTTTGCACTTCAGACTCCGTGTCTGTCTAGGGGAATTTTTCTCTAGCTCTCCTCATCTTTCAGGTTTCAGCTTAAAGGCCATCTCCTCAGAGAGGCCATCCCTGACTGCCCCATCTAAGGAAGTCCTCCCTCCTGGGCACTCGTTGTCACAGACATCTCCAGCTGGGATCAGGCCTCCTGGGACAACAGAGGGCCCTTCTCTTCAAAGATACCCATGGTGCTTGGAACCCTGCAGGCCTGACTCCAGGGCCTCAAGTGGCCCCTTGTGTGGAGTGTGCAGTGACCTCATCATGAGGGACACGTCCACATTTTATAGGGGCGCTTGGCCTGGAGGTGCTAGGGTGATGGGGAATTGTTGGAGCTCTCTGGCACTTTGATGCACCGTATGGAGCTATTTGTGCTGGGGATCACAGCCCTGCTTCCGGGGCCGGCGCTGGTGCTCTGACACAGCTGCTCTGGAGGTTTGCTGGCTTTGGGGGTGCAGGGATGGGCTGCGGGGGGAAGCCTGCGGGGCCGCTCCCCCCCCCCAGGAAGGAGGCTGGGGACTTTGCTGCTTGCCGCTGGGCAGACACCAGGAGCCATTGCTCGAGGTTACTTAAAATCTTCCTTCCTCCTTTGGAAAATTTAAATGACATGTTTAGAATTTAATCTTCCAACCTGGGAGCCAGACTCCCAAGTTTTGCGAGATGACAGCCGAGCTGTGGTTTCGTTTGGCTGGCTGCAGCGGCAGGTGGCGGATGCTGCGGGGAGGGGAGGGGGCTGGGGCAGGGGAAGGGCTTCCGCTCGGCTCCCTCCCGCCCTTGCAGGGAGCCATGCCCCAAAGCTGGCCCCAGGATGGCTGCAGGCTGCAGGCTGCCGAGCTGTCTTCCCCAGTGTGATCCTAGGGAGACCAAGGCCTGGGGACCTCCCGGACGTTCATTTTAAAAAAAGAAGAAAAAAACCCAACGACCTTGCTATTTGGGGATAGTTGCTGACGGGGGGCAGTCGTAGGAAGTAGACCTGGAGATGGCATGTCCCCAGGCCCAGCTTCCCAGCTGTCAAATCCCACGTAACGCAGTCCAGAGCGAGCGGCTGGTTCGACCTTGTGAGCTTATGTGGATTGGGGGGTGTGTGTGTGTGTGTGTGTGTGTGTGCGCGCGCGCGCGGTTTGATCACATGTAGATTACACAGAGTCCCACCTGAGGACTCCTCCTTCCACTGTTCATGGCCACAGTCCCTCCTTCACTCCCGGCTGTTCTCCGTCTCTACAGTTGTCATTTCAAGAATGTCACATGAAGGGAATCACGCGGCTGACCTTTTGAGATTGCTTTTTTCACTCTGTATAATTCTTTGAAGGTCTGTCCCTTTGCCGTGTGTCTCGCAGTTGTTCCTTTTCGGTGCTGAGTGGTATTCCTGGGTATGAGTGCACTGTGCCTGGCTTGGCCGCCACTCCTGCAGGGCGCCGGGGCTGCCCCCATTCCGGGCTCTGACGGCACAGCTGCAAGAAGACTCCTGCACGCCTTCTCCTCCCGTGAACTTGAGCCTTGGCTGGCGGGCTTCGAGGCCCAGGAGTGCAGCTGCTGGGCCCTGTGGTAGCTGCATGTTGGGTTCTGAGAGACCCTGCGCCGGTGTTGCCCCTGCCCTCTGGCCTCGGGGAAAGAGTCCTGGTGAAGGATGTGGACGTAGATTCTGTCCTCCTTCAAATATTAGTCAAGGGCAGCTGTTGGGGCATGGCATGAGCTGCCAGGGACTTTGGCAGGAAGGACGAGGAGCAAGCGGCGTCCCCAGGAGTGTTCTTGCTGCTGAGGTCAAAGGAATGATGACAGGCAAGCCAGCACCCACACAGCACAGGTCGCTTCTCATGGTGGCTGACGCAGTGCTTCCTATGAGCCAGCTGCTTTCTGGGCATTTTACAGGCATCACACAACAACCCCGTGAGGTTGGTTGTCTTTCAGACAAGAAAGCAGAAAAGCTACAGGGTCCAGGATCAAGAGCCACAGAGAATAATCCAAGCAGGCCCCTCCTGGCAGTGTCTGGCCATTGGGAAACACACAGAGCAAGAGTTGAGAGGACATTTGTGAAGAGCCACCTAAGGAGAGTGCTTCTGGCAGACAAAATGCCTGTGCAAAGGCCCTGGGGTAGGGACAGGGAAAAGGCCAGTGTGTCTGGAGTGTGTGTGAACCAGGGAAGGAGATGGAAAGTGTGGCAGTGGGGTGGGGGCCTCCTAGTGGTCTAAGGTGAACGTGATGGGGCAGCTGAGACTCATGATGCTTTTGAACTTGCTGTGGCTGCTGGGTAGGGTACAGCCTGGGTCAGTGTGCACAGGAGGACATGGAAGTGAGTCTTCCACCCTTAAGGGATGACCCTCGAGTCCCCCCAAGCCTCGGCCGGCCTGCAGGGGCTCCCATGTTGGTGGCTAGAAGTACGGGCCGGCTCCCGCAGCTGGGCGCACCTCTGGGCAGTTCACACGCTGCTCTGCCCCGAGGGCAGAGGGGTGACTACAGCAGGTGCCCTTAGGAGCTTCTGCAGCCGGAGCCTGGGCGCTGACCGCCTGATCCGATGGGTTTCCTGGTTCTCGCCCTTTCTCTCTGCCCCCCTCTGTCCTTGTTGATTGTTACCTGTAAACAGGTCACCTGCTCAGTGTCCGTCACTCCAGGTCACGAGACGCCCGGCTAGACACCCGTGCCACACCCGTGGTGCCTGATCCCCCCAGGTCTGCACCGTCGGGCCTCCTCGGGCCTGGCCTCCTGGGCCCCGGCCCACGGCAGCCTCCCCTGAGCCTGGGTCTGTCTGCTCTGTCATCTAATGATGGTCTCCGTTTATTGTGCACTTCCTGGTGCCAGCTCGTGTCGGCGAGCTGGTGCACAGGTGCTGGCCCAGGTGGTCCGTGGGCATCCCGAGAGGCTGACCCGAAGGTGGAGGGCAGGGCCCGAGGTCTCAGACAGCCAGGGACTGCATCTGCTCAAACGCAGACCTGGGCCACCCGCCTTCATGGCTTTCTGTGTCGTGCCACGGAGCTCCAGGGAAAGGCCTCGGAGACGGTGGCTCGGAGCCTCTGTCTTTCCCTCAGCTGGGAGTTGGTGCTTCTGAGACTCACTGTTTCAACAGGAAGTGGCCCAGACAGCTGCCGGCTGCTTCCCTGGTGAGCACCACTGTGGGCAGGTGCTGGGGAGAGACTGGCAAAGGGGATGCTCTTCCTGGTCCCTGGGAACTCCCAGGCGGTGGCTTGGGTGGGTGCTCCTGTTGGCAGGAGGAGGAGGAGGTGGAGGCTGCTGTGGGGCAGCCAGCCCTGGGTTTTGAGGGCTGAAGAGGAGTCTGCCAGTTACAGACAGGACAGAAGGGCCCTGCTTTCCGGGCTCCTGCCAGCTCGGAGGAGACTGCAGGGGAGGCTCGCGCCTGGTGGAGCCGCTCGGCGGACACAGACCCACCCAGCATGCTAAGTCGATCGTGAGTTACACATTTTCTTAGAAGTCACAGCAGATGTCCCGTGTGGTATTTACAAAATAACCGCCACATGGGAGAGTTTAGAACTGCCAGGGAAATCCAGAGAAGGACGTGGCTGCCCAGGCTGGGCAGTTGGGAACGGGGCTCGCAGCAGGAGAGCGAGCGTCCCAAGCAGATGGCCCGGCCTGTCACAGGGGCAGCGCTCGGGCAGCTGCAGCCGCTGGGAGCCAGGGTGCTGGCAGCTTCAGGCACGCAGGCTCTGGAGGGAGCTGGGGATTGGAGGAGGGATGGGGCCCAGCAGGTAGCCCTCGTGGATGACAGCTGAAGTCTGCTGCCCACGTCGCACACCAGGCCCAGGGCCTCGCACCTGGTGTGTGCTCACCACCCTCGGCTCCTCCCCACGGCAGCACTTTCCAGATGAGGAAACTGAGGCACACGGGAGAAAATAACTCCCCGATGCCACGTTGGGCCCCTGGGAGGCCTGGGGTTCGGAGGCCGGCAGGCCACTTCCAGAGAGCCCCCTGCTCCTGGCCAGCACTGGGTGAATCCAGTCCCGCCAGGCCCTGCCCACCTCCTCCGCCCTCCCTGCTGTCTGACCCTGGCCATCCGTCCACCTCCCACCTCTGCCCGGGGCCAGACCCAGAATCGCTGGGCCCCTCTTGCTCTTGAAAGGCAGGGCCACCTCCAGGTCAGCGCCGAGGCCCCTCCAGACGGTGCCCGTCGCAGGCTGACCCGGGGCGGCTCTCCAGCACGCGCGCATCAATGAGGCCCCTCGGGTTGAATGAGGCGCTATTGAGAGGCTGCTGAATGCCGCCCTTCCTGCCGCCTGTTCAGAGCGGCACTTTGTGTCCAAGAGGCTTGGAAACAGGGCCCCCCGCTCACGTCCCTTCTCCCGGGTGCTGAAGTCCCGGCTCATGTCAGGAAACACCAGGCTCTTGAAAGTCAGTGATTGAGAGAAACATCTGCTGGTTTCCAAGGAGCCCCAGGACGGCGCTCGGAAACGCACCCCGGCGCACGTGCGGGGCTGTAGGGGCGTGTCAGGATTTTTAAAACTGAAATCCCTGGTGCGCGTTGAAAAATGCACACAGCGTGGAAATACATAAGAGGAGAGTCTCCCCCTTCCAAACGTAGCCGTCTTCATTTTGATTTTTTTTTCCCTCTTTTTCCCTACAAAAATGGGTCCCTGTTATATTCTGTTCCAGTGTCATCGATGCTGCCCTGGGACAGTCACCCATGACCGCTCATCGTGAGACCCGTGGACTGGTGGTCCTCAGCCAGGAGTGACTGGCCCCCAAGGACATTTGTAGTGGCTGGGAACGCTTCTGGCCGAAATGGGGAGGTGACCGTGTTTCTGGCGTCTGGTGGGTAGAAGTTAGGACCCTGCTGTGTCTGCTTCCTGGTCCCACTGTGTCCCATGAGGTGACCCCTCAGGGCCGGTGGGTGGCACTTAGGTAGTCTCTGGTTGTTGGCTTTGGAAGCACCCCTCGCCCTCAGGATGTCCTTGAGCGCCTGTCCTGGAGGTGCGGGGACCTTCTGTGCATTTTTCTGGTGAAATGATCCGAAGTTCAAGGTGCTGAGTTGAAAGGTGACGTGCCTATCTATGACGGTACCACCGTAGTGGCCCCCCCATGTGCAGCCGACAGGACCCCTGGCCACAGACCCGCTGACCCACCCACTCCCCATTTGTTCTCTGCGTGCCTCGATGAACAAAGCACATCTGGCCCATTTTAAGAAACTTTCTGTCACACGGCAGCGTGTCCATCGACGGAAGCCACTCCCGCCGTGAATTCACTCCATCCTGCCAATAACTCTCCAGAGGCGATTGATGTTTTGCTGACAGTGGGTGTTTAAAGATGTTCGATGTCGGTGACAATAGGAAAAAAAAATCCCATTAGTTCTTCCATTTGGATAATAGCAAGAAAGATAAAACGCGCGGCTTTGTCTTTCCTATTGAAGGAGCGTTTAATCAGGAGGGTCCGCGATGGCGCCAGGGCCCCTGTGCTTTCCCAGGGTCCTGACTTCCCCACCCTGGTCCCCAGGCCCGCTCAGACTCAGCATGCACTGTGGCCATGGCCACAGCCTCCTGCGTGGCCACTTCCTCCAAGATGACCTTGGGATGCAGGGGCAAGGCCCGTCGGTCACTCAGGGGAGAGGGGCTCTGTGAGCTTCTGCCCCCGGGGTGAAGGGAGCAGCCTGCCCGCCCCTGGACCCTCCCGACTAGCACGAGGTGCCCTCAGAGGCGAACACCCAGCAGGCCATGTGGTCAGCTCCATTTATGCTCCTGGGCTGCGGCTCCCCCAGGGCCCCCTGGGCTCCTGCCTCCTGGGGAGACCAGCGTGGAGCCCTCTCTGCCCAGCCCTCTTCTGGGCCCTGGCTGGGGAGACTCCGAGCTGAGGCAGGCCCCGCGGCCCTCCAGTGGAGCCCAGAGGGGACAGAAGCCTCCACCTGGAGAGCCCAGCCCAGCAGGGAGGGGTGTGCACCCCATGTCCTGAGGTGGGGGCTAGGGTCAGGAATGTCAGGTGTGGCCCCAGCTCCAAGCAGGGAGGGAGGGAGGGAGAGAGAGGGTAGCCGCGTGCTGGGCGGTTGGCACAGGCTCAGAAGCAGAGAGAAAGGAGCCCAGGTTCAGTGCTGTGAAGCTGACGTGACCACACCCCCTGAACCTTCTGCCCATCCCTATTTGCTCCACAGTAACATGGAGGCCCAGAGAGGAGGCTTTCCTCGCTGGAGAGGCCCAGTGTTAGGGAGAGGCCATTGTATACTTGCCACAGAGATCTGCACATGATCACATGGACCATGGCCCCCTCCAGGTTACTGGAGGGACGTCCCTTGGGAGGAAATGAGACATGGTCAGGTGTCTGGATGTCACCTGGGGCTGCTCAGCCAGGAGCACATGGAGGGGTGGCCTCTCCCGCCCCGTGAGGGCACTCAGGCAGTGTTGCCAGGGCCAGCGGAGGCCACCTGACTTCTGGGGTTCGTGGGGAGCAGCTCGGTCTGGGGTGCTGGGTGGTTCTTACGTGGCATCCTTTGACCGCTGTGTGTCCGGGTAGAGGATGCAGCATCGCTAGGTGCCAGGGGCCTGGGGTGGCAGCTTTGTGTGCACCTGCCCTCCCCCACCCCCAGCCTGGGCAGACACAGATCACCCGTAAAAATAGGTGTCATTTTGAGATTTCAACGTTATTTTTAAAAACGAGCATCTGGAAAAATTCTCAAACCGAATGGGCTCATTCTCCTTGGTGATGTCCTGTCTGCACACACTGATCCACTGGCGCCGGCACTCCCTGGGTCGGATCAGCCCTGCCGGGGACATTGACATGGCCCCCGTTGACGCTGGCCTCTGTGTGGGCCTCCAGGGGGGTCTCCTCGATGCTCACCTTTGCCCAGGAGAAGAGATGTGCTCGTGCCCGGCACATCTGTCGTGTGCTCGCTTGGGGGAAGGCTGTGGTCTGGGTGCTTGGGAACAGACAGTAACTCTGAGTGCAGCCTGGAGAGGCCTGGAGAGGAGGGACGTGAACTGCTGGGTCATGTTCAGCTTGGAGGTGACTGCTACAGGGAAAAAAGGACCACTGGAGAGTGAGGTCCCTGGGCGTGGGGAGGAGAGCGGCCCCTGGGCAGGGTCTTTGGAGCAGAGACCAGAAGGCAATGAAGGGAACAAGCCGTGGGCGTGGGGAAGATCAGTCCTGGCCATCAGAGTAGCACATGCAAGGGTCCTGAGGTGAGGTGTGCTTGGGCCCCCACAGAGCTGGCAGGTTAAGGAGGGGTCCCAGCAGAGGGTGGGGGTTGACTTGCCTGTCAGAGGCTCACACTTGAAGATTGGGGGTGGCTGTCTTCACCCCACAGAGGTGCTCTACGGGACAGGTGCCTGAACTCCGGTGCCAGCAGAGGGGACACACCTTGGTGAGCTTCTCCTGCTGCTGCCCCGGTGTGTGTGAGGAGGGGGGCCGAGCACAGGAACCAGGCCCAGGGCCTGGAGTTCACTCCCAGAATCCCCTGGAAGTGGACAAGTCCCTCTTGCTCCGACCACAGGACGTGGGGACTGGGTCCCTCTGTCTCTCCCCAGGTGAGGACGCTGAGTGCTTCGCCAGAGGCCACAGGGAGTGGCAGGGCTGGAGCCGGAGCCCAGGCTCCAACCAGAACCTCAGGTTCCACCCAGAACAGCAGAGCCAGGAGCCACAGCCCATGACCAACATGGGACTCGACCCGCAGCTTCGGCTACCTCCCGGCACCGGGCAGGATCTTAGGGTCACCTGTCCAGAGGCCGGCCGCCCCGCTGCACCTGGGAGTCCTTCAAAACCAGGGCAGCCCATTTCTAAAACGGAGGAAACGGCCGGCTCACCGCCTGCCTCCAGCCTTCAGGGGAAAAGCAGGGTTAACTCACAGAAGTTCCAGCCCCAAGAAATAAATGTGCCGTTGGGGGGTATTTGAACCGGCACCAAGAGCGATCAGAAAGTTATTCCTTTGACATCTGGTTCAATTTTACTTGAAATGCGAGGCGGGGAGCTGGCTTCTTATTCAAATGCCAGGCGGCTGGGTGGGGAGGAGGGGCGTTAAATGAAGTGGCTGGAACCCCATCAGGCCCGGCTCCGCGGAATGACAATGAGGCCCGCCCTGCCCGTCTCATCCAGGCAGGCCTAACCAGATGAGATTTTCATAAATTTCAGCGCCAATTCCTAATTCCCGGGTGTGTGGCCAGGAGGCCAGACAGGGCCCCCGTGCAGGGCCAGGAAGGGCGCCGCTGCCCTCCCCAGGGACAGATAAGGGGCTAGGCGTGGGCGGAGTGGGTGGGTCCGTCTGGTCTGGAAACCCCCAGGGTTGGACTGGCAGGAGGGTGGACTCTGCCCAGCCCTCCAGCCCAGGAAGGACTGAGCTCCAGCTCCTGGTCCCCAGGATGAGGAAAAGCCACACCCACGTGGGGGGCCCCAGGCCAGCCAGGTTCCTCACACACTTTAACAGGGTCTCCGCAGCCCCCCTCATCTGCACCTGGGAAGTCCCCAGCAGGGACAGGGATGAGCTGAGGCTGCCTCTCCCGGAGCTCCAGTCTGCCACCCAGGTGGAGGCCAAAACCTCCAAGGGAAAAAGAATGGCCTCAGCCTGGAGCTGAAATGTAAGGTCTCAGGGCCACAGACACAGGCACCAGCCCCGGTGTGGGCCTCCAGGGGAAACCACGGGCCGCCCTCCCCCATGCTGGTGGCTCTCACAGGCCCCAAGACTTCTAACCGGGTGGCATTGGACCTGTGCGAAGTCCGATCTAAAGCCACTGTATTCCGTGTTACACGGACGTGACGCCGTGGATCCTTCCTTTATCAAAACTGAGGCTCGGAGCTTGACAGCTGTATTGCAATTGGCTTTTTTTAACCCAGTAACACCCCCAGCCGCGGCCACAGTGGGCAGGCGGAGCAGGGCGTACCCGGCCGGGTGGACGCTGGCCCTGTCTGGCCTCCGAGCCGCACACTCAGGAATTAGGAGCTGGCGCTGTCTGAAATTTATGAAAATCTGATCCTGCCTGGCTCAGCCCCCACCAGCCACAGGGCTGTAGCCACACTGCAGGTTGGAGAAGCCAGAGGGGACTTGGTCCTCGCCACCAGGCCCCGTGCTTGTCGTACAGGAAGTGAGAGGAACATCTGTCAGTACTTTCTCTCGTCCCTGGCAAGTGCCCCGAACTCCTGGTGCCTGGTTCTGTCCTGACCCCCCAGGATTTTACTGTGCATCTGTAGGGCATTGGCCCGCCCCTTGATGATGCTCCTGGCATTCAACTCCACCTGGCCCCCAGGCACCTTCATTACCAGCCCTTGACTGGTGCCACCATCCTGCCCAGGATGCTGGCCCGGGGCAGTGGGTCTAGCCACGAAAGCTCGGGCCTTCCTTGGGTGGGAGCTCGGCTGTGTGGTCTCTGACCAGCCGCCCACCCCTCAGAGTCTGTCTGTCTCCTCTGTGGAGCAGGGTGGCACATT